>NC_140474.1:22109274-22709274 GCF_051167445.1 Perissodus microlepis | reverse complement strand
GCTCTACTTGAGTCATCATGAGCGGCTCTTTTAAACGGGGAAGCGCAAGACTTATTTGTTTAGGCCTGCTTTCAACCAGCGGATATTACTGTTGTCTTTTTGTATTTGTATTTTTATTTGTTGCATGCTGTTTGAAAAGTGTTATAAGAATCTACTTTACCTTCTTACTTACTTACATCTTCCAGTTCAACACAGTTGTGCTAATTGCTCTTATATGAATGCAGATTCTTAAAATATTTTCCAGTGTGTTGTTCTTTTTTGCTACTGATCCAAAATCCAGAAGCGGCCTCTTCACATCAGCAACCCAAAAAATAGGTCAATAGGACTTTGATCACGCTGATCATCACAAAAGTATGTTTGTTGTCCCAGTCAATGACTAAGTGACCAGAGTGATCACCACAAAGGACAAAACAGGCATTCGCATCTAAAAAAGATTACGTGTCATCAATGAGTGAAACAGACAAGAACAAAAAAACACACACTGGGACTTTGCTTTGAAAGTTTGCATAGCTGTAATATTACTGTGGAGCTACACGTCTAAAACAAGCTCAAACAGGGAGGCAGATAATCAGGAGACGTCGATCTCCACGATCTGAATTTATCAGCTCCGACCAAAAGTATGTCTGTCGCTGCCTGCTTTTGTTTTTTCCACCAAGAATCCGGGCTCTTGATATACTTGCCAAACTTAAATTCCATTTCAAGTTAGATTCAATGTCACTGATTGCAGGGAATACATCAGCTGTCTTCGGCTGAATTGTTTCAGTGAGACATGTCATTCTCACGCACTCAAGGCTTTCCTGTCTACATCTAGAGTGCTGCCAGCAGTAAAAGGACAGCATCACACAGAGATGACTCGTGCCAGCCAAATTAAATCTTGTGATCCATAATAACTCGGCTCCAATAGGTCTGGGGTATTTTTAAGACTAACAAAACTCACACACAAACACACATATAGCTCGCTTGCCCAAAAGGGGGGCCTAAACGCCCTCACTTACCAGCAGCGCTGTCGGACAGATGATGTTAAATCGGCGGGGAGCGACTCTGTTCAGAACTGCAACCAAGTTCACGTTGCTTTTGGTGCCATTCCGTGCATTTGAAAACAACAAACCCTGTCAGCCCACCGCTAAGGCACGCCGACAGAAGCAATGAGGGCGTTAACGCTCATGTGACGATGCAACGCTCCACCGGACGCGCAATACCACAGAGTTTACCTCTTCTGCCTGCTATAAAGTCGCTCTGACATAGCGGTTAACATAGCGCTTTTACCAGCGGACACCCCTTCTTCACCCCCCTCCCCTCCCACCCCACACACACGGTGCAGCAACGCATGCGCAATGTGGGGTACGCGCACTGGCC
Source organism: Perissodus microlepis (assembly GCF_051167445.1). Classification (NCBI taxonomy): domain Eukaryota; kingdom Metazoa; phylum Chordata; class Actinopteri; order Cichliformes; family Cichlidae; genus Perissodus; species Perissodus microlepis. The sequence goes on along the minus strand of NC_140474.1, from coordinate 22,707,918 downwards.
GCTAGAGAGGTTTCACTGACTGCGAAAACCGGGCAAGTTAAAACTTGTGTACGGGCGTAGCAGCAAGCAGGACTTCTCAAAGTGCCCCGTTCAAAATCTACAGCTCATCACGATCATTTGACCTATGCCTCATAAATCCGGCTCAAACTGGACTATATTGCAGACGGAGCAACATCTGGAAAGGCTTTACAGCTGGCTGAGATTAAAAAAAAAAAAAAACTAAAAAAAAAACCTCTAAATGCAGCTGATACATGAAGTGCATTCTGAGCTGTTTTTTTCTTTTCTTGAAATACTGAAAATGTAAAAAAAAAAAAAGAAGTAAATTACAAAGGATAGCTGCTTTCGGTAGAGTTAAATTCTTCACAAATATTCAACTCATTTGTCTTCGGAGACATTTCACTTTTATTGATAGGGCTTATTCACAACAACAGCTGCCACAAGGCACTTTATACTGTCAAGACCCTACAATAAGCAAGCGTTTGGCGACAGTGGGGAAGAAGAGCTCCCTCTTAGGACAAAACCTCCCACAGCAGGCTCAGGGAGGAACAATATTTAATTATGTATAATGATTAATTGCATTATTGATGTATACGCACACAGAAAGTGAAAGGAAATGGCTGAAAAAAGGTGCACAGTGCATCATGGGAATTTCCCACCAGCTGAAACCTATTACAGTGTAACTAAGGGATGGTTCAGGGTCACCTAATCCAGCTCTAATGATGAACCCAATGATGAACACTATGAAAGCCTAACCTTACAAGTAGAGAGAGTCTCTCAATAATTAATTAATGGAACTGATTCTTTGCGCAGTCTTTTAGGAACGAATTTTAAAAGACACATCGATGGCTTAGAGGAAGAAATTATTGAAGTTAACTCATCATTGAAAAGGGTGAAACAATTTTAGTAAAAATCAGTCATTAAAGTTGCTGTCTGTGGAACAGCTGTGAATAATTTTCTAGTGGTTAAAATCTTATTTGTAGATTATTGAAGTCATTACTAGTTAAAGTTACTTGGCTCAGCAGACTCTGATTCTTTGACAGCCTGGATGCAGCGCTGAAAAGAACACTGGGGTTGACTGATTAAAAAGAAGCCAGTTTCCCTCTGTCTACTATACATATCTGTTTTTGATATCAATAGCTATCTCTACAAGGGAGAAAATAGGTGCTATAAATGCACTAGACTATCAAGTAGTTTACAAAAAATCGAATTACTGAGGTAAAAGTAGGCTCCAACATCGAAACATTGCTCATGTGCACATAAGAGTCCACATTGAGATAGTGGACTCTTATAAGTACCTGGGTGTTCACCTCAGGAATAAACTGGACTGGACTACAAATACAGACATCCTGTATAAGAAGGGCCAGAGTCGACTCCACCTGGTGAGGAGACTGAGGTCCTTCGGAGTCTGCAGGACTTTATTAAGGACATTCTATGACACTGTGGTAGCATCTGCCCTTTTCTATGCAGTGGTCTGCTGGGGGAGTGGATGCACGGACAGGGACAGGAGCAGGATTGACAAACTGGTGCGGAGGTCTAGCTCCGTGCTGGGATGTCCCCTGGAGTCTGTGGAGGTGGTTGGCGAGAGGAGGATGTTAGTAAAGCTGACATCCATCATGAACAACCCACATCACCCACTGTATGAGTATGTGAGTTGGCTGAGCAGCTCCTTTAGTCAGAGACTGAAACACCCTCGCTGCAGGAAGGAGCGCTTTTGCAGATCATTCATCCCAACAGCAGTTAGACTCTATAACTCCTCAATCACAATGTCATAAGTCACTAGACACTGTGAACATCCACGGTCACCACTTCATGCATAATGGACCTTCCATGTGTATGGACATGTGCAGGTATATATGTATGTATATGTATACATATGTATATTTAGTGTGTACATGTCTATACATAGGAATAGTAGTGGTACAATAGTTATGTCAAGCTATATAGTTTATGTCTTGCATATTTCCAACCATATCCATAATCACATACTATGTATGCTACCATTGTATATAGTGTATTATCTTACTTTTTTTTTCATTGATTGTACTTTTTTGTATTTTTGTATTTCCTTCTGATATCTGTACCTGAGCTGAGGTAACGCAAAAAATTTCCCCGTCGTGGGATCAATAAAGTCTTATCTTATCTTATCTTATCTTATCTTATCTTATCTTATCTTATCTTATCTTATCTTATCTTATCTTATCTTATTCTATAGATGTGTCATCAAATCATAATGAGTTTTACTTTGATCTGTCAAACATTAACTCTTGGTTTTGGATAATTAGCATGTTGCTCTCAGTCACGCTACATAATAGTGTATTCTGACCAATCTCAAATTTCAGTTCACTTTTCCCGTCTTTACTATCACAGCAAGAAACACCAGTTTGTGTCAAGCTTTGTCCTTAACCCTACATTACTGCTTTCAGTGAGCGTCGTGGCACAGAAGCATTTCTTTTTTTAACACAATCAGGAGCGTGTCAGTGGAAAGTTTTGAGTCTTGGCTGCCTTTGCAGTTCATTAATAATGAACATTAATCCAGGCAGTTTCAGACACATCCAAATACCACGGATTCATGAATGCCCAATGATTCAATTCAATATTTCCAACCCTCTATGCTGACGCACACTGCACACAGTTCTAAACACACTTTTTATGAGACATTGTTAACTACTTTGTGATATGAAATACAATTTCATGTGAAACTGTACTGGCAGAAGCTAGAGTTCGTAGTGGTAATCATTCATGGAGAATGATTTTCCAGTCATTTATGATGTGATCATGGATTTGAAATAACCTATCCCCTGTACCATGTATTCCTAGGAAGTTGTTTAGTACTGACAAAAGACACACCCAGATACAGAGTCTCCAAGGTAGGTCACTCTGTGGCAAGACAAATAATGTTTCTTATGTTGCAATGTCCCTTCCTCTGCCCTTCTTGTTCTCACAACAACATCTGGAAATTAGTTAATTAGTAACACAAATAATCTTATATCAGCTAGACATAACTCAGATGAGTCAAAGATCTGATGCCAGATATTTGTTGTTTCCTTAAAAGAGATACCAAGCAAATACTGGGGAAATATTACATAATACAATGACAGCCACTATCTTTTGAAATTGTTTTGTTCAAGTAGTAGGACATTTGATTCTCACTCTCACCAAAAGAAGCTGAAATAGCTTCATATATTCTATACAGGTTGATCCCGCCTGTGGGGTGAAATTGATGGAGTTACTGTTGAAGGGTACCTGATGAACTTGTCTTTACATTTTTTGTACAGGTACCAACATTTAGAGAGACATATTTTTTATTTGTAAGTAACAGCATGGTGTAGTCTGCCATAAGTAACAGACTAAAACATAAAAAAGAAAAGATCAGCGCTTCTGTTGGGTTAATAATAATGGATTGCATTTATATAGCGCTTTACAATTCCGCTATTCATTCACTCTCACATTACACACTGGTGGAGGCAAGCTATAGTCGTAGCCACAGCTGCCCTGGGGCAGACTGACAGAAGCGAGGCTGCCATATCACGCCATCAGTAGGTGAAGTGTCTTGCCCAAGGACACAAAGACCAAGACAGACAGAGCAGAGGATCAAACCAGTAACCTTCCAGTTACAAGATGAGCTTCCCAACCCCCTGAACCATGGTCGCCCCACAAACCACGGTCGCCCCACGATGGTTACTGGTTGGTTTATACTAGTTTTTTCTTAGAAAACTCACAATTCCTTGTTTGTTTGATTTTAGAACACAGATGTTTAATTATGTAGATTTGAGAAACCACAGTCTGAACATCTTCTATATCTCTTGGCAACGAACATTCATTGGGTTCTTTAAACGAAAGCTTCGCTCCTTTACGAGTTTATTTGTCCAGTTCCATCATCAAGTTTAGCTCGTCATTAATCATGTCTTCCTTGTTTCACACTGGGGAGAGGGTATAGTAAAATCATAAACACAGAAATGGGCCAAAGTGCAATAAAACTAGGTGTTCATGTTATAAACGTAATGCTGCTGGTACAACATCGAAGTTTACCGGAAGCCCACACACACGGACCAGTACCTCCTCTTTCACTCCCATCACCCGTTGGAACACAAACTTGGAGTAATTAGGACCCTACACCACCGGGCAGAACATGTTCCCTCTAAGCCTGAAGGAAAAAAGAAGGAACACACACATGTAAAGGAAGCACTCAAAACGTGCGGCTATCCTAAATGGGCGTTCTTAAAGTCAGCAAAGAGGCACAGAAAAGAAGACCAGACACCAGCGAGGGAGGATAAGAAGGACAGACGCAACAACATTGTCATCCCCTATGTAGCCGGTGTATCAGAAAAACTTAGGAGAGTTTTCTCCAAGCATGACATCCCGGTGCATTTCAGACCCAGCAACACGCTCAGACAAAAACTGGTTCACCCGAAAGACAAAACGCCAAAACACAGACTTAACAATGTGGTGTATGCTGTACAGTGCAGCGAGAAATGCCCAGACCTCTACATTGGAGAGACCAAACAGCCACTTCACAAGCGCATGGCACAACACAGAAGAGCCACCTCCACAGGACAAGACTCAGCAGTCCATCTGCATCTTAAGGATAAAGGACACTCTTTCGAGGATGCCAATGTTCACATTTTGGACAGAGAGGACAGATGGTTTGAAAGAGGAGTGAAAGAAGCCATCTATGTCCACTGTGAGCGACCATCTTTGAACAGAGGCGGGGTTTTACGACACCAACTCTCTGCCATCTATAATCCAGTTTTGAGATCCCTTCCCAGACGCCTTAACGGCCACTCACATCCTGGGCCATCTGACCTCAGGAATTCGCATGATAAGGTGGGGCCAGGTTTCACAATGAACACACCCGAAACTGGCTGATTGGGACCCACACCCAGTTTCACACCTTGGCTCAGGCGATTAGAGGATCATCAGGGGGTCCTTTTGTCCCTCTGTGGGGGGATACTCCCACTAGGTTTATATCTGGGACTCTCCACCATTTGACCTTAGAACTGAAGAAGCTTCTCGGATGAGAGGTGAAACGTCTTCAAGTAACTTAAAGAAGTCCAGACGCTTTTCTTTGCAAGCTCCTTTGACTACGATGACCTGGATGACTGAGAACCTTCACAGACACAATGCTGCTGGTAAAACAATTAAAACAATTAAAAAAAAAAACAAGTTAATGAATAACGGTGTTTATTTTATGTATATGTGGCTTTAATTCAATTCAATAACATTTTTTATGTAGCATCAAATCACAACAGTTGCCTCATGGTGCTTTATATTTTAAGGTAAAGACTCCACAGTAAACTTCAAAAATCATATGTCCCCTTTCCCCCTTTGAGCAGGCATCTTGGCAACAATGGTAAGGAAGGAAAGACTTCCATCTTTTATTTTGTCTATAAAGCTACTGTACTGTAAGTGATTTTCATTTCTTATGGCTCAGTATGCTCACCAGTCACACTGAAACCACGAAAATGTTTATCTGTAACCCAGCTGCTTCATCGCTGTAGCACAGCCAGCTGAACTCACTCATCACAGGCAGAAAGATCCAGGTCAGTGCCACCGCACACTGTACAGACCACCAAGGGGACTTAAAGCTCAACGCTCTCCCAATGATAGTGATCTAAAACACACAGCTTGCTATTAAGAGACCTAAACTCTGTGCTCTCCTTTCATCTTTCTTGGTGTTGAAATTTGTGGGATGATGACACTCAACTTGCATGTTCGGGGGCTTTTCCACACCAAACCACAGTCACTGTTTTCAGTTTTAGTCTTTAGACAAGTGGATGAGCATTTTAGTCATTTATCAGTATTATTCATCGAAAACCAAAAACATTTCCTTCCACTTACCCAATTCAAGGTCAATTCGAGGTGAGGGATATGACATGTTGAATCTATCCCAGCTCTAATCATGAAAAAGGTGGGGTACATCCTGTGTGGGGCTAACACAGATAACTGTTTCCACTCACAATCGCACCTATAAACTCACAAAGGCACAGTGAAACCATGCACACTCCCAATAAGAACACACAGGCAAATATGATCCTATTTTAAGCTGTCAAATTTTAGTGAGCCTAAAATAGGTCTAGTGGATTAGAACACAGGGTACACATGTCTGTGAGGCAACAATATAAACCACTGCCCTGCAGTGTCACATGTCAATCTAATCAAATCATGTTTTGTCTTTATAAACAAAGGAAACCTTTTATATTTTGGCAGATTTTAGTCTAACACTGATTGATATATAGAACATTTATACTGTCCTGAAGCAAGGCGCTTTATATACAACATGCTTAATTCACCTATTCACAGCCAGTTATGCAAGCACTATTTCTATGCAGAACTGCTTGCTATCTAACATTCACACACATTCATACCCCGATGGATGCATCACAGAGCTACTTGGGTTTATTATCTTGCCCAAGGATATTTGGCATGTAGACAGGAGCAGGCAGGGATCAAACCACCAACCGATTAGTAGATGATCTGCTCTGCCTCCTGAGCTACAGGACATTTTTCTTTTAAACCGTTTTTAAAGGCACAGTCAGTCATTATTTTAGTTTACTTAATAAACAAAAAAAAAAAAAAGAATACTGTACTCATAAATATACTACTCACTTCAAGCGCTATTACCTGAACCAAAGTCAGGGCTCTTACACACAAAAGGATACATTAAAATGCTTATGTATTCAGAATATTGTCACAATTACTTAGTGTCAGAAGATTAGACATCTGGAATCCTGACAATGAAGCAGCTAAACAGCAACAGCTGGTTATAAGCTAACATTATGGCACCTAATGTTAGGTTAGAGTGCGCTAAAATATGCTTCCTCTCTGATAAACAGCTTGATTAAATTCTCACATTGATTGAGAATTCATGTCCAAGTCCAACAATGCTGTGCCTTAACGTTAGCTAACACGGCACAGCAGAGCACAGCATGAGAAAACAGAATTCAGCTGACATGCAATTTGCTGGCATTCATTAGCGATCGTGATCAGACCATTTATAGGGCCACAGTTCGTTAGTTTAGCTTGCTTTTTACATTACGTATGTGAAATGTGACACGTGCTTTGTCTGACGTTAACAGCCATTCACATAACATGCGCATGCTCAAGGATTTGGTAACAACAAAGGCTTCATAGAACATCTGTTCCTTTTAGAGATTAGTCTCAATTTTTATGTTGCAACGTTGGCTTGGCACGAAAGAGCCGATTATAAGGGATCTCTGTTTGCAGCGCTAAATGTCTGCTGTTGTTTAGGAGGTTGGAGAAGAGTGAGGATGATATAGTGTTGAAGAAAAAACAGAACACAGTAGTACATCTTCAGTGCAAACGATTCCTTGTAAAGGGAATATAAACCCTGTCTGCTTTTTGGAAGAAAAAAACATCACAAACATTGTCCTCCACTTGATACTGTGAATACTTCATATTCGACAATGAGTGGACTAAACATAATGTCAGCTATCTAAAACCTGTTGTTTGTTACTATGCTTAATGAATAGTGAAGTCTGCCAAGGAGAAGTGAAAGGTCCCTTGGAAGGACGATAGGGGTTCACAACAAATTTTCAACTTGATCGGACTTTGTTTCAACTATTTATTCATTAGTTATAGTTGGACCGGACCTAGTGCTGTCTGACACTGTCCAAGTGTCAGGAAGATACAGTCTGGACAACACACGTTCAAATACACCCATGCACTGCAATTCCAAAGAAGAAACAATGGTTGGCAGGTTGGCAGAAATACTAACAGCAAAGATGATAAGTCTAAAGAAATATTTAATTTAAAATGAAGAAAGAAGTGTGTTTTTTTTCCTAAAAAGGAATTACATTCCCTGTGTTATCACTCGAAGCCCAGTTCAAATGTCATACCACTGTCAGCAGTTTGTAATGGGTGGGTATTTCCCTTTCTCATACACAACCCACACACATACACACAGACCTCATGATATGACCCATTCATGTTTCCTCACTGGTACTCTCTATTGTCGGAATTTGCAGTAGAATACACCACCTAGTGGAAAAGACAACCTCCTCTCATTACAAAGCTGAGACTACAAACACAAACTCCTTTAATGTTTACATTTAAATATCTTACCCACTCACACTATAGTTCACAAGCTGTGACAGGAAAATTGAATTCCCATGCTGATCATTTTTATTGTTCTGCCACGTATCCAGTGTTAAAAAAAGCAATAACAGCACGCTGTGATAAAAGGAACACTAAAACGGAGGTCAGTCAGTAGCTAAGTTTCTAACTTCCTGCGTCATATTCTTTAATTGCTGCTGCTGATGATCACAGGAAATGTCACTAAAGTGTTTATGGCTCTTTTGCATCACTTCCAGTGGAATAGCAGTCCCAGCAGGGCTGTGCTGGGACATCAGCTTGTCTTCTTTCGAGCTGTCTGCTCCATCTAATCCACTGCTAGAGCCACTCATCTGGAAATTATGAGTCACCTCTTTTTTAACCAGGTCCTCCAGGTCTGAAGAAAGAACAAAGGAATGTTTTTAAAGATATTATCTCACCCAGAGAACCAATTCATGCAGATGACCCTTTTATTTCTTTTCTCTTTTTTTGCTAGTTGGATATAAAAGAAGATTTACAAGTAAAGTGTTGGGGAAAACAAACATGAAGGCTTCCACAAACTGGAGCACGCTTCCGTGCATTTTTAATGAATTCATTTGAAGTTTATGAAAACGCATCAATCTTTTAGAAGCTGTAGTCAAACACTAATCAATATATATTTATGAGGAGAACATTTTTTTCTAAATAATAACCTAGAAAAGGTCATCGCTGTATACCTTGGATAAATGACAGAATCACTTAAGAATTGTATTTTATATTTACTTGGATTATCTTTGTCTAATATTAAAATTTGTTTGATGATCTGAAACATTTAAGTATGAGAATCAGGATGAGGAGTTTATCACAGCACATCACTTTGATTTGTGATGTGTTAAATCAGTCTGTGATTCCCAGCTGATTTAAACAAATATTGTTTTAAACATGGCATGACTGATCTCAGCTCGTGTTCATATCACTCTCTTCTCATTACTTACACTGGAGTACCGTCCTGTTGACAAGCGTATAGGCTTGGATGGGGTTCCTGCTCAGGTCAATGTAGTAGTAGAACTTCAGCTCCTTAGGATACTGAGAGTGGGACAGGCTGTGAAGCAGAGGAATCATCCTATTGGACATGGGTCCCTCTGTCAGTACCTGGTGCATCATATAATTACACCAATCATCCTGAACAAAATTAGGAGTGATAAGCAGAGCTCGTAAGTGACTGTTCTCCACTGCCTGACAAAACTCGGTGAAAACTGCACCTCCTGGACATGCGTCCCTCTGCCACAGAAAGCACCTGAGGCTGCGGGGCGAATCCTCGAGGAAGGAGACCAGGCGTGTGGCCTCTTCAATGTCACTTTGGGCGCTGCTGTGACAAACAAATACGTCATACTTTCTTTTCCATCTCAACTCAGAACTGAGAACAGTAGGCAGCTGCCGTGGTTTCGAGGGGGTTCCCCCGGGTGATGATGACAGCGACGACGAAGAGCACGATGGTAATGTAGATGAGGATGATGTTAATACACCGCTAACAGAAGACACTGAACCTTTTGTGGCTTCTTTATTGTGTTGCTTTGATAAAGATCCTCTCGATTTCAAGAGTTTCTGGAACCAACCTAAAGGAAACAAAAAGATTTTAAGGTCAATTTGTTTTTCTTTTTAAGTATAAAGATTTCCTGACATTCCACACAACTTATGGAAAATCGTGTGAATAACAGTAGATATTTTTGTCACACGTGCACAAACAAATCCTCAAAAGGATTCTGATCAGATTTACACTGAAAGAAGTGACCAGAACTTTTTACTTACCGTGCATGTTGCTGATGTCATCATGGTTGTTCAAATCATATCCAAAGTACTTCTGACAAATAGATATAGATAGTGATAGATAAATAGATAGTATTGAATTCCATCGGTGGGAGCTTCTAAAAATCCAATTTCTCCACTCTTTAAAAACATCGCAACCCGAGGCTGTAGCCGAAAAGCTAACTCACACAATAGCAGCAAAGAGAAAGCCACTGATATCACCATAAAATGAGGAAGTTAGAGACTGCTGGAAGGGATGTCTCAGCGTGTGCGGTCAAATTTCAAATGCAAAAACCGTCAGACTTCACTGATCACCTTATTCATCGCTGTAAACTGACATTTGTCAAAAAAAAAATATTTTGCTTTTTTTTAAACAATATGATAGAAAAAACTGATCTCATAAAGAACAAAATGAAGTGGGAAGCATGAAGACAAGGTGGGAAATGTTAATAGGCCTAACCATGTCCACAAATCTATTTCTGTAATCCATGTGTTACTATGGTTTGCATTTCCAGCTTCACCATGAAGGAAGTTAATAAAACCACTGTTATATATTTAAACAAGAGGAAGTTTGGGGTGACAGTAAGCCTCAACCCCCCCCCCCCCCCCCCCCAACACACACACGTTATTTATGAAAAAAAAAGTCATGTACTATGTTAACTGTGGTGGGGGGGGAACCCTCATTTGGGCTTTTCCCACATTTCAGCATTTTTGAAGTGTGGGAAATTTTCAGTATAATTGGTCTATTAAAATTTGAGTAGCAGGGTCCATATGAGTGCACCAGAGGTGGGCGGGTTTCGTGCATCTGCCCGCATAGCAACCACTGCAAAATGATACCATGTACTTTTTTGCCCCTCAGAGGCATGAGCTTTCATGCTTTTTTCCCTTCTGCTATGCCACCTTTTGTTACACTTTAAGGATATTGGCATTTTGGGGTTGTCTCAAGTCCCAGAACGTGAATTCTCTAATCATTTAAAGTAACTGAAAAAATGTGGTAATAGCGAGCCAGTAAAAACTAAAAAGAAAAAAGATTTTAAAGATTTTAAAAAGCAAAGTAACTCATCATTACACATGTATACATGTTTCAGAGTTTCAGTCAGTAAAATAGTTGCTTTGGTTTGGTTAATCTCCCCTGGGAATGGAGTTTGTAATCAGTTCTGTCTGTCTGTTAGCAGTCTAGCATTCACAGTTTTTAAGGCATTATTTTCATTTTTTTTTCTTTGATGGTAGATACCAATAACAGTTCCACCTGATTTAATTTTTGTTTAAATCTGGTCAAGTTCACACCTAATGTGAAAATCAGCAAAAATTTTGTATTACTCACAATTTTTCCAAATCCAGAAAATTTCTCTCCACAGATAAAACTCTCTTTATTAGTAATCCACATCAGGAGATCCAGGAATCTGGAAACAGCGAAAACAGGTAAGGCCAAAAAAAAAAAAAAGTAGTGTGATGGACTGAATCACAAGTGTCGGTATCTCACAAACACCCACACTGATAGACAGAAGAGATAAAGAATAAGGAGAAGAAAGACAGATAAAAAGGATGAGCCAGCACTATCTTGTCTATTTAGTATTTTTACTACACTGTGTTAAACTGGGAATTTATAGGTGAAGGTTTAATTTCTATCGCCATCAACAGCATATAATTTCCTAGGCCCTAGAACCTGTAGAGAAACAGTTTTCTTGTATATTTACAGTACAATATGTAGTACTACAAACTGTACTGTATGCACATAGGAAACATACAGACCAATAACGTGCATTGTAACTCATCACACATGAAGCTACTCAGCCAATCATTTAGTTTCTTCAGTGCAACCCTGCGAACACGCGTGTGTGCAAACAGAGAAGTCTGAGAGGAGGTGAAATGCAGAAGTCCAAAGACAAAAGTAAAAGCAACAGAGAGAGAAAAGCGGTCGGTAAAAGCTGTTCTTAATAATTCTTGATGTGACTGAGGATAAAGAAGATAAAGAAACTTCTCTTTCCCTTTTTAAATGAAACATTTTTTTTATGACAAAAGCTCATTTATTTTAATTTTGAATGTAAAAGAACATTGTTCAATTTTATTATTATTCTATTATTAGAGAATTCTCGAGTTCATGGTGAAATAATAAGCATAGTTCAAAGTATTATTTAACTGAATGTTTTTTCTTTTATTTGAGAGCCTGTTGTTTGACTACATACAGACACTGATACAACTATTAGGCTACCTCAATATATATTATATTGAATTATGTGTTACTTTGTAATAACCGAAAATATTATAAAACAATAATACTTCTGGACCTTAATTTGAGGACTTTTTCTTTAATTGGACTTAGATTATCTTAGATTTTAATTGCCCTGTCTTCGGCCTATATTATTACTATCAAATAACACAATTATTTACCTGAAATTTCTCTTTAGGTAGTAGCTTATACTGAGTACTCAGGGAACTGTAAGGGAATTTTTGCTGGTTAATTTAACCCAGCTGTTTCCTCTTGGTGGTTTCATATTTACTTTTTTTGTTTCTCTTTTTGTCGTATGCAAGAAGAATATGAAAAAATGGTGCTGTACTTTAGACTGTCTGTACCATCAGTTGTTCATATATATATATATATATATATATATATATATATATAGAGAGAGAGAGAGAGAGAGAGAGAGAGAGAGAGAGAGAGACCTGCAGATGTCACAGCTTGTCACTCTTTTTCACGCTATAGGCAGGGATTATACTTTCCACAATAGACCAATTATACAGAGATCTCTGTCCAGAAGAGCGCAGTCGTAGGAACAGCTAAGATGCTGCGCAGGACCGTCAAGCTCCCAGGCCTCTGATAGAGGACCCGAGCTTGAAGGGGGTGAGCAGGGAATTTATTTATATATATATATATATATATATATATATATATATATATATATATATATATATATATATATGCTTGTTTTTATTACATTTTTAATAAATGGCAGGTTGGTTCATCTGCCTCCATTTCAGCTCTTACCTCCACTATCTCTGTATATGTCCAAACTACCTCAGCCTAGCTTTTTTTCACATTGTCTCCAAAGCTTCCAGCCTGAGCTGTCCCTCTGATGAACTCATTTCTAATCCTGTCCGTGCTGGTCACGCCCAATGAAAGTCTTAACATCAACTTTTTGTCAGTGCCCCCATCTCCAAACCATACATCATAGCAGGTCTCACTTCCAATTTACAAACCTTTACTTTCCTCGCTTGCTGATATCCTCTTGCCACAAATCTCCACTGACACTTGTCTCCACCCATTCCACATTTCCTGCACTTTTCTTTACCTCTCTTATGCACTGTCTGTTGTTTTAGATGGTTGACCCCAGGTATTAGAACTCATCTGCCTTCAGTACCTCTATTCCTACAGCTTCACAGTTACACTCGCCTCATTCTCATTCGGACATGTACTCTGTCTTGCTTCTACTGGCTTTCATTCCACTTTGCTCCAGAGAACACCCCCCCAGATACATAAGAGATGGGTGGATCGCTGGTATTATACCAGTGCTGTCGTTGGTATGGGATTGACGCTAGTGTTATGTTGTTTGTAACCTCTAAGTTTAGTATATAACCCACTTAATTGCTTTAGATAAATTATATTTTGGGAATGAAAACATATATCTCAACGTGCCCTTTTTATTATTATTATTATTATTATTATTATTATGATGATGATGATAAAATCACATTAATGAATAAATCATGTATTAATTTATTCATTAATGTATTTATTTAGTTATTTTTATAGCCTATAACACATTTAAACAACAGAAGTTGACCTAAAGAGACAGGCCCAATACAAATTATTTTTACAGGTAACTGGTAAAAATATTGGCATTGGTACTGGTAAAATAGACAGGAAAACACTACCGGTTCATTGAAATGACAACTGCGCAAGCACAAACTTCAACAAAAAAAAAAAAAAAAACATGTCGGAAGTCAACATCACTTCCTGATCGTGCCTCTGACGTGTCTAAAACAGTTTTTTCACTGGTAGTGGGTTTCACTCCTGGGGCATTTATTATCAGTTTAAGTATTATCCGGTAAGAGTTCGTGTTCTGAATGGCAGGCAGGAGCCGTTAAAACGACACTGTATTTTATAAACCCAGGGCTCTCTTTCGCTTTTATCCACATATCTGTCTGTGTTTTTATTTAATCCAGGTACGTGCTTAGAAGATGCTAGACTTCTTCACCATCTTCAGCAAAGGGGGGATAGTGTTGTGGTGTTTTCAGGGAGCCGGTGTCACTGAATCCTTCACGGGGCCGGTCAACGCTTTGATCCGCTCGGTGATCCTTCAGGTGAGCCTCACGGCTAGCTGCTTGTGGCTGTTGTCTTTTTATCCAGCCCTCTGTAACAAGGGGCCAGCTAATGCTAGCACTAGCGAGTAGCTAATGCTAGCATTAGCTTATGGCGTAGCGAGCAACTAAATAAGCTTCTTCTGGGCTGTGTGCCCCCCCCACATACCACTCATTCATATATAAGTTTAATATTTCCTGTGCTATAGTGACATAATTTAGGTGGTTGAAAACACACACAACGATAGCTGCAGAAGCAAAAGCTCCCGTTTACATGCTGTTGATGTCTTTTTTTTTTCAGGAGCGAAGTGGGAACAGTTCGTTTAGTCATGGGGGCTTGAGTCTAAAATACAAGCTCGACAACGAGTTTGAGTTGATTTTTGTGGTAAGTCGTTCATATAAGCATTGAATGAATTAAAAAAAAATCAGGCGGGGATAGGTGTTTGTGTTTTATATGTGTTTATGATCATTGCCTTTTTCTCGTTTCACCTGTGCATCTCTAGGTGGGTTTTCAAAAGATCCTGACGCTGACATATGTGGACAAGTTTATAAATGACGTCCAGCTTCGCTTTAGGGATCGCTATAAGAATGAGCTGGAGCAGAAGGGAGCTTTAAAGCTGCTCAACAACAGCTTTGAGTTTGAGAATGACTTTAAAGTGCTTCTCAGGTAAAGAAACAAAATAATTTCCATAATAAAGACTTAGGCACCAAACAACACACAGGCCAATGTCTGTAGGTAGGCATGAAAATTGTGTATTGGTTTTATGTGCAAATACTGTTATTAGTAATATAAAGCCAATTCATTCATTGTCTTCCGGTAATCCAAATTCAGATTGTGGTGGCAGCAGGGTAAGCAGGGCATTCCAGATGTGATTCTTCCCAGCCACACTTTTCAGTTCTTGGGCGATTGCACAAGATATAAATCTCTCCAGCGGGTTCTGAGTCTACCTTAGAGTCTCCTCCCATGCCCAGAAAACCACCAAAGGGAGGCGCCCAGGAGACATCCTAACCAGATGCCTGAATCATCTCAGCAGCTTTTAACATGCAGGAGCAGCAGCAGCTCTACTCTGAGACCCCTGCAGATGTCACAGCTTGTCACTCTTTTTCACCCTATAGGCAGGGATTATACTTTCCACAAGTCTGCTAGAGTTCGCTTGGGTCCCGCTGACACAGTTTTCGTCATCAGATGGTTAACATGAGGGTCCACTTGGACCTTTGCGTACTTGCCCGCGTTACTGCTGAGGCTGCACCAAACTATCGGCCCAACTTGCACTCTATCTTTCCATCCCTCATAAATACTTGAACTCCTTTGCTTTATGTTCGGGAACATAAAGCCAATTCAAATTTTATTTTAGCAGCAATCAAAATCAAGTCTGTCTTGATAATGGCCAAAATATGTTTTTAAATATTTGTTTTACATGCCACATAAGAAATATGATCAAAAAGCTGTGAGATTTAATAGTTTTGTTGTATGTTTGTTTTATTAACTTAGAAAAAGTGAAAGATGCATCCCTGACAGTTTCTTTTTGTTATTACCTATGTTGACATATATTAATTGTTTATCAAAAGTGTGGCGGAGGAGAGCAGTAAAGCTCGAGGCCCTGCCGGGATGCGGACCTTTGAGCAATCTGGGAAATCTCAAAAAACTGTGAAGTCAATGATTGAGACAAAGGGTGGGGACAAAGGCAAGGAACAGGGTGGCAAGAAGAATAAAAATGCCAAAAAGGAGGGTAAGTGCTCTCTTTCGGTTATAAAAAGCAAACTCTAAATGGGTAAGGGTAACATGATTTCAAACTCAGTTGACTCTAATCCTTTCCAGCTCCTGCAGCTCAGCCTGCCAAAGGGGATCAAGACAAGGCCTCAGCCTCTGGCCAGAAGATGGTGGAGAATGGTAACCAGAGCCTGACTGCCGAGGAGATCTTGCAAAAGAACAGAGAGGAATTCTTCCGTAAGCACAGGCCAGGAGCTTCTGAAAAACCCAGGTAAAGCAGCTGATACTTCCATTTAAAAGAGAGAGCAGGCCAAGAGCGATGTGTGTTTTAAAGGCACATCTTGATGTCATTATCAATCTGTCCTGAATCCCAAGTTTATTATTTTTAATTTTTTTTCTTATTATTTAAAATTCATTAATTTTTCTTTTCCCCAAAACTTATATTAAGTGTTACTTGTGTGTGTGACTGTCTGCTGTGTTGTGTTAGAGCCATGGTTTGATGATGATAATTGATTATTTTCTTTCCTCCTCCATGTTGAGACACTCATTTTTTTTTTTTATTCTGATCTCGTTCTCACAGTAAGTCGCCAAAGCCTCAGAAGCCAAAGGGGAAACAAAATCGTGTTTGGAACATGGGAGGCAGCAGCACCAGGGATCTGGACTACAGCGACAAGAATGGAAATGGTTCTCCAAATGGTGCCGAACAGAACCTGGAAGCACAATTTGATCCGGTATTTAGTGGTCTTTAATCTAACCACCTAGATCCCTAAGAGATCTGCAGTTAGATTAATGTGATTAAAATAAGTGACGAGATGCCACATACTTAGTTCCTCGTTTGTTTTTCAGGAAACGCAGCCGGCCTCCATGAAGGGAGACTTGCTGTCTGTGGAATACGAGTCCAGCGACGAAGAGGAGATGGAGGAAGAGGATGAGGAAGTGGTCATCAGAGAAACAAGCAAGCCAAGGTATGAAATATTAGTTTTAGAGTATCTGGAATAACATTTTTAATGTTGTCTAAACTATAATTTGTGCATTTCTTTCTTTCGTTTTCAGTTCCAAAAAGGGTGGAGGTCTGTTTGGGATGCTGAAGGGCCTGGTGGGCTCCAAGAGTTTAACCCGGGAGGATATGGAACCAGTGTTGGAGAAGATGAAGGACCACCTGATCGGTATGAAGTCAGCTGCAGAAGGCATGATAGCCTGGTATTTGTTGTCTGGTATTCATTGTCCTCCTTTCTGATCACACAGCAAAGAATGTAGCAGCCGACATTGCCTCCCAGCTGTGTGACTCTGTAGCCAAAAAACTGGAGGGCAAAGTCATGGGCACATTCACCAGTAAGTACACATTATATACATAAAGTATTGATTTGTAATTTATAGTATGGTTTAAGGATCATGTTTATATTCCTTCTTCCTCTGAGTGCACCTGTCCGCATGCTGGGAAAAGTAATAAAATTACAGTAATCCATTTTAAACATGAAGTGTATGTCAAAGCCTCTCAATCATCAGAGTTATTTTAAAAAAATAACTCTGATGATATGAATGCTGTAACAGTATGACCCCCTTGACTTGATTCACATACTTGGCCTTAACGGGCAATTCCAACTTATTCATTTCTTTTATTCATTGTAATTATGAATTGTGGTACTATGTTACTTTATGGTGTAATTATATTAAATACACTACATCTGTAAATGATGTTGTGCAGACTAGCACATGTGGGTAACGCCTTGTGTTTGTGTGTGTGTGCAGCTGTGGCCTCAACAGTAAAGCAGGCCCTGCAAGACTCACTGGTGCAGATCCTGCAACCCAAGCGAAGAGTGGATATTCTGAGAGATGTCATGGAAGCACAGAGCCAGCGAAGACCTTTTGTCATCACATTTTGTGGTGTCAATGGAGTGGGAAAGTCCACCAACCTGGCAAAGGTGAATTGACATTGAAATATTTCTGCTTGTTGGTAATTTGAGTAATTTACCGTGTCCTTGTAAAGGTAAACTTTCCTTTGCCTTGGTCTAGATCTCCTTCTGGCTGATAGAGAATGGTTTCACTGTGCTGATCGCAGCCTGTGACACATTTCGTGCTGGTGCCGTGGAGCAACTCCGCACTCACCAGCGCCGCCTGAACTCTCTGCATCCCCCCGAGAAGCACGGTGGACAACCTGTAGTCCAGCTTTATGAGAAGGGTTATGGGAAGGATGCTGCTGGAATTGCTATGGAGGCCATTGCCTATGGTAAAAAAAAAAAATCTACTGTGGCATTAGTAAGGGGTTGCTGGTTGATGCCACACAGCACAGTGTGTTGTACCTTAGCTGTAAAGAAGGGATGTGGCACTTTTAATATTAGCATTGCACCCATTTCAGCATCACTTGTTCACCTTTCCACTTTTGATCCCTGTAGCCCGCAACCAGGCCTTTGATGTGGTGCTGGTGGACACTGCTGGACGTATGCAGGACAACGCCCCCCTAATGACAGCGCTGGCCAAGCTTATAGCAGTCAACATGCCTGACCTAGTGCTGTTTGTTGGGGAGGCTCTGGTGGGCAACGAGGCAGTTGATCAGCTGGTAAGATCACTCAGAAAGTTGAAATATTTTTTTTGTACATATAAGAGGTAATAATTAGTTAATTTTCAATTTGAAGTAAAACAACATTTAGTTCATATCTGTATGAGTCATGTGATCTGCTGCTAGAGCTTTCAGTCAGTGTCTAACGTTACTAAAAAAGAACTTGGTTAGGTTAAAAAAAATTCTATGTATTCAATTGTCCAGCAGAGGGCAGTGCTATTGCATTAAGCTGCTGTTTTGTTACACCCCTGCCTCTAGACAGCATTAGGTTGGAGATTTACATGTGAACTCTTTCCTCAGCAGTTTGTACCTGAACAACTCTGCTTTTGCTTCATGTCCATAGGTGAAGTTTAATCAGGCTCTGGCAGACCACTCCATGTCTGACAAGCCTCGCCTCATTGATGGAATTGTTCTCACCAAGTTTGACACTATTGATGACAAGGTATTTTATTGTGATCACTTTACCATCGGGGCCATCTCATTTCTGTGATTTAGAGAATATTTGAATGCAGTTTGGTAATTAGTTTGCAGCTGCTTTCTGCCTTGTGAATAATTTGCATTATTTCTCATTCGTCATCCTTCCTTCTATACAGGTTGGTGCTGCCATCTCCATGACTTACATCACAGGCCAGCCTATTGTGTTTGTGGGCACGGGGCAGACCTACAATGACCTGCGCAGCCTCAACGCCCGTGCCGTGGTCAGCGCCCTGATGAAGGCTTAAGTTGGCCGCATGTTCTTCTGGTTTATTCATCATTGCAGAGAAGCCTTTGCCACACTGCCACAAGATGTTCCAGCCCCGCTATAGCCCACGTTTCCATGCTGCTGCCCTGCGCCCTCTGCTTTTGGAATCAAATGAATGAACTAAATGTCTCACACAGGATGTTATTCTTCCAGTAAAAGGACAAGTGTGCATTTGAAAAGACAGAACGTGTTGCATCAAAGCCAGAGGAGCCTCCCTTTGTATTATTTTTAAACATTTGGGCCAAATTTAGAAAGTACCTCAGATCAGCTTGTGTTCCGAAACGGTGAAGTCTCATTCAAATGATATATTTGCTGACTGGACCTAGGCTGTGCTATCGCTTTACTGGTTTACACAGTAAAAGCTTGGAAAAGAAAAAAGCTCCCTACCTGGCATTTGTCAGTCAGATTTCTTTCATCTAAATGAGGTCGGGTAGTGCGTGTTTGCTGGATGTGACATTTCAGCAGCTGCCTGTGCCTGAGGAAAGTTTAGTGACCACAGTGCCTGTCTGTCTCCTGTCTTCTCAGTTAACACTTCAACAGTGTGGATACTTACCCACTAATTTCATGGCTTTGCAGGTCAGAAGAAGCAGCCCCACTAGTCTAGTGGGGAAGACAGTTTATGATTTACAATAGGGTGGGTGTGAATACCAGCACTTATCAGGTTAGATGTTTTTTTGTGTTCAACAAGAAAATCACGGCATAGAAAAATCAAGGTCGACAGGGCAGTGCATCAAGATTTCCTGAGCAAATTAACAGTTATGATCTAAAAGTCATCTCCCAGAGCTCCTCACCTATATAACACACAGTTAATTAATTGCCATTACAACATGAAGACTTTGATTCCCCAGTTTATAGTGGATGAAAAGCAGAAATCCATTTGTAAGTTTAGGTTTTTCTTGTTCTTACAGGTGTCCATAGATGTCAGACTACACTTCTAAGTGGTCAATTAAAGTTCTGTGGCCCTTTGACTTATTTCCCCGTCTGATTCATTCATCATTTGTAAGAGAAAATTGAAGTTTTAAACATTTCGGCCCCCCTTTAAAATGTGGTAGTGCAATATGAGAACTATAAAGAAAATTTGAGATAATTTATGAGAATGTAAACGTTTCTAAATAAAGCTGCTATATGCTATGACAGCCTCTAAAGTGGCGCTTGTTGTACTTTGTGTTAGAGATGCATGTACGAAAGGACAGATGGAATACCAAAAGCTTTATTTTGAAAATGGTGCTTATTATTATAAATACTACATCAGAAAACACATGCAAGTATTAAAAGTACAAAAAGGGGCTTTTAAAGAACTATTTTTTTTTTCCTTTATTTTCAGCACAAGAGTGGCAAAGAGGGTGCTACTGCCGGGAACCGCTCTGATATGAAAACATCTGAATGTACGTTTTTACGACAGTCGTTACAGTAACTCGTCCCTTTCCCCACCAAGCAGTGTGCAAATCAAGTTTTCCAGGTTGTGGGATGAGCATGACTGATTCAATCCATTCACACAAGACTTAAAATCGAGAGCAGGGGTTGTGCGTTAAGCTCAATGCGTATTTACTGTATGTTGAAAATTCAGCATAACAGCATGTTTAACTACTGTGGATTCACATGTAGTGTTTCTGTCGAACTGAAAAGGGAACATCCCATTCAGTTACCCGGATGCTTCCCACAAAGTGGATGTTCCAGCAACATTTAAATCCAGTATAGTAGGGGATGCCAGGCAAACTTTTTTCCCTTTTAGTTAAAAATGGAATGAGAAGGGAATCTGAAAAATAATGATGTAATTAAGGTTCCCCATAGATTCCTAAATGTATTCAACAAAATCAGACTTGATCTGTGAGTAAAGCTGTGGAGGAAAATGCATCTGTCAAGAGTATGGGGTTGAAAAGAAGTGGAAGGAATTGTCTGAAAAGCTTAAAAAGGTCAAAGAACATCTACTGAAATGATGCCACTGACAATTGTTAATACTGCCACACCAGTTTGTGGAAAAAAATACCTGTAGTTTTTTTTTTTTTTGTAACTAAAAATCAAGACAGACTTGGATTTTCTACCAGCATACAGTCAGAAAACAGTTCTGAACAGGACGTTTAGTCTGAAAATGTCTTTAGCGAGAGGCCGCAGCTCCGAGCCAAAGAGACGAGTTCAGTCTTAACCTTGAAGGAGGCTTTTCTGTGTGTTAATACCGATCTGCTGTTCCTCTCCGTTCTGTGACGGGGATCCTGCGGATACACATTGAAAAGAGACAACGTGCAAAGAGTAAGCAAGTAAAATTTTATTTGTATAGCACCTTTCTAGATAAAAAGATCACAAAGTGCTTCACAAAGAGCCCACATTTATGATAGATTTTTGATAGATACTGACAAAGAAAGAACATCCATGACCTAACTCAACCCTTCCCATGTCCTCTTTCCTGTCCTTATTTCTCATCTTGTGAAAAACTGAAAGCTCTTTTATAGAGCCCCAGTGCTAAAATAATAAATAATTTAATAATAAATAATTTTTTGTAAATGTGATGGCCCCTTTAACGCAGATCATTCAAAGGCAGGCTAATGTGTTCCAATTCATTCTGCTTACCCCAGCCATTGGTGGACACGTCACGGTTGCAGATCTCATTGGCCAGCCTCTCAAAGTACTCAGGCAGGTCAGCGTACTCGTCTCCATAGGAGATGACCTTGATGCCCTTGTCAAGCATGTTGTCGCGCAGCTTCTTGAACTCTCCCACATCCTCTCGCCGCACGAGCATGAAGTGCTCGAGGTCCGACTTGTGTTTAACCGCCTCCAAGAACAGAGCCTGGAAGGTTGTGTCGTCTACTGTGCGGCCGCAGCCCAGAAAGACAAAGGATTTGGTCTCGTACAACTTCTGAATCTCACGCTGCAAAAAACACCCAGTGATAAAGCTGTATTATTTCATTCACAGGAGAACCTTTCAAATAAACTAGTGCACGTCCAGAGGAAAATTGTAAATCATTTCCAAGACTCTACCTGAGTGTTATATCCTTTATAAATGTGTACATCTTAAGCCAAGAAGGGGGCAGAAAGCAGTGAACGTTAGTGCCTACCATAACCTCAGTGTTCCTCAGTACATTCTGATAGCCAGCAGGGTGCAGTACGATACCACTGGGGTTGGTGTAAACACCGTGGATATGCAGAACACTTAACCTCCGTTTCTCCTGAGCCCACTCCAGCACCTAGACACACAAGCACACACGAGTGCACACTTAACAGTCCATTGCACAAAATCCTGTTCTGGCTGGGAATGGAGCGCAATCACTGAGCAGCAGTGAGAGGATATTCGCCCTGATGGAGATGAGACATAAATACCAGGACTGAGAGGCAAAGTAACGGGTCTCTCAGAAATCTCTGCTCACTCTGGCAAACTTGTGTTCTCTTTAAGAAACCACTCAGCTAAGTTTAAATGTGCTGGGACATAAATGATGGGCAGCTGAGAATTTGCAGAAAACTTATTTGGTACTTAAAAGAAACGTTTTGTACTAGAAAAACATGTGCTTCCTCTTAAGCCCACTTTAAAGCCCAAAATCAAATATTGTTCAATGATTAAAAATGGAAGTTAAACTTCCCTCCACCTGCCTGACAGAAAGGGCTCTTTCAGGTCAAAAGCCTCTTTTATTTTTTCTCCTAAACCGGCCAACGGGGAACTTCAGTGGAAGCCAGTGTCATAAATGTAACCAGAGCACAAGACAGTGCTCGGGGCAAAGTTTAAGCAAGATTTCAATTTGTCATTTATTTTGTCTGAATTTTAGGGAGTCATACCTACAAACCTTCCAAAGTGCTCGTGGTATCACATGATGTTGGGGACCTTTGCCCTCATTTGAAAAAAAAAAAAAAAAAGACAAAAAAAACCCAAACAGCTGACGGCATCTATTGCAGCAAGAAAGATCAATCTCATTTCAAGTAATATTTACCTTCTTCTCATCTGTCAGGTCTAAAGACTCCAGCTTGGTGCCCTGATGGGCTGCATAAATTTCCAGCAGGTTGTCGAAGTTGGTAGTGAGAACGAGTGCGCCGCTCTCCATTAACTGCAGCACTGACCGCAGTAAGTGTTTCCCTGCGTGCTCCATCTTACACTCCAAATCATCAAACACTTCGTACAGGCAGTCCTTGAAGAACGTGGACCTTACATTACCTGTTCTCTGTTTAAAAAGAAAGAAAAGGAAAAGCACGTTGTTATTAGTGGATAGTTTTTTGCCCAGTTGGGGCTTTTACTTCAAGATGTAGTGGGTTTGGAGACCTGTGTCTAGTTGCAACTGCTAAATGAGCATTTTAGACCAAACTTGAGCGCACCTTACTAATGCAGCCATGTGATTCAGGCATAACAAAGGATTTAAACTTGTCGTTAAAATGCCTCTCCTTGGCACAGCCCTTCACGATAATTTAAGTGAAACTTAGGTGGCGCCGAAGAATGAGATAGCTGGAAAAAACTGTCTAAGGTACATTCACTTACTTCTTCTAGTAACTAATAGACTTCGCTTAAGTCTATTTAGAGATTACAGGCTGTGACTTAAACCTCATCCTCACCTGGTGAAGCTTTTAGTTTAAAAAAAAAAAAAAGAAAAAGGTGGAGGTGGGGGAACTGGGCTGCTAAGAATAGCTAAAGGACAATTCAGAAATGCACTGACCACTGTGATCCTAGGACAAGGAAATACTCCGCGGACTCTCACAGATTACAGCTCTAATGGGCTAAACAGCAGGAGTCCTTTCCACAGGAAGAAACTCATTATCCACATCCAGCGTCTACAGCACCCATCCTGACCGCCGTGTCCTTGGCCTGTCTCTGGTCAGGACTTACATAATAACCAACTAAAGCACTCGAGACCAACTCTGTCTTGTAATTCTAATCCTAATTTTTTATAATGCACTTAGCAGCTTTACAAACAAAAACATTCACACAGTAAGAGAGAGTTCAGTGGAAAAAAAACTATTTAACAAAATACTATGATTTGTCTTAAGTAGTCATTGCAATACAAATTGAAGATTAAACATCTCAGATTATGGTCTAAACGATTATCAAAATTACACGTCTTCCCTGAATTGAGCCAAACCTTTGGTCAGCACACTTGTAATTAGCCTCTTCACTGCCAAGGATTTCAGGCCTAGACAGTCTCTTTAGGTTTTAACTTTGGATTACCCCCATTACAGACCGCAGCCACCCTACGAATACACAAATCCATGAAAGTGGGTTAAACTGTCTCTGTCTTATGTTATTGGAGGTCTCTGACACTATTACACAGCTGCTGAGTTCTGTCTAAAGCACTGTACAGTAGTTGCTCTGTTAGAGCAGAGTAAAACTACAATGTACATCTACCTAGCTCTAGTGCTAGCATGTGTGCTTCTCTTCACCAAGAGAAATATTTGCACATGGGTTTTTGTGAATTAAATGCCTATAGGCATTTAACACTCATACAGACTATACATTACTGTGTGCTTGCACTGGACTTTAACTCTGCTTGAATGTGAAATCTGGGCTGTGGGGGTGGGAGTGGGGGACTGCTGGTTCACATTATTCTATGCTTGTTTTTTTTCCTCAGCATGTTAGACCCGGCTGTGTCTGTGGCCAACGGGAGTGGGCTGGTGTCTGCACAACTGTGGATTGAAATAAACACGATGGATAAAGCCATAAAAGCGCTGTTTGTTCCCTTTGTTACAACAGGCTGAGGGCTGAAACAAAGCGTGTTTTATCAATGTCAAAGGTGCGATGAAACATGACTAACACAGGAGGCAAACGGTATTAAGTCTTCCATCTGCCAGCCCAGCTCCAGAGCAGACCGGTTCAATAGTAAGAGAACTGAGTCACATGTAAATCTATCAATCTACGAAACTAATGAGTCCAGCGAGCCGTGGTTTGGTTAAAAAAAAAAAAACTAAACTAAACATTGTTTTCTGACCTGCAGCCTCACACAGCCTGTGGGAAAAAATGATAGCAATGCGCTGCATTTAGACACGTGGCACAGTAACCGTCTTCAAAAACACACAAGAGGGCTCAGGATCTGACTGTAAATGTTTTGTGTTCTTCTACACATAGTACACGCTGGCGGTTACACACAAATGTCAGGTTTATACGGTTGAATAATTTAGAATAATGTGACTCTACTTTGGATAAATCCTGAGCTCCAGCTGAGTCTCAGTCCTCCTCAAACAGATGAATTCACCTTTATCTTCAGCCTCCTCTCCTTTATCTTAACTGCCACACCTTTTTCAGAGATAAACACATATAGAACATGCACTTAGACTGTGTCATTTTTGTCAGGACATCACTGCATTCTGGCAGTACCACACCTCTTCTGTGCAGTGTGTCACTGAGCCTGTGAAAGCTCGTAAGGTTACTGTTATGATTAGGTGGTCAGGTAAAGGAAATTCCTGACAGCTTGGCTCATCATAACATTTCAGGTGTTATTAACCTATGATATTTACCTTTGATGTTTTACATATCTCAAAATATTATGCTTTCATCAGTCATCACTGTAAAGGGTAAATGGACTGATTCTTTTCTACTCAAAGCAATTTTGAAAGGAAAATACTTCCCACTCAACAGGTCAGGGAATATCTTGTCGCATTTTTTTAATTTGTAGCCTTGCTAGCAAAATATTTTTTACAAGGGCGACCGGTCTGGGCTGCTGGAAGTTCAGTTTAACATTCAGACTCTTACTAAGAAGCAGTTGCATTATGTGCAGAATGTGGTTTGACATTGAGCTGTTAAACTAAGAAAGACTTTCAATGAAGAAGGTGTGGTTTGCTCCAAAACATAAATGGTATGTGGAGTGTGACAGATGTGCAAGATACCCATGTTATACTGGAGATACTGGTCCATCATAAATGAGCTTGGGCCAAGAAAAGGGCAGCAGCATTTCTGAATCTTATTTATATGCTTTTATCTTTATTCTACTCTCTTTTTGTATATAACATATATAATGTTTGTATTTAGAAATGATTGTAAGCTGTGGTTTTTTTCCCCCTTTTAAACAGCATATTAGCTTGTTGCAGATACATTTGTATCCTTTACTCTCTACCTTCCCGTCACCTGTGAGATTTCCTTTATTCTAACGTGGCATATACCCCTCTAGTATTAATCTAGAAGTTTCATATATCAAGTCAAACTTCTGCTTTCATTTCTGCATTCTGACACAGAAGTTATTACTAACATTAAAAACGGGAACAAATCAAAAGTCAAAATAAAAAAAACATGGATGCACTTCCAAACTGGCACTACTTAACTAAACATTTTGAAAGTTGAAACTGTTCCAATAAAAGAGATCAACACATTGTTATGCATAAAGAAGATCATGTCCCTGTGATTGTAGGGTCTTTAACTCACAACATAAAGCACCTGGAGGCAGTGAACATAGCTTGTTCTATTACATATGCAAATAATTTCAAAATGACTGAATAAATGTTTGCCTGTATTGACTTTTGTGTTTTTTAAAAAAAAAAACAATCCACATTAAACCTTATGTTATAGATATAGAGGTTTTAACCTCTTAAGATCTCTTATGTCAAGCCACAGAAGCTGAAACAAAATGTCTCCAGCTGGGGAAAGCACACTAAGCTGCCAGTCTGTCTAACATGTGTTAGTGTGCATGCAACAGGGAGGTGTAGGAAAGAAAGCCGAAGAGGAAAGGCTCAAGCAGGCTTACCGGGGAAAGTTTCTGAATGAGGTCATGGGCCACATGCACCAAATTCTTGTCTTCCTGCATGTGCTTCTGGAACCGCCGATTTTCCTCTTCCTCCAGTAGGTCAAAGTCATTGGCTGCATCGAGCAAGGCCTGGATGAGGCCCTTCCAGGAGCGGAGAGCAGGGACCTGAGGGGCCACTGCAGAGCTTACCCCCGTACCAATCACCAGGACAAGCTCGGGGGCTCGCTTAGTCTTCAGACTGGGCAGCAGTTTCCTTTGGGGTAGGCAGAGATTGAGTGACGATGGTTCCCAAGATGGTACTTCCCAAATCCTTCCGACAGCATGAAGGTTAAACAAACTATTTTCAAGCCCACTAACATGCAGTCGGACACTAAACCATACCTTTTATGTAGGGCCCGCAAAAATTAGGAACTCAAAAAAAAAAAAGAAAAGATTTTAATCAGCCCTGTTGATGAATTAGTTATAGTCATAGTGTGCAGCTGGCTCTAAAGCAGCATCTGAGCTTACCTGGGCTTTTTAGCATTGGAGTCTGCATCCTGAGAATCCACTGCAGGCCGCTTCTCAGTTTTCACTGCTACAACAGAGGCCATTCAGCTCCTGTAATGAAAACATGATCAATTAAGAGCCTCTGTGCAGTATGTTTAGGGAGTGACTAGTTAACCAAGCAAAACACAACAAAACAAGTCTGGACCCTAAATGGGAGTGGTGTGTGAAGCTTTCTGAAGAATCTAATTACACTGAATCCTACCAGAACAGTAGAAAATACCTGTCAAAAATGGGGGGAGGTATGTCAATCAATGTAGCCTGCCTTTGTTCTTGTTCCGCATGTCCCTGTTCTGCTCTGCAAACAGTAAATTACTTATTCATTTCCTCCTGCAAGCACACCTTACCTCAAACCTTCAGTAAAGCTACTGTACCTGGAAAGTAGGAGTATGACATATGCTAGTCATTAACTAGATAACAACAACATGTAACTTGCTCTCTTTTTATAACTCCAGCTTTAATTCAAAGCTCCACCGGTTCAATATCAAACCATGAGTAATTAGTAGTAATTACTAATTAACCTATGGCAGTTCGTCATGGCAACATTAATTTCTGGAGACACAACTTCGGTGACATTACATACAATCGATTACGTGTTACGGCGTCATTTAACAGCTAATGCTACGGTACATTGTTCAGTATTGATAGCTTACTCACCTTGGTACCGGTATGGTAATGCCCACTGTTTACTTCGGTTAAAGTGGAAATCCTCTTAATGCGAACCAGGCGAAAGTCAGTCCTTTGTAAAGTGAAATAGCTCGGAAACTGATCTGAATTCGAAGCTTTTAGGTTTTCAGTGGTGTTTAAGCCAACCCGGTAAAGTTACAGTATAGACAGTGTCTTTTACTAAACAACCTAAAAATGTAACGAACTGGCGACGTCAGTTAGCTACAGTTAAAACGTTAACTTCCCTGATGTTCTGAGCCGAGTTACCTTCTAGGTGTTTTTAAAATCCTGATTTAGCCTCCTGTTTACTTGTCATGATGATTGTATAGCATTTAAATCCGCTATCCGATATAAACCAGTCCTTCTAGATAAAACCTATGCCACTTAGTTTCTTCGGAGCAGCGCAAACAGCACAAACGTTACCGGCTCACACCGCTTTTCTACACATTGTCACTCTCTTAACTTCAGCGGTACCGTTGAAGTCGCCGCCTGCTGAGAAGTGCACCGGGTCATATGATGCCTTCATGTGCTGAGCGAATGGCTCCGCAGTCTTTATTGATGCGAGGCACACAGATCAACTCACGCATCGTTGTAGCTATCGGCTAAACGTGTCGGAAAAAAGCACCCAGTCTACAGAGGTGTTGAGTTTTTTCTTTTTTAAAAATGCAAGATAGGTGAGGCTCTACTTTGTTTCAAACCAAAGATTAGGGCAATTTCATTTTTTAAATATACTATGCTTTGATATCGACACGGTAATGTACAAATAGATTTCTGACCTCCACAGCAGCCCAGGTATAGTAACAACAGTTTTATTTAAGGAACAAAACCAACAAATGGACCTGCTTTAAAATTCAAACCCACAAAGGGGAGATTTACAAAGAGCATTTGAAAGCAGCAGATTTTCTGAGCTTTTCTTCCCGTGTTACGTCCAGCTAGGCAAGACGTCTCTATACAGATGGTACAGAGAATCTCGAATATAGGAGTTAATACTAAGAAATAATTTCTATTGATTTATTTATTTGTGCAGATTTTACCTTTTAGGGCCAATAAAGCATGTGAATTCGTCTTTCTACTGACGTCATATATGCGTGGAAATAGATGTGTAATGTCCCGAGATGAATCAGTTTGTGTTCAAAGTCTTGTGATTAAACATCACCAAAATAAATAATGACGCTGTCAGGTGCAACTTTACTTTTTTATTAATTTTTTAAAAATTACATTTCTTTATTAATTTTTATGAAATTCTCAGTTATAAAGACTGCGGTGGTCTTCAAAACTGACGCTAAATTCTACATCTACATTGTTTTATAACGTATGCGAAACAACACGTCAGCACAGACTTTAACAATACCACTACTGCACTGCCATCTCCCGGTTGAAATACTAACTGCACCTAGAGAAGTATTTGGGGCAAAAGTCACCTGTTACGATAAGCACGATTCGAATCTTTAGCGTTTTTAAACTGGTTTGTGTTGATGTTGCGAAAATACAAAAAGTACAGAGATGTTTATGCGTTGAGTAAAGGCTTTGTTGATGGGTGATGCAGAGATAATGAATGCTTGCTGTCATTACAAACTTCTGTAAACATACCACCTAAAACATCTAAATCAGTTTTATATATGCAACACTAACTTTAATTAACCCAAGAAATACACAAGGTGATGCAAGTGTTAAGTTGTGACTTTGCATAGATGCAGTGGCAGTGTTGCTAAAAATAAATAAATAAATAAATAAATAAATAAAAAACTCACATTACTTCCTTTCTTAAAAATTTATTTCAGAATCAACCCAAATTAACATTTTATGATTAAAATTTCAACACACAATGTGCCAAACAAGACAACAGTACATACAGGAGTGTAATAACTGACATGTGTTCACCTGGTGAGTAAATATCTTACGATAATAGTGCAATCCAAACTGTGTACAGGCTTAGCCCATATCACTGCAAACAAGTTAGTATCAAATATTGTTTTAGACATAATCGAATCAGCAGACACGTTTTCAGTCTCTTCATGGCAATGCATTTTGAAGATACAATCAAACATTATAAAGGCATACCGTTAGTCATTTATCAACATTCAAAAACAAAATGTTTTCCCCATTCTACAAAGTGATTTCCTAAATTATAAATTATGAACTACATACAGTTCTAAGATCCCTCGTGTCCACATAAAAAGGCTATGTGTTCATAGCAGGAGAAAAAGGCATACTGGTAGCTAATGCTCTCTCTCACACGAGTGATTTCATTCACTGTTTATTTGCAAAAGTTGTAATCGGCTGTTTAACCGTCAAAAACTGAACCACAAAATTTCCAAACAGGAGTAATCCCTTAACATTCCCTTTGACCCCCCTTTAAAAAATGCAGCAGCTATTCTCTGAAAACTTTAAGCACAGACTGTATCGTTGTCTAGGCTGGCAGGTATGGAGCTATGTTTTAAGTAAAACTTAATGCTAAATAACTCATTTTAAAACAAAGTCATGATCTGTATCACAATCGGGAGGATAACAGTCATAACTGATATTTAGTGGATTTGCTATGAATTCATTGCTAGTCTGATGGAGGAAATAATAAGTGATCCAAGAGAGCTCGGCACACTAAAAGGTGATTTATCAGAGTGAATTATGGCTTTAAGTGCACTAGCAGAGATTGGATCCAGGTCACACTAAAAGAATCCTGCACAAACCTAGATAGTAAGAGTCCATCAGGGTAGCCAGAGTTAAAGGATAAAGAATGCATGGTTACTGTATTACACAGATATTCTATATCGAAATAGAGCCATCTCTAAAATTGGTCTTCCCTATCAGAACATTGATAAGTGCAGCCTTGCCCTCCCGGGCATCCCTCTGAGCTTGTCTGATGATGTCATTTAACTTTTCTTCATTTTCAGAGCCTATAAGGTAGCCCTTACCACCGTAGCCATCTGCCACGATGTGATAGTCTGCAAAAAGAAGAGAATTTACCTTTTAACATATGCCCAGACATCACTGACTGTATTCTACAACCAATCACAGCACGAACATGAACATTATAAATCTACCTGTATATGCAAGGCCGCATGCCACGTTGCTGCCGAGCATAGGAACCTGCTCTCTGGATATCTGACTCCAGCACGCATCATTTCCCACCAGAGCTATCACTGGTGTCTGAGGTGTGAAAAGCAGAGCATGCATTATCAAAAGACATCAGCAGAAAAATATGCACACACAAAAAAAAATGAATGCTTAAATAAGCTGTCGTGTCAGTGGTCCATAGCGGTCATACAGCAAGCATGAAAACATATTATGTAGTGCATCTTTCCATTGTATGACACAAGAACTGAGTCTGTGATGTTTAAGGCCTTACACACCAGTATTTAACACTTGCATTATTTTCATTTGGTTTTGATAATTAGATCTTTCTCTAGACCACATGTGCACTGTTCCTAACTGACTACTGTTAGCTACCTTGCTTCCATAGATTACATACATGTAATCTAAATAGGATTGTGTGTGATTTTACCTTGTGTCTAGTGAATGTGTCAAACTCTGCAATACTGTATCCTAAGGAGCCATCACCATAGACTATCCAGACCTGAAACAAACACAACATAGCTTTTGTTTTTAAAACGTCAATGATTTTTTAAACTGATCATCAGATGATCAGGCAAAGCTCCCCAGACATACCTCAGATTCAGGCCGGCACAGCTTTGCCCCCAAAGCAAAACCACCTCCAACTCCCAGAGTCCCAAAGGCTCCTATAGGAAAGGAATGAAGAGCAAGATTAAAACATCATGACTGCAACTAACTCAGAATATAATTATCATCCAGCCAAAACTTGTGCACTATGGATTTTTATTTTACTTATAAAGCTCTTGGTTTAAACAACCAAAATATTTCATCGTTTTAATTAAACTATTTGCTTTGTCAGCAGCATCCTACCTGGATCGAGCCAACACAGAGGTCCTCTTGGTTTCATTATGTAAGCGGCACTTCCTACAAAATCTCCTCCATCTGCAACAATGACGCTGTCCTCAGCCATCAGCTCATCTACACAATGGAGGGCTTGCAAGGGATTTAAGTGGTATTCAGTCTTCTCCTCAGCTTTAGCCCTGAAATAAAAAATAAATAAATTTTAAAAAGCAACGTGTTAGCTTTTGTGATGGTTACAGATAGAAGATTTTGCAATGCATACTTTAACACAACCCCACTGCTTACCTGTTTGCAGCTTCTTTGGTCGCATCCCCTGCTTTGAGGCTCTGAGGCCATTCCTCTGGACAGCGATGGCCTTTCAGCCCTTCGGAAAGTCGCACTAAAAATGATCCAGCATCACCTGAAAATACAACATACAGTTTTGGGGTTTTTTTTGCAGTTGTTGAATTAATGTATTTATTCTTAGGTCCAACTCTAAAGAAAACAAATCAGGAGTATGCTTATATTTATATGCACCACAGGTACAATATTTTATGATTATCTAAAGATTTTTGAATCTTTCCTCCCTTTAAAGCTAGCATGAAATCAGGGGGCAAACATACCCTGAATTGCTATAGTTGGTTTCCAGAACATGTCTGAGTTTTTTAGCAGCTGTGTCTTGTCTCTGTTGACAGCGATGATCTTGCTGCGTCTGCTGAGAGTTCTGCCGTAGCTCAGCCGGAAGTCACACACAGTGCCTGTAAACACGGCTCACAAAAGTCAATATTTCTCCAGGGATCATGGTGAGCCTGCAGCTATACACACTATGTAAAAAACACAGTTTAACCTCTCTCTGTATCGCAACACATACTTCCAGAATAAATTAAATCCAGAAGGAGAAAAAAGATGCAAAAGAATTACTGAAAAATTAAAAATGCAATCAATAACACTGATCCATTGTGGAACTTTGTTAAATATTTACTCCGACATATTTTGAAACGCAGTTATCCTGCACAATTTTCTTTAGAGTATAATATTAATATTAAATAGGTTGGTCTCGAAATGTTATTTCTCTTTTTATCATTATGGAATAAAAAGGAAACAATGTTTGCCTGACCTGCCAGGACTACCACATCGGCTTCCTTCAGAGCATCTCGTCTGTTTTGTCGGATGTGGATGGGGCTGTCTTTACCCAGCAAGCCACGACACATACCCCCGAGAAAGCAGGGGATGCCCAGATCCTCCAAAGCCTTCCTGTTTAAAATAAACAAATAAATGAAATAAATAAGGCTCACCACAGGAATAGTTTAACACGTTTTAACAAACACTTCCAGTATCAACACAAAACAACAAAGAGTGGCAGAAAAATAAAAGGACACGTGACTCATCTTTTACCTGATGTTATCCACTGGTGTTGGGGGTAGTGTTGCTTGGCTACCCAGCACAATAACAGGTTTCTTGGCTCGACTCACCAGCTCTAGGCACTTTTGGATCTGGTATGCATCAAAAAAAAAATGTTTAAAAATGCTGTCAATCTCCAATGGCCAGAGCATTTACGTACTGACGAACATTTACTACAAGACTTACCTGATTGTCTGTGGCTTGAGGGATGTGAACGGGAAGTGGAGACATATCCCTGGGCTCCCAGGCTCCAGCAAAGAGATTCATGAGGTGGTTATGAAGGTACCTTTGAAGAAAGCAGACCACAAAAATCAAATAATTCAGAACATATGAACACACTTCGGATTAGGGAAGAATAATGAGGAAAGAAATTCCCAAATTATGATATTATAAAAGATGCAAACATTATAAATAACCCAAACAGTAGCATGCAGTGCAAAAACAACATACCATGAGACAATTTTTCCCATCAGGCCTTTGGGAGGGTTCTTAACAACAAACTCCTTAGACACCAGGTGGAAGGGGTAGAGCGTGTCAATGGGGAACTCTATGAAAACAGGACCAGGCGTTCCCGACTGAGCAATGGCCAACGCCTTCTTGACCGTAGGCACAATTTCTCTGACAGTCCTGATGGAGGTGCAGAACTTACACAAAGGCTTGAAGAGAGACATCTGGTCGATATCTTGCAGTGCTCCTCTGCCCTGTTCCGCAAACACAACTGATAAACACTGAAGACTGCTTTTTTTTGCCTGTCGTTTTACTCTGCATGCACATTAACATTAACATTGTGGTGGCATTAATAATATCTGGATCCACTCCACCTGGAGTAGCGTGCCAGCAGCTCCTCCAATGAGCAGCAAAGGAGATTCAGCCATCTGAGCATTCTTCACTGCTGTCACTGTGTTAGTGAGGCCTGGGCCAGCCGTCACAGCGGCTACACCAACCGTACCTGAAGCAGAAACAAGCATAACAGCTATTAACAAGTCAGAGCTATTACAAAGGTGCACCTACATTTATCTCTACCTTGTATAGTGTAAATTTTTGTTCCATTGCTGTGTAGTATTGTTGCTATAAGTTATGTTTTACTTCTGCATTAATTTATTTGAATCCCTCTATTCGTTTTGGTGCAGTAATAATGTGAATTTCTCAACTGGGGGTAATAGGGGTGTAACAACATCTGAACAGAGACCAAAATTGTGAAAAAAAAAACATCTTCTGATAGCCATGGGGATCTGATACTGTCCAGCTAATGCAAACTAGGACAGTAAGACCCATAATGTTGAAAGACACTTTGTTCATGATCAAATCAAAATCAAGTGATCAGGTCAGGTTTTTAGCAGGTTTTTAAATTATTATTCATGCCACATTAATAACATCTAAACCAAGCCATTGTTTCAAGGAAGTGTTAACTCCTTTTAGCCTCTAAGAATGCTGTTAGATGCACCTTTGCTTGATAAATCATAATGTCTGCAGGGGGTGGAACGCCTGCTGTTAAGACAAACCCACATGTTTTGTTTAGAATAAGCTGTGCGAACACAATGTGTGCGCACATAAGAATGAGTCGTATCACTGGAGATGCATTTTCACGCAATCTAAACCTGCACCTGAAAGTCTTGCCACAGCATCAGCAGCGAAGACTGCAGTGGCCTCGTGCCTAGTGTCCACGATCCGGATCCCCATCTTCTCGCAAGCCACCAGGATAGGTGAAATATGCCCACCGACAAGAGTGAAAATGTACTTGACCCCATGGGCGTGGAGGACCTCTGCCACAATGTCGCCACCGTGCTTGGAGCTCTTTGTGTCAGTCTGGAATAAGTAAAGAGGAACAGAATTAGGTTACTGCAGACAAGATCGTGGCTGTTTTAACCACATAAACAATCGTGCAAACTAAAATAAAACCGCTGTCTAATATAAAGAGCTGACTGTGCTCTGTAGGGCCACCTGTCACACTCCTTTTCATCCCACTGTCGTTTCCTATTATGCAACAACCGCATATTGTTCAGGGCTGCAGTGTTGATGTGGAGCCGCGGGGATCTGATAACCTTTGTGCTGGAAAACCACAAGGCTGGTCAAAGTTTACGTGAATAGAGTCCAGCTTACGCTTCAACACTGACTGCCTGTAGAAGACTTTTTTTTTTTAAGTGGCCACAGATTATGCAATGACTGAAAACAGAGTGCATAACGAAGGATAGCACAGAAAAGCACACAGATTAGGGTGTTGACTTTTTTTAAAATACCTACCTTGTGGAACAATTGGTAGAGTATGCCAAGTTTGTAGGCTGCAAACAGTAGCCCACCCAGCACCAGGCTTGTAAAGGATCCGAGAACAATGCCGACGACTCCAAAAGGCTCCATGCTAGAATGCGGAAGCAAATCCCAATTTCTGAAAAGACACTACGGTAAATAAGCTAAACTTATTATATCAAAATCTACGGAGCTACCGGTTCAGCAGCTCACCGGTTCAAGCTAGGCTAATAAACTATGGAGCTTCTTCTACAACCGCTATACACCCATTTCAAAGGCGTACACGTGCAACTACATTCACTCAGAAGTTATAAAATTTAAAGTTACTCCGAGGCTCTGAAGGACATTTGGTCGTCTACAACTTCAAACGACCAGGTACCCTTACTTTACCCCTGCGCCGACACAGAAAGAAATGTGACAGTTGACGGTAAAGCCGCCTGTAAAGGATATAGGGTACTTCCGTTTAGTAATTTTCAAAATATATGACTGCTGCTAAAGCTCACAGCATTTATTTATGGGGTATACACGGGGATTTTCTTTTCCAGTTGTTATTATTTTTCTGTAGCCATGAACGCAATAAAAGTTACACTTGTGTCTTCATTAGTTGCTGTGTATTTAATCGTATGCTCACATGTATGGCAAACATTGTACCTTTATTGTCAAGGTACAGATTTATTTCCGTCTTTAGTGAACGTGAGGGCGCTGTTCAAGCCAAGGACGGTCTCTAGTTCAGGTGTGTCAAACGTGAGACCCGGGGGCATAGATAGACCTTCCCATTGCAGTAACAGATAAATAAACAAATGACAGAAAAAAATCTTGTTTTTCTTTTTTTTAACTCTCTGCTATAGAATTCAATTTTTACAACGGGTTCACAGTGAAAAGACAAAAAAGTATAATTTTAGCCATTTAATTATTTGTGTTGACAGATTTCTTTCATCGGCTATAATGTATCATGTCGAAAAGCTGAGACATACTGTTGAAATTGCACTTCTCTTGGATTTTAAATGTGTAGTTAAACTTCTATACAACGACAGAAAGGGGATTTTCACTGATCCAGCCCATTTAAGATCCAAGTGTGCTGCATGAGCCACAACATGAAATGAGTTTGACACTCCTGCTCTGGTCAAATCAGGGACTTTACACAGTCAAAGGTTCAAGATGTGTAAAATGGGTTCAAATTGCATTATTTGTAGTGAGAGCAAGATGCATGTTAAATAATAAGTCGAGTGAAATCAGCAGATTGCATAGTAAAGGAAACAAAACAACTAGCAATGCAAGATTTTATAATCTGAATGAAAATATTTACAATAGATTTTATAGGCTAGACAGTATTAATATAATGAATCTATCAGTCTTTTAATGAAAGAGCATGGTTGTCTTTGTCTGTGTGTATGTGTTAAAGTTAGTTTGTTGTTTTACAGCATATTCACAGCAGTGTGCAGAAAGGAAGTTTGTACACATCGATAACCTTTCCATAATCAGGATTTTCAGCAAACAGTAGTTTATCATGCACCCGTTGTTCCTCAAAGACAATAATCTGAAAGAGAGCAGAAAAATAAACATAAATCAACTAAGGTTCTTTAGTTACAAGTTACACTTATAATTCATGTTCCATCTTTTGATATTACACAGGTACCTCATTCTCTCCACTTCTAAGCCAAGGTGCTGGGAGATAAAGGAAATGCTGGGGACCAATAAACCAATGACGTCCAAGGTTCTGCCCATTGACAAATATAACGCCTTTACCCCAACTCTGTGGATAAATACACTATCATTATGAATAAACAGAAACTGGCTACACAGCATGTATTGTTTTTTTAAAAGAAAAAAACCTCTAGCTTGCTTGCTGGTTAGTTAATGTTTTACACACAAACTGTTATACTCACACGAAGGCTGACAAAGGTGTCTTTGGGAGGGCCATCGACACAGAGCCTGGCCTGGAAAAACCCGGGGACACAATGGGACTTGAAGTCAGTTTTCCATTGGCCTGAATTTGTTAATCTAAAACAAGAGCCACAAAACACATACTGTTATCAAAGTGCACATTGAATCTATACAAGGAGACTCGAGCAATTTTTGATTGAATCTTCCCTTTAACATAAACAATGAAAAGGTACACTTGGAAACCTGCCATTATAAACACTGTACGATTTTGGCAAGAAAGACGTTTTAATCCAGATAACAGACCTTTTTATAAAGCTGGGCTTCATATCAAAGCAGGAGACGGAAAATCCTCTCAGTGGGGTGTTGTTCAACACAATGTCTCCCACAATACCTGTAATTTGAATTATAAACTGAATATTCCTTACAGTTATGTCCTTTTTACGTTACTTTAAATGACTTTATATATATATATATATATATATATATATATATATATATATATATATATATATATATATATATACACACACACACACACACGTAAAAAATAACTATAGTCTTGATTGCAACTGATAGGTTTAATAGTGCATGCAGGAAAAAAAAACATGTGTCCTTCCAACCTCATTAGGAAATGAATACTTTTATTTTACTAGCACTGCTTCCCTTAGGCAGTATCATTCATCTACATAGCATGCATTTTCATTGCTGTGCAGATGATACCCAGCTCTATCTATCAATGAAGTCCGCTGACACACACCAGTTAGTTAAACTGCAGGAATATCTTAACAACCTCTAATTTCTTGTTTCTAAATTCAGATAAAACAGACGTTATTGCACTCAGGCCTAAAAAAAAAATGTGGATGTCTAACCAGATACTTACTCTGGATTTTATTTACTTTTTCTTCATACAAAAAAAAAGGCAAAAAAATAAAGCAGTAAGCATAGAACATCTTTTAGGACTTAAGCTTAAAAAATATGTGCCCTGGCCTGAAAGACCATGCAGCTATGCAATCTGACAGCAGAAGTATTATTATCAGTATGAAAATTTGCTGAATTTAAATTGTAAAACTTTCTGAATGACATTTTGTCAAAAGACTGAAGCAGTCACTTTGATATAGCTATGTAAAAAACACACAGCAACATGTGGAATACCTTTGCGCTGTTCATCCAGAGCTTTCCCATAATTCACTCTTCCACAGTTCTCCACAAGGAAGCTTAATGTCCTCTCCCCCTTTGATATACAAAAAATTAGTGCTTTAAATATTGAGTATAAATAAAAGGTGACTATGTACAATTTTCTTTGAGTCTATGAATATTCCAAGTCCTAACACACATGTCTATGGACTGTGGGAGTAAATCATAGTGCGCAAAGAGAGTTTACGGCACAATTAACTAATGGCACTATTGTGTTTTGTACTGTTGTGTATGAGTGACCAAAACCGTCTGCAAAATAACTTCACTCCAAAGACAAATTTGGGGGTAAAATGGGATGATTAAGCATATTAACCCTAATCCTTAATTTAAGTATCACTTTGTAAAGTTCAGAGTAGATACAGAAAAAATGATCAGCACCTTTCCATCAGGGAGTGCAACCTCATGAGTCTTATAGTCCAAACAACCAACACACTCCCTGTTCACAAAAACCTGGAAAAGATTGAAAAGTCACACAGGCAGTGTATAATTATGCTGTATTTTGGATCTGTGGTTACTTTATCACTGGTATGCTCTTACCACTGCTCTGTCTCTAATGTTGTTCCTGGAGTTTAGGGCGCCTCCACCAGTGATAGTGGTTTCATACAGTGTATAACCATATGACTGACCATTGTTATTGTTTACAGTGAGATTCTCCATGTTCACTGGCCTGTCTGACCTGTGCGGCTGGAGAAATGGGAGGTAAAATCAAGTAAATAGTAAAACATTAAGAAAAATTTAAGAATTTGAAGCATAATGCAATTTGATCAGATCTCTTGCTGCATCACAACACATGGGGAAAAACAGGAGTAGTGTTGTAGCTTGAAAATTACAGTTTCTTAATGTAAGCTTTCACAAGTGCTCATGAAAGACTACCTGAATCACATTCAGAAAGAGGAAGAAACATAGCTAAAGGAGAAGTAAGGTCAAACCTAACTGCAAGTTGTGAGACATCTGTCTTAAGCATATAAGCAGCAAGTTGCCAGATTGCTGCACAAAGACACACATGCTGATAACAGCAGCGTCATGTCTGTTTGATACTCGTTGTGCCATGTTTGCTCTCTTTCCACCAGGGACCCCATATTTATCTGCTCTGATCTAGTTTTGTCAGTTATACTATCAACTCTACCAGATGGGCGCTTGCCATCTGCAGCTCACCTTGTCGCTGAATTGCAAGACGTCCCACAGTGACAGGTGTTGCTGGATAAAAGCAGGGCTGTAAGCTTTCCTCTCCGGAGAAGAGGGCACTCCAGGAAGAGGCTCAGCTGCGAGTTCGCAAAATCATTCAGTCATGCCTGAGTTAGACATTTTAGTAGATTTACATTGTTTTTCATAAATTAAAATGAGTATGGATCCTTAAGAAGAACTTACAGTGGTACTGGCTGAATAAATTCCTCAGGTGGTGATATTTTGGAGTGCAGTCCCCAGCTTCAGATAGGGGGGCATCATAATCTGCCAAGAAACCATTGAAACCACTGACTTTTTAAAATTAAAAGATATTAAACATTTAAACGAGCAAAATTTTGGTTTTATTTTTGGAGAGCCGTTATGTTGTCTGTGTTTTCTGCATTGATTTAAACCACAGCTAACAAGCTGTATTATAGTACATAAAACCTGCCCCTTCCACGTTAACAGATTTAACAGGGGTCAAATTAAAACAAAAAAGTTCACTTCAGATAAATTTCTCCCAAAGTTATTTTGCTCTGTTTGAAGTAGTTTTTATTTACAATCAAGAAGTAAAAGTTTTCTTGTAAGAGTGCTTGCATTTATGCAGCACTTTTCAAAACAAAGCGAGAATAACATGCAGTAATATTAAAGAATACCAGGGGCAAAAAATAGGAAAAGTGAAAAATAAATACAATATAAATTAAGGGACCAGGTCATGTAGGGCTTTAAAAATCAGCAATAAAAATTTTAAACTCAATTCTAAAACTAACAGGTAGCCAGTGAATGGCTGCAAGGACTGGTGTAATGTATCATTGCTGGAAAAGATATCCCTCAAACATGTAAAACACTTCTTTGTGCTTTGATCTCTGGGCTCTGGGGTCTAAGGTTAATCCCACCCTACCGTAACTGGTGACCTGAGATTTGTAGGCGCCAAAGTCCATTGCGCCGTTCATGAAGCCAAAGCTGGTTCCGCCATGAAACATGTACAGATTAATGGAAACGCCTCGATCCAAGATCTCGGACACCACAGCCAGCATGTCTGTCATAAAGGGCAGCACAGATTTTCCGCTGTAGCAGTGTGTGACGACATAACACACAAAGACCAACAAGCAGCAATATATGGAGTTTTAAAGTGCATATTTACAATGTGCCTAAACATTTCAAATAAATAAACACTTGTCACTTTGAATCTTGTCATAAAATGAACATATGCTTGGAAAAATTGTGTGACTTAAAAAAACATTTGCAAACCCTCGGCGTGGAACACGTGATGATGTTCTCCCCAGACATCAAACCATCCAGACCAGTACTCCATTACCATGAGAGGTTTCTGGGGCTACACAACAGAACACGTGTATTAAGTAGGCTCTATCTTGCTCCTTACTGTCACAGGCTGAATAAAACATTACCATCAATTCATAATAAAAATCCCCAAAGTATTTCTCAGTTGACTTAAATGTCTTTCAGATGGAAATGTCAGCCTGTCATGACAATCGCAGATCATCGTTGACTATCACTTACCTGTATGTCAGCCAAATGTTGGATGGCTCCAAATGAGAGTCTCTGAAGGTTTATTGTTTTTAGAGCTGAAATAAGCAAGATGTCACATTCTCAAACACGATCCAATAACAAGGACAAAACCATAAAGTAAAAAGCAAACAAAGGACACAGACAGCGATTGTTTGTATCTTTCTTTAGCTCAAGGTTTATCAGTGTTATTACCTCCTTCCACCCCTCCACATCTTAAGCCTTCCCAGTTGTCTGAAGTCATCAGAAGCTCTTTGATCCCTCTGGACTGGAGACACTACAGCAAAAAAGACAATGAAGGGTGCAGGAATCCATCATACTGCAATGTCACAAACCATTTTAATGATTAAAATTGGCAATAATACACTCACATTCTTTATAAATGGCATATATTTGTCATCTTTTGCAAATGAGCCGTATTCGTTCTCAACCTGGACTGCAATGATCGGGCCGCCTCCTTCAAACTAAAAAACAAAACAAAACAGAGAAAACTCTAGTTATTCTTTTGGCTTAAAATGTAGTGAGAAAACAGCCACCTGGACTTACCATCAGAGGCTTGATAACTGAGATGAGCTTGTCAAAGTACAAGTTGACAGCATTTACGAATCCAGGATAAGTTGTCCTCAACTGCATCTCTTCATCTTGTAGCAACCAGCTAGAGAAAAAAAAAGAGGAACAAGAGAGAAGACATGTTGTGGTATACTGCGTATTTATGGAACAGCTTCAAATTGATGGGAAGATGATACTACCTTGGCAACCCGCCCAAGTCCCATTCAGCGCAGATGTAAGGTCCAGGACGCAGTATAACCCAGAGACCCAGCTGTGCTGCTAAACTGACATAGGCCCTGAGACAGGCACAGATGCTTCATGCTCTTTTCAGAAATAAATACTTTGTATGTCTTAAAAAAAAAAGTAGTCCTACAAACGTAACACATTTAGGTGGGAAACTTACTTAAGGTCCAGCTGATCCTGAAAATTAAATGTTCCCCTCTCAGGCTCATGGAGGTTCCATGGCACATATCTGAAAAATAAAGCAGCAAAGAATATATTCTTTGTATCATCAGCAATAGTACAGTGTATAAGGAGGAGAAATGTTCAACAGGCCTTCCACACAGACCCTAAACTGGTTTCTATTTGGCTTACTTCACCAAAAGAACAGATACTTGTGATTTAAGGCGTACAGAATGTGCACTGGGAACGTACGTTGTGAGTGTATTGAGACCACAGGCCTTCATCTTCAGCAGCCTGTCCTCCCAGTAGGCTCTGGGGACACGGAAGTAATGGACAGAGCCTCCCAGGATGCGGAAAGGCTCTCCTTCTAGAGTAAACTGAGACGAGTTGGCCTTCAGACCCTCTAAACGACTCATTCTTCTCACATCAAGGTGATGTCTGAGGGGAAAAAATCACTAAAATATAATCTAACAGAAAAAGTTCCGTTTTTTAAAGCTGGATTATGGTGTTTTTAAGCTGTGTCTAAGCATTTGAAACATTTTAGCATGACATTACAGTAACAAATGATGCATTTAAAACATTGTAGTACCTGCAGACAGCACAGATAACGAATACATTTTAGGAAGAGTAAATGGAAAACCTTACCAAGACTTAACATGAAAGTTGAAACTGCCAGCTACATCAAAAACACTGTCAGTGCTGTGGCTTGAAGCTGAGCTTACCAGAGCGCATTCGTGGAAGGGGTGGATGGTGCTGGGAGGCCTCAAACACTGTGGATAAGGGAAACTATTGTTGTTTTAGAACAAAAATATAATAGTTCTCTCTCTCTCACTCTCACTCTCTCTACCCCTTAGTCTTTGTCAGTGAAGCACTGCCTTACAGAAAACAGAAATCACACTGTACACAGTAATGTTGGTCTCTTCATATTTCTTTGCTCAGTTTTTACATGTTTTGTTTTTCTCGGTTTAGAGGGCAAACGGAACAACGTCACATTAACAATGTGTACTTGATAGGAAATGCTAAAGGTTCAACTTTATTGAACAAGTAATTGTTCAATCAGTTCAACTGTTCAGTGTAATTGCGGTTACAAACATAACTTAAAGTATGACCAGCGAAGGCAGGTGGAGTACCTTTGTTGAGACTTCTGGTTCACCCACGGTGCTTGTAACAAGAAAAAAAAAAAGAAGTTCCCTGTGAATGAAAATTTGCATTATGAGGTTAGGGGCTGTTCACAATTATTTACCTTTTTATAAGCGCACAAACAGGTACCTAGGAGTAGGAGTTTAATGGCTGATTGACATATTCTGAAGTATTTTCTAGGCATTTGATGACACCCGCCAGCACCATCACACATTCTTAAAGAGTGGAAGTACCTCTCTAACCATATGGACAGGAGAAGTGGTTTTGTGTGCTTCTGCAAGGGCAGCTATGGTGAGGCCACATCCCAGTGCACACAAGGTGGAGTCAGGCCTTTCAAACTGTGAAAGAGACCAAAGGGTGACAGGTGGCTGTTCGACCCTGAGCACCCAGGCCATTGCAAGACACCAGCTGGAAAGACTCTTGGATCTTTAGCAGCCCTGAAAGTGGCACCTGAAAAACTGTAACGCTAACAGCTGTGCTTACTGCTGGTATGTATATCCTAAAAAGCAAAATTATGTTTTGTTTTCTTATTCTAATGTAAAGTAATTTATAGCATTGTGTTTATTCAGAAAATTATCTCGTACATGGGGTACATCAATAAAGTTAGCTGCTGTTGTAATTTCTATAGCTTCAAATGTATCTTCACCAAACAAAGCAATAAATAAAAAAATGTAAAAATTCGGGAACATTCCCTTTCCCCCTTATTTGCCTGTTTTATCAGGTTTACACATATTTATTACACCTCATTAAATAGCATTCTGGATTGATTGCTTTCCTGCCAATAACATGGATTTTTATTTATTTATTCATTTAAATAACACGCAAGACAAAGTCAGCCACTAAAAAGACAAGGATCTGTCTGTAGATCCCATTTAAAAAAAATCTGTCATTCAATAAATTATTTAAAAGAATTTAGAGTGCTCTCCGTTTTCAATGAGCAGGTGAACTTTTTGGCGGTCCCTAAGTATCTACCGAAGTAGTTGCGTTTCATTGGACTTTTCGGACTCGGACGCTCGCTTCTCATGGGAATAAGAAGCTTTATTTTGTAGCACGATCAGAAAAAA
Organism: Perissodus microlepis; assembly: GCF_051167445.1. Taxonomy (NCBI): domain Eukaryota; kingdom Metazoa; phylum Chordata; class Actinopteri; order Cichliformes; family Cichlidae; genus Perissodus; species Perissodus microlepis. The sequence continues at coordinate 22,663,445 of NC_140474.1, read as the reverse complement.
TACCCATAGCGAATTCATTATTTTTTAAGAATTAATTCCGGAAGTACGAATGCTGGCGGTATCATTCAATTCTTCACAGGTTTCACGAAACTGCGTTAAGCTAGCAATATCCTTAGTTGATAGACTCGTCAGGCTCCATGCTGGAAGGAGACGCGGAAGACTAAACTGTGGAAATATGGCTTTTAAAAGGCGTTAACACAATAAGGTTCAGCGTGCTGTCATTAATGTATTGTTGATACCAATGGAAAGCTCAGTGATTGGTCTTCGTCTATCCTTGAAGCAACGATATTTTCTTCTACTTTGCGTCGCTGCCGCGGGAATAATTATGTATCGCTTTACAAGGTAAGGCAAACACTGATACAGCGCTGTTTTTACCGGCCACTAACTTTTGCTAAGAGTTATGTGCGTTAAGACATCTCGCCCACTGATACGTGAAATGTTTACAGTTTGTGATTGTTAAGCTCCACGAATCCATCCTCGTGCTTGGAGGTACTGGTCCGTATTGTGAGCTGCAGATTCAGCTCAGCTACACAGCGACTGACCAGGGCACCTGTGAACGCGTATCTGGCTCACCTGTTAGACTCTACGTGTCTACGTAACAGCTACTTGTCTTTCACTGGCCCACTTTTCCCACACACATTTTATACTCAAGCCTAGTCCTGGAGAATTAAAAAAACAAAACAAAACGCTGGAGATTTACATTAAAATTATTATTCTTAGACTGTAGTATGTGAAAAAAAAAAAAAGATCTTCGTTTTTCAGCAGAAGACCTCTTCTGCCAATCGGATAAGGTCAAACTTGTGTGATGTTATTCAGCTGAAATATATTCAGCTTTTTTCAGTAAGGTTGGGATGCTATGTAAAATGTAAATTAGGCATGTAACTGCTGCTTAGATAACCTTGCAACAGGCCAGTAGAAATAGTAGGTATGAAAAGTGAAGATAAGAACATCACAGAGAGGCTAAGTTCACCACTCTCTGAAAGGTTATGAGAGAAAATAGTTTAACAGCTGAAGAATAGCATTTGTCCGTCTAGATTTCCAATACGAGCATGCGGGGATTTCATCATCTGAGCATCACTAAAAGATTAAACACAATAAGGAGAAATAGCTACATGTAAGAGGAAATGCAGATAACCAGTGCTGAATGGAAGTGATCTCTGGGCATTCAGGCAACACTGCATAAAAAACTTAACTCAGAAACAGAGAAACACTGTTTATCATTGCATGTGCAAATGGAAGATAAACATGAACAAAAAAACCTCCAGAAACCTTAAGATGTCCTCTGGGCCAGAGCTCAATTCAGATGGACTGAGGTGAAAAGATGTGCTGACTGTTTGAATTCTTTTTAGATAACATAGACACTTTCCTCTGCAATAAAAAAAAAAGAAGAGGTACTGTCCAACTTGTTTGAAACCAGTTTAAAAACCAGCTTTCACAATCTTACACAAACCATAGGTAACCTGCACACTTGCAAAGGCACCGGTAACCAAGTGATAATCTGCCATTCAAATCAACATATTTTTTTGGGAAAGCCTCCACGAGGACAATGCCACATTTTGTCAAGTCAAAGTTTATTTCTATAGCCTCTGCTTTTAAGCCGGGATCTAGAAATGTCCTAGAGCAGATGGATCTAGACCTCAGTGCTCTGGTAGGGTTTTAAAAGTTATGTTAAGTAAAGGCATCAAACCACTGAGACTCTTAAAAACAAGTAAATTTTAAACTGGATCCTGAAAGCGACTGCACGCCAGTGTAAAGGACACCAGTACAGGTGTAATGTCATCACATTACATTTTGATTGCATTTTTGAACAACTTGAAGATGACGAAATAAGATTAGAGCCAACATATAAAGAGTTACAATAATCGAGACAAGAAGTAATAAACTGGTAAATTACACAATCAAAGTCAGGTGGCGCGAGGTAGGCCTTCACCTGATTGAACGAAGCATGTCTTGACAAAACAGCTAATCAGTTTATCAAATGTTAATGCACAGTCAGGAATCACACCAAGGTTCATTGCAACCAGATGACAGGAAGAGGCTAAGAGACCAGTGGTGCTGTCTTACCCGTCTAACGCGTTTGGGTTGCCCAAGTAAAATCATTTCTGTTTTGCTTTTGTTCAGATGGAGGAATTTTGTATAATTTTGTATATGACATTTTGGCCGTATTACAGCAGCATGATTCTGCAGTGAAATATTCAGTAAACACATTAACAATATAATGAATTTAAAAGTATAACAAATTAGCTCTGAAGCAGCTGAAGTTATATAGTAACCAAGACCTTCAAAACTAAAGCAAAAACTAAATGTTTGCAGACATTTACTAACTTACTAAAATAAATTATGATGATGTAACACTGATGCAACCCTCCCCTCCCCCCACCCAAACATAGTACTATTTTTAAATTAATATAGGTTTTAAATAGTGTAAAAACTAGGGTGACGCAGTAAAACATGAGAGATCTGGTTCGTGAATCTGGTAGTGATCAGAACTCAAAATCAAACTCAAGATAATCAGCCATAAGCATTTTATTGAAAGCTGACAAAAGACAAAATCTCAGTATTTCAATATAGTGCTTACACTAACCATTGACCCCTAAAGGTGTGGCTTTCCTTTTATGCTCACCACGATAAGATATACAAGCTACCTATTACCTCTGCGCTTCAGTAAGGGAGATTTCTGCGAACTTGCAACAGGTTTTAAATACTAGCAGTTTTCCTTTTCTTGTTCAGCGAGTTCTTTCACAGTTTCAAAGTTTTGCCTCTTAGGAACCACCCTGAAACAAGAAGAATGAACCGTGTGGAGGGCCTGAGAGCCAACTCTTCTCAGTTCACTCTGGAGAGAAAACCTTTCCTCATCTTGGGAGGCTCCATTCATTACTTCCGTGTCCCAAGAGCTTACTGGGAGGACCGGCTGCTGAAGATGAAGGCCTGTGGCCTTAATACTCTGACTACGTAAGCTACTACAACTCAAGACTGTCTGAACACATAGGTGGAAAATTCATTGCCCATACTTCTGTAAGGAGTTTGCGGCTGAAATAATGCACATAATAATGCACACGTATGCATTTAAAAAAAGTTTAATTTCTTTTTTCAGATATGTTCCTTGGAACCTGCACGAGCCAGAGCGGGGGGTCTTCAAGTTTGAGGATCAGCTAGATTTAGAGTAAGGACTGAAGGCAAGGGAAGGCTTTCAGGGAATTCAGAAGATCGCCAGCAGGTGGCACTGTTATATTGCTAAAGACTTGAGTTTGCCAGCCTTGAGTGATTTGAGGTTATAAGAAATGTTTTAAAACAATTAGTGAACTTTGTCTGTCAGTGATTGAGTTATTAATTATAATGTCATTGACCTGTTAAATCTGTTTTTTGTTTTCAAAGTACACGATGAAGGTTAAGAAAAATATTTTACAGTGAGAAAATATATTATTCATTTAAATACTTTATTGACTTTTATTCATAATAAATGGCTCCCACTGACAGCTCATTTTACATCCCTTCCCTAGAGCCTACCTACGTCTTGCAGCCAGCTTGGGCCTCTGGGTGATTCTGCGACCAGGGCCTTACATCTGTGCTGAGTGGGACTTAGGGGGACTACCCAGGTAAAGATTTTAGATATGCAATCAAGTGTTACTGTATATTTATACATAATTTGTAAGTGCCTTAAAGCATTAGTTACTCTGGAATCTGTTGTGTAAAACAGCTAGTAGATTGCTAAGCAGTTTAACTTGATTACAGTGCTGTGCAAAATCATTTCTTTATATTTTGCCTCCAAGGAAGCAGACTTCCTCTTAAAACTTCCTATTTAAAATGATCTTAAACAATAGTTCTCCAGACTTTTAGAAGAGCTTTGAGAATTTATTTTAGATTGACATTCACTAATTTTCACTGCAGTTCTTGTACCTGACCATTTTCAGAGGAATATTTTTTGTTTAGTTTTTCTGCTTGTTTAAATGATTCAATTCAATGATTCAAGTGTAAAAATGCCCAAAGCTCAATTGATGGACTAGTGTTGTGTTTACTCATAACAAAGAATTTACCAAAGAACCAATTTTAAATTGTATTTTTAGGCACTTTCACAGGCATGGAATAGTATTTCATTGTGAGTTGTTTTACAGGTGATTTCAAAGAACTATTAGCCTCATTAGAAATGGTCTCAGTGGAACAGTTGCTGACAGGAAGCCATTCTTTAGGAAGGGAAATGTAGAGAAAAAACCGAGGCTAGCCAAATTACTCAAGAACTGGACTGAAAATCAGTCGGCAAACAGGTCTGATGGATTGATGAATGCAAGTATGACATTTTTGGTTAAAATGTTATCAATATGTATGAAGGAGGCTGGGAGAGAGGTACAACAGTGAGTGTCAGCAGTCATCTGCAAAACACAGTGGAGGCTCTGTCATGGTGTAAAACTGCATTCTTCCTGTAGTAGTGTTGGAGATCTTGACACAAATGAATGAAATTATGCACGGAGAAAAGTACTGTCAGATTTTCATCCACTGTGTAACACCATCTGGACAGTATCTGGTTGCCTACAGCTTCATTTGTTAGCACGAAAATGATCTCAAACACACTGTTGATCCAGTAAAAGCATAACTTGATGAACAAACACATAGTCGCTGTCAGTCATGGATTGGCCTTCCCTGTTGCCCAGACCTCAATATCTTAACAGAGAACAGAACAACATCTAGAACATCTAAATAAGAGTTTTGGATGTCCTGCAAGAAGCATGAAGAACTACTCCTGAAGACTTTCCTGTTATGTTTGTAGATGTTTAAATTAAATGCTGCAGCCAACAAAATATAAAGAAAACAAACTCTTGCACAGTACTTTATAACTTCTATTATCAAGTGGTCCCTTTGCAGAGGGCAAAATTTGTTTAGTAAATATAAGAACTGCCTCATTATTAAGTCATGTGAGTTTCTTTAAGTGTGCAAGGAGTTTTTTTTATTTTTATTTTTTTTTGTTTGTTTGTAAGACCCACCTTACAGGTTTGCACCTGCAATACAACAGGGCCTCACATAGAGTCAGGCTTATTAAGAATAAACAGCAATATGCAGTACGCCACGTAAGTTTGCCACTGCTGTTACTCGAATGAAAGTCACTGAGGACTACCAGCAGACTTTTAGAGATATATTGGAGACAGCCATAATTAAATCTGACAGGCACATCTCCCTGAAAGATGAATTGATTTACTTCTGTAATCACGATAGATTCAGACAGATAATCAGATAATTGCTGGCAGGAATCAGGTAGTATTTTTAGAGCAGTATTTTCCTTTTGGGAATGTGAGGTTGAGGTAATTATTTGATAATTGTCAAATCTGAGCGAGAGGGAAAGAGAAATGCACTAAAGCATGACTTCGTCTGCTTGACGGTAGCCATTCTTAGGTCAGCTTGGTGCAGCTGTCTTTAAAATCGTAAAGTGAAATCGCATCACAACACTTTGTGCTGTGATTTCTTTTCAGCTGGCTGCTAAGGGATCCCCAGATGAAACTGAGAACAACCTACTCTGGATTCACCGATGCAGCCAACTCCTTTTTTGATGAGGTCATAAAGAAAGTCGTCCCACATCAGGTAGTTTTCTATGAGTTTACTGAAAATGTAGAGGTCCTGACCTTTGTAAGTGAAACATGCTTATTAATGTTCCAGTTGCGAGGGGGGCTGAGAAAAATGACTTACACCAAAGTACTATGGTGTAAGAGAAATAACAAACAGATGTCACATACAAATTTAATAGATTTTCTTTTAAATTCAGTAAGCACACAGTTTAAAAAGCAATCATGGCTCCAATGTGATACAACAATTGTAAGATAATAACACTTTTATAACCTCAATCGCTACATCAATATTTTCATTACAACGCCCTGAAATGCCGTGCAGGGCCCGGCTGCCATTAAGAACGTGGTAAACAGTTTTAGCAAGGCTTACAGTGGTTACCAGACACACTTGAGTTGCTTATCTTGTGTTCACAGCCTTATTTTTTTATCAGCTCCGTGCATCACTGAACACTAAAGCTTTCATATCTCAATATTTTTTTTTCCATTTTAACTATGCTGAGGATAGGAATGAGAAAGAACTTGTGTCAAGTCATACTGTATGTCCTAATATATGGCTAATTGCTGCACAGTACTCCAAGGGTGGCCCGATTATAGCAGTTCAAGTGGAGAATGAATATGGCTCCTATGCTACAGATGAAAATTACATGCCCTTTATCAAGGAGGTAAGGAGGTAGTTAATAAAGAACTATCAATAAATAGGTTTGCACTTACTATATATATATATATATATATATATATATATATATATATATAAAATTTCGGTTTTGTTTAGTTTCCTCTATAATACCCCCACCCTCCGATCTTTACAGGCGCTATTGTCAAGGGGTATCACAGAGCTGCTGCTGACCTCAGACAACAAGGACGGGCTGAAGCTTGGAGGAGTGAAAGGAGGTATTGTCATTGGCTGGCAGACAAACAAGCTGCTGTATGCACAAATGGCCAATCAATCACACACACATTCTACAATATGTTGGCTGGCGTGTCTCATTTTTATGCACAATGACAAAAACGTCTGAAATAAGTGCAGGCCAGTGTTGCACAACTACAATGCAGAACCAAATCTTAGTGTTATACCAGAAATGGTTTTGAATTCACATTAATTAGTAACCATTATGTACTGTTAGTTTTTACTGCAGTGCTAAAGCATTTTGATTGATACTTGGTATTACTGATATATTCCGATGTGTAGTATTCATATAATTAGAAAGCAGCATCCACCATCACTTAAAATATTTAAATGTATTTCTAATAATTTTTCAAAAAGTACTGTGCAAAAGTCTCAAGCTACCTCTCATTTCTTTCTATTTTGTTAGGAAAATGGGAAAAACAGTTTATTAAACTATGTGCAAGCATTAGTGGAAATACAAAATAAAGGCTAACACAGAGTTTCAGTTTGTGGCCACCTTCTTTTTTCAACACAGACACTCATAGACTCCCGTAGACAAGCTTTTTTGAAGTAGTCTTCAGGAATAATTCTCCAGATTTCTTGAAGGACATTCAAAGCTCTTCTTTGAATGTTGGCTGCCTTTTGTTCTGTTCTCTGTCAAGATGATCTCACACTGCTTCAATAATGTTGAGCTTGCGGCTTTTGGGAGGTTTGTCCATGACTGATAGGGTAATTGTTGTCGTGTAATATGGCAGAGCTCAGCCTTTTCTCCCTGTTTCTCTTCCTTGCAAATGGTTTCTTGACAGTCACCCTTTCACTGAGACCATTTCTGATCACGTTTTGGTGAACAGTAGATTGATCCCCTGAGAGGTCAGCTGCATCTCGCAGCTTATGAGCTTTGAAGTGAGACGACTTTCTAAAAGATACTGTTAATCTGCTAAATGGACAGGTTCTTCTATAGCAGTTTTCTACTCTACTCAAGCACTCAGGGAACTTTATGCAACGCGCCTCTTTTACCTATTCATACAAATGCTTATTTCCCCCGCTACACCCAAGTGCTTTCTGTCTAACTTTCTATCCAGGAATACTTTGGCATGCAAACTGGAGCAGCCAGGGATCGAACCACTAACCTTCTAATTAATGGATGACGTGCTCTACCGCTGGAGCTACACTCGATTTAAGATTATCTACAGCTGCAGATAATTCATTTGTCCAGTTTCCTCAAAACTGTTTGCTGAGATATGACAAATTCTTGGCTGTTTGCTCTAACAGTGTGATTCCCAAAGAACAGAAATACTGTTTTATGCCTTTCAGACTGTTATCTTTAGCAGTTTTCATAGATTCAGCTAAATAAATTGGAACAAATTATGTGTTTCTACAACAGGCTGCTGGTAACAAATTGCCTAAAGATACAATTTAAAATGTTCTCTTTGCTAAGTATTCTGTTACATGTATACACATCTCCCTTGAGTTAGGTGCCTTTTTTATGCTTGAGTGATTCCAATTAGTGCTAAGTGCTAAGCTCAAGACTTTTGCGCAGTATTGTATGTTCACAGAGTCTTTTATCAGAACAATTTCCTGCCTTTCCTGTCTTTACCAACTAAAGGATAATTTAGTTTCATTCAGATACTACCAATTCATGGTTGAATGACTAATACCTCTCTGAAGAGTGGTTTAACATTGTGCCTTATTTAACATAATATGTGTCTTTTTTTTTGTTTGCAGCTCTGGAAACCATCAATTTTCAAAAACTGGACCCAGATGAAATCAAGTATCTGGAACAAATACAAGTAAGTCTTTCTTGCCACAAAATTAATTAAATTCATGTTGATAGATTTTGAAGTTTTCTGATATAATCAGACTCATCACCACACTAGTTAGCATTGCTCTCTGCAAGAATTAGACAATCCTGGTAAAACAAACTGAAACGGTTTTCTATTAAAGGGATTTGAAAGGTTCAAACTATCAGTTGCTTTACTTGTTGAGTAGTTACACTAAAACATGTTTTCTTTACTAGCCTCAGAAGCCTAAAATGGTGATGGAGTACTGGTCTGGCTGGTTTGATCTCTGGGGCGGGCTCCATCATGTTTACACTGCTGAAGGTAAGACGTGCTTTATTTTTACAAATGTAAAAAACATGTTTTCTTTAAGAGAGATTCAGGATCCATGATGAGCGTACGGGGTTCGAATGAGCGTAAGTTAGGGTTACTGCAGATGGATTCTTTGTTGTGGGTGAAACTTTTTTTTTTTTTTTTTTTTTTTTTTTTACAGACGGTCAATAGTGGTGGATAATTTGAGGCAAGAGCAAGACAGGTTTGGTGCTGCAAGCTACTACAAAATCACTGAAAGTAAAACAGGCTGTCTTGAGAGTAAGACAGAGTCACAGTGCCGTAGGGTAAGAGAGGTTTAAGACAAACCTTTTAGCTGAGCATAAAACAGTGTCTATGCCAGAGGAAAGACTGTGTAAGGACAAACTCACTGCCATGGGAGCTGTGTGAGCCTTTCTTCAGGCTGAGTGTAAGACAGTGTCTAACGCCATGTTTCTTCAAAGAAGGCGCTGAGCCCACACAGTGCAGCTGGGGTATACAGCTTAGCATATGGTCATTTCTTACTTGTTTGATGGCTTTGTTAGAGATTTATATAGCTTTAATGCTTGGTTGATTGTAAGCCAAGTATCACAGACCAGAGGCTGTGTACCATGCTCTTAATTGCAGAATTGTTCAAAGATATGCTTCACTGATTTTTATTGAACTGAGGTGGAGGAGTTCCCATCTGTATTTCCTGCAGCCTCACAAAAGATAAACGGATACAAAAACACTGATACAGATCAAGTGTTGTGCACTATATTTCTGTTGGTGGGAAGACATCATCATGGGTTTCCCATAGTGTTGCTGTACTGGTTTGTATTTTGTATGAGAAATAACGTGATGCATGTTTCATGCAATATCTGCCTGCTTAAGAGCGAAGGACATTTACTTATTTATTTAATTTTGATTTTATCTTTATCTTTGCGATTAAAATCTCTTTTCAAATGAGACCTTGCCAAAAATGACAAAGTTCCTGTGGAATCTTTTTTATATTTGCAATCTCGGACACTTTTATGTGAAATTATAGCAAACACAGGAAAAGTATAGAAATGGCAATTCACTTATTTAATTTAAATGTAACTTGTACATATTACAATGGTTTATTGTTGCACTTGAATTAAAAAAATAGAAATAGATTAAATTGCAATGGAGCAAAAGTATATAGTGGCAGAAAAAGTAAATACTAATGGAGTTTTCCTATGCATTTTGGGATAAACAAGTTTGTGCAGTACAGTTTCATAAAGCAATGCAGTTTCTTATTTTCATCATTTCATATCTTATCTTTGTACTGTTTTAAATTAAATAATGGTTTAAATTGGTTAAAAAATCATTACATTGTATTATTATTTATATTTTACCCAGGCCTGACTGATATATTAGCTATTTGCTGATATATATATATATATACACAAATGTACACAAATATATATGTGTATACATGTATATATGTGTGTATATGTATATATGTGTATGTATGTTTAACAGGGTTGTATAAAACAGCAAATCTTCATGTCTTTTAATCTAAGAATTCTCTCTTTAACTCTACATTGTACCCCACATATCAGCAGTATAACATGTTCCATATGCTGTTGTGTGTGTGTTATTTATAGTCTAATGCACAGTCATGACGTAAATGATAGTACCTATTTCACAATTGTTGAGATTAATGGCAGTCTGTGGGGTGGACACTCTGGCATCATCATCCTGAGTGCTCTTGGAAGCATCTTATTTCTTGAAAAGATTGCAGTGCCTCAAGCCTCCTTTTTACTCTTGTCATTCCTAGCAGCCATCCGCATCTTAACAAAAAAAAATGCTCTGAAAAGGAAAATGGGGAGAAAGAAAAACCCTCACCACGCAGAAACTGTCACAGCAATGAAATGAACACTGAAATATTCAAAGGGGGATTCATGTCCTTGACAGTTCAGTGCTCTGCAGACTGCAGCACACCCAGCAGTTGGTCACAGTGAGTTCTGCCACCATGAAACCAGCCGAGTCCAGCTCTACTGCTCGCCTAGCCCGATTGTTATTCAAAAAGGCTAACGCCTCTTGATTAGAATCATTAAACTCAGTCCATTTACACTACTAAAATTCAATTTAAATTCTTAATTACCTTCTTAGCCACATTCATTACAAAATATATTAAGCTTATTTGTGCAAGAAAATAGGCCATTTTTTGGGTGTGAGCATTGCCCCGTAATAAATTATAGTTTCCTGTAATAGGATTTGTGGTTTATGTTTCAGTTAAAGTGACACTGAGGGCAATAGGGGTATTAAAACAGCCGCTCTAGCTCATTAAATTCGAGTCTGTGTGGATTTGTTTTCCCCCTTTTGTGACTTCAAGTCCTGTTTGTTATTCCCTGATTCACTCATTGGTCATATGGGAGACTTTCAGCTAAATAAAACCTTATTTTGGTTTTCTCGACAGAAATGATACCTGTGGTGACCGAAATCCTTAAGCTGGACATGTCCATCAACCTTTACATGTTCCACGGGGGGACAAATTTTGGCTTCATGAGTGGGGCCTTTGCTGTTGGACTACCGGCACCTAAACCCATGGTAACAAGCTACGGTATGTGGAACGAATCAGTTTGTCTTTCATGAGCTTCTAAAGCACACTGGCCAGTATTTCCTGACATTTGAATAAACAAACCTCTCTGCTAGAGCTGGAAGGAAAATGAAGTTATACATGGCTGACTGGTCAGGCTTTAACTTGCCCCTGCTGCAAGGATTCAACACAGGCACATATTCGTAATTAGTGACACTTATCAAAGCCCACAGATTTTGCACAACAATAGGCTAAAATTTGCATGCGTCATGTAGATAATAACTCATTTGAAACATAGTCTCATTCTGTCGGCTTGTTACATTGAAACAAATGGGAGGTTGTTTGGTAGATAAAAAAATATGATAAGGATATTTGAGACGTCTGTAGATGGTGCCTTCTCTACTCAGCAGCGTCTGACCTGAAACTTATAAATATGCAGAGCACACAGATGAATTCATTACCTAATAAATGCACGGGAATGTAAATTAAAGATGGTACAGTGGGTTTTATATCCTCCTCTAGGGTACTTAACATTGTAATGACCTTGTTCTTCAGAAAGGAGGAGAATTCTAAAAATAAACAAGCTCCACAGTAGGCAAGGCCACCTCTGACCTTCAGCAGCCCCTCATACTTGTGTTTATTTCTCCCAATGCCTTTTTACCTTTTTTGCCTCACAAAGCCTCCATTTTCTGTCAAGATAAAGTGCAGTATGTCTCGGCCCGCTGCTGCCTCGAGATGTTTGATAGGGGCGCACAGTGAAAGCATCTGCCACAGTAAGAGGCATCTCTGCCTCTCTCTCTGCCTCCCGAGCCTATGTTCTGATAGCGCATTATCTTTCAGATTACGATGCTCCATTATCCGAGGCTGGGGATTACACCAACAAGTACCATCTTCTGAGGAATTTATTCAGCCACTACCACAGTGAGTGTTGTGCGTTGCTGGCGAGACGGGCTCCCAGATCTTCTATCGCTCCTTCTTCCCCTCCTTTTTCTTCCATCGCCCTCTTTAGTAAATTCTCCTTGTAGAACCTGTTCTCTGTTGGCTAAAGCAGGATCACTTTGCATATGATTACAAGCATGGATTACAGATATGTTTTTGTGTGTGTGTCTGAGGGTTTGTGCATGTGTGGCAGAAATGTGTCCAAGTCAATGACCCTCAATTACTGCTCATCTTCAAAGTTACATCCTCGGCCTTCTGTCACGTTTATTGGTTAGGCAGTTTTCCCTCTTTGTAAAACAAGGGTTTTGCGGTCGGGTGCAGGAGTCTCAAGTGTTCTGTGGCTATGGCTAGCTTTCGGCAATCTGGGATTGAATCCAGCACAACAAGCTAATAATTTGCTCAACACCGTGGTGATTGAAGATAGTTTGAAAGGCTGCCTGTGCGTGATTCATCCTTATGGTTTGTAGTCTGCTGAGCATGAGCAATGGCCCGGATATGAGAGTCTGAAACTGCTCTGTGTTCTTCTCGGCAGCTGCGAACACATGACCTAATTCCTTAATTAGATCAACTTGATATGTTTTTATTGTTTGGTTGTCATTATGTACGTTGTGTCAGAGCTGTGTCTTTTTCCTGGAGTGTTTTTTTTTTTAGATTTACCTTTAACTGCCCGAACTCTGTCAAGGTTCATGGCTCTTAAAACAAGCCTTTGATTTTATATTCTTTGGGCATTTCGTATTATTTCGCTGCTATAAACAACAGAACACACTTACAGAACGGTACATTAAATCACTTAAATTATTGAATTTAAGGCAGGCCTTAAGTCTGTAGTTAGTGTCTGTATGTGTTCTTAGTCATCTTATGTTAGATTTGATCCACCACTGAGGCAGTGAGAGAGATATTTAGAGGAAAGGTGTTGGCTATTCCAGCTGTTACCACTTGGCCATGTGAAACTTCTTCCAGAGGGACTCCTGGTGTCTCTGTGTGCTTTAACACCTTTAAAAGCTGTTAGAGGGCATGGGCAACCACTGCTAATCGTTGTAAAGAGACTGTAAACTGGAATGCAAACTGGATGCTGCTGAGGACTTTTTGTGGCTCATCCAAGGAGGCTCAAACAGTTTTTCAGGGACAGCATCTAAAGGCTGGAGAATGAAAGTCTTGTACGAGGTCGTGGTTTAATAATCTAGGAGGATGTCCAGCAACTTTTTCTCTATTTCAGTGTATCATTCACATGCCAGATGTAACAGATCTTCTTTTTATTTGCAGCAGTATTCAAAATTGTTCTTAATAGCTGACAAACTAAAGGAAGAAGCTGAACCCTTGACCACTACAGTGAGAGGATCCACATATTTGTTAATTTCTTAAGAGAGACTTGAATTTCATTCGTCGCCCGTCTGTATAGAACATGTCCAGATAATTCTGACAGGCAGGCAAACTCCTTTTATAATTACAAAAGCTCCCTAAAGAATAAAGCTCCTTGTGGTGAATAGAGGATAAGGACAGAGAGCCAAACTGCAGGCTATGCTTATTTTTCCCACCTTGTTTTCACAGCTCAGCCTCTCCCTGAACTGCCCCCTGTTCATGAGCGGAGAGCATACCAGCCCGCTGTCATCCAGCAGCACATCTCTCTGTGGGACAGTCTGCGCTTCACTGACAAGGTAAGCTACAGCCGCAGTGCGAGTGCCAAAATATGGGGAACGCATTAATAAACAATAACAGCGTCTCATGAAGCAACGCTCATCTGCACGGTGTAGCAAAGCTGCAAGGTTGTTTACAGAGAGAATGCATAAGAAATTCAACCAAGCTCACAGACAATTTACTGTTAGCCTTTGGTTGTTACCTTTGTTAACTTTTGTAGCCACTTTTCTAGCTTTTCTAACTCCTAATGATAATAGTAATAATAATGATAATAATAAAAAGATAAATGATAAGGAACTCTAGCTGTAGTTTGCAGCAACACTGTCAATTAATCATCTGTGCTCTTTGGGGTTTGTTTATATGCATCTTTAGTTGAGCATTTTTTTTGTGTCTTATTTTTTAAATGATCCAAAAACAAAGCATTATCACACAAGGCACGTGTCCCGGCTAATTTTAAATGATTCTACACACTGGTGAATTGCTATTGTGAGAAGTCTGAACGAGAAAATGAACAACAGCGCTCGGAGCAAGACATTTTCTCCTAACACCGGCGGCCTGCTCGGGGAGCAGCAGAAATCAGCCGTGTGCAGCTTTATGACTGTAGAGATTGTTGTGGAAATAAAAGCCCGAATGCGACACACACACAAAAAAACAAATGTCCCTTTGCTAAAGAGGAGGAAGAAGAAAACAATTAAGGTTAAACACCAACCAACCTTTTAGGGTGGTGTTGTCATTTCTGCTTATTTTCATGTCTACCAGTCTAATTTAGCCATTTACGCCTTGTTCTTCAATGGCATTTATATTCAGAGCAGATGTAGCAGGTCTGGCAGTTGCTTACAACATTAATTATTCACTCCCCATCGCAATAATTTGCTTTCCTGTGAGACTGCAATTACTTTGCCCCTGTCCAGCCGCACACCCTTGTTTAAAAAGCATGTTTTCTCTCCAGCCGCTCCAGAGCTGCTGAGTGGGTTGTCTGAGCTTGATATTGTATCTGTGCATTTGGAGGTATGTGGTTAATCGTGTCATAGCAGGGAGTGGTTATTGTCTCGTGAAAGGTAGATAATGCGCCTCCCAAGGGTAGGAGATTGTTGCCGAATAAAAGAGCAGCAGATAGGAAAGCGCCAATGTTACAGTTTTTTACAGACGCTAGGACACATTTCTCAATACTTAGGTCACTTTTGCAAAACTCCTCACACAGTGAGCACAACAGAAGTCTATGTGGGCTAAACTGAGGATCAGTTATCATTGTTTTGGCACAAAATGCATTCAATGACTACATCTCTCAAATTTCATGAATTATTTTCTCACTCAGACACAACAACTGCCAAAAATTTTTGTACGTACAGGACATTTTGCATGTACTTACATGCTGTTTTCAAAACTGTTAAACTTATGGTCAAAACAATAACATAATGCAAAACTGAATAAGACAGCAAAATTCAACAGCAATATTTTAGTGAAACATATTTTAAATCTAAAAATGCAGTTTAACCAGCCACAGCTGATTCTCATTGTAGATGAACATCTACACTGGTGTTACTCCTTCAATTTCATTACAAAAGGAGACAACTGCTGAATAGGTTTGTTTTGTGATGTAAACATGGACCCAGCCAGAAATGGAGAAGTGGCTGAAAGAGGAAGAAGAGTGGCTGGGAGGGGGCGAGGAATACGTATGCGTGGTGGAAGAAGAATAAGAGGAAGATCAAGA
Organism: Perissodus microlepis; assembly: GCF_051167445.1. Lineage (NCBI taxonomy): Eukaryota > Metazoa > Chordata > Actinopteri > Cichliformes > Cichlidae > Perissodus > Perissodus microlepis. Next base: position 22,648,090 of record NC_140474.1, on the reverse strand, counting down.
GCTGTAGTCTCAGATGAGATCAGAGCTACTGTAATTGATCATGTAGTAAATCATGGTCACTCAATGAGAGAGGCTGGTCAGAGAGTGCAGCCAAATCTGCAACGCTCTACAGTGGCATCTATTGTTAGAGTTTTCCGACAAACCAACAGGTAACTTGTATTCTGCAAGGGCATTTGCACATTTCAGAAGTAAATAAGCTTTTTTTAATTGTTGTTGCATTTCTGCTTAGGACTCAACGGTTACCTCACACAGGAGGGAGAGGACGGATGTTCACTGATGTGCAGGAAACTGTCATTGTTGATATGGTCATCAGAAACAATGGGATTAAACTCACTGAAATTAGACACAGAGTCTTGGCAGACAACGTTACTTTCGCAAATATTTACAGTGTAAGCATAACAACAATTTCTCGAGTCCTGAAAGAACATCAGGTCAGGATGAAACAGTTGTACACTGTGCCTTTTGAGAGGAACTCTGAACATGTCAAGCAACTCAGGAACCAGTATGTCCAGGTAAGATCACAATAAAATACAGATCTGTTTTTGAACAAAACCAAACACACACAAAGACAATTTTTACAAATTTACTACTGTAACAGCTTATGTTGCCTTGTAGATTTATGTTAGAGAGTCATGGAGATTGAAGGCAGGCAAACGCACCACATTTTCATCTTTGTGGACGAGGCAGGTTTCAACTTGGCCAAAGCACGGCGACGAGGGAGGAATGTGATTGGGAAGAGAGCCACAGTGAATGTCCCAGGCCAGAGGGGTGCCAACATCACAATGTGCGCAGCAATATCCACTGATGGACTGCTGTTACACAGACCACTAATTGGGCCATACAACACTGAACGGCTCCTTGCGTTCCTGCATGATCTCTATGGAAGGGTTGTGCTAGGTGAGGAAAGGGATGCAGAGAGAAGGAATCAGCCAACATTTATAATTGTATGGGACAATGTGGCATTTCATCACTCCCGTGCAGTCACCGAGTGGTTTGCAGCCCATCCCAGAATGGAGTCTCTTTTCCTCCCACCTTACTCTCCATTCCTCAACCCCATAGAGGAATTCTTTTCCTCATGGCGGTGGAAGGTTTACGACCATCATCCACATGATCAAATGTCCCTCCTGGATGCAATGAATGCTGGATGCCTGGAGATATCAGCAGAAGATTGCCAGGGATGGATCAGGCATGCCAGAAGATTCTTTCCTAGGTGTATTGCCCTAGATGACATAAGATGTGATGTGGATGAGAACCTGTGGCCAAATGGAGAAGACCGAGTAGATTAGCATTACTATTGTATGTGTATCAGTGGATGGTGTGTATACAAATTCTTGTATTTTGGGATTACTTAGTGCAAAAAAATAAAACTACATAAACAAATATTAACGAATTCTGCATGATGTCTGATTCATTCCAGTAACATATATTGAAACTATAAACAGAGATGTGTCCTTGTTTTACACAAGAAAACACTGTGTAATGCTACATGTTGTTAGTGTTTTTTTAGGTCATTGTTTTGTGGGTGACAAAGTGTGTTTGTCGGCTGTCGACCTTTGCTAGTGTTCTGGAAGAATGAGTTTATTTGAGACCTGAATAAAGTGTTTTGGTAGTTGTAGTGCATTTTGAATGTGAAATGAACTGCTTTGCCAAGCTGGAGGTCAGTTAGGAGAATTGTGTGAAGAGTTTTGCAAAAGTGACCTAAGTATTGAGAAATGTGTCCTAGCGGCTGTAAAAAACTGTAATGGTAAACACTAACATCAGGTCATATTGCAACTGGAAGACTTATCAAATCTGTATTGAGAGAGGTTATGTTGTATTTTATTCATTCATATTTTTAAAAATCAGAATTTCACACACAAACTATATATATGTATTTATGCTGTGTGTTAAAATACCTGTCTTATGCATATCTTGTAGCCTTTCAAGTCAGAGAGGCCGGTGAACATGGAGAATCTCCCCGTGAACAATAACAATGGTCAGTCATATGGCTACACGCTCTATGAGACCACAATCACCAGTGGCGGAGCTCTCAAGTCGCAGAACAATGTCAGAGACAGAGCTCTGGTAAGGACAGGAAGACAGACACACACACAGTCCATCCACAGTCTTTGTGACAACGTTTGGACCTAGAAAGCTGCGATTTCCTTGTTAGAAATCACACCCATGATCAGCGTACTTGTGGATTACAAGTCAAGGCTGCGACCATTTGGTCTGGTATTAGTGGGCAGTTCTCAGGAAAGATTGAATGCAGTGAAAGACAAATACATCTATGTTCAACTTTCCTTCTTTTTCCCAGGTTTTTGTGGATAAACATTTTGTAGGTGTTTTGGACTATACGGTGCAAGAACTTGCTGTACCTGATGGGAAGGTAACTTTTGAGTCTGTCTGTCCTTCTCTGTGAAAATTTGACACAGTTGGCTGTTTGAAAAGAATAAAGTTGTAAATATTTAACAGAATGCAGCATCTGAAAGCTTCAGGGGATGCTGCCGGGTGTTTTTTTGGCAGCTGGGTCCCAGTATTAAGCCAACAGCAAATTTTCAAACAACTGTTTATCCTAACAAATGAGAAAGTCACCTTGAGCCTTACAGAAAACAGTAGACACACATCAGCCTTGATGAGTTGCTAAAATCAAAACAACTGAATGGATTTTTTTGTGTGCTAATGCTGCTGTTCTTCTATTAATGCCCCTTAATGTTTTATGTATTTTCCCACTGAAGGGAAAAAGAACTCTGGGCTTACTGGTGGAGAACTGTGGAAGAGTGAATTATGGAAAAACCCTGGATGAACAGCGCAAAGGTGCAAGCAGTTTAACAAACAGATGGCTTTGCAGACATTCCAATCAGACGAGTCTTGCCTTGAAATCTTTTCCTTTTATTTGAGACCCATAGAGAAACTCATTAACATTGTTTTAAGATCCATAAAGAAACTGAAGCAGCTTTGACTCACCTTTCAGGTCTTGTTGGCGATATTCTGCTAAACGAGCACACCCTCCGAGACTTCAATATTCACAGTCTGGATATGAAGCCTGCCTTTGTAAACAGGTTTGTATGTGTCAGTTATTATTCAGTTTCCCCACCAACGTTTGTGTTTCCCCGTCTTTAAACTTGCCTTTTCTTATCCAATCCATTTAGTAATAATCCTGCTTATCACCATCCTGATATTGGGAAGATGATGCCAGAATGCAAAACAAAAAAACCATCAAAAACATCTTCAGTTAAAAGCATTAAGGGCCAGATTTACTAAATGGGGCAAAAATAAAGTGTGAGCATAATCCCCAAATAACGCTGACAGGCGGGGTTAGTTTTACAAGTGATGTACAAAAGTTGTGCTGTTTTCTAAACACAGTCACTTGATTTCAATAAGACATGTTAAATCTGCCAATAACTGAAGGGATGGGTTTAAGAGATGGATTTGTTTAGTAAAAACAACAGGTTTGCAGACTTAATGGCACACTGAGCACTGTGAAAACTACTTGCACTTTCCATGGTCCTGAAATGATAAGTTCAAAATTCTACGGTTAAATTGTAGGGTTCAAAGTCAACATTGTCATCCCTCTGTTCTCGCCGTTCTGCCGTACTTTCCTGTTGGAACCAGTTGCAGTTTGTGAGATAGCACTCGCAATATGTTTAAAAGAATCTGCTGGCAAAAACTGGAAGTTTGGTTGTCACTGGTATCTTGTGACTCCTTCAGGTTGGAGGTTCCAGGTCATCTCTGAGTTCATTGAGCAAACTTTGTAAATGATATGTTTTTAATCACATCTTTGTCCGATGTTCCAAATAAATTGGCACGAGTGGAGAAGCGTCTCTCTCTTCTAGCACGGACCCTTACACCTCTGAGGTGGCTCCTGAGTGCAGCAATAATTGGCACCATTTCAGGACCAAAGAATAAGACATTCTTTTTTTGGAGTTAAGTATCGCCACGCTTTGCAGTAAATTGTGTTTAGGAAATGTTAGTAAATATATTTGCACACTTGATTTCAATATTTCCCTCCCTATATTTTGCACACCGAGAAAAGAACTGCCAGAAATGCATAACCAAGAGGGTCAGTCACAAAAATGTTCCCACCTCACTCTGCTCTCTCTTTAAACATCAACTGTACTTTTTTATACTTTAACCCAATATGTGGTGGTCCAATGAGTTAGTAGCACTTAGTGGCTCTAAGGGCAAGTCAATATATAAAATGCCAATTCCATGCCCAAGGACAACCATGTCATAGATAAGTGTTGAACACACAACAAAATGTCATTAAAAACATACAGTACTATGTAAAAGTCTTGCACCAACCCTGATTTCTTTATATTTTGTTAGAAGTTTGTACAGTTGTAACAAGCTTAAAAGTCAATATTTGGTATGACTACCTTTATTCTTTGACACAGGCTGAACTCTCTTAGACAAGTTTTTCTATAGATTCTTTAAGTACTCTTCAAGAATAGTTCTCCAGGCTTCTTCCATAAGCATAAGCTTTATCTGGATAAATTAGCAGACCTGCTGAATGAGCATAAATATGTTCTGTTAAAGAATAAACTGAGCTGGGTGATAATTTATCCCGTTCATACCTGTGTCCTGAGTGTCCTTCCTTTTCATCCTAGGTCTTACAAGAGCTCCAAAACATCAAAATTACTGCAAAGACAAAGAGGCACTGAGGGTAGAAATGGACTAGCATGGATAAACAGAGCAGGCATTGAATACTGCAGTATGTTTGCTGTTTTTCTGGAAACGTTCTTTGAGGCTTTTACCTTCAAGGGCAGTCCACACAAATGCAAGAACTGAACACAGCTCTGCAGTGGAAACTGATCTGTGTTATTTTCAGAGAGTTCAGCTTACAGTTTTTTGATGCTATGACCTACCTACACGATGGGCACCTTGAATGTGCCATCAATGCCATTATGGTCATCGGGTCTGGTGGTTTCTATACATGGAAGCACAACACTACAGTCAAACATTAAAAGGCCATTTTGCAGGAGGTGGCACTCTGTATGGACCAAATGCTTTTCCCTCATGATTGCATTATTAGAATCCCCTCTCATATTGCCATATTTGTACTCCACATTTGTACCCCACACTGCAATTTATTTATTTAGTTTTTCACATTGCTAATGAACACCAGGGTTACTCTGTCAGCCTGTTAGAGGTCTTTATTTTTTCCTAGTAACATTTTAATTGCAAATATAGTGTATTTCTCGCTGTATAGCTTCAAAATAAAATTTCTTACCTCAGCACTGCGCTGAAAATGTCAAGTCCTGAAGCACTGTACCAATGAAAGCTGCAGATTCCTACCCGGAGAAGGAATTTTGGTCTTATATCACTGTAACCTTTTGAATTCACTTACTTGTTAAAAAACTGAAGTGTGTAAATACATCTGCATATTCCACTGCTAGCAAAATAAATGTTGTATGAAGGACGTGATATGCTGCTGGCGGACAAACAGGCCTGCTAAAAGTGATTTTTTTTTTTTTTAGTCAGATTTATATCACATAACTCACATTTGTACTTTTTATTCATTCTTCACAGACTGGAGAGTGCAGGTCACTGGATGTCCATGCGCCATCAGCCCTCCTTCCCAGGGTTTTTCCACAGCAGACTCTATGTGAACGGCTCACCTCAAGACACCTTCATCAAACTCCCTGTGAGTGATTCAGTTGATTTCACCATTGTAAAAAAGGGAAAACATCATTAGAAATGATATCCTCACTAACTACACAGATTTGAGTGGTGTTTGTTTTTTTGACACAAATTCAAATTTAAAAGTATTTTTTCTTGAGATGTTTATTTTGCATGAATTTCGAGTTTTGATTCTTCTAGATGACAGAAACACAGAAGTCTCACATAAACAATCTAAAGCTGTCGTCACCACGTTATCAGGGGGATCTCTCCTCTAATCTATTACGAATTCTGACATCAAGCTAGAAATTCAGTTTAGAGCAGACATCTGTTAGGAGATCAGCTTTTCACTCAATTTCATTTTGGGGAGTGATAATCGACTTTGACTTTTGGTTTTCTAATTACTGTCATGAATGTTGATTTAATGAATTAGTCTTTATTTCATAGTTAATACACATCTGTAAAACATGCTCAGATAAATGGCTTGATTGAATGCTGACTCGTTTATAATTCAGTGGGCAAATTTACACAATGATATTATTCTTTCGCTCTGCTAGTGAGATTGGACAATTTCTAAAGAGGTTTTTAGGAGAAAAGGATGTTCAGTAAGGCATGAGTAAGTCCACCTACTGTTGGTAGTCGGGAACATGTTTTTTTTTTTTTAATATTTTAATATCGTTACGCACTGTAAACGGTAACTGGTTGTGTTCACAGGGTTGGAGCAAAGGTGTTGTGTTCATCAATGGCAAGAATCTGGGACGTTACTGGTCCACTGGTCCTCAGCAAACTCTCTATGTCCCAGGACCCTGGCTTCACAGGGGTGACAACCAGGTACTGCGTCTTCTCCAGAAACACATGTGCTTACCGTTTAGAAAATCTGTTTAAAGTCTGTTTTACACACTTTAGCTAGAGTCAAGAGACATAGTGAGGACGAACTGGTGCAGTTCAAACTGAGTCAGAATGAGGGAAAAAGGTGATTTAAGTGACTTCATGGTTGTTGGTGCCAGACGGGCTGATCTGAATTTTTATCAGAAACTGCTGATACTGTGATCTTCCCACACAAACATCTGTAGGGTTTACAGCAAATGGTCTGAAAAGAAGATCAATTATACAGTGAGCAGTGGTTTTCTTTGCTGATGCAGGACATCACAGGACATCAGAGGAGAATCGCTAAACTCGAATAACCACTCATAACAATCGAGGCGTGCAGAAGAGCATCTCTGAAAGGACAGTTCATCATTTATTGAAGCTGATAGGTTAAAGCACCAAATGACCACACTGGCTCCCACTCTTGTTAGCTGAGAGCAAGAAACTAGGGCTACAGTTTGTACAGATGCAACAAACTTGAACAATAGAAGAAGATTAGAAAAATGTTTTCTGGTCTGCCAAGTCCTGGTTTCTGCCATAGCATTCATGGCAGTGTCAGAACTTTAAGACTCACTGTCTTGTATCAGTGGTGGTATCAACTTGCTGGTGGTGGTGGCGTCATGGTGTGGGGGATATTTTTACAGTGAGCATTGTTTAAATGCCACAGCCCTACCTGAGTATTGTTGCCATCCTATTATTACCACAGTGTACCCATCCTTTGGTGCCTGCTTCCAACAGGATAACACACCATCTCAAAAAACTCAGGTAATCTCAGACTGGTTTCTTTAATGTGACAATGAGTTTATTGTTCTCAACTGGGCTCCACAGTAACCAGATCCTAGTCCAGTAGAGCATCTTTGGGATGTGTTCATTGACATCATGAAGATTTAGCTGACAAATCTGCAGCACATCATCCTATCATGTCAGCATGGACCAACATCAATCAGGAATGTTTTCATCACTATGTTGAATCTGTGCCATGAATAATTCAGGCCGTTTTGAAGGCAAAGGGGGTCCAACCTGATACTAGCAAGTCGTCCATAACATAGTGGCCAGTGAATGTGTGCGTACAAAACTATCTGTGTATTTATTTAGTTCTATGCAGATTTTTTCCCTTCTCTACAACATTTTTTAGATTTTTCTCCACTATTTATAATATAATATAATATAATATAATATGCACATGCTATTTTATATGAGCTCCACTAATATGACAAAACATATTGGCGGTCATACGCTACAGTTTTCAGTCATCCGTTTTGTTCAACTCTGCAACTTTATTTCTGCTGTTTCTCCCTATTTTCTCCTCTCTTAGTGTGCATATGTTGACATTAGTTCTTAAACACCCACACTTACTGTACTTTCATGACCTCAAATAAGCCGGTATACAATGTTTTTGACTTGTCATAGGTCATAGTGTTTGAAGAGCAGGAAACAGATGGTAAGATCCAGTTCGCCAGCAGCCCAGACTACGGCATGACTATTGATGTCCAGTGAGGAGAACAAGAGGGAAGGGTGGATTAAGAGAGGAAGAGGGAGGAGGATGGGAGGATAGCGTGGGAGGACACGACCGCTGTAAGCTGCACTGACGGCTTGCTGCAACTCAAAAACACTCAAGACGGACACGTCAGTGAGCACGACATCAGCAATGCAGCTGTGTAACCAACTTCCTCACAGCAGTTTCTCATTACTGTGTGTTTGCAGCTTTGTTTTTAATTTATTTTCTTAACAGCGTTAACCTTAAACCCTGAAACGTAATTGGAGATCAAGAAACAGAAGGAGAGTGAACTTGATTATAATAAATGTTCTTCCTCTGAAAGGCTTAATTTATTGCTTGCATCCAGACTGTATAAAAACAATGTGTGAATAAAGAGTTGTTTGACCTCTCTGCCACTAACCAAGGCCGAGGAAACCTTTGAATTGTTTTATTTATTTATTTATTGACTCTGTTTGCTTTTCAAATATACCTTCTGATGGTATGTTGTGTGCTTCTGTGGATAGGTCATGCACACAAAGTGTCTCTGAAAATCTCTTTTCCTTTTTATGAAAACCTGTCATGTGTCTGGTCATCATCAGGGATTTTCTTTGAAGACATACTGCAGGAAAGCAATGCATTCTAGATCGATTAGAGGTGGGTGGATCGATCAAAATATTGATGGTATTGGTAGTGCTGATATTGGTATTGGATCGATACTTAGTCTCTGTCCTCAAAGTTTAGTATGAGCCCACTAAATTGTGTTAAATTAATAATTTTTTGGGGGGAAATGAAAACATATACCTCAAACGTGCACTATGAAAAATGTCTCAATCTTCATTTGAACTAGGTAACCTGATGCATTAAGTCTAACACTTGATCTAATCAATGGATTTACAAACAGCTGAAAACACAAGCAAGATGTATGTAGACATAAAGTTTGGTAAAAACCATTTTATATAGTAGCACAAAAAATGCACTGGTTACAACAACAATAGCATGAAAGCAAAACTTTGGGCTATTTATCCAGACTTTGAGCCCTAAACGTCTTCACTCTGAGGGGGAAATTACATGCAGTACAACAGACAGTACAGAGATATCCACTGGACACAATACACAGAGCCAGGTGAGGTTGTTCTCAGTGATTTATTTATCTGGATTCAACTAACATCTTTCTCTGAGACAAAATTGCTGTGGCAAATAAACAACCTTAAGAGTCACATGCATAAAATGTGAATCGCATGAGGCTGAAAGATGACGGTGGAGATGATGAAAAGGGAGGACTTTGTGTCTGTGTGTGCATGCGTGTGTGTAAAGTGTATTGTGCCTTTTAAACGCCCTCAGAGGGGTTATGTTCTTTAAATGACTTTCAGTGCTGATGTTGCTGCACATTGCAGGAAGGTTACTTTATAACAGACTAATGCTGTATCACATACTGCTTGATGCGTCATCAGCTGGGATCAGATGAAGGGCAAAGTTGAAACAGCATCACTCTGACGTTGAAGCCTTTTTAAACCAGGGATGTCAAATTCATTTTACATCGTGGGCCACAAAGAAGCTACTTTGATCTTAAATGGGCTGGAGCAGTGAAATGACATGCTAAATATTAATAATTACTGGAAAAGTTCTGACAATTCATTGCCCAGACTGGCCTGTAATTATAAAATATAAAGTTTTAATTCAAAACATATTTTATTAGATGACAAATTTATATAGTAGATACTGAAAAAATGGGAAATTTCTGTCAATGAATTGTTTATTTATTACTTAACTTTAGCATACTACAAATTTGGGGGGGTCTTCATTAACAGGAAAAGCCACAAAACCTATGAAAATCTATACAGTCATTCACATTTTCCTGACTGGAGTCTTTGCAGGTCAATTCTGGTCCCTGGGCCTTATATTTGACACCCCTGATTTAAACTGTCCTGACATCGCAGCATCATTGTTCTGAACTCACCACTGCCTCGTCTGTACACCACATCGCATTTGTTTGCCTGCACAAACGCAGCATTAGGAACTTTTTGTTTCACTCGTAAAAAGCAAACTTTTCAGATGGATTCTGTCATTGACTTTTAACACATCTCAAGTAGAGCTCAGCCAGCAGCAGTGCTACGGTCCTCCTGGCACCTTCGACCTGTTATTGATCTGTGTAATCGTCCCTGTGTACAGTGTAGTGTATGTGTGCATGCTGTTTACTGGAAAATACAGATTAAAGGGCAAAACTCTGGCATGACTGAATTGCACATCCAAGCTTGAAATAAATATATAAATAAATATATTAAATTTGATTTTGAATAAATAATGGGAGGATAGCGATCTCTCCGTGGCTGCGGTGTAATATCATGCAGTCAGTGGAAACGGCCTGTGTTATTTTAGAGATACCAAACAGCCTTTGTCTGCGTGTGTATCTTATCGCATCCAAAGTGAAATCTGCAATAACACGGGTTCTGCGGCTTGTACGTATTCATGGGGGCAGTAGGGTATTTTGAGTTGGCTGTGTGTGCTGGGTTATGGAGGATGGTTTGGGTGTTTTGTTTTGTTTTTTTCTTTTCTTTTTAGGAGGTGGGGGGAGGACATAGATAATCTAGCAACAGCACAGAGGCTCAGTTCTTTCTTGAATTATCTCCAGCTACTTCTGCTGGCCAGCGTCAGATAAGAGAGCCACCACTGTGTCTAAGATGGATGATTTATCAAGCAGAGGAGAGACTCTATTATACGAGATGCAGAATAACTTTCAGCAGCGCAGCGTCGTACCTACTGATGTCTAATGTTCAGAGGAGCAGAGACTCCCTTTCTTGACATCCATGGATGCTAACACACAAAGAAAACATCACCTTACTGCCAGATCTTTAGCAAAAATACCACTGATTTCATTGTGCTTTTCTTCTTGTAGCCCACTGTTACTTTAGGCTCGGGTTTAATATTTGATTTCATATGTGGAGACCATAAATAATAATAATAATTCTCTATGTTTTCGGGTGGGGGTGGGAGTTCTTTAGCGCTAACAGGAAGTGACAGGCTTTGTGAAAACCAACTGTGTAGGCTCTGATGCCGCATCATCCTTCTTCTTTTTTGGGGGGGACTATACACAGCAGACTTATGACGACCGGGGCAGATGTGCGTGTGCTTGTGCACAGATAAGGGGAAATATTAAATCATTGAGTTTTTCTGCATTGCAAAAAACTCACAAAGTTACAGCAGATGAAGTCAAGGGTAGATTTGGAGGGGGTGTCAGGGCAGCGGTTGTAAATCTGCCACGTTAATGATGCTGATGTGCTATTACTCTTTCCATGTGTTGAACCCAGAGTGAACCTGTGCCTTGTTGTGTGTCGTTCTAAGGAATTTACCAGGGAAAGGGACTCTTTCTTCTTCTTCTTCTTTACATAGAAATACAGTAATTACAATGCATCTGTCAAACCCCTCCTCTGACTCTTCTCATATTCAATTAGTATTTATACATGTCGTCACAGAGGAACATTTGTGTGTTTTTAAGTGCTAGGGAGAGTGTTAGGTTTCTGATGCTTACTTGTACAGTACAGCTTCGAAGCACAGAGGGGTACGTGTGCAACAGCAGTCTCTCTTCAAGTGTACGAGTTATGATGGATGACTATAAAATGGACAGAGTAAATGTAGGCAAGAGTCAATAGTATTGAACTAGCAAGTCAAGTGCATGTGAAACGCCTAAACCAGTTAAATGAACTTAAAGCAAACCAAAATGAAGAAGTTTCCTTCCCTGTCTATGTTTGCGTTCGCTCAAAAAGGAAAAATCCACATCAGACGTCTTTGTCCTCGGAGTGGTGTTTTTTTCTTGTGTGTTTTTTTTTATCCAGGCGGATGATGCGGGCCGTGTCCTTAAATCCATGAGGAATTTCTCAGGGGGGGATACGATGTGCAGATCCAGCCCCATTTGTCTTTTATTTCCTCTTTTTTTGTTCTTTTAAATTTGAGGTGGATATTTCTTAAAACACTTGTTCGGCTGAATCCGCTGTCTGTATGCTTTTTTTTCTTCTTCGTATTGTGCTGTCTCTTTTGTTAGGCTGTCCTCAGCGGGCCATTGTTCACCACCGACCCCCCTGCCACCCCACCAACCCTGCGAGGCCTCCTTTGCTGTTGTCTCCTCTGCACATCGGTGGCAGACCTGACAAATATCTGCTGCCTTTTTGCTATAATCTGTGCTTTAATACAATACATTATGTACTGTTTTGGTCCATATTTTTAAACAAAAAATGTCAGATTGAGTCAAGAGGATTAAGTCCCTCTTTAAATGCCCCCCACCTCCTTTTTTTCATTTTCCTCGTGATTAAGATGTGAGCACTTATCGAGAAGCTTAGCCGTTTTCTCCCTTCTCAGCTCAGAGGCCAGCCACCTGCAATGGAAAGGATTAAGACGGGTTGAAAAAAGATCACCAAGGTTTAATTTAATCTCAGTAAACCTGTTTATTTCCTTGGCGACATTTAATAATGGACAGCAGCTAATTGGACTTTAATAGAGGGGCACTGAAAATGACTGAATGGCGTATCAGGAAACATTAATGATAAATGCTCCTTTTACAGGCTAACCAGGCGAGATCAGGTGATGCTAACCTCCTAAATTCACCTTATTTGTAAATGAAGCTTGCCAGTGAACAAAAGGTTGCGCTCAGTAACAACTCTTGGCTCAGTAAGCGCAGACTTACTGTGGCGGGAACGCAGTCAGATCTCCACATTGGGGTCCGTGAATCCCTTTTTTCCCTCGTTTACAAGGACGGGTTTCTCTGTTCTCGTGTGCCAAACGAGTATCTGGTGAGAAAAAAAACAGCATGGAGATAAACAAGCAGGAACATTAGTGACATGCCGCTCCCTTAATGCACCCATTCAGTCTGCTCCCCGGTCAGCTCCCACTCCGCCTCATCTTCTTCAAAAACATTCAATTTCCCTTATAGCTCCAGCCCCCCCACCTATGTGCAAAGAGCTACTTGAGTGTGAACCCTGCATTAGAAGGGAGTAACAGGAGATCACAGGAGTGCTTTATCTTAAAAATATGATGAAGCCCTCTGAGTTTAGCTTGTGTAAAAGAGTTCTCTCCTTGCCATGGGGTTAATGGCTACCACCGAATGACAGCCTAGTTTTAAAAAATGTTTTCACACCACAGTTTGTGTAAGCTCCTTGCCTTTTGTGGTGCAGCTCTCTGCACACTTCCTCCGGGTGTACTATTGTTGCTATCGAGCCTTTACACTGGCTTGGTTTTGGCCCACAGAGAGCATACAAACATCCAGGAAAAGGACGGCAAAAGAAAAACAGGGAGAGAGAAGAAACTGTAAGTGTCAAGCTCATGTTCTCCCCCCTCCTCTCCTCTCCTCTCCACTGTGCTGGAACCCTTCCTCCTTTCATCTTGCCGCAGCGTTGGTCATGAATTATGCATTGGGCTCGTGTGCAATACGCCAGGAGTCCACTCCCACTTTGCTCAGGTGTGTGTGTGTGTGTCTGTATGTGTGCGCAGGGGGGGTTAATTATCAAACCTGCATCTGAAGTGGTAGATTATGAGGAAGAGAGATGCCTGAGCACGAATTTCCATCTTTTTTTGTCTCCCCCTAACCCTTTCGCTCCCGCCCTTCAGTCTGTCCCTGCACTCATCTGTAATCAGCGTGACACCCCAACGTCCTCGCTTCTCCATCGACTCCAATTCCGTTCTCTCGGCCCTCCTCTGAATTCCCTCTTTTCATTTGGCCCTCTGAATGGCAGAGAAAAACAGGGGAGAAAACTGGCCCTTCCTTTCTCTTCTTTCGCTCTCTCTACATGTATCTGTATTTGTGTGTGTGCGTCTATTTGTTTGTGGGGGTGGTTGTGGTGTGGATATTGGCTAGCTCAAGCCCTCTGGCTGACTCCCCATTGCCCTGAGAGAGTGAAGTGACCCAGACCACTGGCCATAAGCAGGAATGGTGGAACGGGTACTGAGAAAAAATTGTGTTGTTGCTGCTGCTGTTAGCCTCAAGCTACTGACTCAAGTGTGTGTGTGGATGTGCAAGAGAGCACGAGGGCAGCCTGGGAAATATAATCAATGATTTCCAACTTTTTTGCAACAGCCTTAAACTTATAGACACTCTGACCATTAGAAAACCATCAAGTTTTTTCATGAAATACATCACCTTCTGACTCTCAAAGAGGACTAGGATTTTTTTTATTTTCCCCAGAGAGAGGGATTGGGGGTGAGGGCTCAGTCAATTAAGTTTGTTTATTCTAAATCCAAAAGCCAGGAGCCAGTTGGCTTATCTTTAGCTCAAAGGCTGGAAGGAAAGAAACAGCAGCTCTAAAATGTCATATATAAGGAACTGATCGTGGACTTCAGGAAGACCAGGAAACACTTGACCCCTGTTTCAATCCAGGGGGTCAGTGTTGACATTGTGGAGGACTATAAATACCTTGGAGTACACATTGACAATAAACTGGACTGGGCTAAAAACACCACAGCACTTTACAGGAAGGGCCAGAGTCGTCTCTATTTTTTGAGGCGACTGAGGTCCTTCAACATCTGCCAGAAAATGCTCAAGATTTTCTGAGTCTGTTGTGGCCAGTGCGATCCTCTATGCTGTTGAATGCTGGGGGAGCAGGCTGAGGGTCGCAGATGCCAACAGACTTAATAAACTAATCCGTAAGGCCAGTAATGTTGTGGGGATGGAGCTGGACTCCCTCAAGGTGGTGTCGGAGAGGCGGATGCTGTCCAAGATAAAGACAATGTTGGATAACACCTCCCACCCACTCCATGACATGCTGGTCAGTCACAGGAGCTCGTTCAGTGAGAGACTGAGATTACCGAAAAGCACCACTGAACGACACAGGAAATCTTTCCTGCCTGTGGCCATCTCCCTGTACAACGCATCCACTTAACACACTGGTTACTGCTACAACTACACGTTTCTTTTCCAGCTATTTATTAATGAGTGACTTATGTATGTATGTATATATATATATATATATTGTACTATTCTTAGTTAGCGTATTGTCTGTCTTGTCTTAATGTTGGTTTATGTTGGTTTATAATGGAGCACTGTAACAAAAAAAATGTATTTCCCCCAGGGATCAATAAAGTATTCTGATTCTGATTCTGATAAGTAAGCATGTGCACTAAAATGTCAAACTTTTTCTTTAATAATTAATAAGACCTCTCTTATGAAGGAGACTTTCTGTGTTTTGTTGTTACGAACAGCTTCTCTGACGATCTCGATTATTTATAGAAAGTCACACTCTCATTGCTAATGCTTTTATTTTTTCTGCATAATCACAACAGTTTGGCTCCAATAGTGTTAAGCAGCAAAAAGAGAGGGAAAAAATGACTATTACATAACTTGTGAAAACTAATAATAATTCTCTTTGTTGCCGACCGTGGTGCTCAGCAGGGGGCTTGATTTTAACGCTGCGAGAAAACATATTGTGGATTTCTTTCCGCTCTTTCTTCTCAGTCTAAATGATTGGTGAAATTCATGTAGTGGGATGATTCAGCACTTAAAAACATATAAACTTGTCAAGGCGGGTTATGCACAGGCATAATGGTTCTATGGAGCGGGGATTCCTGTGATGCACTGATGAGTGTTTCTTCACTCACCTCTTTTCAGTCTGTGTTTATACACCGCTTTGCATTTAATCATTAAATATTATTAAAATTTGTCTCTCTTCCACAGTGTGTCTTCTCTCATTGCTTCCTCCCTTCTCCCCTCAGCCTGGTTCTCCTGGACGCTGCTAAAAGGGAGTTTTTCCTCCCTGCTGTCACCAATGGCTTTCTCATAGGGGTTGTCTGATTGTTGGGATTTTCTCCATAATAATGTAGCATCTTTACCTTACAATTTAAAGTGCCTTGCAGTAACCATTTTTGTGAGTTAGCAATATATAAAAAAATGTATTGAATCTATAGAAGTCAAGCGGACACACAAATGCCATAAACCTGGTCCAGTCCAAAACAAGGCTAGGCAGCGCCTTTACCACCTTTGACAACTGAGGACCACCCCCCACCCCACCAGCATCCACAAGCATCCATAAGCATCCATAAGTGACTGAGACAGGACTTATTCTTAACACATCCCAGCCTGACTCTTCTCAGCCTCACTACAGCACTAGACACTTTAACACCCACCCGCACAACGTACATTTTTCAGATTTTCAATTTAAAATTTCCAGACTGTCCTATTTACTTAACTCACTTAATGTACATAATTCACTTACTTGCTGCATATAATGCTACTTACTGCACATAATGTCCTCCTGTATATGTTCTCTCTTTTTGCACAGTTGAGGAGTGTGTCAGGCTACATTTCACTGTTGTACTCGTATAACTATGCATGTGACAAATAAAGAATCTTGAATCTTGAAGAAAATCATTAGGATTGAAAATGAACAAAAAACAAAACAAAAAAGAAAAACTTTTAAAAGTGTTCAGAAGTCCTGGGGAACTATTGGTGATGACCACTTGACCAATAGCTATAAAAAAAGAAGAAAACCCCCACTATGTAAAGCTCCTTGGAAGCACAATACTGCATGATTGGTATGCAAACGATGCACGGCAGACCTGACCACATGGTTCACTTTGTTACACTTTTATTCTCGGTTACTGTTCTCAGTAACATTCCTTGGCTCCAGCTTTTCAGCTCCAGCCGCACACGCACACATAACAACAACTCAAGACCCAGTACAGACTTAAATGCAGGGGAGGCGTGATGAGCTGAGGCAGCTCTGGTGTGTTAGCCTCCCAGCAGCGGCGCTACAGACCACGCCCTGCCACATGATACTTTATAGTCTTGAAAACTGGATACCAAATATATTTTGTACTATGCTGTCCCCATTAGACTCAGAAACAGAGTATGAAGCCAGCTTAGCGTTAGTGTCGTTATTTTATAATGTTCTGGTAAGTTGTGATAAGTACATTTACATCATAACAGGTTTGTGGTCCTTTACATGAGTTTTTTCCATTTCGCTTTTTATGTTACACCATTATTCCACAACATTTCAAATCATGTGGTTCCGAGCCTGTAAAGCTTGTGACCCTTTACATGGAAAAAAAAAAAGCAGAGTGGTGTTTAAGGCTCTCTCTCTTGTAGGATTTTAATTCTACAAGACAGAGAGCCTTCACTGTTTGAAGCAAACAGTGAAGCAAATCCCTGAAATACAAACCGCTCAAGGCAAGCTGCTTAACATCAGTAAACATGTGAAAAACTAACCCCAAAAAACAAGGAAATTACCTTAGTGCAATTGGCTGCTTTCGGCTCCAGGTCGTTGAGTGTGACAAGCTCCCGGAGCAAGCTGCTCTCCTGGTAACCTCCCTTCACCCCGCGAAGCTTAAAATACGCCTGTGGCTTGAAGAGGATGAGCCTCAGGTTGATGGCAAAGCCAGCCATGTCGATGGCAAAGGGCCGATGGGGGTCAAACACCGTCTTCCAGCCGTAGACCTTACCGGCTGCATTGACCTTGGGGGATTCGTACCTCAAGCCACCCACAAAGGCCACAGGCCACACAGAAACCTTCCGAGTCGATCTCATCTAGCAAGAGGAGAGAGGGGGGAAGAAACAGACAAGGGAAGACAGCAAATTAGTCAACTGAAAAACCATACATGACAGCGAAACAGTATTTGAGCATCAGCCGCTGGCTTTACAGCAGAGCACGGACAGAAGCTTTTTAGAGCTGCTGCTGCTATTCATTCTGAAAGAATATTGACCGAGCTATTGTGGCCTGTGAAGCTGACATGCTGTCAGATGAAGGCAGATCACACACACTGTTCAACAGCTGCCCTACAATGAGATAATTAGGCATCTAAAGCGAGTAAGCGTGGGGCAGTGCCAAGAGGGCTTGAAGTAGCAGAGCCATTAGAGCAAGTGGCCCTGGTAGCTGGATGGCTGAGGAAATTCTTTAAGGCGCAGAGCCACCATTTTCTTCTTCTTCTTCTTTTTTTCTTTAACCCCCCCATCCTTTAATCTTCCAGCATCAAACGATTTTGCCGCCCTCTTCTTTGTCTGCTGCTCAGCGAGTCTTCGCTATTCTAGAAAGAGCTGCTGCAGCCATAAAAGGTACGTTTTTATAATGAGGGAAGAGGAAGGTTTAGAAACAGCAAAGTCATTTAATCAAACTCAATGCAGCAGAAATAATGATGCCGGTGCCTCTCCATAGGAAGGCCAAATTTAAAGTAAAGGTGTGTGTGTGTCTGTAAGAGAGAGCGCCTCCGTGCATAGATGATAGGAGAACACATGGAGGCAATATCCATAACCATATGCTCCCCGTCAGAACTGAACATGAAATATGTCTCTACATAAGGACCAAGCCCATCATATCTTAATGACTTTATATAGTGCATTATTACCCCGACAGAGCACTTCACTCTTATACAGGGTGCAGACGTGCTTGTGGCTCCTATAGTTGTCAAAAGTGGAATGGGAAGTAGAGCCTTCAGCTCTCAGGCTCGTCTCCTGAGGAACAAGCTTCCAATTTGGGTTTGGCAGATGGCTGCTCTCTCTGACTCTGGTTCTGCTTGAAGTTTGTTCTTGTTATAAAGACCCCCTCTTCTCCACTCCCAAGCAAGCGCTTGCTCACACGGGAACAGTGGGCTTTCCTCTATAATGCTGTACGATCTTTATGTCTCAGGCGCTGAAATGACTGCTGTTGCGACATTGCACTATATTAACACAATTGAGCTGAAATATCCACCCAAGCTTACTTGTCTAAATGTGTATTTGTAGATTGCGATTTTGTGCAAATCACATGCAAATATCGCAGTGCGCATGAGTTGCTGCGTTAGGTTGGTGTGTGATCTGATGGGCTGCTGCGCGAAGAGCTTGGGTGATCAGAGAGAAGTGGTTGAACAGCATGAAGCAGCCCGGGGGCTTATGGGAATGATTGGATTTGAGCTTCGGGGGAAACGACTGTTCGACTCACCCAGATAAGCTTGGGCTGTCTGTACTATCTTAATTAGCTCTGTAAATTAAAAGCTTACATGCATGTACGTATATGATAGTGATAATTTATAGGGAGGGGCTGTATATTTTTGTAGCTTGTTGTGTATCAGAGAGTTGCATTCTTTGCTACGCTTAAGAGGCTGAGGACCACCCCCCACCCCCCCAGCATCCACAAGCATCCATAAGCATCCATAAGTGACTGAGACAGGACTTATTCTTAACACATCCCAGCCTGACTCTTCTCAGCCTCACTACAGCACCATGAAACTGTTGTTAAATGTAGCGAGCTGATGTCACTATTGTAGATGCTATATGTAGTGCTTCAGATGCAGTTGAGGAAGCTTGTTGCAGCTGCAAAGAGTGTTCTTTCGATTACATGGTTAATGCTGTGAACAACAGTATTATCTTGAACTACCGCAACACTACAGGAAGGATGTAATCCACTGTTTCCATGATGGTAGTCCTGTGATCGATGCCACCACCACCGTGCCTACCGCCTACTGCGCACCATTATCACGTTTTATATTTAATCAGCTGGTCAGGGTGAAGATTTAGGAGTGAGAATAGGCTGTTCCTTAATAAACATCTGAGTTTGAGTCTTAAAAGCTGCTGTTTTGTCCTGAAGATAGTCTCAACTTTTGCTTGTTTTTTCACACTTTTACAGTCCGGCCACAAGTAAAGTTATCCATCATCTTGCCCAAAAAATACCTGCCTGCGTCCCTTTCCTAACAGTATAACTCAAAACAATAGGAAACAAGCAATGAATCAGGCTCTTTACAGGCAGCGTGAAGAGGTTTGTCACTTTCCCCATCTACACAGACCATGTGAAAATGAGAACGCCTGCTGCTTCTGTTGGGAATATCAGCTGGAGTAAAGTAGCACAAATCCCTCTTTAGCCGGCAGCCAAGCAAATGAAAATGCAACCAAGTCCCCCTCCACCCCCCCCACCCCCAACTCACCCCCACCCCGCCTCATTCTGGTGAATATGATGTATCTATACAGCTTTTCTTTTCTTTTTTCTCTTCAGTGATGTTTTAGTTTGTGACTGGATGCCAATGTGTGCATTTAAGCTTCGTGTTTGAGTGCAGAATTGTTGACAGCAGGGAAAAAAAAACCAAAAAAAACAAGAGCCCCAAACTCTAGAAGAGAAAAGAAGGCAAGCATCCAGATGCATTAATCAATCCTTAAGGGTGCAGAGAAGATAACAGAAACAGAAGGGTCATCCACTGCTGCAGCTGGTAGTGTCTGTGGATTAAGTTCTTTTGTTTTTTGTTTCTTTCTTTGATCCAAACAATAGAAATGTGCATACTTAAATCTACATAGTACATGGTTGGGTTTTGGAATCCTGTTCATTTCATTAGAAAATCTATCCTCATTATAGGATTCAAATTACACAACCAACAATAAAGAAAATCAAAGCGACACATTGGCTTGCATAAGCAACCATTCTATCTGATCTTCAAATGCTAACGTAGAGATTTTTTCAGTATGTCTTTATTATTTGGGTTGTTTGTTGTGAGAATAAATGCATTTTTCAAATCCCCAGTAGTCAAATATAATGATAAGACTGATGTGTCTGGATCCTATATTTTTGTCAATATCATCCAGCTCTGTTAAACTGCTGGTTTGCTCCTTTCTCTTGGATTTAAGTGGCCAACAGCCTGCCTGACAGCTAAATTGGAGAAGTCTTAACAATAGCATGATAAACAGTAAATAGGTTTCTCTTTTTTTGGAGCTTGGGAATAAAGCACATCTCATGAGGCCTCAATAATATACTGTATGTAGGTCTTTACTGTGGTACATGAATTTTTGATAAAGTTTTCATTAAGCCTTGACCTAAAAACTAGGCTCTTAATAACAGTCTGTATGCACCAAAGTCTGCCAAAGTAACTGCTGCTGGAATGAAAGACTGAGATTGAATTCAGATACTGGCTATGTGTCGGTGGCAGTAATGGCAGTGTCCTCTATAGCAGCTGATGACAATGACTTTACCCTGCTGCCACAGAGCATTGTGTCTGAAGTGTACCGTGTCTGTGTCAGTCTGAGCTTGCTGAGGTGAACTGCTGCTGCTTGTTGATATTGATTTTCCCTGCTGCTTTAAAAGAACTGCATGCAAGCGTTTTTGGCAGTCATCTGTGATGTAGTCTTTTGTGATGTAGTCTTTTTGGATGCTAGCTGCTTTTTGGGTTAGTGTCTTGTTTTTGTATGTTTGACTAATATTTGAAACACCGCATTTAAATGTAGACTAAAAGGTCTAATCATCCAATTACACAGTAGAAACTCAGTACATGTAGGCATGTAGACCAAACTGAGCATCAGAATGGGGAAGAAAGGTGATTTAAGTGACTATTAACGTGGCATAGTTGTTGGTGACACACAGGTTGGTTGGGGTATTTTACAAACTGTTGTTCTGCTGGGATTTTTCCAAACTTTTCCAAAAGTGCAAATGGTCCATAGAATAGAAAATACACCAGTGTTGAAAATGTCTTGTTGATGCCAAAGGTCAGAGAAAAATAGCCAGAGTGTTTCAAGCTGATAGGAAGACAACATTAACTCAAATATCCACTTACATACCATACCACATATACCAGATGTCACGCAATCCAGGTGTGCAGAAAAGCATTTCTGAATGCACAACACATCAAAACCTTCAAGCAAACAGTTATTAGCAGCAAAAGACCACACCGAGTGTCACAGGTCATATGGTCTGACTACAGTTGAACAATAGAAGATTAGAAGATTGGAAAAACATTGACCGGTGCAAGCATGGATCATCAAAAAGTGGATGTGCAGTTGAAAATGACAAAATCTCTGAGGAAGCTTCCAGTATTGAATCTATGCCATGAACAATTAGGGCAAAATGAGGTGTAACCCAGTACCAGCAATGTGTACCTAATAAAGTGTCTGGTTAGTCTAAATCTCAGTGACATTAACAATATTAGTTTGCAAAAGACAGGAGAACTTGGGTTTTCATGATATTTCAAAGTACAACTTGTGTATTGCAGTATTGTGCTGCCAATTAGTAAATGCAAATGATTCACTGCTTTTTCGATTTTTTCATGGTGAAGGGGTCACCCATGTGTCTACCTGTTGAGTCCCTGTTTAATAACATTTGCCATCTTTACTGCAGTAATAGCCAACTCTCCATGCCCTGTCTATCTTACTGTCACCTCTTTTTTTTGTTCATTCTTTTCTGTGTTGCCTTTCCCTCTCCATGACTCTCTCCGTGCCCCTTGGGGCCATTACTCTGGACCATAAATAGGCCCGTTGGAGGTGATGGAGAGCCTTTGAGCGAGACCAAGCGCTTTGGCTGATTCCCAGGGAAAGGTAATGACAGGCCCCCGTCAATACCAGCGCTCCATTTACTACGGCCCCTGTCGGCACTACTAACAAGACTTGAGGCACATACTCAGAGGACCTAGACCGTGTCCACTCAGGTAATTCAACTGATGTCAAGATGGATGGCCTGAGATGTACTAATTACATGCCCAAACTTCTCCCAACTGGCTTCAGATACCAACTGTGCTTGTTAGGAGTTTAAAGTACTTCAACTAAGAATTTATGGTTCAAATCCACCCACGCCTCACCACCTCTCCTCTAACGGTGAGTATATACAACACAGATAGATAATATATGGCACTCCATGCAGTATATCAAGAATTATTTTATATAGAACTTAAAAATGTCCAGTGTCCTTTTTCTCTAAAGAATACACATTGTATGCCAAAAAGCACAGACACAATATATTGCTCACATAACTATTTAAAGGTGCAATCCGTTATTTTTAATGCAGTGCATAAAATTATTTTAATACATTGTTAAGAATTCCAGTCATTCCTCTGATAGCTGAATGGCTTCTGAGCTTTAAGGCCTTTCTTATTCCCCCAGAAATACCCATCATCAACTCTGCACGTGGTTAGTGTTTCAGAAACTTAAGTGGAGCATCTGAAAGATTAATGGAGCTTGAGAGTAACAGATTTTTTTATAACTAGATAAGAGCTGGCAGCATATTTGCCAAGTTGGTGAAAGTGCTGCGACTGCCCCACCAAACATGAATATTAGGGACGCTTTTAAAATGATATCACATTTTGATCTGAGTACATGCATAGTGTATGTTTGAACAAAAACCTACATCTGCAAATGTACTTGCACTGATATTTTTAAGAACAATTACTCAGTTAGCTTCATGGAGTTATCATGAAGCCTATCTCATGGAGAGAGGCAGGGATACACCCTGGACAGGTCACCAATCTGTCTTGGAGTAAAAACAGAGAGACAGGCAATCATTCACACTCTTGGACAGTTCAGATTCATGAACTAACTACAGTGGAACCCCGACTTACGAATACCCCATTTAACGAAAAATTCAAGTTACGAAGGCACTTAGCGGCAATATTTCTGCCCGTGTTACGACAAAATGCCCGGTATATGAAATCCGCTGGCTCTGATTGGCTGAGCCCAGAATGCCTACAATGCCCACAATGCCTTCCGAATCATCTGACAACCCCCTTGGCTTTTCTACTTGCGTTTCGCTGTTCCACTTAAACGACGTATTGTTGTTGCAGTTAGCCATTAGCCTATAGCCTATTGTTCACTCAAAAGGCGCGATGGGTGCTTCGACTTGCGAAAAATTTCGACTTACGAAAGATCCTCGGGAATGAATTAATTTCGTAAGTCGGGGTTCCACTGTATATGTGTTTGGACTGTGGGTGGAAGCCAGAGTACACAGAGACAACCAGCAGTTTGGACACAGTTAAAGCTGGATTGGCGTTTCTGCTTAGCTTTCAAACTATAAGTTCTCTTCGTGTTCATACTGGGGGTGTGGGCTGTACGCTTTCTGATTCCTGCCCACAAACAACATGAATGTGTCCTCAACTTTGTTATGTTTATTACAATTCAGCCACTGACCTCCTCAAACAGCTCCAGGCTGTATGTGTTATCATCATCAGCAAAGTAGACGATTCCCGGCTGGCTGTTGTTGGCGTTGAACGTCTCCCTCAACCACCGCAAGGCCAGATTCCGCTGCATAGTCCCTCTTGGAATTCTGGGATCCCGAGTGTCACCTCGCAGCTTATAGTTCCTGGGTGTCTCTACATTGAGATGGGTGTAGTTTAGTCCTGTTTCTCGGAGGAGTCGTGTGACAAGAGGCGTTCTCCTTTGGGAATCCTCCACCAAGATCCAGTGCAGGTTGGGGACATGGAGGAAGGTGTTTGCTAGCCGTGTCAGCTCAGCTTTCTGGACGGGCCGGCTATATGTGGGGGTGATGATGTGGATTGTGGGCAGCACATCCGACCAGGGCGGAGGCCGAGTGTACACATACTCTGTCCTCACCACCTCCACAATGTCCTTATCTGAGGCACAGTATTCCTTGGAGTCCTGCGCCTGGCCACCTGCCTCCCTCTTGCCCTCGACGCCATCATCTGTAGATGTGGGGATAAGAAGACATGTAAGGCATTAGTGTAACCTTGAGCTGCTTTTTCTATATTTGCCTCAGGTGACTTAAACCCAATGGGGGTAAAGTGTACCTGAGAGCCGGTGGTGGCGGACTGCAAGCCTCTCTGGAATGATAAAGATCTCTTTTACTAGATGGTGACAGGCTGCAAAAAGCGAAAGCAGGCACCGTGAGAGGATAACACAGCTGATGGACAGAGAGACAGTGCAAGACGAGGGAGGGATGAGCCCTGCTATTCCCCCGGTGTTGCCTTTGGGCTTTTCTTTTTAAAGGAAGAAAAAAAGGCATGTATGTAAATGCGGTAGACATGCCTTTTCCACCACAGACTCTCTCACCCCCTGTATTGTTGAAATTGCTCTTCTTCTACTTATATTAAAATATCTCAGGGTTTAAGTGGTAGTTAAACTTTTTTACACTAAGACTGGTCTGGCCCACTTTAGATCACAGTGGGTTGTATGTGGCCCATCAATTGAGTTTGATATCCCTGCTCTAGACCCAGTGTTCACAGTTCAAATGTATTTGACTTCAGAGAGGCCTAAACATCCACATCCACATGTGTGCTATTACAGTGAGGTTTGTAAGCTTTTGAGTCAAACAGCAATGACATAATGTTGGATTCTGCCATTTCTCGTTAAAGGCCATAGGTGCAAACTCTTGTATCAAGCCATCAAGAAATCTGCAAGGTCTTCTCTACTGAAAATCTGTTGCTTTTGTTGTAACTTTGTCGGCATCTTCTTTGCATCCATGAGCTGCACATACGCATACTGTATGTCAGACAGACAGAATAGCAAAGTGAAGGTTTCTCATGGAAACGCTTTCATAAGACACCCTGTGTGGGTTTTAGGGCATGTTTTAGCTAACACAACCTAAAATTGGAATGGTGCTTAAGGTGTTACATCGCGTATCAGTGCAGAAACTGAGGTTTGTGTGCTAAGTCTATAGCTTGTGTCAATGCAGTACATCATTTTCCATTTTATGTGTGGGAAGGTGAGGCTCATTTTCAAAATTCTGACCTTCTTTAGAAATGCACAAAACGCAGCGAATCAGTCAGCTGACGCATTTTGAGTAGACTCCCTCTGTGAAGGCTGTGATATTTTGGCCTGAATAGTTTGGTCATGATGGACAGAATGTGATTACAGAGTCATTAAGGTTGCTCATTTCTTCCTATTGTGCCACAGCTCATGGCAATCTTTCACTTTTCTTCTTGAGCTCTAGTCGCACCTCCGGCATAAAAGGGGATTTTTTTCTGCAGCACAAAGATTAACACAATCTTCTGATGGCCAGATGTTCAACAGAGGCTGCCAGTGAGCATGCTGCCAATAAATCTCTAGCTTTTCTCTTTTAAAGGAACACAAAAGGAAGCCTGTGGACAGAGCTTGGTTAGATTGTCATTTAAAAAAAGTTATTATATCTTTAGTGTATTCCATGAGAAATTAAAATTACTTAACTATGTACAATTTTTTTGGGTGGGAACTTTTTATTTTTTAATTTACCTTAGTCATTAAGGAGCTAATCAGACTCTATTCAGAGGGTTTGAAGAACCTGCAGAAACACGCTGAGTCAAATCATGTGTAAGTTCAGTACAGACTCCCATAGCTCATTTGAATAAGCCTGTTTTCCTTGTTAACCCCTCTTTGTGCATTTCTGAGATTACAGGAACAGAGCAGATTGCTCTATTGATTTGCTGTTGCTTTAATTTGGGTGTGTTTATTCTGCAGGAATCTTGACATTTGAAACTGTTGGTTTTCTGGTTTGCAGAGAAGGCACCAGACACTGGTGAAGTTAATCAATAGGACACATTTATGCTTTTTAATTGCCAACAGTGTCTGAAATTAATTTGCAATGACACTGAGCCAATTATAACAGACAAAGGTTTGGCTCAAATGCTTGATTGACACAAACTCTATACTGGATACTGTGTGTTACACCGAGAAGATATGGATTGATGTTCTAAGCTATGTGAATGGATAAGCTGCAGAAGGATTTAGTTTTATAATATGCAACTCTGTTCAAGTTATTACTAACAAAAAACGAAAAATTGCAGCTTAGCAGTTTTATTCTGACAGACTGAGTATATGGAATAAATATAACTCCCAAATGGAGTGGGTATGCAACTCATCCGTCACTGCAAAATCATCCCTGACTGATGAGGTTTACAGTGACCGGACAAGTGCTTTTCAGTTCCGATGAAGCTGATGGTCATGGCTTTCAAGTGTCTCTGTGTGAACAGCCTGTTGTCTAAACTTGAAGTACGGTGTTAAGTTCGAGGGCCCACTTCAAGTTCGAGATCGTCAGTGGAGTGCAGCGTGCTGCGTACCCTTTCGGATGGCGAGGAGTGGAGCAATAGCGTTTTGGTGCCAAACGGTGATGAGCAGAGTCCAGGGTAACACGATCAACACGATGGCAAGAATATCTCTTCTCTTCGGCATCTCCAGGATTGGTTATTTGGCTCGGCATTACCTGGAGGGAACCATGAAAAGAAAAAACCCAAACAGATATTAAAAGTCAGCCAGCCAACTTAGACTTATAACCGTCACCAGAGCAAGCTAACATATTTGTTTTTGATTAATCTCAGTTATTTGAAGAAAAGGAAATCACACTTGCAGGACCTTTATTATTGTTGACTGGCTTTTAAATAGCATTTAAGACACTCAAGGACTTTGTCTTTATGGACCTGACTGGCTCTCTGCAAAACAAAACCTTCAGTGACTAAAACTGAGTAATAGCTTACTTACTGTTGTTCAATCTTAGCATAGCATCTTTATTTATAACGCACTTTACATCCAACAATGTTGACCAAAGTGCTACAAATATAAAACAGAGAGGAAACAGTTTAAATTACATATAAAATATCTTAAAAAAAAATCTTGAATTCTATTTTGCCACAAATGCATAACGGTCTCACAGTTTTCAAGTGAAAGAGAACATGATTACTGTATTACCTACATAGAATTTAAAAGAAAAAAATAGGGCCTGATTTTAAGCAGTAACCAACAAAGGGAATGTCAAATCCATTGGAGGAGGCAATGCATTGACAGCTTGTGCCCCCTGCTAACCCAGTGAGCTCATCAGCGCTATCACTGCAGACACGGTGGTGACTTCATGCCCAGTGCTGAAAGTATTCACAGGCCAAATGGCAGGAAGCGATGTAACCAGACTGTGGGATGACTGTTTTGCAAATGTGCCTTTCCCTCTGAGTCCAGAACATTGGTTCAGACTTGTATCTCTTTGAAAGTTTCAATGGTAGCATGGAAGGAATCAGACATTAACTGAAACAGTGGCTATTATTCTGAAGTTCCTCTATTAATTACTTTGAACTTCAGGCTCAAGTTAAAAGTCTGAAATCAAAAAAGTAGGAACAAACTGTTACTGCAAAAATGTTCACGCTACAGCAGTGAAAATGAGACTATATTTGAGCTTTGGATGGGAGAAATGGCAGATGTGTTGCATCTGGAGAGACTCAGATGCAACACATTTGCCAACCTATTTGAGAGATCCTGTACTGCTGTTTTTGAATGGTGTTAATTAGTATGCTGTGTTTGGTTTTGTCATTTCTTCTGTCTTAAATTTTTATATTTACACCTACGTATATTTTATCATTATACAAGCTTTAACGCTGTATCAGGGTTCCAGTGGACATTGTTGCTAGTTGGGCTGTTTTTCCCTTCTCCATTTAAAATACAATATTAATATTAGGGGGAAAAAGTCTTTCAAATTTTATCAAGACTTAACCTCCTAGGACCTGGCGTCCACTTATGTGGACATCACATTTTGGGTTATTTAGACCAAAATACTCCGTTTTGCTCTACAAGGGCCTGATATCCACTTACGAGGACATTATACTGCTACTGTTCTATCCAAATTTTAAATGAATATCCTCATATGTGGCTCTTATTTTTCTTAGAAACAAAAATTAGGTAAAAAAAAAAATAATCTGGTAATTCGTTGTTTTAACATTCATCAGGCCCCAATCAGCCCAAATATCAAAGGGAAATTAAAAATGCATGCCATGGAAGAGTTCAGGTCTTAGGAAGTTAAAGCTTACATTATTAGGGGGTTGACTAATGACTGACATATGGATGGTTGCACAGGAGTCTGTAGCATGTAATCATTTGTCTAAGGATAAATTGAGTCCCTAAATTGGGCGCTTCAACCTGGTTTGTACTGTTGGTGTGTTTTGAAGCAATTTGAATGCAATTATCTGACTTTCTGTGTGGTTAAGTTTACCAGACAAAGAAGCCCTTGCTCTAGTTTTGGTGAGTAGTCATACCAGTGGACGTTTTTTTATTAGTATGTCATTTATATTAACTAGTACATATCTATGCATGTGTATGTGTTTCTGTGTATGATTTACTCATAGTTGATGATGATTAGAAACCAAATTAGCCACGTTAGATGAAAATGTATGCTTTTGTTTATCTAAATAACTTCTAAAACAGAAAGAAAGAAAGAAAGAAAGAAAGAAAGAAAGAAAGAATAAAGAAAAATAAAACTAAATACAAATTAATAAATAACTTCTGGCATCTACCAAATTTGGGCCATAAAGCTAAAGGTTGTGGTTTCAGTGCAATGAAACAAGTGCCTAGTTACGGTTCCTAACGTCTGATTGGATAGTTGCTCTTCATCACAGGGTATAGCCAATCAAACTCAAATGTAAGTACACGATCAATTAAACCATTGTGTAGTTAGTACCGTCTACCATTTAAACATAATTTTCCCAATTAATATTTTAAGCACAACAATCGTGATTCATGAATGACACCAATTTCCTTCCCTCCAGCTATATTTTTGTTCAGCAGCTTGTCCGAAGTCTTACAGGAATTTTGTGTAGAAGTGCTGAATGAACGCTTAATTGAATCAATATTTTCTCCACAAAAATAAAGTCATGTTTCATAAATGTAAAGTTTTATTTAGTCTTTCTGTTTTGCATTCCATCATTATATTTCATACCTCTATTATTACTGTTCTTCATTGACCATTTCCATTGAATTTAAGGTCAGCAGTCCTGCCCATCTCTCCCAGGGTCTGTCTCTTATACTTAAAATGCTTGTGGTATTATGCTGAGCCCTAAGTGGGAAATGCAGATATTAAGTGATCTGCTCAATTAAACAAAGACTAAAACAGCCATAATGTGGGCACAGGTGTTCAGCGCATTCATTTTAGCTTTACACAACAGAGAACAAGTCATCGCATTTCCCAGAGCGATCCTACTCCCACTGCTGGGGACGGTGGCAGAATATTGTGGCTTAATGTAATTGTATATGCCAATTATGTTCATTTGCTTTGTAAATAAATACACTATTAATGGCCAAGCCTTAGGTATAAACGCTTTTGACACAGACTCTACTCATGCTCTTTAGCCAGGTAAAGAATTGTGCGCTGCAAAGCTGTCTGTATGTTTGTTTGTTAATTTATTTCAATCATGTAAACAATATACAAAGTCCATTTAACAAAGAAAAGAAGAAAAAATGCTATAAAAATAAAGCCAAATACATTTCAATATTGCTTCACCTGTTCTGATTCAGTTACATATTGAAAAGGAGTGAGAAGAAGTACACACTTATTTAATCCCATCCCTTTGCCATAAGTTATCGGTCAATATTTAATCAGCTTCCTTACTGATATAATCTGTATGTACTTATTTCTTTTTAAGTAGAAAGGAAAATTACTAAGAAATACTGAAAGAACAGTAAGAAGAGGGAGGCGGATCAAGCTCAATAGCGATGACATTGATACCAACACTGGTATTGGCATCAGATAGATACTAGGTACTAGGATCTAGATACTAGATACATGTTTCTATCGTCTATAAAAATGTCTGAGCCTTTTAAAGTTGACTGTTACTACGGTTTTATTTATATCCTATAGAACATTTAAACAAAAGTAACTGATCCAAAGTCCTTAACAGTCAACCACATTTACAGATCTGAAAAAAAAAAAAAAACTGTTTCAAAATACACGAAAAGCTGAAAGCTGCATTTTAATGAGTTAACTCGTTATTGTGAAAAGTAAACTCACAGGAATTTAGTGGTCATTAAAACAAATTTAATTGCAAATTGATGACTCATCTCATAAATCATGACACACTGCTCTCTCCTACAGCTGCCTTTATATGTTATAAGCATCAGTGTTAGCATTGGCAATACTGGCCCTGTGGTTACTTGGTATCACATCAGTTCCTTCCCCATAGCCACTCATACAACACCAATGTAATTAAATGACAGATTTCTGTAATTTTGCATCTTTAATTCGTATAATTTAAGCCCACAGAGTTGTGCAGACAGATTTCTGACGTTCATTACAACAGCATTTCTTTATCATGTAGAAGAAATGAGACGTATTGTTAAGATTGCACTAGTTTTTTCTTAAATGAAAATCTCATTGATTAAATGTGTAGTTAAATTTATCTACACTGACAGAAAAGGGAGTTTCACTGGTCTGGCCCACAAAAAATCAAAATGGGCTGTAAGTAGCCCTCCATGTAAAATGAGTTTGACATCTCTGCTCTAGAGGAAAAAGCTTGTGATTAAACTCATCATGTAAATCCTTTCTCAGTATAAGACATCTAATAGTCAAACATTATTGCTACTGTTTACGTTTAAGTCGAATGGATTTCTTGGCCTTGCTTAGATGCCCTCCAAAATTTTAGTGTCTCTGTCTATGTCGGATTTACAATGATGGCTATCAAATCATTCCATGGAACAAAGGCCCGTCTATTTTTGGAACTACACAAAAACTGTGATTGTAGAGCAGTGTTACAAGTTGACAACAGCAACATTCATCACAGCTCACCTTCAATTCAAGTGTGAGGCTCTGATCGAACGTTAGACCCAGACTTTAATATCTTTTCTTAGAGCCAATTTTTGCCTGGAAATTATCCATCATTTCTTTTTTTTCCTCCTTTTTTTTTTTACAGCACATCTTTTGTAACACAGTCCCTAATTGTACTGTATAACATCATCAGCCTGATTTTCTCCAACTTAACAAAGCTCCTCCAGAGCCACAGAAAACATTAATGATCTCTTTTTACAGGTTCAGAAATAGTGCTTATTTTAGAAAATTGACCAGGATCAAAAAATTTGGGTAGGCCTTTAAAAATATTGTTGCCAGGAGTCTGATGGCTAATACAACTACACTGCTCAAAAAAAATTTAAAGGAACACTTTTAAAACACATCAGATATCAATGGAAAAAAATACATCAGTGCTGGTACCTATGCTGTTATGGTCTGGGTAATGTGTTAGGAACAAAAGTATTTCACAGGACTTGATGTAAATGAACATTTTCAACCTGCAGTGGGCTGAATTCAAGGACACCCTGGGAATCAAAAAGAAACAAATATTGTAGCAGGCTAGTCCATTTAGCCAAAATGTCATTGCAAATGCCATGCCCTTATTTGAGACCACAGATGGTATCATGACGAATCTTGTCCCAGATCTGGACCAGGGCATGACTGAGCTCCTGAACAGTCTGAGGTTCCAATGCTCACAGATTGTGAGCATTGGAAAAGACTGAAACATAATGCCCCAGAGGTCTTCTATTGGTACTGGTCAGGCGACTGTGGGGGGCAGTCAATGGTATCAATTCCTTAATCCTCCAGGGGCTGCCTGCATACTATTTCCACTAGTTGTGCCCAGGAGGAACCACTGAACCACTGCAGGGTTTGACGATAGGTCCAAGGGTTTTATCCCGATACCTAATGGCACACAGGGTGCTTTAGCCAAGCTATGGAGGTCTGTGCGTCCCTCCGCAGACTGATCACCGAACCACCACCAAACTGGTTCTGGTATTCCGTGGCAAATGTCAATCACAGTGCTGGGCAGTGAGCACAGGGTCCACTAGAGGATGTCAAACCCTCAGGAGCAGATACTGGTCTTACTGATGGCTTATGGACCTTCTACAGCCCTATCCAGTAACTATCCAGTAGCTGCCTGTCTCCTGGAATCTCCTCCATTCTCTTGAGATCTTACTAGAAGAGACAGCAAACCCTCTTGCGATGGTACACATTGATGTGCCGTCTTGGAGGAGTTGGACTATCTGTGTAACCTCTTTAGGGTCCAGATATCGCCTCATGCTAGCAGTAGGGACACTGACGTTAGCTAGATGCAAAACTAGTAAAAAAACAGTTCAAAAAGATAAGGAGGGAAAAAATGTCATTGGCCTGAGTCGTTTGGTACTGGGCCGCGAGAGTTGAGGCTCAGGTGTGAAATGTATAGTTTTCAGGGTTAATGTCATTAACACCAAAAAAGCTGAAACCGATTAACAACCCTCTCTGCTACTTGACTAGATCTGACTAGATCAGTATCCCAGACGTTTAATTGGCTTGATGCTATACTCAGATTTAAAAAGTGCTCCTGTAATTTTTTGAGCAGTGTGTAACAAATGAAAAAAGTGAGCTCACCCACAGTTAGAACTGGATCATTGCGCGGCTGGGAAAGCCACACTGGAGACTAGACGGGCTACCTAGCATTGACATCCTCCATGACACATCAGCCGACCATTTCCTTTTCCTGTTCCTCTTCCTCTGTCTTGTCCACTCACAGAGTCAGGAAACAGCAAGTGCACACCTGGAAGACGAGATCACTTTGTTTAATATGCTACAGCAATGCCACATTTTCTTCCCTCTTTGTGGTTTCACCATACTTCTTCCACTGACACCAGTGACACTCAGTGACAGTCACCCAGGTTTAAAGCAGTTTGGACAGAGTCTAAGAGTCAAAAGCCTTACAGAAATGCTTTACCAAAGACACCCTCAGTGAGCACTCTGCTTCGTGACATGTATTCATAATTTAACATCCAAGAGCCGGGGCTGAAATTGCTGCAGAGGGAAAGTGTGCCAGTATAATACAGCGAACTCTAGTTTGGATGTGCATCGTCCACGAATCCATCCCCCGGTGGTACACCACTGCTGTGCTTCACAATGCAGCGTTCTGCTTAATGCTCTGTATATTGGTATGTGATTTACTCGATTCATTTCGAACTAAATTGCAGTGACACAGACTCTGTATTTTATTTATTTTCGCCTGATATGGAAACTGGAAGATGGTTTAGTCACAACTCCATTGCCTGCCAACAGTCTGGGGTGGGGAATGTTACAAAAATAAACTGGCATGTCTTATTCAAATACATCTGAGGGAACGCTGCCTCCATGGAGGCTTGTGCTTCACACAGCCAGCGATGCCTGCGTGCTGCATCAGCACCACAACTTGATGGCTGAAGACTGTATTTTTAGTGCTTTGTGATAGAAAATCATATAAGCTGCAAAATATGTAGGTTTTGGGGAATGAGCAGCGGGAGTGCCGGAATCATTTTACGAAGCCACACTGTTCTGTGAAAAGGCAAATTACCTGTGACCCAGTAAAGCAGAAAAGAAGAGTGTGTGCTTGATGTGCACAACATTTCAGAAACAACCTATTTTCAGGTAGCCTTGTTTTGTGAAGTTTCTCAAACTGAAATGTATCTGACGGGGTGAGGGGGCTGACATCATCGTGTGGAAAGAGGACTATATGTTCTTCATGCGTTGGTGCAGATTGTGCAGTATTTGTGTTTCCTGACAGCAACGAGCAAGTACTGTTGTGACAAAATAAACAGCTTCACCAGTAAAGCTTTAGAGTTGCTGCCAGGTACCGTCATGCGTACAAGCTCCCAATGACAGTGTTGTCGTTGTGATTTCTGTACAACACACTCGCCTTCCTCACTGCAATGAAGCTATAAACAGATTGAAACACAGTCGAGTTAAAACAACCTGCCAGAATCTCCGACCATTCCGCGGGCCGTTGTGTTTTCTCAGAGTTTAACATTTTGAAAAGTGAGGTTTGGAAAAACAAAAATACGCTGGCATACGCTGTCTGCTGAAGGGAGCTCAAACTAATAATGCGATTGTGTATAGAACATGCAGTACTGAAAATGGGTGTTTAGCGATATAATGGCATTCATTAAAAACCTTGATTTCTTTTTTGCCGCAGAGTTGTTTACACATTTGAGCTGATTTGAGCCACAGGCAAGAAATGTTTAACTTGAAATGATCAAGTTACATTTTGAGCAGTGCTAAATACAGAACCCCTTAAGGCTGAAAGTGGTGAATTTGTTTTTCTGGATGATTTTGCTTTGCTTTTGATCCACATGAGCAGTTGGTAAGTTGGTTGTGTCCACTTATAATACACCGCCAAGAGAAAAGTCTTGCAGATGACGGGGTTTTATTGCACATATTTCAATTTTAAAGTCTTGCAGTGTAGCACAGATGCTATGGTTGTTGGTTGGACTTTAGCAGCATACAATCATGGGCCACTTTATTAGTTATGACTTCCTGATACCAAATTGGACCCACTTTTGGGTCCATTGGGTGCTCTATTGGACTGAGATCTGTTGATTGTGTAGGCCATTTGAGTACAGTGAACTCGCAGCAGATGGCCGCCCCTCCCTGAGCCTGGTTCTGCTGGAGGTTTCTTCCTGTTAAAAGGGAGTTTTTCCTTCCCACTTTCGCCAAAGAGCTTGTTCATAGGGGGTCATATGATTGTTGGGTTTTTCTCTGTATCTATTATTGTATGATCTACTGTACAATATAAAGCGCCTTGAGGCGATCATTGTTGTGATTTGGCACTATATAAATAAAATTGAATTGAATTGAACTCATTTGTGATGTTTTAAAAAAATAGTTTGAGATTATACGAACTTTCTGACATAACATTTCATCCTGCTGAAAGCAGCCATCAGAAGATGAGTACACTGTGGTCATAAAGGAATAGACATGGTCAGCAGCAGCAGTAGGCTGTGGCATTTAAATGACACTCAATTGGTTTTAAGGTCCTAAAGGGTGCAGAGTAAATATCCCCCACAACATTACATCACCACAACATTGCACTTAGTTGGTGCAGACTGGATCCATGCATTTATGGTGTTTATGTCAAATTTTGACCCTACAATCTAGATGTCACAGGAGAAAATGTTTTTCTAATTCCCTATTGTCAAAATTTGGTGAGCCTGTATAAATTATAGCCTCGTTTTCCTGTTCTTAGCTGATAGGAGCGGCGCCAGTGTGGTCTTCTACTGGTGCTGCCCATCTGCTTCAAGGTTGTTGTGAATTCAGAGATACTCTGGTTGTAACAAGCGGTTATTTGAATTACTGCTCCCTTCCTATCAAGATTGAAGCAGTCTAGCCATTCTCCTCTGACCTCTGATATCAATAAGACATTTTTTGCTCAGCACACTTTCCCTCTGCCACTCACTGGACAATTTCTCGTTTTTGGACCATTCTCTGTAAACCCCAGGGTTGGTTGTGTGGAAAAATCCCAGCGGATCAGCAGTTTCTGAAATACTCAGACCAGCCCATGTCTACATGGCTAAATGCATTGGATTGCTGCCATGTAATTAGCTGATTAGGTATTTGCATCAAAAAGGAGTTGAAGTGGTTGTTGAGTGCATGTCATTGGATATGTTTTGCTGTACCACTGTTTTAATCAGGAGTTATCTATGCGATATGTGATACTAGCACACCATATTAACACACAGCCAGTGCAACCAGCACAAGCATCATACACCCATACAGTTGTTACTCTTAAACTATTCATTAATGTATGCCATCATGTTGACTGATCCACCAGTTTAAGTCAGACTATTATAATTAGACTGAGCACAAATATCGACCCTCTTGTCAAAATTGTGTGATCATATTGTTCATCTGGATAATACACAACCCTAATGCACGTATAAACAAGTGTTACATCTCTCACATATTCTATTTTAAAGTGTCTTTCATGTCCGGACAACAGACAAGACAACAGCAACAAACAGGCAACCCCAACAGATACTGTAACTGCGTAAATGGGGGCCATAATGAGGCCTCTGTAGCCCAAAAGCATGCAGGTGGCCGGTTAGCTTCGGTGTAACTATGTGATGGAGCAAGAATACAGAAAGTCAGCTCCATGCCGCTGACTGGAACAGCCAATGGCAGACAATGAAGCCTGACAGCCTTTCACATCAGCTCGAGTTAACCAGCTGTGAAGGGAACACCTGCCACTGATTAATAAAGAATTACAGCAACAATGCCATGTGTGAAAATTGCTGTACTGATTGTTGAACTAACAACATTAGCCCCAAAAGGTGGAACAAGGAGGTGAAACAGCAGATTATTCTGTAAAGGACTCACGTGTGTCCAAAAAAACCCAAACCCATCCTCAAATGTTTTGCCATTTTAAATGTGTTTAATGCTCATTGACTTTAAAACTAATGGGTAATTTATCTCACATTATTACAAATAATTTAATTAATTAAAAATAATTAAACTTCATTTATAATAATGTAAACACTTATAGTGAGTTACTTACTGAGGAGTGTGGTTGTGCATACTTGATTTTTGTAATACAAACACTTGCTGTTAATCTTAATCTCACATATTTTATTCAGTGTTTTTTGATTATTATTATTTCGGCTGCACGGTGTTTAGACTTGGACTCGTGTGCATAATGTTGTTTGCAGTGTTTGTGTTGCAAAGAATGGAGTATTAATAGGCCACCATGACTGAGACTCCTGTAGTGATTAATGGCTCCCAGTCAGCGTTGTTGTTCAAATGTTAATGAAACCAGTGTTCCCGTAATAGTGCGGTGTATGGGACAAACACATCGGACAGGGATCTCTGCCTCCTAAAACTTATTGTAGATAATCTGAACAGGAACTCTTAAGTTTCTTAAAAAGCCACAAGCCAGATAAGGGATGTCAGTAGAAATAGAGTGATTGTAGAGAACCTTTAACAAAAAAAGGCAATAACCCTGAATTGTGAATAATGCAAAGCTACTTTAGTGAAGTTCCAGAATAATGTAGCTTCCTTACTTATTTTTATTTGCATATGTATGTTCTGTATGTTTATGCCGATAGTCTATCACCTATCTTGCCACTACTTGCTCACACTTCTCCCTCCTTGCTCTGTGTCTTAGATTTATAAAATCCCATCTTCAAAGATGAAGCAGGGGCATGTTTCCAAGTTTGTAATCAGTCTGCCTCTGAATTCTGAGCTCCCTTGGCCTTGAACATATCCTATTTCTCGAAGACCAATAATAACACCCTTCTCTGTTTGCTTGCTTCGCTGTAGCATCGTGTTGATGTACTCTCCAGGCGGTGGGGAAAAGAGGCTCTCTGGAGACAGTGTGTCCTAGTATGTCCAACTGCTCGCTTTCCTTTATGAATTCATTGGTCTCTGACCAACTTGGTAAAGCCCAGAACAGTTTTCAAGGATATCTAGGGAATCTCGAAGACATGCCGCTGTAGTAGATCAATATTGATGTTACTGTCATAGCCACAAAAAACAGCATTGCCTTGAGGTGCTATTAAATTAAATATTAATTTTTATGTGTGGGCATTGATTCAAACAGACTTAATTGCTTTTGAAGGGCATTATGCCAGAAGTAGGTGATCTGTCTATCTCTGATACTTTGTTTCTTACGGAGTCTTGTATAGCACGTCAATTCAATTCAGTCCCAACAGCAGTCGCCTTCAAGGTGCTTCACCAGGTTAGTACATGTTAATATTTTTTTGCAAACTAACAGCTTACAAGGTGACAAGTTTTAATGCTGTTTAATGCTTCATAAAAAACTAAACAGGAACCAATAAAGTGCAGACTGTACTGCATAACACTGTATACAGTATATCTATGTAGTCAATGCAAGACTACAAAGATCGTGAATCCTATGTAAAAGACTTTATGACATTCTGTAAACAAGGACACTGCTTTGTTTTGGTTATCAGGCAGTTTTGGAATGGATTTGATTATTTTACTGATCACATTTCAACATCATGTGAAAAAGAAAGTTTTGAAGCTTTAAAGCCATAAACATGACGCCCCTTCTCTCTAAAACGAGGATGTCAAGTATGTCAAGGACTGCACAGAGCCCTGTGAAAACTTGGTTTTCATATGACATGTAAAGCGCTTCTTGGCTCTGACATATACTGATGGACAGCCTGACAGTTCAGGGTTAGGAGCCCCTCAGCTCTGGCTGATAAGCTCAAAGTGGCACAATCGTTGCCATGTTGTATGTGACTATCTAAAATGTATATTTTTTATCTTTGTTGTGCAACTTATGTTTATTTTTGCAGAATCAAGTGCCGTGTCCTCCTGTTATGTCTCTGATGCTACCCAGGACCTAATCTAGCAGCGATACCAGAGTTCTGCCCTGCACCCTTCTAACATAGTTTATCACCGTAAATTGAACCACAACACTTCAAACTACCCACTTTGAAGTATCTAATATAAACTCCGGATACAAATTGAATTATTATCATTTAATTTGCTTTCAAAAAACATTATGTACAGATCCAAATACCTGATTTAAAAAAACCCAAACATGACATGTACATTAGGGGTGGGTTTTGATTATCGATTAAAATCGGTTCTAGCTTGGATAACGTGATATCGATTCATTAAAATCGTGAATCGATTTTTTAATATAAATTTATTTTGCCCGAAACGGCAGAATCTCAGGTTAAACTCACTAAATTTCAACAACCACCAAACAGCTAAAACAGTAAATGAGAGCAGGTACACGGATTGTGCACAAAGACGTAAACACAAAGCGCGGACCCGCCGACGGATCAGAATCAGTGAGATGTCGCCTTTATCACCCAGCGGCACGGACACGGTCGGGGCTGAAAGCCGACAGCTTGCTGATTCTGATCCGTCGGCGGGTCCGCGCTTTGTGTTTACGCCCTTTTTGCGCTGATTCTGAAGCTGCGGGTTTTATCTCTCTCCAAACATTATTGACCGAACCAGCAGCAAAAGAAGATCCAAACTGAGCTTCACATAAACATCGTCATGAATTCCCTCTTACTTTTGCTGTTTTGCTTCGACCACGATAAAATCACACTTCATGCACAGCTCTCTCTCTTTCTCAGTATACTTCAAGAACAGTTTCCCGTCTAAAAATCTCTGTTTTCTGCATCATTCGCTTGCTTGTTACGCACAAGTCTACCGTTGTTTACAGCACTGTCGGCCACTGTTTTTTTCCTTTTACTTACTTCCGAAAAGAAAACCTAATTTCTGCTGTTCAATAGGCTTCTGAAAAAATGTAAACTTTTTAAAATTATGCAAAATTGCAAAACGCTCAGCTTTGTCTCTAAAACCTCTGTAACTTTGCTCTGCTTCACTTCAGCAGCATCAGGTAATGTTCATATGTTGATTAATGGTTTTCTTTCATTTTTGATCTACTGCAGAATATTTTTATAAAATCCCAGGCCAGGAAAATCACCTTCATGTTTTTCTGTTTTATCCTCAGTTACTTTGACACAAAGGCATCTGCTGTGAGGCTCACACCTTTGATAAAGTCTCGCAAGTGTCAACTTTCTTTTTATAGATATAAAAATATGGAAATGTACTGATGCATGATCTGAATTATAATATTTCTGACTGTCTGAGGCAAAATTTCCCCAAATCGAATCGAATCGATTCAATCCACGATTTGATTTGGGACCTTGTGAATCGGAATCGAATCGATTCTAGAAATCAGTGACGATACCCAGCCCTAATGTACATTTCTAGTTTATCAAATCACACTTGCTGAGCAGTCTTTACCTTCAAAATCAATCTCTCAGCTTCCTCTCACGTTCTCTCTTTCTTACATCATTCCCCATCTCAGACTCTGTGTTGACCTCTAAGAAGGAGAACAGAGATGAGTTTGTGTGTCATGTCTGCTGAGCTGTTTGAAACGCTGAATTTGAAATTACCTTTTAAAAAATTGCTCAGATTATGCTCATTTAATTTCTGTAGTGTTAACTTGGGTGCAGAAGTGCCAAAAACATCTTCACATCTGAACCACGAACACAGCACAGGCATGAGGTGGGTAAAGGGTGTGTGTAGACAGGATCATCTGGTCTGCGTGTCTCGGGACTCTGTTTTGGGTTGTTACATTCTCCTTTAACCCCTGATCATATGCCATTTTTGAAAACCAATAATAACACCCTCCTCTGTTTGCTTGCTTTGCTGTAGCATCATTTTCATTTACTCTTGAGGCAGTGGGGAAGTCAGGCTCTCTGGAGACAGCGTGCCCTAATATGTCCAACTGCTCGCTTTCCTTTATGAATTCATTGGCCTCTAACCAATTTGGCAATGCTCAGAGGAGTTTTCAGGAAAATCTGAGGAATCTTCGAAGACATGCCGCTGCAGTAGATCAATATTGATGTTACTGTCATAGCCATAAAAAACAGCGTTGCTTTGAGCTGCCATTAAATATTAATTTTTATGCATGGGCATAGATTCAAACACGCTTAATTGCTTTTGAAGGACATTTTGCCAGGAGGAGATGATCTGTCTTTCTCTGATATTTCCTTTATTATATAATCTTGTATAGAACATCACCAGGTTTGTATTTGTTGATAATATTTTATGCAAACTGACAGCTTATAAAGTTACAAAGGTTTTTGGCAGTTCTTTTTTAGACACTAGCTGTAACATTGGGTTTCTGTTTCCTCTTGGGATTGAAATGATGATCTTTTTTGGTTTTCAGGTATTTTTGGAATGAATTTTAAGATTTTAATGATCCCGAGCAAAAGAAAGATTTCGTAAGCCTGTAAAAAACAAAAAACAAAATCGAACTACATTATGCCAGCTGTGAGGCACGGTGGTTTATGGATGACCATTGAGCTTGTTTTGTAGGCACAGGATCTTGGCACCTTGCAATCATTGAGTCAGCCACGCACTTCTCGGTATACCAAAGCATTCTAGAGTGAAACGTGAGCCCATTTGTCCAACAGCTCAAAGGACAACGATCTCAAACACAGCAACAAATCTACAAGAGAATTAAAAATCTATGTCTTA
This sequence comes from Perissodus microlepis, assembly GCF_051167445.1. Taxonomy (NCBI): domain Eukaryota; kingdom Metazoa; phylum Chordata; class Actinopteri; order Cichliformes; family Cichlidae; genus Perissodus; species Perissodus microlepis. Next base: position 22,606,987 of record NC_140474.1, on the reverse strand, counting down.
TATCATTGTTGTCCAATATATATTTATATTTGCATGTTTAAATAATACTGTCACTGCTGCTTTACGGCTCTTATTCACATTTTTCTAGACTTAAATTCTTGCAGAGAGATGGCACTAAGAAAATACATCATAAACTAGCACTTAGTGTACTTTGTATCAGCTCTAATTCAATCCATGGACTCAAATCATCTATTCTGACTCAAAGAGAGGAACTGTAAAATATACTAAATGGAAACCAATTAGTGGATGCCCTGTTGGAGTAGTCAAGAACAATCTGGTGCTTTAAAGAGCAAGGTGTGCTGAGGCTTGTGCAAATCTTTCCTGTCCGTTTTTCTCAACCTAATTAAAATCATGTGTGGGCACAGGGAGATGCAGGACATAGTGTATAGCAACAATCTGAACTCTTAAATTATACTCATGTGATAATAGAGAAGCTGTAACTTGTAAATGTGGTAAATAAGAGCTTTAACCTGTTCCTACCCAAAGGGCTTTCTGAGCTTCCTGCTTGAAAATGACATGCCCAAAATAAATGGGCAATGCGTCGCCATTATCAGAAGCTACAGTGGCTAACGGCTACCAGTGAAAAACAACAGAGGAAACCGGTCCGGTAAGAGTTAATGTGTAAATCAGCTATCAAAAATTGGTTAGCTGTAAGCACTTAATTCTGATGCTGTAATGGTGTAATATTACTTTTTAAGTAAATCTATCTATCTATCTATCTATCTATCTATCTATCTATCTATCTATCTAGGTAGATAATATATGTTTACACACACAATACTTTTCTAATATTTTGGCTTCTAACAGCCTCTGCTGTTCTTATTAGAATTTACCATCAATGTATTTCATTGTAATTTTTCAAGTTGAAATCTGCTTCTGTCTTCTAACATTTAGTGTTTATCCCTGTGGTGGCATCAGACAAGTCCTCCAACAAATATGTCCAGGACAAGTTAGTTCCCGGAGGCTGGCTCACCTCCAGATCCAAGTACCAAATTGTAACTCCTTGGAGAAGGGTCTTATGGCACAGTTGCAAAATGTGTCAGAATAGCTGACAAAAAGACTGTAGCCATTAAAATAATGAAACATGAGAACCCAAAAGACCTGTTAGAAAACCAAGAGGTAAATATTGCTCCCTAGAATTTCAGTTAGAAAGATGTGTGCAGTGGATGTAAGGACTGTGATGAAATGCCTGTAAAATGTTTATTTCTGTAAAACTAATGTAAAAACCATCTGTAACCTATGTTTCTAGCTCACTGCCCTGAGAAGACTTAATGCCTATAAGTCCATCAAACACAGTATGGTAAATGGACTGGTTCTTATATAGCGCTTTTCTACTCTTCTGAGCACTCAAAGCACTTTACACCGCTTGTGCATTCACCCATTCACACAAGCACATTGTTCTAAGTAGCATTCACACACATTCATACTCCGATGGATGCATCGGAGAGCAATCTGGGGTTAATATCTTGCCCAAGGATATTTGGCATGCAGACTAGGGGAAGCCAGGAATCGAACCACCAACCTTGCGATCAGTAGATGATCTGCTCTACCACCTGAGCTACAGCCACCCCAAAGTATAGTTTAATGTGCAAGTTTGAATATCTTGAAAAAAGTGGAAGAAATAAATAAATTTCAAACCGCTTAGTTTAAAGGCAATTCGTCCCATCATCATGCAGGTATGTTTAACTCCCTAAATGTTTTGAAAATGGACACTGATAAAATTTTATCATAACATGACATATTCTTTGATAACTTTCCGATCGCAAGAGCTCTTAGTCACCTCAACTCCACTGGAACAATACACACAGACCTGAAACATCAACATGTGCCACACTGAATTAAAGTAATTGACTTCGGCCCGGCCTGTGAAACCTCAGCTGCCAAAGACCCGTCCTTACCAGTAAGTAGCTGGAATCAAATTTAATCTCTTCCTCACAGTCACACACACTTCAGTGTTTGTGCTTTATGTAAGCGTTTCTCAACTGTAGTATAACTCATACTTATCCAAATGGTCAGTATTAACAAAAAATGTAACAATGATTTCTTTTTGCCCTCCATCAGGTCTCCAGAGATTATTCTAGGGCAGAAGTCATAGATGTATGGTCTCTGGGTACATCTGAGTTACATAATGGAGACCCAAGGGCAACCCCGGGAGAAAAAGTTAGACTGTGGGCAAAACACTGCCCATCTTTTCTGCAGAGAGTTAAATTCCTGCACCCACCACTTCACCACTGCTCTGGTTAATCCTATCTTTAAACCTATTAGCATTTTACTTATTTTCTAACCCTTGATTTTAATGTATTGTAAAATATAAATTTTGTTGTGCCCATTTATCCAATGTGCTAACAAGTTCCCCGTCTTTTCAGACACTTGAGCAATATTTCCAAGTGTCTGAGGTTTGGTTCATGGAGACAAGAGAAATAAAGTTCTCTGGATGACCTCTTCTATGTAAGTATACTTTTTGACCATTTAGTTGGCAAAAAAAGAACATGTTTCTATGGAGAACATGACACACTCAAATAAGTCTCTTTAGTTGACCTTTGTTGCTTTCTTCACTTTTCAGATCACTGAGCATCAGGATTATGCAAATAAGTCCTGCTATGAGCACATAAATGTTTTATTACAAAGAAGACAGCGACATCAGATAGCGGGACAGAAGTGTGTGGGTCTCTGCACCAACCCCCCTCTGACACCAGACAACCTGCCCAACAGAACTTCCCCTCCCCCCAATTCATCAGGCCCAATCACTAGAAAAATGCTGAGACATTTACAATCAAATCACAGTTTAAAAGAAAGCGTCTTGAAGAAGATATAAAGGATATGGGTGGGCCAGAGCTTAAAAGAAAAATGACTGATTGGAAAAACGCAAGCAGAAAAATATCATATCAACACGAAAGGTCACATCATGACCAGAACAAATGCCATTATTCAACGGGTCCATCTTGCGCAACCAGTGGCTATCTCAGCAAGCCAGACCAAACCTACTTTGACAGGTCAAATAAGAGGCCCAGAGCAAACTACAAAGACGATAAGAGCCACATCTCTGATAACACCCTACACTACACCTACCACTACCTCCCTACACCCATAAACCAGCTGTGATACTGGTGACTGGTCTTAATCAGTGTTTTTTTTTGTTTTGTTTTTTTTGTCACTATCTGGACTTTTGTTTCTGTAATTTGAGGTCATCACAGTTTTTAATTTACTATTTTTATATCTTATAAGCACAGAAGAGCACCTTTTAAATTTCAGTTGTTTTATTTTATCTTTTGTTTGTTAAAGGTCTAGTATTAATCACAGAAAGAGGCTTACTGTCACAATATTATCATTTGTGAAAAACCTCTGTGTGCAGCTGATGGCTAAAATGTTTTTTCCTTTGATTCAGATTTCTTGTATCCAAAGTAGAATAAAAATATTGAATAACTATACCAGTGCAAGTTTAGCACTGTATGGTTGAAAATAACATTTGTTTTTGGAGGTTATTTAAATATATTGTGATATATATCGTGTATCATGATATAGCCAAAATATATTGTGAAAACGTGCCAAATACTTTATTCTGCTATTGACTGTTGTTTTAAGCTTCTTGTACCGCAGATAGTGAGCATGGACTCTGCTACAGTAGTCAGCTGGTGTCTGATCCAAGCATGACACATTTGAATGGTCTTCATATTGTATGTGCTATGTGGCAGAAAGCTATATTGCAGTGTCAAAACCCCCAAAAATGCACAGGTTGAGCAAAATGCAAGAACTCAAATGGAGTCTGAGCTTTTGTTTTTAATTAATTAACTAATTAATTGATTTTAAACTTTACTTTGAGAAATTTGTTGTCCAAGAACAGAAAAAATAAATATCAGAAGCTTCTCATTTTAGCTGTATTTGCATATGGGGAAAAATGCTCACAGCTCATTTTGAGTTCTTTCGTAGACCTGAAACAGGCCAAGTATAAAATCACTCTTACTGTAATATATTTACATTTCAAGTAGAGTTAGCAGTTATTCTCAGAAGGTTAACACTGTAAGTCTGTCTTTTGGAATTAAAACAAGCTTAAAATAAACCAGGACTAGTACTTTATCTGCTTTTTTTTTTTTTAGATCTGTCTTGTCTGTCTTGAATGCTACCATTCTTATTCAAGGTTTGGGTTCAATGAAAGGTCACTGTCACATTACTTTTGAGTTACTTGTCCCATCAATGCTATTCACACCCGTCAAAATTTGTAAAGGCTGATTAAGAGGTATACACCATCAGCCTGAATTCAACCACATTTTCTCCCCAGTTAGCCAGTCACTGTAAACGCTTTTCTTGTACAGAAATTAACTAGAGACTGTAGCAGCAAGTGCTGTTTCTCATGCTTGATTTAGATAAGCATGGCTGTTTTATATTCTGGAAAACTTGAATAACCCATTAGCTGCGAGCATTGGCCCTGACTGATGGCTCCAGTCCATGTGTGGATTGGGCTGCCTCAGCAGCAGTGGTAAAAGATTTAAGAGCGCCAACCTTCAGGCAGGTTCTTCTCTGCTGATAACCACGGGGGATAGCCTAACGCATGCTGCCCTTAACTTATCCTGACTAATTTATAGTGTGGCTCGCTCAGGGCACATTTCCAATGCTAGACTTCAGAGCACGCTGCAGCCTCTCACAGCTGGCTGAAGAGACTAAAGGAGCTCCGCCAGGACTCCAGAGGCTGCCACTGAGACCTGTGCCTGCCATTCTGGGCCAGTATGGCTTGGCTCTGATCAGAATGAAGTCAAAGGGAGTCATCTTAGGGAGAACACAGGGAGCGACAGGAGTAATGATAGCTCTGCCTGATAGTTTCACTTAATACACGGGACTGTTCCTGAGTATTAATCAGGAAAAAACAATTGTAGTTGTTTGTGAATTAAAGCACATATTGTCTACAATTTCATATAATCCAATTGCTAACACATAGATCCTGTGTAATAACCAACAGTTTGTTTGTTTTCTCGATAAAGTTCCACGAGAATATTGTTTTCCTGCATGTCAAACGATGAAAACAATCAGCTCTGTGTTAAAAACAAAAAGGTGCAGGAACCTCACTATTAACACATCCTATTATGCCTGTTCAAGAAGAAGAGTAATTTTCCTTCCTGTGCAGACCCAACAGTTTCTTGCTTAAGAGCGTATTTCTTAAGAAATATCTTAAAACTGGTTCAAGAAGAGTCACACAAATCACTGTAAAGATGCTGACTGTGTTATCTTGGGATGCAGTTTGTGTTAAGCTAACTAGTTACTGAGATGTATTCGTATTAGGGTTGACACGATACTAGAATTTCATATTTAATACCAATACCCGGGAACATACTTGATACTGTTTTCAGCACCATTTCAGTAAATTTTGACTCATCTAATTTTCCTCATTTATAACTTACAGTTAACAAATTAAATATTTCAGATTAAGTAATAGTTTTATTATACATTTTTTACAAATTATTTAGACAATTTTTTATTACAGATTTTTTATTACAGATTGTCAAAATACATTTACAAACTCACTAATAAACAAAGAATAATGAAATTATTCTAGAAGGAGAGCATTATGGAAAAGTTAAAAATGAACTTTGGATAAAGCGTGGTATTAGTTACGCTGAAATAAAGGAGGTATAAAAAACAGCACTCACCAGAGTTGGGCAGTAATGCGTTACAAGTAATGCGTTACAAGTAATGCGTTACTGTAATCCAATTACTTTTTTCATGTAATGAATAAAGTAAGGGATTACTATTACAAAAAGTAATTAGATTACTGTTACTTTCCCGTAAGCATGCTGCATTACTGCATTACTAAACTGTGATTTTGTTTGTGAGAGTGTCTCATGACAATGACATGTTTTTAAAAAGTAACTAAGTGAGAAAGTAACTAATTACTTTTGAAAATAAGTAAACAATAAAGTAATGGGATTACTTTCTTTGAGAAGTAATCAGTAATTAGTAACCAATTACTATTTTCAAGTAACTTGACCAACACTTGCAATGACTGTGTAAGATTGAACTATTCAATTCAATTCATTTCAATTTTATTTATATAGCGCCAAATCACAACAACAGTCGCCTGAAGCCGCTTTATATTGTACAGTAGATCGTAGAATAATAGATACAGAGAAAAACCCAACAATCACACGGCCCCCTATGAGCAAGCACTTTGGCGACAGTGGGAAGGAAGAACTCCCTTTTAACAGGAAGAAACCTCCAGTAGAACCAGGCTCAGCGAGGGGCGGGGCCATCTGCTGCGACCGGTTGGGGTTAGAGAAGGAAAACAGGATAAAGACATGCTGTGGAAGAGAGACAGAGATTAATAGCAGGTACGATTCAATGCAGAGAGGTCTATTAACACATAGTGAGTGAGAAAGGTGACTGGAAAGAAAAAACTCAATGCATCATGGGAATCCCCCAGCACCCTACGTCTATTGCAGCAAAACTAAGGGAGGATTCAGGGTCACCTGGTCCAGCCCTAACTATATGCTTTAGCAAAAAGGAAAGTTTTAAGCCTAACCTTAAAAGTAGAGATAGTTTCTGTTTCCTGAATCCAAACTGGAAGCTGGTTCCACAGAAGAGGGGCCTGAAAACTGAAGGCTCTCCCTCCCATTCTACTTTTAAATACTCTAGGAACAACAAGTAGGCCTGCAGTGCGAGAGCGAAGTGCTCTAATAGGGTGATATGGTACTACAAGGTCATTAAGATAAGATGGGGCCTGATTATTTAACATGTATGTGAGGAGCAGGATTTTGAATTCAATTCTGGATTTAACAGGAAGCCAATGAAGGGAAGCCAAAACAGGAGAAATATGCTCTCTCTTTCTAGTCCCTGTCAGGACTCTTGCTGCAGCATTTTGGATTAATTGAAGGCTTTTCAATTAATCACTAGTCAACTAGTCACTGCCTGCATTTTAAAGCTGATCTTACAGGTAGCTACAACTAAACAATAAATGTAATACAATAAATAATAAATTTTCTTAAATGTAGAAAAATTCAAGTTTGTCATCTTGTCTACATTTGTCTGCAGCCTCTCTCTCGTCCACTGTTCACTGCTCTGCCTCAGTCCGTAGCTCTTCACTTCTTCAGCTCTGCTGGTCAGGCCTGAAACTGTCTGATTAATCACTCTTTTTTGCTCTTTATTATTTCTCCAAACTCTGGATTTTCTGCTCATCTTTTATCTAACTTTAGTCCGCTAGCTGCTATGTTAATGATAACAGGTGGGTAATGTGGCTAACAGATTATTGCTAATGGGTAAAAGGCTAATGTAAATGTGTGCGCTTGCCAGGTTAACATTTATGATAACGGTTTAATCCTTCAATATTTATAAAATGGGAGCTTTACTGACCTCTTTAAATTCCTCCAAAAGTGTTGTTCAGTGTTATGAATGTTAACTACTTCAACAGAGAGAAATGGAGCCATGTGCCTGTCTGTCTGCAGTGGTGCTGATGTTGATACTATTGCAATTGAGGATCTAATTCAATTTTCATTTTAGTAACAAAAAAAACCCACATTTGCCAAAAAGGATTCCCCTTAAAAGTGACTTTGAAGTACTTAAAATAAATAACCGGGAACTTAAACTTGAACAGCGATGATATATGGGGTCATCACAGCTTAACATTATTTATTGTGATTTAATGTACAAGAAAAGAAATATTCTAGTCTTGGCTACCAAAGATAATTTCTTATGCTTATAGATTTGGTAAACTTGGTTGGAAAATGTTACTGGGCCTTTGTGTGCTGTCAGCGTGACAACATCAATCATGAAGCCGGATTTTGTTGGCAGTAAATCAATACATTGCACCCTTTGGAGTTTCAGGAATGATTCATGAGTTACCAACAATAACAGAGACAGCAGAGCAATTATCTAATTAAAAAGTGGTTTTGCTGTACAGGGCACAAGACATTGATTTTAATTGCATGTGATAAGTCTAACATAGTAAACGGGCTTTCTGTGTCTCAGCATAAGGTCGAAGGTTGGCAGAAGGAGCTCCCAGATTCATTAGCTAATTAAAGCTGGTTTCCTAAGTGGGAGTTTTAGGTGTTGAGCTCTCTGCAGCACCTTCTTACTCTAAGACTTCAGCACGAGAAGCCTGCTGAGCTCCGAGTTCCTTAATGAGGGCTAGACCATAGATTTCTCTGATGGAAGGTTCCCCAGCGTCAAAATCGCCCAATTATATGCGCCTGTGGGGGGAAAATATATAAAATTATTAAGCTGATCATCGTTAATTAAACCTGAGGGAATTTGATCCAGTGCAGGGACTGTAGCTGAAAGTTGTTTGGACTCAAAGATAATTGGTGTATAGAGTGAAGAGAATTTAAGAGACAGGTGAAGAACTGCATGTGAAAAAGTCTCGCTAACCGCTTGTTTGACATCACAATGAATCCCTGTTGGCGAGAAGTAGTTTTTGTTTTTCTGGATGAGCCACTAAGAAGAAAAACTCAGATTTAAGGGGTAAGAACAACAGCAGGATAAAAAAAATAGACCACCAGACATTAGCTTGGAGGCTTGGTGTCTTGATTTCTAAGGTGTCCTGTGCAGAGGTGCATGAGGCAGATGTGCTGCACGGTGATGTGAATATAGAGCCATGTCGACTATATTGGCTTGCCACATATCAATTACAGTATATTATGTCCATCTTGTTTTTTTTCTTCAGAGTACATAATTAATCAGAGAATCAGTGCATGTGATTCCCTTTGACATGCTGTCATTAGCTTTGAACCTGCCAGTGAAACGCCCCTAATTAGTGGAGATGCATTCAGTAACCCTGGTAATGAGTACATACATCATTATCACCATTATTTCTCATAGTTACTGCACATGAATCAATCCAATTGTTATTTTCTTTATGCACTGGATTTAATGAATGCAGTGATCTCCTAGATGATGTACTTGCAGGTGTACTGATCTTTAAAAAAAAAGTTAAAATGGCATATAAAAATGGACTAATATGATATTGTAGTTTTAACACAGTTCAGCGTGATTATTTTCAAACCTGCATTAGAAACAGTGTAGCATGTGTACTCACCTTTCACACAAGTCTCTTGAATACCAGTAGAAAAGCATTGGCATTTAAAGATATGCAGTAAAATGTCAAATAAGCAATGACACTGAATGCATGCATAGAAAAGTAACAGGTCAAGTAAGGCTTCCAGCTTAGTAGTGTTCATCTTAATAAAAGAAAAAGCAAGGCACCTTTGACATTTCAACTCAAGCCTGCATGATCTGCTGGCCTCTTAAATTATCGGTTATGTCTTATTTGTATTATTTATCCTTCCACTCGTCCTCGATTCAGCTATGCGGCAGCATTTAAAAGAGAACTTCGGGCACAGAAAGATGACACCGTCATCACAGTGTTGACACACCGACTGCGTGTCTGCTGATGCTACATTATAGAGGTGTCACTGACTCAACAGAGCAATGACTTTGCAGCGATAAACAGAAAGGTGGTGACTGACAAGATGTCGCCACTGACAACGCCATCACCAAATCCAAAGGCAATTTTCAGTTTAATGAAAGCTCTTTGCAAGCATCTGGGAAGAAACCAGACATGCTCTGACCCTAAAACACAAACGTTCCAGGCTATAATGTAAGCAAGGTATTTCTCAAGAGTTTTTCTCGGCTATAAATCCCTACTACCACCTTGTTGACATGTATCTGCCAAGGACTCCTGTTCAGTGCAGGACATTATGTAAAGTGGTGCAATAAACATGTAACTGAAAAAAACAAAAAATAAAACACACACTTAAATTCTACTTGCCAGATGTTTAAATCTATCACATGGTAAAACAATTTGACACAGAACCAATTCTTTCTGATAAAAGAAAATATGGGCTTTTTACTTCAGGAGGATCTTTGTGATTGTCCTCAGAAGGACAATAATCAAATTCTTGTCCAGGTGGAGTCTACAGCTTTTATTGCCATTCAGAAGATCTACGAGTTAGTGCGCATCAGAACAAAATGTCTGTGCGTTTACTTGCCATAGGACTGTACAATATGGATTAATGCATTATTCTAAAGGTATTAAATATAAAAGAATCTAGGATATATGCATGAAATTTTTCTATATATTAGTAGTAGTAAGGCAAGATGTACAGGATCTTAGGAAATAAATAAATGGCAAAGCAGTAACCAGAGTATTCGGTTCTTAAGTGATGACGTATGAACCCTGGGTCCAAACTACTCTTCGTTTATTAAGGCTTTTTTAAAAACATGTTTTAATGCTGTGGATGGATTATCTCAGTTGTTCTCCTGACCGAAGTTTGGTCCGTTCACAGCATCCTGCCATGCGATTGCATTTGTCCGTAACCATCAGGAATCCTCGCGTCAACTTTTATTGAGTAGAAAAAAAGTTAGCGTTCATGCCCCAGCTGCTGTTGAGTTTTCTGTCCTCATTTATGTCGGAAGTGATAGCAGAGCTGTACGTTTTAATTTTTCAGAAATCCCTCTGTCACTAGTGAGCTAACTGTCTGCTAACTATGAACTAAATCATGTTTCTCATAGATGGCTGAATGTTAAAATTCATTGTTACACCTGGTAGAGCAGCCACACTGGTCACTTTATTAAAGATGAAAGAATTTAGACAGTTTTTGTGATGCCGCAGTGTTTTTTTAAATTTGGGACCTGAAGCGAAGTTTGGATTCATCATAGTCATTGAAGAAAACATGCTCTATTGCTTCTTTTTAAACTTTTGTCTGTAATTAAGTAATCTGAACTGGTTTTCTGCTCTTGTGAGCAGGATCACATAAAGTATACTGTTTCTTCATCTGTGAGGTTTTACAGGTTACAACAACTAATGGTTGATTTACATATGATTAAGACTGCTGCATAGAGTCTTTATAGATTCTGCGATGTAATCTATGCAAGTGGCCGACAAAAGCACTGGTCGCAATTTTTTTCCTCCTTTGTCGCCCTTTTTAAAAAAATCCTCTTATTCAGAGGCAAACACATTTGTACCTTCAACTTTTTCCACATCTTTGTCCTCATATCCGTTTCAGTAGTTTCAGCAATCTCCATCTCGGAATTTGTTGAGATCTGTGAATCCTTATATTGCAGGTTTAGTTGTTATTGCTAATATTGACGTGATGATTATTATTCTTGCACTTATCCTGAGAAAAACTGTCCAAAACGTAGGCCGATATGCATAAAAGAAATCGAGATATTGATGGCCAGTTGGGGGCTACATGACTGTGATGTGTATTTAAACCTGAAGGTAAACGTTTACAGTGCTGGCTATGATGTACCTATGGCATAGATTTACCACAAAAGTACAAGTCATTATTGAAATATCTATAGAATTGAAAGAATGGGTTGTTCTAAAGAACTCAATTAATTTGAATGTGGTGCTCTAAAAGGACGGCACTGATGCAACAGTCAATTCATGAAATTTCTTCTCTTTAAGATATTCTATGATCAGTAAGTGGTATTATTGTAAAGTGGAACCACAGCAACTTAGCCACAAAATGGCAGACCACATAATGTTATTGGGTGGGGTCGCCAAGCGCAGAGGTAGAGTGTGAAGGTCGCTAACACTGTGCAGCGCTCCAAACCTCCTCTGTCAGCTGCAGCTTCATGGGGTGAGTTTCCATGGCTGAGCATGTTCTAAAGGTGTACTGTGTGGGTGGCCCAGCACTTTTGTCCTTGCGTATTACTACTGACAGTAACAAAGTTGAAAAAAGGGGATTTCTTTCTGGAAAGATGTCAATTCACTTTAAGCTAGGTGAGGAAAAACAGTGAAAAAAGCACCTAAAACTCTAATCTTAGCAAAGAGGCCAGAATCAATTCACCACAGGGCTCCAATTTTTTGCTTTTCACTTCAGTCTAAAAGTCTCAGTTTAAAAAAGACACAGTGCCAATTAGAGTGTTGGTAGATGGATTTTGCTACCTTCACACAGAGGTAAGCTAGCAGCTTCCACTTGTTTACTATGTCTGTGCTAAGCTAATTGGTTGCTTGCTGTGGCCTTGTATTTAGCAGACAGACGTGACAGTAGAATCAGTCTTCTCCTCTAGCCATACATTTCTCAAAACAGCAAACTACCCATTTAAACTGCTATTTATAAACGTTGCTGTTATAAATCAAGCAGATTTCCCAATTTTTACACGAAGTTACTCAAACTGGAGCTGTAGCGTGTATATCTTTGCAGCAGCCATTGATTTCTTTTGAGTTTTGACACATGAGAGGTGAGTCATTTCTGCAGTGCCCAGCATCGTGCCCGTAGCGACACAAAAACTTACACGCTAACGCAGTCACACACATAGACTGTATGATCACACAGCCAGCATGAATTTTTTCCTCCAAATGGTAATCAATGGCCTGTAGGATGAAGGAAACCATACTGTATCACCGGACTAAACCACAGGACTGCGAAGAGGCAGAGGCTGAAGAATAGCCGAGGTCAGTCTAACCAGTATCTACTGCATAATGAGCCCCCGTGGGGCTGCCATATTATATGTGGAAATGGTTCCAATTAGGCCATCCAGCTGTAAAGCCTCCAGGATGAGAGGGCTGGACAATAACAAAGTTGGAGGGGATGATATGGATGGGACTGGAGTACAATCAGGTGTTACCTAAGCTCTATTCAGTCACTGTGAGCATGCATTTTACTGCAGATTAAACGAATCAGGGCCTGGATTTCTTTCTCTCCACACCAAATCATTCTAGGTTAAAGACCTATAAATCCACATTATAAAGTGTAATGCTAAAGGCCAGTAATATTATTACTATCACAGTTTTAAAATAAGAACCATAAGAACATTAGATATTATCATGACTTTGATGAATGTATCTGCTAAATTCTGACTGACCTCTAAAGCCCTCTGACCTTTAAAAAATGATTTCTGCTTGGGTGGATTGAGCATAACCATTAAGCAGGTAGAAAGCTCGCCTGCTTAACACAATCATTCATCTCTCTGTAATCATACAATAATGTCAAATGTTTATATGAATTATGTGCTTTTTCATAGTTGTCACTGTTCTTTTGAAAGATTTTCCATTTCAGTGAACTATGGAGGACGCTTTCATTTTCTGACTGTGTACGCTCTCATTATTTTCCTGCATAGTTTCATTGCCACTCCTCACACGTTATCAGTCTTTGTCGCAAAATGTCTTAACATTCATTTGCTTGCAGGGAAGAAAATGGGATAATCATTCTAGGAATAAACCAGTGTTTGAACAAAAAGTATCACACTCTCTTTGGAGAATTTGAAGGGCGGTGCGTTAATGTGATTCTGAGTGGCTGGCGTTCTCTCCTCGCCTCTCTCGTGCTGTGTCATGAGCAGTGTATGTGCCAGCAAGAGGAGAAATGACCCTTTCTCCCTGTAGTGGTGTTGCATTATCAAATAACTTCTGATTGAACATTGGAGAGGATTGTTTTTTCCATCGGCCCACTATTGATTAGCCTCTTTTCCCCAAATCTATGTTTATAGATTTCGATGCGGATCTTGGCCCAAGCAGAACTTAAAATTTAAAACACATGCAGCACAGGCCTAATAATAAAAATATTCGTATATGACAAGGCAGCTTCACACACTTTTCTTAAATTGCTTTTGTTCTGTGTGTGTGTGTGTGTGTGTGTGTGTGTGTGTGAGTGTGTGTGTGTGTGTGTGAGTTTGTCTATAACTTAAACACTCCACGAACTACCGCGTGTTTGTTTTGTCATGCTTGGCGAGCTCAGAACATTTAAATGTCGCCGTTCATTATCAACCTCGCTGCCTTGAATGCAACCGAGTACAGCTATTAATCATCATATCCATTTGTTTGTTTGCTTGCCTGTGCATCCACACACAATCTGCATCTTCTAAAATATGAATTTGTTGAAAGCTGAAAAAAAATAGTGTAGGAATATTTTCAAAATGACAGCCATTTATCCCAAAAGGGGGGCAATCCCACTGCAGACACAAAATGGCACAAGGGGGCTAGTTTTGGTCAGGTTTTCTGCGAATTCTGGGTAAATAACGACTTTCCATGCTAAAAACACAGCTGGCCACAACATCAGTATGGCTCAGCTCCAACTTCAACAGAAAATTTTTGATTTCTTGGTGATACTATAAAGTACAAATCTCCCAAGAAGGCATCTTATAATCTTGACATGTGGCAGTGCAGGAGCAGAAAGACACCGTGTCCTCTTAATGTGGCAGTGTTCAGTACTCTTGGCTAACTCAACCGTCAGGACTGCAACAGTTAAGGCAAGACAACTAATAATAATGTTGTTTAGTCTGCAGATTTCCACCAGGTTGCTGACAGCCCCTGTTTTACTTTAACTTCGAAAAATCTATTTCCGAATGCAATTGGCTGCCCATTTGAAAATAACACACACAGTGTCCATATGTTAAGCTTGAAAACTGAACAAAAAGGCTCTTTTGGAAGGGTTGTTTTGGGCTGTAAAGCTGCAGAGCGAGACGATGTTGCTGTATTCCTTTTTTGCCTCCCACCTGAGGCTGTTGCTGTATTAAGTTGTGGTAGCTGGGCTGGCCACTGACTGCCTAATAACAGACCACACACTGATGTGGTCTGATGGGCTTTGGGGGTGATTTAAGTTCTTTAAAAGCCTTCATGATCTCCAGGTTTGTCCAAGTGCACAAGTCGATACATTTGTATTTGTGCCTGCCGCAGATGGCCTCATGTTGTCTATACGTGTGTGGGTTTCATCACACAGCTCAATACCAACTTTCACAATTCCCCAAGACCTCGCTGAGTCTTGAAGCAGTTCTAGTTATCTAATCTTGCAGGAGCTCACTGTGTGCAGGTACCATACAGCGCTACATTCAGCTGGCTTTCTGGATATATCCCAACATGCCGAGGAGACTGCTGTTATTTGGGTCATGTTGATCAAGGTGGAATGGAGTTATCCAAATGCTGAATTTTCATTGATCTGCTGCATCCATTTAGACCTGTTTTTCTGTGCAGAAAACATGTGTTTTTAATCACGATTTGGCATCCTGTCAGCACGAATTGTGTATTTGTTACAATAATGCTATCTTATCTCTTATTCGACTGGTTTACGCAGAAAACTAGGTTGGTGTGCACTGAATAATTCAGTGTTTAAGAGGGTAACAATAGGAGACATTTCTCATCACAACAATGAAATTGCAAGCGGTTGCATCATAGCACAACATTTCACTCCTTTTAACCTTACAACACGATATCATACACGTCTGAAGAATCTGCTCTGTATACATGTGCGTTACATTTTGCATCCCCATTAAGAACTGCTGCAAGCTACTGTTGCACACAGGCCTTTTAGCATTTCGGAAAAGATCACATTTGAATATTTTTGCGCATATTTTCTGCTTGCGTGTCGTAAAACCAGCCAGCAGTTAGTAGGTGGTGCAGAAGGTCTCTCAGAAGGTCTGAAAACCATGTAGAAATGACTAAACAATAACTCATTCACAAAGCATTTTCATAGGAGATGCTTTTTCAACACATTTTTTTAGGTCAGTCATTTGTATGCTTGCTTGGTTTGTAAGAATTAGCTCTACAAAAAAATGCCAGGGGCACAAATGTAATTGCAGAACAGGGTGGGGAATCCAAGTCAATATTGATGCATTTAAGGGCTTCCGAAAACCACCAAATATGTGTTATTATCTTTGAAGTGCCATTTCCCTTGCGTGTAAGTAATCACGTACAATGATAGTGTGTCATGGCTGGAACTGCATCATCAATCTGAGAATGATTCAGCAGCTAATGCCCTAAATTGAAATGAGAGAAAACGCAGACCGCCGAATTTCTGCTTAGTGTCATTACAGAACAAAGCTTGTGCCACAAAGGGCAGAAGAAATGCTGCGAAAGGCTTACAGTAGATTTAGAGCAACAATGATGAGCAAAGCCTTTGCTGTATTAAGGGTAACAAGCTCATCCTGCATCATCTTAGGCAGGAAATTCAAGGATCGCCTACTTTGCAGGCACAAGTAGAAAATACAGTGGGTGCTTTTTTTTCTTTTCTATATTTTAAAGGTGCATTCTCACTTAATAATTTATGTTCCAATTTCTTGCTCAACACACACACACACACACACACACACACAAATTCGGTCTCTAATGTGTTCATCATCCAGGGCACAGGAGAGACGCAGTATGCTAGAACAGAATAGCAAAAGCACTTACTGTTAATAACAATGTTTGGAGGTGGGATACACAAAAAGATTGCCTATTGTAAATATGTTGTGCAGCTTGGGGCCAGGATACACAGACACTGCTGCATTGTCTACCTCAATGCAGGAGATTATCACAG
This sequence comes from Perissodus microlepis, assembly GCF_051167445.1. Classification (NCBI taxonomy): domain Eukaryota; kingdom Metazoa; phylum Chordata; class Actinopteri; order Cichliformes; family Cichlidae; genus Perissodus; species Perissodus microlepis. The sequence continues at coordinate 22,590,770 of NC_140474.1, read as the reverse complement.
CTTCAGCATTCAGACTAAAGACCGAGGCACATTAAGGCACGTGTTTTGCGCATGGTGTTACCTGTGATTGATGACTGAAGTGTTCATTACCCGAGTCCCTATACTCCACTATTACACTGTCTGACAGGCTCCATAAACACATGAACAGCTATGTGCTTAAGCTGTAATTGTATAGCACAGGAGTCCAGTGGAGCAGCAACATAAAGCATCATCAGCCTTACATCATACACCAATCAGGCACAACATTATGACCACCTGCCTAACATTGTGTTGCTCCGCCTTTTGCTGCAAGAACAGCCCTGACCCATAGAGACATAGACTCCACTAGACTTCTGAAGGTGTGCTGTGGTATCTGGCACCAAGATGTTAGCAAGTTTTGATGTCGGGCCTCAATGGATTGGAATTGTTTGTCCACCACATCTCAGAAATGCTCGATTGGATTGAGATCTGGGGTTATTTGGGGGCCAAATCAACACCTCAAACTCATTGTTGTGCTCGTCAAACCATTCCTGAATAATTTTTGCTTTATGGCAGAGTGCATTATCCTGCTGAAAGAGGCCTCAGGCATCACAGAATACTGGATGGCAGGACCCAAGCTTTCCCAACAGAACGTTGTCCAAAGCATCACACTGCCTCTAGGCTTGCCTTCTTCCCACAGTGCATCCTAATGCTCTGACCCAGCCACCACGACTTGGCCCTTGTCATCAAACTCACTCAAATCCTTACGCTTGCCCATTTTCCCTGCTTCTAACATCAACCTTGTTTAGAAATGAAACACAGACAAAAAAGAAAAATGTAAAATAATCTTTTTATAGACTTAATTCAGTTTTGTGTAATGCTATTTCACCCCTGCTTGTGTTTCACAGACTACTGGAGTTCATCTTTATGAATTAATGTTTACTTTCAGAGTTGACTGAGTCGCTGATTGAGTCATTTATTCATCGTATAAAAGCAAAATGTGCATCGCAGTTATTTACTGTTGTCATTATTTTGGGTTTCTGTTTAGTTACTTCCTGATTTAATTTGAAATCACTCACTTGAGTTTCAGTAGTTTTACTTCTAATCTTGGTTTTGTTTCCCTGCTTTTTTTAAACGCCACCTGCCAGTAGTTATGAATCACTCTCTCCAGATTGTCTTGTCATTCTTCACAGCCAAGCTTTCCTGTCGCTTTCAGAGCTATATTTTCCATGTTTTCTTTTGTTTCTGATTTGCATTTGTTTATGGATCATTGTTCAGACTCAGACTCTGCCTGAGCGCCTGTGTGACCTCAAGATAGTCGATTACAGATTTCGATTTTGGATTTTATCTCTGCCGCCCATGTCCAGCATTCGGATCATCTGCCCAGTGAATCTGTTACAATAGTTAATGGTGCGGTCATAAAATGTCTTGTCTTGAGCTGAAAACCACAGCAGTGTTGTGACAGGGACAGTATCAAAATCCCACGTTTGAAAAAAGATGGAAACTTCTTAGTTGCCTGACTAATGTTTCTTTCTTTAAATACTAGTAGACTGCCATGTCTGAAAATATACTGGCTGGCTGTTGCTTTGATGACATATTGCCTGAAAAGCATGCTTTATGTTGTAGCTATTTTTATAAACCACTGGTGTGTGTATTTTTTTTATTACTAACCAGGCAAAGGAGAAGGAGCTTCTGTATATTCAATATGCCCCCCGGTGGCATGAGCTTCTCCAGGCTTACTGTCTCAACTCCTCTCTTCTTTCTCTGCCAAACTCTATCATGAACACACACATGCACATAATTTCATCTTCCTTCCCTTCTTCTTACTCTCCTGTCCTCCTCCAACTCCACCTCATCTCCCAACCCTTTCTCTCACAGGCAATTTCTCCCTGCCTCTTATTTATTAACTCTCTCCTCTTCTCCACCCCGTCTCTAGCCTCACTTCTTTCCCCTCCTTTCTTTCATTTATCTCCCTTATGCTCTTTCTTCTTCTGTCTTTTTCTGACTGTCTTTTTCTTGTGGGTGGATGAGGAGCTGGGGGTGGGGGGGTTGCACTGGGGTGTTTCTGTGTGGCCGTCTGCAGATCTGGAAAGGACATCCTCTCAGTTTAATTCAAGTCAACCCCGGCCTCCTGGTGCTCCAAGACGCAACGCAGCATGTGTGACAGCTCTACAGAGACAGCCAGAAGGAAGAGACAAGTCTCATCTGCATATATGCATGTGTATGTTTATGTGTGCGTGTTTGCCTGCTTAAGCTCATGTCTGTGTGTGAGAAGGAGGAGTGTGTTTGAGCCAAGCATCTTTCAGCAGTTCCCTGCAGATGGAAAGAGTTAATTTCACCCTGGCAGCAATCATGGCTGTCCATAAATCTATGATGAGAAGCTGCTATGTTGATTAGTCGGCGCTAATTAAAGGGGTTTGGAGTGCTATCTAAATTATTACACAACATAAGCTATTTGCTCTAAGCTTGGTGGAGAGACTGTAAATAAAGCTATGATCATGAAGTGTTATAGTGTTGTGCCACCTTTTTTTTTTTTTTACATGTTAGAGGAGGCAGTTTGCCTTTAAGGACACCGACAGTGGCAGTATTCTTTAAAAAGTCCAAGAAAGTTAACTCCTGTCGTTTAAACATGTAGTGCATAGTGCAAGGTTGTTGTGTTGAATATTGTAAGGCCTTGCTCTTAGAGTCTGCTAAATGCTTTTTGATGATCAGTCTCGGCACAGACCGTGCAGATATGTAAGTGCACTTACAGACCTCTGCAATTACATCATTACAGCTGATGCATGGACCTGTATGTGCATTTGACACAGCTCCTTGTTTGTTGTTTGGCTTTTTGGTCTGTTACCCTGAAGTCAGTCATTTTCTTTTCTGCCAAAACATTTACATTTAAGACAGAAGAATATCACATTTGGCTTTATACTCAAGAGCAGGCACATTTGGCATTTATCTGCATCCATGATCTCCATGTACTTGCGCAGATATCCGCTAATTAATGGTTGTGGACAGTGTGCAGAGGAGATCCTGTGTGGATTCTGTGGCTAAATGCTGAAGTCAGTGTGCTTACACAACCCTGTTGCTGAATAAATGCAATGATTTTGTAATATAATGCAGTCTTTTTATGTGTTAAATTGTGTTGGAGAAATCCTGAGAGGTTTTCACTCATGTGGTATTACCACTTAGTAGACCCAGTTGTGATATGCAGGGTGATTCACTGCAAATTGGTGCAGATGAAAACAGAGGGGACTACACACATTTACGGAGCGTATTAGGACGAGTTTATGATTTTTTTCACTAGCCTAATCTCTTCCAGATAAGGTGAGCACAAATTTTTCCCCTTTAGTCACAAAAAAGGAGCAGCAAGATCTTGTCCTGACAGGCCTTGGAGCATCCACAAATGCAAACAGGAGATGCCTAATCATGGTGAGCTGCAGGGTCAAGTCAAGGTATCGCGCAGCTTATGAATCAAATAAGTTTCACGAATTTATTTATAAAGGTTTCTGAGGGGAACCTCATGAGAATACAGTCAATAATTGTTGAAGAATTTCCGATTATGAAAAGTGAAGAGTAGGGATGGGTACCGGTATCCGGTGCCATGATGGCACCGGTTCTGACATAAACGGTAGTAAGCAGACCGAAAAGCAGCGCACATTTCGGTGCTTTGTTTCGGTGCTTTTTTTCCTGAGCTGTGATACACTTTAGATTCTAGCCAATCATTTTACGTTTCCGAGGATAGTAGGCGGGGCCAGGTACGTACGTTCTTTTAGAGCAGAGCTACAGATTAAAAATGCCCAAGGAGAAGCGGTCAAAGTCTGGCTGTACTTCACAGCAAAATATGCAAACTCAGCAGCCTGCAACAAGTGCTTTAAGCTGATACTGTGATACTGTCAAAGGAGGTAACACCTCAAATCTGATGAAACACCTGGCGACGCATAGCGTTTTTTTTTAAAGCTGAGAAATGCGCCGTATTTGATAGCTTGCTGCGAGACCTCACACCGAGCACATCTACTGCGGGTGTGGTGCCTGTTATCGGACCCGGAGTTAGCAACATCCCCCAAAAACACGAAGAGGAGAGTCCTGGCCCCTAGCCCTGCCAGTGTAGCAGAAATGATGATGGATGATGATGGCAGCAGCAGCCGTTCTTCTCTGCGTGAGTAGCTTAATGTTGTTCGTGTGTAATTTATGTTGAGTAGGCTAACCACGTTATTGAATTAATGCATGTAAGGTGAACTAGCAAACACCGTCGTAGTTACATGAGGCTGTCTTCTTGTTTGATGGCAGATACTCCCTTCACCCTGGCCAAAAAGGCTAAAATGACCAAAGAAAAAGTGGAAAACAGCTAAACATGAGAGGTTTTTGGACAAAGTTTGTGTTTTTTCCATTGTTTAAGCACTGCTGCCAGCCAAAAGTGATACCATATATGCCCTCTAGCTGCAGAAAAGGCTAACATTGTTATCTTTTTACAAAAAAAACAGCTGAACATGAGAGGTTTTTGGACCAATTTTGTGTTCTCTATTCTTTAAGCACCGGTTTGAGCACCGTTTAAGCACCGGCACCGTTTCAAAAGTACCGGTTTGGCACCGGTATCGGATAAAACCTAAACGATACCCATCCCTAGTGAAGAGTTCACGAAAGTCAGCAGTGATCTAAACTAAGAATGTCTCTGCAGAAGTTTGTGGAAGACCATCCAGCACTAATCTGTTGTTGTCACCTTCCCGAAGGAGGTTATGTTTTGTGTGACTGTAATCACCATAGCTTTGAATGAATACTGATAAAACTTTGTAGGGGTGTAGAGTGGGGTCATGTTAGCAATCAATTAAAATTTGGCTTACATCATCCAAGGTACACCTTAAAGTACATTAAAAAAGGATAAAGGAAGCCAAATGACTGTACAGAAAAAACAAATACTACATCAGTGAAAGTAAATAACACCTAGAGCGTGAACAGCCTTGATGGTTTGTGCTCTCGAAATTAACAAAAAATATGTCAAACTTGTGTCTTTGCCAAATCAAAAGTAATGGTAGGCCTGTTAACCTCGACTGTCCAAACAAAAACCTAGTAGCACACTAAGAAAATAGCTGCTTGTAGTAAAAGGACATCTAAGAGCTGTATTTATAGTCTACCTTTTTACAAAAGCATGAATTTCTATTAAACCACTTTTTTCAGTGAATTTTTGTTTCTACCGGATTTCGCTTTATGAATTAAACCCTTAAACCCTAAATATCAGGCATGTTTAATTAGTTGGTGTTTTGATCTTAGTTAATGGTCCATAATTTATCTAAGACCTATATATCCAACCCAGTTATACTGCAAAGCGGTAGCAGTGGGTTACATATATGCAGTAGTACGGCGATGTAGTAACTTGCGATATTTTATTTCAAGCTAACTTGAAAATAATTACAAAAAAGTGTTTAAAGAGACATTTTGAACACATTTACATGTAAATATTAGCCACCTAGCCATAGCCATAGAGCAGGGGTGTTGAACTCCAGGCCTTGAGGCCCGGTGTCCTGCAGGTTTTAGATCTCACCCTGGGTCAACACACCTGAATCAAATGATTAGTTCATTAGCAGGCCTCTGGAGAACTTCAAGACATGTTGAGGAGGTCATTTAGCCATTTAAATCAGCTGTGTTGGATCAAGGACACATCTAAAACCTCCAGGACACTGGCTGTCGAGGCCTGGAGTTCGACACCTGTGCCATAGAGGGACTGGAATGTACTTCATACCTTCCTTGTTCACTACCGATTTCTTGGCTTCAAACATATTGTCTCCCCCTGCTGGTACTACAACTTTGTGTCCATTTCACGCTTTAGAGAGGCAAAGTGTGAAATGGACTTGGTTGACCTGCGTGTGCATTACATGCACATCCGTGATATCCTAGTGCTAACATGTTTTATTTTGTTCATGTTTTATGACAGTAAAAAGCTTAGAGCCATCATATCTATATTTATATCTATATTTTCTTTGAGAGCTGTAAGGAGGAGAAATCTGAGTCTGCGAGTGATTTAACATTGAAATCTTTTCCAGTTGTTGTTCTCCCCTCACCGTCTAATCATTTGCAGCTTTTACACCTTTAGATTATTGCCTCGGCTTTGTCATCAGCAGCCCTGGGTCTTTGAGCTCTCGCACCTTGCCTTCCCCATCTTACTCCCCTACCCAGCCTTCTCCCGCTGCTGTTCTCTACATATATATCAACCTCTAATAATATCAGAGGCCAGGGGGATCATAGACAGAGCAGGTAAGTGGATCTGCCAGATCATTTTGCCCCTGTCGTCTACCTAATTCCTCGGCTGGATTTTCTGGGAAATGTAACTTCTATTGGACAGGAAACAAGACATAAAGAAGAAAGACAGCCGTGATAGAGTGAGGCTGAGAGTAAGAAAGATTTAACCACATCCTTTGAGTGTTAAATTTAGCTCTCCTGTAGAAAAATAGATAAATAAAGCTGCTGTGTAAGTAACAGGAAAAAAAGAGAACAAAGCAAGATTGCCAGGTTTAGCCCAGCTGTTTCTAAGAGATACACACAGATAAAATCTATTGTGATATATTGGAAAAACACTTCTAGCTACATTTGCATTGCACCTAACAAGAAAGTCAATATCTTATCTATCTCATATTGTTCATTATGTTTATGAACTCAATTTCTTTCTGTTTTGCTATGAAAAACATATGAAATAGGTAGCATCACATGATCAGTTGTGCGAAAATGTGTTCACCCGAGCACCACGAGAACAATGCGATACTCACAAGCAGTGCTGTCCCCTTCCACTGCAGGTACAGGCGCCTCCTAGAGCGTATTCCCTTCTTCCTTGCTCTTTGTCTCAGGCCTGCCGTTAATTGGCGTCCTTCGGGGAGCAGAGATATGTTTGTGTGTGGGTGTAGCTGGTCAAGCTGAGTGGAAGCCGTGACACGGGGGTGACATCCGAACTCCTGCAACAGTTCCACTTCCTCTGGGCTGGCCCCTGGGGAAACAAGAGCACGAGAGATGTGAGTAAGAATGGTCCTCCTCTTGCTAATACAATGAGGGGCATTGAGGGAAGGGAACGAGCAGGATGGTTGCTGGGCGGAGGAGCTGCCACACTACGAGAGCCACGCGGTCATTCTCGGTGGCCGTGTGACAGATTTTCTGTTTGCATCTGGACAGCTGTCAGGGAAGATAATCATTGTGTGTGTGTGTCTGTTCCCAGCTTAAGCTGCATGCTGCTTGACAGACAAGAAATAGTTTTTTAACTCAAGGGGTGTGTCTCATGGAGCGCAATCTGCTAGTCTGTGTTTTGGTCAAGCTGTAAGTCAGGCACCTGCATGGCCTCCAAGAAAAATTATTATTTTATTTTGTTTTGCTCCCTGGGGAAAAAATGAATCACAAAAAAGCACTTTAACAACTTGTTCAACCCATCAGCTATTAATAGCTGCCTTCCTCTTATGCGTGGCCTCTGGGGAGCATCATTTCAAAATGTCCATTTGGAAGAAATGAAAGAAACACACCAGCTGCACTTCTCACTCACTCTACCACAATTCCTCTACATGCCTCCTCCCCTCCTCGTCCTCTACCGCTCTCCATTATTGATGAGACTTCCTCTGGCGTCCTCATCTGCCACTGTGTTGGTTGTACACGCCTGTGGGCAGCCGCTGCGGATGTACAAGGGGAACAGCTGATGCCACACGAGGCAAAATAAGACAAGGGTCGGACACGTTAACAGCCTATTGACAGGGTGCAATCCAGAGGGCATGCTATGCTGCAGGCTTGTTATTGGCTTAATTTAAATTCAACAGGGGCTGTTTATAAGGGGAGCATGCAATTATCTCAAAAACACGGGAAATGCCCCTTCTGTTGGACTCATCCCGAGCACAAGAATGTGAAGCACGCTCGGCAGCATAAAATGGGAACAACTAAAAAGGAAGCCATGAAGCTACTGTAATTGAGGTGGAAGAATCAGCTAGTACAAAGACAGCCTGAAAGACGTCAGAGATGAATATCCCCCACATTGAGGATGACCTGCACATTACACTACTTCAGTATTTCTGTATTATACCTTCTTGTCACGTTTTCTTAGATTTATAGTGTTTATATTATTTATTAATGCAATTTCCACTACTCTCTTATGCAATTTCAGTCTTCATTTTTTTTTATTCATTCTGTTTTTTTATATCGCTGTTGTACGTGTATATTTTTTATCTCACAGTATGAGGACCTTTTACTCTGACTTTGTTGTTTATTTATTGTAGACTATACTATTTTTATTTTTTCCACATTCAAACTATCCATCTATCGGCAAAGCAAAAAGAACCCTAAGGTAAATTCATATGTATTCTCCTGGTACCTACAACATCACTCACAAACACGCGCCCTCTGTCTCCATCACACAATGTTGTATTGTGCTTTGACATGACAGAGATGAAAGACTGCAAACCTGCTCCTCTTGCACAACAGGGAACAATATATCATTGTGCTACCAATGCTACTTTATTTTCATTGAGTTGGTTGTGAAGTGTCATATTCCCAGAGCCACAGCAATATCGGACTTCTAAAAAAAATGTTTTAGAGATATATGATTAAAATAGCATGGGAAATTAAAAAACACACACACCAAAAAAAATAATAATGTGATGTGAACAGACAGCTGTCAGGGCCAGTGAACCTGGAAAACTAAAGGAAAAATATTTTTTAAAAAGTATTCAAAGGGACCTCGTTACCCAGTAGACACAAACAGCAATAATGTTCAGGTTATGCAGTTGGGTGACCAAAGGAAGAATCTCAAGCTGTGCTGTAGGTCATCAGGGGTTCAAGGTAAAACACATCACAAATAATGGCACTGATGCTGACGTTGGAGTGCTTTAGATGTTTGCCGGAGATTGTTGCATTTTATTATTTACCCTCCAACATCTCTACATTTCCACATGCGGAATTGTTGAGCTACATCTGTGATTGGCTGGCAGCACTGTTTACCAGGCCTCCACTGACCAAGACAATGACTTCTTGAACCACAACTCCACATCTACATGGCAGCATAATGTCTTTGTGCTCATCACAGCTAGAAGCAGTCCTGCATCGACTCTTCGAACAGTTAAAAAATAAAAAGGGAAACAGTGATAAAGGACTACTGCCATTTTTAAGTACAGCATCTAACTACAACTACAAGTCTTAAAACAACAGAGTGATGCATTTGATGTGGTATTAAAATGTCCAAATTACTTGAAAACTCATTCAAGCACCAACTCCATACTCCAGCAGCTGCCTCTAACACTGTTCTGTCATGTTCTGCTCCATGACCAGACAGCAAACACTTAAAAACACACCCTCTCTCTCTGTCTCTCTGTCACACACACACACACACATTGAGGGAGACACACTTTTCAGACAATCTCACCACTGCGCAGAGGGCTCTAATGCGAAATGACCGCTGTGACCACGTCAATCTGTGCATCTGACAGTGACGGATGAAGAGCCAAAAACCTGAAAATGTAGGATTGGATTCTCGGAGCAAGGAGAGGAATCAGAGACAGGCTAGCGTTGGTATTGATTGACTTCAAACATACTAATGTAGCCCATCAGAACACAGGCAGGGGTGCACTTGCTTTCACACATGCTATTTTTTGCACGCGCGATCATTAAGGAGCGATAATTCATAACCCAGAAGTTGTCTTACACGAACAAAGCCTGACTTGCAGACAAAGAAGCAATTAACGTAAAAACAAAAGTGCACCTGCAGATATTCCTCCCTTGATTGTGTTTGGGATTCGTGTTTCTGTATGTACACTCACTGCTGCACCATTTTCTAAGCCCGGAGTCTGAAAGAGAAGCTTCAACAGCCCTGCAGGTTCAATTCTTCCCAGTTCAGTCTCAACCTGAAAGACCCACCGGGAGCCATGTGAGTACCACATCATGTAGCACACACACATACATGCACACTTAAAGTATATAGACCCCCAACAATATATTGTATCCACAAAGATTTACTTGCCCAAGGCTAAAAAGGCAATCAGTACGCTATGGGAAAGCAGAAGTGGATGCTTATTTTCAGCAAGATTCACTATGGAAACTGTTTTATATCTCTGCGTCAACAGAGGGTGGGGCCTTTGCTGGACTCCACTGCAGAAACTCTACCAACCAATCCAACAATCACCCTTGTTCATCACTAGTACACATTTTTTGATAGAAATACTGGATTCTAAAGACATCAATAATGATGAAAAAACAAAAAAGCTAAATAAAAACAACATTAGGTCCTCTAATGAATTTTTGATGGCATGTCAGGTCATGCCTGAGATAATGACTGAGCTGTTGGCTCTTTAAAAAAAAAATTCTTGACGATGTCTGTCATTTAAGAGGAAGCTGCCAGGTTTATCATGAAAGAGAATTGATCGTGCCTTTTGAGTGTGCCTCTATGATTAATTCAGACGTGTCAGTTAGTGAGTAAATGCTTCTTTATTCTCGTGTACGTAGTCAATATTAATAATGCACACGCGGGTCTAAGTTTAACATCCGTCTTGGCAAAGTCTAACATGGACAGTTTCACCAGCTGTGCACGCCTGTCACCACGTCCCTTCTTCCTCTCTCTTCCTCTTCTTTCCACTTCAAGCTCGCTATTCTATCCTTTCCCTCCTCTTTCTGTCCCTGTCTCTGAAAGGCGCCGTATGGCTCTGACACCCAGTCTGATAGAAAGATGTGGCCCATCAGCAGTAATTGGAGGAGCTGCGGTGGTTGGGTTTCTCTAGGAGGTGGCAGCGGCGTGATCGATCCAATGGATGGCAGAGGTGGGAAGGCATGCTGACAGAGCTGCGTCCCCCACAGCTCCTGACAGCTCAATGAAGGCCGAGCCACAGAGCACAGGATGTCCTTTTACAAGAACAATCGTCAAGTGTGCAGGTCGCCCCCGAGCCCTCAGAACTCGCAATCATCCAGTTAAATCATAATTACCCATTTAGCCGATTATCAACCGGGTAGATGCACGCTGAATTTAATGTAAGCCTTTCATTATACACACATTAAAGAAAAAAAGAAAAGGGAAATGCCACAGGCCCAATAGCAAAGATGTGATGTAATTATCTTGGAGGTGATTTATTTGCAGATTTTACAGCAATAATCTCCCGACACCCTGCGTGCATTCTGCGAGGTATACAGTTTAATTGCACGCTGTGTGCACTGACACAATGAAATAGCACGAGTTGTGAATGATGGATGTAGCAGAGGCTTCACTCAAGTGAGATAATTTGCATGCTTGTGACAGTACACAGGCTGGTATCAACATAACCCTGTGTGTGTGTGTGTTTTTATTTTTTCTTCTCATCACAGCTTTGGAGAGCAGTCTTTGTTTGTTCTCCTGTTTATGGTTTTCTCAAGACCAAAACTGTACTGTGCTGAGCTCAGCCTGACCATCAGTTGCCATGGCAACACAAGGCAGCTGGGACTGATGGCGCGTTAGAAAAGCTTGGCACAGGTTAAATCAAAAGAACTATTTATTTGCCTCGCGCTGTTGTCTTACCCTTATCACGGTCAGACTTTGTGCTTCGTGCTGTGTTAAGAGAAGACTGGTGACTCTGTGTGGAACCTGCTGGCCAGTACACCTACTGAAACACCAAAAGAACAGCGACTGAGCTTTAAAGGAGTCTCTTGTTCAAAAGCTAATATGCACATCCACAAGAAGGAATTCTCTCAATCTTCCTCCTTTAAAAAAAAAACTATTTAATATATTCCTCTTTTATCAGAATTATTATTACTATATTTAAATTTATCCTTCAAAATGCATGCATTTGAAAGGCTTGATTCCAATAGACTATGCAACAGATGCTTCACAGCTAAAACATAAAAAGTATTTTTAAAAAGTAAAACAACAGAGTATAATGAAACACAGCCATGCAATTCCTTGACTAACCACTTGAGGCTGATTTCACAACCACAACATGATTAGAGGTCGTTACAGATGGTGCTTTGGTCTCTACCCAATTAAAATTGCTATATCTGGTGTTTTTGTTTTGTTTTGTTTGTTTCTTTTTCATAGCTTGTCTTTGTTAAGGCTTGAAGGGCATAAACAGGAGGAGACGAGCAGAGCTGTCAATGGAATTTCAATCCACAAGTGTTCTCAGCTTCAAGGTGAGCACTTTAAGTGACTATTAATAGGAGTGAAGAAAGCAACTGATCACTCCATATGTGAACAGGGGCTTCAAATGTAGGGTCTTGTTATGGCTGCTTTGAGACTGGCAGGTTGGTGCGGACACAGGTAATTCCTGTGATTTGGACCTCTCAATCATGAGCCTTTTTTATGAATTAGCTGACATATTTGCATTGCTTCCTGTTTGGCTAACCGCACTGGCACATCCAAGACGTCTGTGCTCTGGTTTTGATGTTCAAAATTCAAGTATTTTATATGTCTAGGGATCAGGTTCCAGTGTCAGCTCAGAACACAGATAGAGCAACTATACCGTATAACAAAGCTTTCCAACTTTAGTGAAAACTCTGTCCTTTTGTCTACATCTGGCCAGTTTGTGGTGGGAAAATTGCTGACATTTAGGCTTCATATCAATTTTTGTCCATCTTTTATATACAGTCTATCTAGTTTTGTAAATAGTAATAATATATATACCCAAGAAATGACATATAATTCCTGTAGCAGCTGTTTCTTGGAAAGTATCAGGCCTCACTGCAGCCCTCTGACCACTAATGTTATAACTGCATCCATTCATAACTCCTCCATTTCCTGGCTTAGAGCCAGAGGTGTTAAATCTGCCCAGATATATGGCTGCAACAAAAGCAGGCAACACTGAACTTTCAGTGCTGAAGTCAATGACAACTTTGTCAGGGCCTTTGCCAGGATATGAGATAAATTCGGTAGTGAGGTCCCAAAACACTTAACCTGCCTTTAGAAAATGTATTAAAATTTATTAAACAGAAAGAAAACAAAATCACCAAAGTTTTTTTTAAATTTCCAGCCTAAATGTTCTCTTGACACTATGTTCCCACTGACCCCAAACCCACCACCACCCACAGAGGACTTCAGAGCCAGAGGGCAGTAGAAGGTTAAGGATTTATAGGCAATCCCCTGGTAATATTACACCTTGCTTCCCCTCTGCCACACACACACACACACACACACACACACACACACACACACACACACACACACACACACCATTTCTGGAATACACTGATCCCTGTGAAGAGTGTCCAGCCAGAGGCAGAGCCGTGAAGCTGTGCAGGAATAACCAGCAGGCTTAAGGTGCTGCCAGGTGTAACAGCCACAATCTCACTTGGCCTCTGTGGTATAAATAGATAAAAGCCTCTGTTCGAAAGCAGCACTGACCTTAATATAATGTTTCAAATACTGATGAGAGCTATTTCAGTGACAGTAAATAAATAAATATGTTTTGTTTGACCCCAGTCTCAAATCTGCTGTGTACTTCATCCCTTTAGACTTTTACCCTTGGAGGGAATTATATGCCATGTGCTCACATGTGCAGTACCGTTACAGTAAATAGCACATTCACTCCCAAAAGTGAAGCCGGCTCTATCTTTCTCTAGATGGCTTTCATCTGCACATTTGTCACTCAACCTTCTGGGTCATTTCCAACTTCTGTGAGGGTTCAAGAAACAGTCAAGGAGTGATTCAGTTTCCCTCTTGTGTAACTGTATTGCGTGTCCCCGCAGCCTTGCCTATCATCTTTGCTTGCGTGCATTGCACTGACAAAAAGGTGAGATTGTAAATGGTCATTGGAAAACTTTGAAGGCGATGACATGCTCCATGGCTTTAAGTTTAGTCACCCTCCCGTGCTGAATGTTTATGAGCTCTCTTATCATAGCTGTCGCAGTCACTTCAGAAAGCCAAAAAGCCTGACGCCTGAAATATTCATCACTCTCTTTCCTTTAGTTTGTTCCTTCACAGTATCATACTCCATGTGACTACTGTGAAGGAAAAAACACCTCTGCTCTCTTCAGCGCTTCAGAGAGCATTGTTAGAGTTTTTAAGTTAATGTATATTTAATTTTCAGATAACTTGCCCCATATCCACAAAAGCTCTGGAACATGCTAACAGCTTTGGTGGTATCTCAGTGGTTTGAGCCAAATGTTAAGATGTTGCATCACAGTGATGCTTCTCATAAAAACCAATCAAATACCCTACGCACACTTATCTTACAAACTGAAAATGAAACCAACTATCCTTAGTAAATCTTTTGATACATAACAGGTAGGTTATGTACATGTAATACATATTTTATGTTGAGTTAATATGTGGGCAGCAACTTGCGGGGGCTAAAAAGTGCAAATAAACCTGCAATTTTAAAGCTGCTTTGGTTTGGCTCTGAAAGTGGGTCAATTCCAATAAAGTGACATGTTAATATGCTAGACTACTGAGCAGAAATGAACAGGTTTACTATATGACAAATATACAGGGATGATCTTTAGCTTAATAATCAGGGCTTAGAGTTATACATGATGGACATGTGCACTTATGGGACAATTATTGTGCTGAACAGTGATGCTGCCACCATTTATACCAGTACTCACTGCAGTATTGTCTTGAACAATAGGCGTCAGTACTCAGGCAAAACATCCATAAGAGGAGCAGAAGAAATCAAAATGGGAAGGAGAGAAATTGGAGTTGTTTTTTTCAAGAAAGTTTCATCTTTTCAAACTGTTGCAACATCTCCCTCTGTATAAAATCATGGCAGTGAAACCCAGCAAGCTCATACACTGTTGCTTTCAGCTGTGTCACTTGACTGATTGAGAGGTGCACGACAGAAACCGCATAGTGAACGCGTGGCTTGCGGCGGTGGATGTGACGTCACTTTTGGTGTTCAATGCAATTTGCGAGGGCGATGACGGCGGGTGTAATGGGCCTATTACAGTGACAGCTGGCTGGCAGCACAGGAAGCTGTAGCTACTAGCAGTTTGCTAGGCTTAACCTCAGCTAATATGAGCCACTGAACTGGACTTCTCACCCGTGCATGTGGTGTTGGTGACTTGTAGCGCTTTTATTTGGCTCGAGAAGAATGAGAGATGACAAAAATAAGCCAAAATCACCTGTAGAAAATGGAAGCCCATAAATGAATGACTGATTGGTTCAGCTTTAATCTGTATATCTGTGATCTGACTTTTGATAAAACATTTGCATGCTAACCAACTTGATCCAAAGAATGAATCATCATAAAATTACACAATGCAATCTGTTTTTCCCTGACAGGAGAAGGAGCTACAGAAAAAACTGGCTCAGAAAAGTGCTTATTCCCTCAGACAAGAGTTTTCATCATTTAATTATTGGCTTACCACACAGTAGAGGTAAAATAGCAAGAGCTGACGTAATCTGCTGGAGGTGACATCTGTTATTCTAACTGGTGAGAATGACAGTGAAGATGCCACTGAATGCCTTTATGCAGTTTTTGTTTGTTTTTTTGTTTGTTTTTTTTTCGTTGCTGGATTTCAGAATCAGAGTGTAACAAAAGCACACTCACATTTTAATTTGCGTGTGCAGCGAGTCAAAATTTCTTCCCAATAATGGTCCCAGATGAAAAGGCAGGGCAGAGTGAGTCTGCTTCGGCCTGTGAATTCTTCTGCAGCAGCGCTGACCTCTGACGATGTATCGGGTTACCTACATATTTCACTCCACAACTGCACTGACAGTCTGAAGTCAAATGTGGCCACTGGTGCAGTCAGGCAAACACCAGGAAAATCCCTCTTACATGCTCTAACAATTGAATCCTGCCCAAGCTGCAATTATATTCTCCCTCAGGAACTCTCATTGACACCTTAAAAAGGTAATATACCTTCTGCAGTAGAACACAATCACATGGCTCATACTCTTTTGTCTGCATAATTGCAAGGGCTTGGGGAAATTGAAGAGCTTCGGTACACATTGAACTGGGAGCTTAAGTAAGAGGGCATGCATTAAGGAGAACATGAACACTGGCTGGATCGGTACCGCTACATAATATTAACCAGAGAGACTGCCCGCCATAATAAAAACGTTTAGTTCCTTCACTGCATCATCTGACAAACAGTGGGAGCTGAGCAGCATCACAAACTCATTAATGGGCAGGTTCAAGCGTTTTAGAACAATTTATAACCATCCATCTTATTAATTTGGGTCAAGCTTTGAGTCAGAAGGGGGAGGAGGCACTTCTGGCAAGAGAAGATTTTCACTGCACGAATCTCTACTGACAGGTCAGATCAGAACACAGGAATGACGAGGCATCCACCCCGTCTGCCGTCAGCAGGACTGACAGAGCGCTGTCTGCTACACTCCTCTCTCTCAGGCAGCACTTCACATTTGATCAGGGAATTTTGACCTCTGCATTCCTATAACACAATGCTTCCCGTTCAGTCACAACAACGCGAAGACATCGCTGGTGACTCCAGAGGGTGTCGTGAGTTGACACTGCTCTGAGCTACAGTGACATTTCATCTCGATTTGATACGGCGATGTGGCCACTTGGCGAAGGATGCATTTTCAATCCATTGACCGGGCAGCAGAGCAAACATCATACTCTGCAGAAAGGATGTGGCCCAATCTATAGTGATAGATTGGGAGTCACGGTAGTTCATTTATCCGAGAGCTGATTCGACAGGACTGCGAGAGGCTCCTGTGCCTGTTTCACCCCCGAAACTTTTTAAAATGCAGAGTCCAGCACATTTTATGTTCCCCTCAGGCTCTGTTTATGGAAAGTCTTTCAAAGACATCTGTGGCAAACATCAGTCAGTCGCATTGTGTTATTTCAAAACAAACCAACTCTCTATAATCTTTGAACAAGTCATAAAAAAACCCCATAACCTATTGCAATTGCAGATTCCTGTGAATTAATTTGATTCACTCTCATCATGCGCTGGACTGTGTGCCATTAGAGACAAGCTCAGACAGATCAAACCTATCAGACAGCCCATTACTTGGTCATGAAAACACCTTCCCTCTGCCAGGTTCCTGGGGACCCTACATGGGAGAATGGCTCTGTATTAGTTTCTCTGTTCTTTTCACTTAATTGCTGTCACGCTGTCAGTTTGGTTGACTCGAAGACACTGAGACCATCTCGCTTGCAATATGGGATTTCTCACCATTAAGAAGTTCTTCTTCTAATTGCAAGTGTCCTAACAAAGAGTTGGATATGCTGACACGGCAGATCACGTTGCAGACATCGGAGGAATTGTGGTGTAATTGCTGACTGACTTTTTTTAACCCTTTGAAGCCAGTCGGAGCGGGCACGCTCTTTTTTGCGTAACTATTTTTAAATCCCGGTAGCACTGCAACTGCATAAGCTAGCGCAATAATTTTTTTTGCATATGAAACCGGAGGAGTTGTACTTACATCTTATGCCATCAGCTTGTCCTAAGTCACGGTTTCCTTCCACATAAAGCTTTGCAAAAATTGCATAAAAAGCCCTTGCAGGAACAAAAACATAATATTCCAGAAACACGCTTTGCCGATCTGATCAGCTGTTTGTAACACTTCCCACATTGAAACAGACGTCAGCCCGAACGATGGCATGTCCACCATTTCCTGCCCGAAACCGGAAGTGACGTCATTTTCGCGGAAAATGTAGTTTTTTACTTGTAGGCCTTAAGAGCATATACTGGTGTTTTTATAAGTCATGTTTGACTTTATGCTTTTCTGAATAGTTGCTGGGATGCTTAGAACTCGAAGTGCACTGCTGGAAATAGTTTATTTTGATGCACATGCTGTTTTCTTTGCAAATTTGCATCATAGGATTGTTTTTCGTTTTTCCTGCAGTATATAAAAATTGGTGTATCTCAAAAATAAAACTATGAAGACACTCAAAATAAATTTCCTGTTGTTGTAAACTATTTTTTGCAACTTTTTTGTATTTAAAGTTTTGAGGGATAAGCCTCTTAAATTTCTCCAAGTAGAAATATATGTAAAAAAAACCAAAAACGATTTTCAATTTTTTTGTAGTCTATTGCACTTTTTTGCAATTAATGTAGTTACTATGGACTTAATGCATACATATTATTAAAATATGGGCTATAACAGTTGTATTGATGTATAGCAACTTGAAATGCTCCCAAAAATGGCACTACAGCATATAAAAATATAAAGTAAGCTCTGGCGGGATTGGTTCTATGGTAGGTCTTAAAGGGTTAAGAGCTTGTTTGATGTAATTCAGAGGTAAAGAATCTGTTTACAAACTGTAGATGTTAGCAAAGATAAAAAACTCTCATCTGCATATTTCACTGTGCGGATTAATGGTGGGAGAGATGCCCGTTCTGATAATCTCACAGAATCCAATTACCTTTCTGCTAAGCGTCTTACCTTCAGTGTGTGAGAGGATTGCTGCATATTACACACAATATGTGCACATATAGTACATACAGATCTATAGGTTTGCTTTATTCATGCAAATATATGCAGTTATGTCTTCAGTGGTTGTGGGAATTATCTCTATTTGGAAACCAACCAGTCATACTGAGACGGCAGGTTCACCGCAGCTCCCTGTAGATGCTCAACCATGTGTAACGCTTGCTTAAGGCAAAAAGGAAGAAGAGGAAGAAAAAAAAGTGGCTTCATGAAATGATTGGTAGCATGTACTGCAGCAATGTGTGTAAGAGACTTAGAATTCCTTACTACCGAAAAGCTGGGCTCAGTGGGAGTGACTGACATTGAAGTTGGGGGCGTGGAGGTCTCAAGCTTAATCTATTATCTGACCTCAGAGGGGAAAACTGGTGTATTTTTTTTGACATTTTTGTGCCTGCTCCACATAACAGAAACCCATATGAGCAGGTAAGGAAAGCCCATCTCCTAACACGATGTATTTGTTTTTCTGAAGCATCCTTCTGCTTCACAATTTGCTTGCTGCAGCCGTAAGGGAGACATTGTTAGTTTTGATTTTTAAACCTGTGTCTGTAAAATGTCTTCAGACCGAGCGCGAGTGAAATGTAGAGACAAAACAAAAGCATAGAGGAGGTACTGCAAAGACAACAGCAGTCAAAATGAGAAGGTCTGCAGGAAGTTAAGGCGAATAAACCAAGATGACAATTTGCTTTGAGAGAAAGGAAACAGTGGGATCAGAAAGATTTCTTTAGCTATATTTTTCAGTTAAGTTCAATCAAAGTGAAAAGTGGTCGTAGAATAGTTTTGTTTCCAAAACAGCCCTTTAAAATATGAATGCTGTATGTTATAAAGCGTTAAGCTGATTCCAGGCTGAGTCATAATCACTGCTGCTTTAACATCAGTTAAAAGTTAAGAAGTTTTACCTAATAGGCAGATATATACGTTGCATAGTGCAATGCAGTTTCTTGAGAATCTCTTTTAAACAAGAGACAGCCAAGTAATAAATTCAATTATACTGAACAAATTTCGAAAATCCAATAAATTTCCATATCAAGCTGCTTTGAGCACTAAGCACAAAGTGCAATTAAACAGCTCTGTCTCTGTAAACAAAGCTAAACTTGCGTGCGCAGCAATATATCCACTGTGATTATTTACCACCCTGAGCACTCAGAAAAAAAATCAATAACATATGCAAACATCAAACCAAACACAGTTTGCAACTCAGCCTTCATAAAACAAATGCAGAGGCCGAAAAAAAAATCCTCTAAAGTACACCGAGACACTTCACAGAGCCACTGATGATAAGAATTATCCGGGGAAGTTTAAGGGTTTTATGGATTCCTTTGCATTTGGGGGCTTGGGCGGTTTAAGCTGCAAAATGAAAGTCAGAGTCAAAGTCAGTTCATAATTAAGCTAATACAAAGTGTGTGCATGTGTGTGTAAGCCCATGATTGCCTTGGTCCTTGTGTGTGAAGGAGTCAGCGGGAGAGATAGCTCATGCACATCTCCGCTGTCTTGACATTTAAATGGACGCTGATCAGCACAGGCTTTGAGAAACCAGAGAAAATAGGCAGTTTTAGCCCTCATATTTGAATTTAAACCCGCATCAATCAGAAGCTTTAATACTGACACTGAATAAAATGACCAAGTAATGTGAATGGGTCACCCATAGTGCCAGAGTAACTGGGAATTAGACTATAAGCCAGCCGCTCTGAAGGTTTTTAGCCTCTTTTTTTTTGACTCTTAACTCATTGTGTGACTGAGTCTCAGCAATTCACCCGCTGTAAGCCTTCAGGTAACTGGGAAAAGAACTGCAAAATACTAGTATTAAAGTAACTGTTTTACAAGCCTGGCTTGTGTAGCTATGCTACTGCACGGCTGCAACATGATCCTATAGGGCAGACGTATGGGCTCAAAATGTGGTCATAAATATTTTGTACTTGTAAAAAAGATTTGTATGTGTAAAAAAGATTTGTGTGTGCGTAAAAAAGATTTGTATGTGTAAAAAAGATTTGTGTGTGCGTAAAAAAGATTTGTATGTGTAAAAAGAATTTGTGTGTGCGTAAAAATGATTTGTATGTGTAAAAAGAATTTGTGTGTGCGTAAAAAAGATTTGTATGTGTAAAAAAGATTTGTGTGTGGACTTAGCCCAAAAAAACCCCTGCAAGTTACAAGTACAAATTTTGACCCTATTTTTCTTCCTTTCATCTAATTGGTCAATGTCATGTCAATCACAAATGTAACAATCCAATCAGAGAACAGATGGGTTTGGCTGTCGGAGGGGCGCTTTTTTGAACTGCAGGTCCTTGAAGGGTAATACAGTTTGAAGCTGGAGGATCTCTATATAAATATCTGATAGCAGCTAGGTCCCCTAGCTTTCAGCAGCTGTTGAAAGGATAAAGTTGTGCTATATCAGTGGTTAGAAATACCATTATTACTTTAGGATTAGTTTAACACAAAGTCAGGGCTGACCCGGGACCATTGCTGTGAGTCACAGTGCGCAGCATAAAAGTCCTTTCACATCGGACGCAGGATGTGCTGCTAATGCTAACTGCTAACTAAAAGCAAAGGATCCAGAATTTGTTGTGCTGGCTGCTGGGCTCTGTGGGTTTTTGCAGCAGCTCTACCTGTACTAGATGAACCTGCTCCTTGTCTTTTCTATCTCTGACTTTATGTCCTCTACAAGAGTTTCTATTTTTTTTGCTGGTTCTTCAAATGTTCAATAAAAACATGTATGCTAATTCATAACGAAGAAAGCTTTGTAATGAAGACTGTCATTTCCAAAACACTGCCCACCCCCACCCCGCGGTCCGCAGCGCTGTTGAAAAGGCTGTGGAAGTCCCTATATTAAACACGTAGACCTGTGACACAAAAATCACCAAACTCAGACGATCACAGACTGTTTTCCTTCGTAGTGATGAAGGAAAACGCTGGGTTGGCATGTAAAAGGACTTTTATTCCCTTCAAAGACCTGCAGTTCAAAAAAAGCGCCCCTCCGACAGCCAAACCCATCTGTTCTCTGATTGGATTGTTACATTTGTGATTGACATGACATTGACCAATCAGATGAAAGGAAGAAAAATAGGGTCAAAATTCGTACTTGTAACTTGCAGGGGGTTTTTTTGGGCTAAGTCCACACACAAATCTTTTTTACGCACACACAAATCTTTTTTACACATACAAATCTTTTTTACACATACAAATCTTTTTTACGCACACACAAATCTTTTTTACGCACACACAAATCTTTTTTACACATACAAATCTTTTTTACACACACACAAATCTTTTTTACGCACACACAAATCTTTTTTACGCATACAAATCTTTTTTACACACACAAATCTTTTTTACGCATACAAATCTTTTTTACACACACAAATCTTTTTTACACATACAAATCTTTTTTACACACACAAATCTTTTTTATGCACACACAAATCTTTTTTACGCACACACAAATCTTTTTTGCACATACAAATCTTTTTTACACACACACAAATCTTTTTTACGCATACAAATCTTTTTTACGCATACAAATCTTTTTTACGCACACACAAATTCTTTTTACACATACAAATCTTTTTTACAAGTACAAAATATTTATGACCACATTTTGAGCCCATACAGACTAACAAGTGACAAAGTCTCCCTAGAAATGGGTATCATAAGTGCAGGTTGGTTAGCTAATTAGCTAACTAACAGTGTTGATAAATTATGTAAAATTTAAATTTACTTGTTATTAGGTTTTACTATTTCAACTCTGTCAGCTCTTGATTCTATGTCTTCATAGGCTTAGGTAATCAAGCTGCTTTATTTATAAATGTGCCTGGCAAGACAGTGCAGACAGATGATGTGACAGATGGACATACCTACTGTGACATTGTAAAGGTCCAGTTTTGTTTATTGATCCAAGCCTGAACAGCTACGCGTAGTGTCCAGTAGAGGGCTCTGTTGTTTAGTTAGCGGCAAGCTGCACTTCCAGCTCAGACCGGTTTTTGTGGCGCACATGTCCCAGTAGGCAGCTCTCAATGAAGCGTGAAGCAGCGGACTCTAGCGAAATTAACAATTTGCAGCCCTTGGAATGCGGAGCGAGGTACATGTTTTAAGTTGTATTTGTTTGCTTAATTGATATTTTGTTGTATTTTCTGCTTTATTTGAGTTCATATTTGTAATAAGCGTCTAAGAAAATGTATTTTGTGTTTCTGTTTAGTTTTCACGGTGCATTGGCGCACCTCAGCACTGTTAGATTCTGAATGAATCTCAAAGTAAAAATTACTGCACCCGTCGAGGCTCTCTCTATTTCTTCCTTGGTCCGAGGGACTGCTACAGTGAAAACTCGATCGCTGAGTGAAGGCTACTTGCTAGCTCCCATGCCAGATGAGGGCAGCCCGTGCCACGAGGTGGGTCCGTGTGTCAGCTGTGAGAGATTTCTACACCAGTCAAGATCATCTTTGCTTCGTCGCCTACCTCCACTTTGAACTCTGATGGTCACTTTACAAAGGTGCAGGTATTATGCCCATTAAGGACTTTGCTGATAACAAAGTTAAAATGTCTGCACACTAATTCAGAGTTACTTGCCTTAAATATTTTTGTGGTTACAGCCTTAAAGGTATACTGCATTGCACTGAGTAATTACATTTACAGTATTTACAGTTACATTTTGTCTAATATGTGGGTGCTAATCTGTTTATTTATGTGATGTAAACGTCTGATGTGAGCATTATTTCCAAAAGTAACACTCACGTAAGTTTAAGTACAGACGTTATCGCATAGAGCAACATACACATTACAGTAACAAAATGTTGAACGCTGCTGACGAAGCCGACGACTCAGAGCAACAAGGAGTAAGATCCAGCAATCGTGAAAGGCATTTAACTGAAAAAGGTAAAGAAATGCAGGAATATGAGGCAAAGAAAAATGAGAAGGCATTTAACAAAGCTTATGACACTTGGAAGAAGGCAGCTAAAGAAATCAGAACAAAGCTGAAAACTTTCTCCTCACCTGAAGAGCTAAACAATGCCAGTCATGACATAAGAGACAAGCACGCTGTAGTACAACAGCATTATGAACCCATTCGCCGCAGCCAATCCATGACGCCAGACATTGTTAAGCGAATGGATGCTTGTGCAGTGCTTACAACTGACATTTGTGAAGTTGTTGCTAAACGACAGGAAAATATCGATCAGCTCTGTAACGATCGCCTTGAAAAGGAAAGAGTACGAGTGATGTTAAACAAAAGGGACTATGGTTCTGTGTTTGGTGATACAAAAACTGAAACGTCGTTCCCAGAGGGTTCAGTTGCACGCTCAAAGGCAGATTCTACTGGCAGTCATGAGGTGGAAGCAGAAGCTGAACTTGCAGCCAAAGTGGAACAAGGAAAGGCCACACAAGAAATATTGGCACAGGAAACCAAGATCAGCCAAATGGAAAATGAGTGGAAAATAAAGGAAGGGGAATCAAAGGCACAGTTGGAGGAGGAAAAGACTAAACTTCAACAGTTAAAGGCAGACAGTGAAGTGAAAGTAGCAGCTGCACGAGTAAGAGCCCTTAGCGCTCAAAATGACATTGAAAGCCATGATCAAGTGTCCTGCTACAACTTAGAAAATTCCGCGAATCTCCCCAACAGCGCACCACGGCTCTCTTTAAATCCACGAGCACCGACATTTAGACCTCACAATACTACTCCAGAACGTGAAGAACTTAGCTTAGTTCAAGCCCTTGCCAGCTCTCTTACCCTAAACAGGCTTCCTGTACCTGAGCCCACCATCTTTAGTGGCGACCCCCTAAAGTTTATGGATTGGAAGGTATCCTTTATGGCACTAATTGGTGACAACCCTTTACCTGTGTGTGAGAAAATGTTGTATCTAAAGAGCTATCTTGCAGGTGAAGCACGAAAGGCAGTAGAGGGATATTTCTTCCGCAACAGTGAGCAGGCATACGCAGGCATTTGGAGCGTTGTAGAGGAAAGGTATGGCAGCCCATTTGTTATCCAAAGAGCCTTTAGGGCTAAACTCACAAAATGGCCTAAAATAGCTGCCAATGATCCTAAAGCACGAGGGAGTTTGCAGATTTTCTCCAAAGCTGTGCAGAGGCTATCCCTCAAGTCAAAGGCCTAGAGATCCTTAATGATTGTGAGGAAAATCACAAGCTTCTAAGAAAACTGCCTGAGTGGATAGTGCAGAGATGGAGCCGCATTGTGGTGGAGGAGCTAGACAAAAGCCAAGACTACCCCAACTTCGCTCGCTTTACAAAGTTCATACAAAATGAAGCTAAAGTAGTTTGCAATCCTGTTGCCTCACCATTCCTAATAAACGAAAGGGCATCAGAAGAGCGGCACGTTAAAAGAGCGAAGGCACTCAGTACTACCATCCAACCAAAGTCTCCACCAATCCCAGTATCTACTTCTAGACCTAAACCCCATGTTTGTTTTGCAAAGAAGAATCGCACGGCATAGCTAAGTGTCCTGCTTTTGCAGTGAAAACTAGTGATGACAAGAAAGTTTTCATTCAAGAAAATCGTCTCTGCTTTGGGTGTTTGAGAAGGGGTCATGTAACCAAAGAATGCAGAGGACGTCACTCCTGTAGTAAGTGTGGTCGGCGTCACCCCACCTGTCTACACACAGAAAGAGTGAATGAACCTAAAGAAAGGAAAACTGAGGATTCTAAATCCCCAGATGAAGGTGCAAACAAGGAAGTGCATAATGTTATGACTCATGTACTAACAAGGAAACCATCTTCCACATCCAGCATAGTACCAGTATTTGTGTCAGTTGCATCTGAGCCTGAGAAAGAAATACTTATATATGCCCTGCTTGACACCCAGAGTGACTCATCCTTTATTTTAGAGGATTTGGCCTCAGAACTAAATGTAGACGCCCAACCAGTGCAGTTAAAGCTTAGCACCATGACTTCCATCGACACAGTCGTTGCAAGTAAACTTGCCAACAACTTACAGGTGCGTGGGTTTGATTCTGAGACTCGTGTCTGAATAGAACAAGTCTACTCTCGTGACTTTATCCCAGTTGACAAGTCTCATATCCCTACCAAGGAAACTGCACTTCAGTGGCCACACCTTGAAGGCTTAGCTAACAAGTTACAGCCATTGCAGAACTGTGAAGTAGGTCTATTGATTGGTTATGACTGCCCATCAGCACTAGCCCCCCTAGAGATCGTCACAGGCAAAATAAACGAACCTTTCGCACAAAGAACCCTACTAGGATGGAGTATTATTGGTTCTGGTAATCCTCACCTAGACAGAGAAGGTAACCAGAGTTACGTGCACAGGATCACAGTCAAAGAAATGCCCATAACATCAGCCACAGATGTACTCAAAGTCCTAGAGACTGACTTTAATGAGAGAAACTATGAGGATAAGTATGTATCACAGGATGATGTTCACTTCATACAAATCCTCAGTGATACAATAAAACAAAGACCAGATGGGCACTATGAGATGCCGCTTCCCTTCAAGGGCAATGATCCACCAGCGCTTCCCAACAATAAGAAGCTAGCCACAGTCCGACTGCAACACCTGAAGAAAAGGCTAAAGGCTGATAAACAGTATCATGAACATTACTGTTCCTTTATGAGAGACATTATCAGCAGTGGTGATGCAGAATTAGCCCCTCCTTTGTCTGAAGACAAGACTGCATGGTACATCCCACACCATGGGGTATATCACCCGAAAAAACCAGCCAAGCTAAGAGTCGTCTTTGACTGTTCAGCAAAATTTCTCGGTGTCTCATTAAACGACACTCTTCTCACAGGTCCAGATATGATCAACTCATTGGTGGGGGTACTCTGTCGTTTCAGAAAGGAAAATGTAGCCATAATCTGTGATATTGAGAGAATGTTCCACCAGTTCTCTGTTTGTCCAGACATGCGCAACTATCTGAGATTTCTGTGGTGGCAGGATGGACAATTAGACAAAGAACCCAGAGAGTACAGAATGGCTGTACATCTATTCGGTGCCAGTTCATCCCCTGGATGTGCTAATTTCGGCCTGAAATATTTAGCACAACAGTACAGAGCAGACTATCCTAAGGCCTCAGAGTTTGTTGAACAGAACTTTTATGTAGACGATGGTCTAACTAGTGTCCCATCAGTTAAAGAGGCACAAGAACTCATCACCGAAACACAAGCACTTTGTAGACTTGGCGGTCTACATCTGCACAAGTTCAACTCAAACCAAAGTGATGCACTTTCCCAGCTGGAACCCTCAGACAGAGCAGACACCACAGAACCGCTCGATCTCAAACCTGACACAACAGCTGAAGGCCATGTGCTCGGCATCCAGTGGTCAATCAAAAATGACACTTTCAGTTTCAAAATAAACACTAAGGACCAACCTCCTACTCGCCGGAGCATACTGTCAGTGATCTCATAGTGATCTCATCCCTGTACGACCCACTAGGGTTCGTAGCTCCCTTCACCTTAAGAGGCAAAGGTATCCTACAGGAACTGTGTCGCAGAGGCACTGAATGGGATGACCTCCTTCCTGACAACTTACGTTCACGGTGGGAGGACTGGAAAGATGGGTTGGAAAGACTAAAATCGGTTGCAGTGCCTAGATGTTACCACCCACCAGAACTAACAGACATTGTAAAGGTGGAACTGCACCACTTTTGTGATGCTAGTGATTTAGGATATGGTGCATGCTCCTATATTAGGTACCTCAGCAACGAGAAGGTCCACTGTAGTCTTGTTATGGCTAAGGCAAGAGTCGCACCTACCAAGGTCACAAGTATCTCACGATTAGAACTCTCAGCCGCAGTCACATCAGCCAGAATGAGCAGCATGCTAAAAGCAGAGCTTCAGATGTGCATTAATGAAGAGTTCTTTTGGACTGACTCCCAAGTAGTCTTAGCCTATATTAACAATGAGGCACGACGGTTCCACGTCTTCGTTGCCAACCGTGTTCAGTTAATTAGGCAAACTACAGATCCCAAACAGTGGCACTACATTGACACATCTCAGAATCCTGCAGATTACGCCTCTAGAGGGCTCAGTGCATCAGAAATCATGTCAACATGTTGGTTGTCTGGTCCAAAGTTTCTGTGGGAACATGACATTTCATATGCACCCAGCCCCTCAGCTGTGTTGTTAGTAGGGGATCCAGAAGTCAAAGCAGTCAAAGCTCTCACAACTCAAACAAGTGAACAAGACAATATCCTCAGCCATTTGTCAAGGTTTTCAAGTTGGTCAATGCTCCTTAAAGTGGTTGCAAGGATAAAAAGATTGAGATCCAGCAAAGCCCAGTATGGAAACTTTGTAACAGTAGATGAACGGAAAACAGCTGCTGACACAATAATAAAGCTCCTTCAGCAGCAGGCCTTTTCTCAAGAGATGGAAGTGTTGAAGGTGGGAGATAACCTTCCGAGTTCAAGTCCCCTCTTTAGAGTAGATCCAGTACTAGATCAAGGACTTCTCCGTGTTGGAGGAAGACTGAAGAAGTCAACACTCTGTCAGGGACTTAAGCACCCCATCATCCTCCCGAAAGACCATCACATTACAAAGTTGATCATTGCTCATTTTCATGCACAGATTTGTCATCAAGGTAGAAGCCAAACTCTCATGGAAATCAGATCGAACGGATTTTGGGTGATTGGTGGGAGCAAGGAAGTTGCAAAACTAATAAGCAAATGTGTTCAATGTCGAAAACTAAGACGTTCACCAGAAGAACAACGCATGTCTGAACTTCCAAAGGAACGAGTTGAAATCTCAGATCCTTTCGTGTATTGTGGAATGGACTGTTTCGGACCATTTGTCACAAAACAAGGTCGCAAAGAGCATAAAAGATACGGACTCCTCTTTACATGTCTTTCCTCACGTGCAGTCCACATGGAGATGCTTGAGGATCTTTCTACTGACTCTTTCATCAACGCTCTGAGATGTTTCATCAGCTTAAGAGGAGCTGTTTGTAAGTTGTACAGTGACCAGGGTACAAACTTTATTGGAGCCAAAAATGAGCTAAGAGAGTCTCTTAAACAATGTGACACAGATGCCTTAGAAGCATTCCTTGCCAATAAACAGTGTGAGCTCGTCTTCAATGCCCCATCTGCTAGCCATGCCGGAGGTGTGTGGGAACGACAGATTCGAACCATCCGCAATGTGCTCAATGCCACCACTGCTCAATGCCAAGGCAGGCTGGATGACAGCTCTCTAAGAACTCTATTCTATGAGGCGATGTTTATCGTTAATGGCCGACCACTGAGCGTCGATGGAATCAATGACCCTAAATCTCCTGAACCTCTAACTCCAAATCACCTAATATTGATGAAATCAAAGGTTGCACTGCCTCCACCAGGAAAGTTTGTGAAAGAGGACTTATATGCAAGGAAACGTTGGCGCAGAGTCCAGTATCTCACTGAGCAGTTTTGGAGTAGATGGAAAATAGAGTACCTTCTGAACATATCTACGAGACAGAAATGGCACGTACCACGTCGAAATCTTAAAGTCAATGACATAGTCATTATCAAAGAAGACATGCTTCCCAGAAATCAGTGGCAACTGGCTCGAGTGGTTGAAGCACCAGAAGAAGATGACGGTTTGGTCCGCAGAGTCAAGCTTCAAGTTGGCGATCGAGGCTTAATAAAGAAGCAGGGAACAGCACACAAACCTCACGTAGTTGAGCGACCTGTTCAAAAGCTTGTAGTTCTATTAGAAAATAACTAATTGATGTTTCAATCAATACTGTCACATCAGGCGTATTTTGCGAAAGTTTATTGATGATGTATTTGAAATTGTGTTCGTTCTTGTAGTAATGTCCATATGTTAAAGCTGGAAATCATGTAAAGAATGTTGTTTGTTATACATGATTTGGTGGGAGTGTAAAGGTCCAGTTTTGTTTATTGATCTAAGCCTGAACAGCTACGCGTAGTGTCCAGTAGAGGGCTCTGTTGTTTAGTTAGCGGCAAGCTGCACTTCCAGCTCAGACCGGTTTTTGTGGCGCACATGTCCCAGTAGGCAGCTCTCAATGAAGCGTGAAGCAGCGTGATACCGGACTCTAGCGAAATTAACAATTTGCAGCCCTTGGAATGCGGAGCGAGGTACATGTTTTAAGTTGTATTTGTTTGCTTAATTGATATTTTGTTGTATTTTCTGCTTTATTTGAGTTCATATTTGTAATAAGCGTCTAAGAAAATGTATTTTGTGTTTCTGTTTAGTTTTCATGGTGCATTGGCGCACCTCAGCACTGTTAGATTCTGAATGAATCTCAAAGTAAAAATTACTGCACCCGTCGAGGCTCTCTCTATTTCTTCCTTGGTCTGAGGGACTGCTACAGACATCATCCATTGGTCTTGTTTAAAAAAGGGTCAGGGCAGAAAGACATTTTTTATAGACTTCTATAAGATCTGAAGTCTTTTTTTTTGTTTTGTTTTGTTTTTTTTTAGCTCCGGCTATCACCGTCTTCTGAACTTCAGGTAGAATTATGTTTAAGGCTTTTCCCCAACATCAATACAAGTTGTATTGATGTTCAAAATGTAAAGCTAATTACTGATGCTAATGTTAATTTAAAGCTAACCATGTTGGAGATTTTAGCTATTTGCAAACTTGTTATTGTTGTGTTTGTTGTGCAAAGACTGGTTAGTCAGACCTAATAATGACAGCAGCTGTCTAAACTGTACATTATAGAATTCAGTCTTTATGGTCTCACCACCCATGTTGATGTGCTAGACAGCCCTCTGCAGAGTGGAGCACTAAGGGAGTGCTGTTGTTACAAAGAGTGTATCACCACAACTGCTGCTGCTATCTAATTTCTGGACAGTCCCACATTTATGCAGCATTAAAGAAAGCTGTAAACTCTCCTTTTTGCCAGAGTGTCTTTATGTGCTCTGTGAAGCTGTAAGAATAGACCGTTTTAGGTTCAGCTCTCAAATCAATATAGTTTGCTGTTTTCTGTGGGCATAAATATATATACTTTTGAGTGATAGTGTAAAAATTCAGATCTATCTGCGCCTAGGTGAATTAGGTTGTTTAGAAAGGCAGTCATTCTTCAAAGGCTTTTTCAGAGCTTTGAAAGAAACGTGGAATCCCATATTTCTATGTGAGTTAATTTCTTTTCTCCTTTCCAACCAGCGCACTCTCCTCCCATTTCAGCCGACTTCTAACAATATGCAGCGAAGACTCCAGTTGATACCGGCCTTCAAATATAATCACTTCTCCCTGATGGCTGCCTCCCCGCGCCTCCAAATACAAAATGTGATTTACGTCTCCACGCGTCTTCACAGCCCGCTTCAGCCACATCTGTCTCATTCTCGCTGCACACTTTTAAATGCCAATTTGGGACCCTACTGAACTCAGCTTAAAGTGCAAAGAGCAATTTGTCATGCAGTTCATTGCTCAAGACAAAATGTAGAGAGGCTTTCTATAATCCCGTAGCGTAGGGAGCAGCCAGGGGAAGCACATATGGATTTAAAAAAATATAAAAAATAGCCAAAGCTATTGCCCCCCAGAAGATGTTTTGGTCTTCATCTGTCACTGGGGCCACCGGGCACGAAGTGGTTGTCTGGTTTTGATGAATGAGCAAGGGCATTTGTCCTTAAGCTGCCATTCACCAGCTTCTTTGGATGCGGAACATTAAAGACAGACAACTTTTGTCTGGAAGACTCATGTAGCAAAGGATTTGACTCCCAGTCTGATCAGACTGTCTTCATAGAATTATGTTGGGTTCTGGTAAGAATAGAGCCAGTGTATATTATTGATGATGACATACAACTGCAGCAGGGTATGCAGGTTCTTCTTCAACAACATGCATGCTGGTGTCTTTTTGCACATTTTGCAGAGAGTTTGATTGTATGTCTGAAAAAAACAACAACAGCAGCATATACACTTGTGTCTCCATTTGGGCAGTGCTAAAATGCTTTT
Organism: Perissodus microlepis; assembly: GCF_051167445.1. Lineage (NCBI taxonomy): Eukaryota > Metazoa > Chordata > Actinopteri > Cichliformes > Cichlidae > Perissodus > Perissodus microlepis. The sequence goes on along the minus strand of NC_140474.1, from coordinate 22,559,675 downwards.
TGTAATTTTTGCCTCTCCACCCAACCACAGTGGATTTTTGTCAAACAATCAGGATGTGGCTGAAGTGCACACTGTTAGCTTTAATTCACAGGATGTAACAGAAGTACTGTTTACAGCAGTTGTAGCCATTTTCATACATAGTACCCCGTTTTCATTCCTAAATGTAATACATTTGCTGATGTCACTGATGACTCATCTCTTGGACATCGTAGTGAGACAGTCTCCAGTTGTTGGATAGCGGAATCCAGAAGAAGCCCGCAGCTTAGGAATAATGGAATGTGATTTGTAAATCACAAAACAGCAAAACAATCATGGTGGACAGTTTAGTTTGGGGGTTTTTAAAATTCTGTCAGGTGCTTATCAGAACATGCCACTTGAATGTGAAATTATTTTGTTTCTTCGCTCAGCCTTGAGCAGCTCTAAACACATCAGATGTTGAGTGGAATGATCTCAAGGAAATGTTGCTCAAAATACCAACAAAGGCAATACGAGCTCTGAGATAACGTATTTACAGAACCTGTAGATGCTCAGGTTTTTAAAACTGAGCAGAGTCCTTTAGTCTCGCATGCCGCAGGTAGCTTTGACTGAACAGAATATATCCTGTGTGTTTGTGGCCCCAGCTGTTGCAGAATTCCCAACCCATCAGACGTCTGCGCTCACAGGAACAGAGAAGAGCAAATGACGGTCCCGTCTCCTCTTCCTCTTTCAGAGCTGCTGAGCAAAATGTTACTTGTGTCTGACACCTTTGGGAAATTAATGCCTGTACTGTAAATGGGATTTGGATTAATGCATAATCTATAGACAGCAAGCATGACAATCTCCTAATAAAACAGCAAAGAGAAAAAATTGATTAATTTTCATCAGCTTGTGAGTCCGAAACTTCTGAAGCACATTTGTTTTCAGCTGGTAACGCACAAGAAGTCGTTTTGGATTTCATGCATCTACAATTAGCTCTAAATCCCTACACAAATTGGCTTTTATTCCCAGATAGGTAGCGATACCATCATGCCTCTATATCTCAGATGAGACTGTGTAATGGACCCGTCTCTCCGATGCGACACTGAATTAACCTCTTGCATACCTTAAGTTCACCTAGAGATAAGATTGCTATTACTGGAGGTTCTCTCTGTATATTACCCCCATGTACTATCTATCTCTTTCTCTCCCTGTTGCCTGTCTTTCTAACATATCCCTCTTCCTTTCCAGTTCAATTAACAGTAATAGAGTTTGAGTTTATTGCTTTTTGTCCGTTCATCCTCACAGCTTATTGCCTGCTTCATCTAACACCATACTATGGTTCAGTCTCACCATAGTCAGTCTCACCAGCACCTCAGTGATATCAGAGGTGCTGTGTCAAGGTGATTCCAAGTGAAAAAACACCCGCGCGAGCACTCTGGCCTCCAACTGGTAACGGTCTGCGAGAGGTGCTTCATATCTGACACCGTCTCTTTAATCAACTTCAGTGCCTTTAGGCAAAAGAGAGGTCCAAGCAGACAGATTGAGGCTACTGGTTACATTGGAAAGCTGGATGGAGATGTATTTTGGTACCTCGGAGAGAAAAAGAAATGGCTCAGGTGGTCTAAGGGCGCAGGTCTTCTTTCAGAGAATACAGACCTCATGCATGGCTTCTCTTAACCTTGAGATGTTTCCTGGGGCAAACAGGTTTGAGTTAACATTTCCTGTCAGTATTCAGTTGTGAGAAAACTCAGTGTTGGTATCTCTGTAGGCCTACGTGTTGTGTGTGCTAATCTGAGCCAGAGGAAAATCTTCAGTCTTTGTCTTTTTATTTTTTTTTCTTCACCCCCTCTTCCTTTTGACATCAGGGGATTTTGATTAACGAAATCTCTTGCCATGTTTGTACAATATGTTTGGATTCAACCACAGTTTGCGGTTTCAAAGGCTTATTAAATTTTATTGCCTTGATTGAGATGTAGGTGTACATTTCCCAGCTACTTCAGTTTTATTATTAGTTATATTTTGATCGCTCTTTGTAGGTATAAGTGATTCATGATGGTGCAATTATGTTTAAACGAGAGAGAGAATAATGTCAGGATGGAAATTATTTAAACCAAGTCATTTGTGTGTTGAATTTCTACTTGAAAATCAAAACTCCGAAAAAATAAATAAAAATAAAACTCTGTGTGGACATGAACAACCCCTGATATTTTAAGACGTGAACACACTCTAGGCGTGTGGCATTTATTAGACACTTTGCGGCTGTTTACCAAGGCTACAGTGTTGCTGAAAAAATGTATTTTGTTTGGATCCTAACACTCCTAATTATTTCTACCCGCCAACAATGGAGGAAAGTGTGAGCGAGTTTTATCGATTGAGTGGTTAACACCCAATCGATAAAACTTCAGCAATCACAAGGTATTCCTAAGATTGGTTTGTTATTGTTGTTCCTTCCTTATGGAGCCAGGACAGTACTATATTGTTCTTAATCGAGTGAAGAGCTGGTTTTTGAAGCTACTTTGGGCACACTGCGTTTATCAGATAACTGAAGCTTAACGCGGCTTTGCAGGATACCCTTTCTTCTTTTTTTCACTGGGTTAAACCCTCTTACATTTAGCCCTTTTGGCCTCCCTAATCACTCATTACACAAGCTCAGGATGAAAGACAGGCACAAACAAGTAACGAAACAAACTAACAAAAATCTGCTCGTGTGTGGTCTAAAAAACAAATTGTCATCCCCTTTGCTTGGTTCAGGAAATGACTTTGGTGATCTGGACAATTTTCATCGATCTGGATGCTGAAGTAATCATTGCCTTAGACCACACTCAAAGCCTGTCTATTTCGAACCATATTTTTTAGATCCCCATGAAGCCATTGCCTGTTTATTTAATCTGTTAAGCTATTTGCTTTTGACATAAAGCTTGCAGTTTTATTATTCAATTGTTTTTTTATTCTTTAGTAGCACTGATCCCCTGTTTTAATAAGATTCTCTGCAGGAAAACTAAAACTTTGCATCTGCATAGATTTTCTTTAAACTAACACAAAACAAAACAAAACAAAACACACTGATGTTTAACTCAAAACGGAAATCGATGAACTAAAGTGGGATAAAGCATTCTTGCGTGTTGTTCTTGTTTGAGAGAGCTTAACAAATGGAGGAAAAATGTAATTACACTGAAGTGAGCGCTGATGAGATTTTGAAAGTGGAACTTCACCGCTGTAATTTTTGGTCCAAAAAGAAACAAGGATGAAATGTGTAAAATAGTGGATTTGTCTTTGTTAAACATAGATTTGACTATAGAACAGTGTCTGAATGTGTTTGATTCCTATCAGCACAGTGTATAGGACAATGTTTGCATTATTATTATTATTATTATAAATAGGTAAGAGTAAGAGATGACCAGGTTAAACCAGCATATTCAGCCACAATTCATACATATCAGAATGACTGTGAATGAATATGAATATCTGCTTCTAAGCTATAATTTTACAGCAACTATTAAGCAGAATATTCAAGGGGTGATATTACAGCTTTTGGACATCTTAGAGAAAATGAATTGTGACAAAGGCCTCTGGATGGAGTTAATTTTATTGCTTGACTGATTTGAGTGTGATTTTGACTGTTATCATCCATACAACTCTGTCTGAGTCATGTCATGGGGCCCAACACAATTGTCAGCAGCCCGACATTATCTGCTAATATTAGTTATTTCTCAATCTATCATCTGCATTTTGTAAAGGCCCATAAATGAAAATAAAAAAGTGCAGAAGAAATGGGAGAAACACCCTTCAGACATGTTAGGAGTGTTGATGTTGCATGGTTTGTCCATCAGAGGGCACTCTGCAACACGTGTTCGGAGTGCGGCAAACAACAATCAGCTAATCCGAGCAGTGGAGTAGAGCAAATAAAATAAATGGCTAATGGTGTCAGAGAAATATCGGAATATTGGATTTTTGTCTCCAAAATCCTTTATCAGCCGGGCTCTAGTCACAGCTGTGTAGTCTGCTTATGCAAGCTAACATCACAGGCTAACTAGGCTTGCCATGTAACCCTTTTAATGTCCATCAACACAGACACTGTTTTTCAGTGATAATCTCTGAGAATATGCAGACAATATAAAGAAAGTATTCAACCAAATGTTTAAATTAAAATCTGAATGTGAAAACATATCTAAATTAAAGCCAGTTAAATATAAGTGAGGATGGCTTATGTTTATAGTCACCCACGTCCCATTAACATCAAGGAGCCAATATGCTTTGATCGAAATCATAAGAGTTGATAAAGCCATGAAAACATGATCCTAGATGATCCGATAATTCCCAGTGAAATATATAAAAAAATAAAAATTGTATCTTCTTTATGACCAGATTCATCTTGGCTGGACAATATTTCCCGTGACAACCACAGAATCACCTTGGTAACATCATCCTTGAGAGCCACAGAAAAACCCACAACTTGTTCACGAAGCAAATATATCCGGAATACAACGCTGTGACCCTGAGAGACACACAAACACACCATCATGAAAGGCTCACAAACAGAAAGACACACCAGGACGCCTGATGCAGACAAGGTGTCTTAGTAGTTACAAACAATGAGAGACATCCCAAGACAGCGATGGAACTTCTCTCAGCAGGATACGTATTCTAATGTAGCTCTTTCTGCCTTGATTCCTCACTGTCTCTTCTGCATACAGTAATGTTTGCCTACCTTGCTGCATTTTACCCGCCGTCTAAAAGTTCATCTCCACTCGGTGTTTGCTGTGCTGGCCTCTGACCGCTACTAATTATAAGAGCAGCGGCAGGCAGATCTGGCAGTGGCCTTTTAAACCCACCCACAGTACTATATGCTAAGCAGTTATAGTTTAAAGGAAAGGTCTACTCAAAAAGAATATTGCAGACACACAAAGTGACTATTCCTCTGCTCTTTAGGCAGTAATTCTAAAAGAGGTCACACCAGAAAAAAATTCACTTCCTCTCCTGTGCACAACCATCAACCATCTTCTTTAGTGCTAAATATGAAGATTTTGGTGCTGAAATATGAGCCACACAAGCAGGAATCCATATCCATTATCATGGCATGCATGCTTTTCATTTACAGTGTGGCGTGGCTGAAACCATATTGATTTCCCAGTTTTGAATGTAGTGCAGAAGCCTGTTTATTTTTGCTATACTCAAATTTAGCATCATCGAGGCCTCACTCGAACATTGCCAATCACCATGAGTCATGTGGTGATTAGCATCACTGTTGCTGCTGCACCGTACAACCACTGAACCGTGGAATCAGCCAGTTTAGCGTCTTTTGAAGGAGATGTGTACTACATCATTTTTCTAAAGTACAAAGAACACGTGATTCCTTTAGCTGAAGCTTGGGCTTCTTACATAACTCGTAGATTTAAGCTTTGCCTTCTAGACTTAACATAAAAACACTTCTTTGAAATTGAATGAAGAGCTTGCTGCAGGATTACGGTTTAAACAGTATTATACTTTACAGTTACTATATGAGTTCACTGTTTTAAATGTAGGACTGAGCAAAAAAAAAAAAAAAACGAGGATCATTTGTGATGATGCTTAAGCTACTTAACACTTTCACATATTTAACTTTTAATGATTAAGCCTCGTTTAATGTAGGAGATCCTGCCTTTCTAAAGTGTACTGTACAGGCCACATAAACATATATGTTAAGCCTTTAACGATAATGCACCTCCAAACACAAACACACAGATGATCTTTTGCGGCAAAAGGACATGTCAGTCTCATGGGGAAAGTCTGGACGCAAATGAAAAAGCCTCTCTCTTTGAACTGTTCATCTGTGTAGGAATTGTAACAACCCTGCCACTCTGCTGCCTTCCTGCCTAAAGGCTTATCATCAGACACTACAACAAATTAATTTTTATGCACTTGGACACTGATGAAATTTTGTGTTTTCCCTCTAAGCCTTTGGAAGCACATAGACACTGGCACACCCGTCCCCTTTGTCCTCTGCAAAAAAAAGTTAATAATGCCATACTCTACTGTACTTTATCTTCCACTCCCTATTTTCGGTGACTGATGAATCTCCCCCTCGTGTCCTCTAGTGTGCAGACAAGACTTTGAGTGACACAATCGTAAAGCAGTCAAGTGAACACGCCCCCTGTGAATGCCCTTCTAGGAGTTTGGTCGTATTTCCCTGCAGTCGTGCTTATCGGAGAGCGTGAAAAGGCTTAATATCCACCATGCTCGATCTGTGTTTCAAACGCTGTCCGTGCTGATAGAAATTAAGATGCAACATGGAAAAATACAACTCATGTTGGATTTTGGTGTGTAAGGTCAAGCCCCAGGGAGTGGGACAAACAAGTATTTAGCTTCTTTTGAACCTTACAAGTATCTCACGTGTGACCACAATTATATGAAGAACCAGAGCGGATTATTGTTATTTTGTAAACTGCAAGAGTAGTTTGTCTCTGGACTCAATGTTTCTAATTCACCGCCTTAAACATGCTCAGCATTTAGCTCCTGGAAAGGCACTCACAGGTGCCCAGCCCAGCCATTTTTATCCTCTCATAGTTGCCTTGTTGAAACATAAAGCTTTAATTGGTCAACCACAGTAGTTGGAATATCTGTCACTGGCCAATGAGCCAAAACTGCAGCAGCTACAGAAAATAGTTCCCATGCTGATGGTTGTTCACACTTGTAAACTGCTGTTTGGCTTTGTCACCATCTAAAGTAGAAGATTCTCTGCCATTTGCTAATTCTAGGTGGCCTGTTACAATGCCATTTTGTTGTCTGTCTTTGAAAAAAGGTTTTCTTAACAGTGGTTGTTTAGCAGTAAGTATCTAGCTTGTCAGATCTCATCGTGAGTGTTTGAATTGACCACAATAACCCTTATTGAAGTGCTGGGTATAAAGCAGCTCCGTGCAGTGGAAGAGGACACAGCTCTCTTCTCAGCTGAAACCGGAGCTTGGTTTCTTTCACCGATCCTTTGAATATGAGCGTGTCAATAGAGTCATTGCACATGGCTGCATATGCCCCTCTGGCATGATTCCACCTCGGCTGAATCGATTCAGGCTCTGTTTATCTCATTAGCTTGTAGCGCATAATCAATCACACAAGGGCATTTGTTTCGGGCCTCCAACCCACTGCGTATTATAACTCGACTCCTTCCATCAGTGTGAACATTGTTCTGTTCAGTTGCGCCTAGCAATAATGCTAAACTGAGCAGCTTGTAGCCGCGCACAGCCTATTGGCATTCATTCAAATTACAGAATTTGTGTCTATGGAAGTAAAAAACAAAGGATATGCATACACACAGACTCACTTTAACTGATAAGGTGCTCGCTGCGGGTGCATTTGTATTGCTGCAATGATGAGCTTTCATGTTGCCTAGTGTTGTTTTCATTCAATAACAAAGACACTGAGCTAAAATTAAATTTGCTATGCTTAATGAGAGCACATTATACCACAGTTTACTGCTAATTTAACATATATGAATAGTTGAAACAGACATTCCCATATAGATTTGTATACATAAATCGTATCAGGAGAACAGATGCGAGATTACTGGACACCACATAGCTGAGGCGGGTTCCAGCTGGGCTCCGCCTGAGGCTGGGCATCAAGTTCCACGTTTGAAAATGTTCACACAGCCACTTTGATCAGCACGCAGCATTTTGGACACACCGCACATTCACACGGGTGCGTCATCAGGCAGCACAAACAATTATTACGCTGTCAGAGATACCTACATGGCATTTAATGCAACTACCACTTTATCTACACAGTAACAATTTACAGAAAGCTTGTCTAGCATTCTTTTGCTCCATTCCCCCTGTACTTTTGCAAAGATGAGGTAGACATGAATAAGATATTTCTCAGAGTCTCTCACGGGAACAAAAAGGACTACAATGCTGATTCATTCTCATTGAGATCCTCTCAAACTGCGCTGGAATCTAAAGAGGAAACAGTATAATAGGTCCCTCAGTGCACTGCTCTATTGATCTGTTAAGAACACAACTGGATAAGTCATTCAGAAATCACCTGCCTTACAGGGAGACGGCTAAACTTGAAGTAGATGACAGTGTGTTCCACCCTACAATGCATTACTCTCAGGTCAGGTCAGTGACAAAGATGCATTAGGATATGTTTATTTTTCAATAGACCCTCATTTTCTACTGAAAATTGTAACTATCCATATATGACATTATTTCCAGCTACCCTTTCAGTCCACTTTTTTTCACATTGTCTGTGATTATAATGTCTCAAAGCCCAGCTGCTTTTAGTGATCATCCAAAAGCAGCATGAAAATGCGTTATAAGTGGTTCCCATAGTTATATTACAGATTGTGCCTTTTAAATGCTGACCTTACAGTAAAATGAACATCAAGGCCATGCTATGAAGTGCCATGAATGCCAATGCTGAAATAAAGTGCAAATTGTGCACCATGACTGCACAAGTCATTGCTCAGTTTCTGCTCTAGTAATTTCTGGATATGTTTTAAGTGATAATGATAATATTCATGGCCATCATATCTGCAGTCAGATGGTACGGACAAGCTCCGTAGCTGTAGCCTAAGGGGCATCACGCAGCAGCCCTCAGGACTGCAAATAAAAACTACAACTTAGTTAGCATTAAGTACAGAGAAATTAGACTGGGCATCTGTCGACGTTCTCCATGTTCTGAAATATAGACCTTGAAAGCCTGCTGTCGTTAAAGTCCACGCGTTTCATAATGTGCCAGTCTTCTTTGGCAGAGAGACTTAACACTTATGAAATGATTATGGAAATGATTACAAGCATGAACAGTTTAAGCTCTTTATTTTGTATCTGTATTTCACAGTTTGTTCACGGTAATTAACTCTTATAGCTGAGAAGCTTAGCAAATTAACGCCGGTCAGACTTGCTGCTCCCTGCTCTTATTAAGCTCAAAAATTGAAGCCCAGAGCAGAGAAGGTGATAAACGAAAAGACGCTCCAATGGGTCAGCTCGTCCTTTTCAAATTTGGACTTTAACTTGATTGTAACAATTAGTCGCAAAAAGCACGTCACCTCAAAGCGGGCCTCTCATCCTCAGACGCCAAAAGCAACAACAGAGACGATATTTCATACGCAAAGTAAACTTACTAAAGTGGTTCAAACCCACATTTTAATAGTATATCAGCGGCAATGGGGGACACTTTGCATTGATTGCCAGTGGGATGTAATTGGCACCCACTGCACATGAAATGCCACGCAGTCACGTCAACAAGATCAATAACAACAGGCTAGTTGAGGCCTGTCATGTCTCACTCCTCGTTATGCATAAGGAAGTGTTTTTTTGGAACATGAAATCCTTCTTCCTCTCACTCATGTCACCGGGACGTCTTAAAGTGGGCATATTTTCAATTAGTTCCTCTAAAGGTCCATCATAACAAAGCTAATTTAACAGTGAAATCAAAAACGATAAATTTAATCACTTTTGGTCCATCTTGCTTGATATTGCTGGTCTTCATATGTAAATTTCTCACACACGGAAGAAACATTCATTAATATTTAATCTAGAGCAATTCCCTGTTGTAAAGGAGTGTTTATCCATCTCACTAAGTCAAAACAGTCACAACTGCTGCATACATTAGCTCGAGTAACTCTGAATAGGAAAACCAGACAGGCCTCACTGTGCCAATCCTATTTCATACTGTGTGACGAGGATGATTGCGCCATGGCAGAAAATGAGTTCAGCACATCCAGCACTGGTGGATAAAATGAAAAAAATAAAAGGTAAAAAATACAAAAAACACAAGAATGTCATGGTTTTAAATAGTGTTTTCATGGGATAGATTAGTAAATCCGATTGGTCTCAGATCTAGAAAATCATTTAGAAAATCATTTAGAAAATCGACGCACTAATAGCCTGGCATTTCTTCTTATTTCACACTAAGCTGGCTGCAAAGGTCCACAACTGCAGCTTACACTGTGAACTGTGACAGAGAGACAGAATCTCATGCACGCCCTCAAAGGGTCAGTCAGTTTATTATGAACTGCAGTAGTGAAGCTGGCATTGTTCTCACCTTGTAAGTCTGTCTGTGTGTGTGTCATTGCAAAATGTGGTCCTGGAGACCAGCTCCATGTACGGATGATCTGATATCCTCGTGTTGGTGTTGTTCCCAGACCATCATGAAAATGTTGTTCCAGGTTCAACATTGCAAGTGACCAATCACATTGTTGTGACGTTATTCTTTTGCGCGCCAAGCCATTCGTGCATTTATGAAATTCCAATGTTGCAAGGACAATATCAATTCTGCTTACCGTTTATTAAAGGGTTAGGGTTAGGGTCAGGGTCCGTTGATCGGCGGACAGAGGCGGTTTCACGCAGCTTAAGTACAGTTTTTTGTTTTACGCTGGTTTTTCCCGAAGTCGCAAAAGTATGACGTCACAACATTCTGATTGGTCACTTGCAATGTTGATCCTGGAACAACATTTAGTATGATGATCTGGGAACAACACCAACACGAGGATATCAGATCGTGCTGTACTGTGGCAGGAACTGTAGCTCTGCTTTGGCAGGTGTTAATATGGCCGCCTTCTGTGAACAGAATCTGCAGGGGTGTAGTTTAAGGAACGTATTTGCCAATCACAACAGTGTGACTCAAAGATTTATTTTATTTTATTTTTTACTTAGTGAATGTTAAGTGTTTATATTTTCAAGCCCAATTCCAAAAACACAGTTTGACATTTGCAAATCTCATAAAGCCTATATTTCACTTACAATGAAACTCATAAAACATATTAAATACATACTTCCTATAATTTATAATCTCTTCCTATAATTTATGATCTCTTTCTGCTATTTGCACATTTTTTTACTGTAAATTTCTAAGTTAAATCTGTAAATTTTGTATAACCTGTAAATTGTAAATACTGTAAAACCACTGTCATTTAATGGTCGGGCATAGCATTGCACAGCTACAAGCATTTCACCTCATGTCATACTGTGTATGGTTGTGTGTGTGACAAATAAAATTTGAATTTGAATTTTTGAATTTAAATGTTTAAGCTGAGAGAATTTATTTTGTTAAGAAAACGATAAGGCCATTTTTAAGTTTGATGGCAGCGGTCCGTCTCAAAAAAGTTGGGACAGGGGCCAAAAAGTGCCTGTAAAAATAGGTGGTGTAGCTAATTAATTTCACTGGCAACATGTCAAGTCAGTTGAATTCACTTTTATTTACATAGCACCAAATAGTCACATAGCAACAATAGTCACTCGAAGGTGCATTATATTGTAAGGTAAAGAGCCCACAGTGATGGTAAGAAAGCCTCAGCAATCAGATGACCAAATATGGGCAAGTACCTGGCAACAGTGGGAAGGAAAAACACCCTTTTAACAGGAAGAAACCTTCAGTAGAACCAGGCTCAGAGACAGGCAACCATCTGCTGCGACTGGTCTCAGGTGAGTCAATAACATGACAGAGAAACACAGTCTCTGTCTGTCAAACATCCAGTTTGTTAATAACATTATGAATGGAGCTCAGCACAAATGAGATGCAGCCTGCTGATGAATTCTCACGTCTGGCACCATCGTTAATTCTAACAATGATTTCTCAAAACACATCAAGGACCTGCTTAGCAAAGCAATTTATTTATTTTTTGTTGAGTGCATAGCATCTCAATATTTACACAATGCACCACGAAAGAGGAAAAGTGCAAGATGCTAGTCTTGGCTCCTGTATAGCTGGTAACAAAGGTGAGATATCAGGAGTTATTCTGGATGAAGATGAACACCTTCAAAGATCACAGATCTGGCCACAGATGGGAACACAGACTGAGTATAGAATCCACCTACAACAAAAACAAGAATAACCAAAGTTGCTGACTTGTTGAAAACAAACTTTTTTTGCATTACAAAGTAAAGATCAGTGGAAAACTCAGAGAATCAGAGAAAAACCTCCATCAAAATGTCAGTTTACCTGCAAGGCGTGTTTAACAATGTAACATGTAAGAGGTCAAAATACATCCTAATCAGCTTAGAAAGATGCCTTTTCTTTTTTGGTGTAAGCCCGCTTTGAGGTGAGCAGTTAATCAGGGTTAAGCAGAAAGCAAATTAGTCTATGCCATGTCTCAGCTGTCAGCTTTACTCCTATTATTACCCATCCATTATGTCAATTAGTAGTCAATTAGAAGTTTTATGCTGAATAGACGTCGTTCTATAAATACCAATATTGATTATATGAAGCACATTCTTTATTCATACTGCTTCTGAGAAATAGCACAATCTCTTTTTCATGGGTAGACCACTTCTTTTCATTGTATTGCATTTGTTGGCTGCAGCTGGCTGAGGTTCATAAATGTGTCCATGTGTTCGCTGCAATAATCTCTCAGCATGTTCAAAAGGTGATCCTCTCCCCCTGGAGAGGTGGACGGATGCTTATTGTAGTTAAAGCTGAGGGATTTACGTCAAAGCCTCTAGAATTTTCTCGAGAGGGTAATTGAGAGAGCTCGTTTGTGCCTGGGAATATGTTATTGTGCTGTGTGCTCGCCATCACTGTTGCTTAATTTGTAAGTATAATCAGCTGCAACCACAAGTAGGAGCTGGATTTTTATCAGGCGGATAAAGAAAAAAACAACAACAACAAAGAAACAAACGCACAAAAAAAGCCAAAGAAGACTCAGTCAGACATTTATATTTGGTGTTGATAGCTGTGAACAGACTCCTTACTAAAAAAACACAAAAAACATCAGGAATGATCTCCTAGTTGGCACACGCATAAAATATTCAAAACTACATGTTATGTGTGTGTGTGTGTTTGTGTGATGCCTGCGTAGACCCTCGGAAATACTCCATTCTAACCAGCACCAACAGACCTCGCCCACAGTGATCACCAGCACTGTCAGGTCACATTATCATTGTGTGGACATGTTCGTGATAAGGGAAAACCCCTGTCATCATGTGAAATGATCATCTCAGCCCCCCCTGATCTCAGACACCTACTGTTAAGGCAGGGAACTATACTATAGCCTCACAGCTGGCTTCATGCAAAAGCTCCCACCTCTGGGCCGAACGCTCCCCGCGATACTCGAGCTGTGCCATCTCCACCACGCTGATTATAGGTTAAGCTCATTTTGCCATGAAGGACAGAAAGAGGCTCTCCCTCCTCGCTTATGCACCCAATGAAAGTATATTAAGATGGGTTGAGACAGAGAAGAAAAGGGATAAAAAAAAAAAGTGTTTTCCACCCTATTCTTGGTCACTATTAAGCAGAATAGGATTCGACAATAGGGGGAGGGAAAGCTTTATTGTTTGTGCTTGCAGATATTGTAGACTGTGTGTGGCTTTGTGTGCCTGTGCATAGAGTATGCGACTGCACATACGATATGCCTCCGGTAGCATCTCTGCTCCTAATCTACAGCATGCCCAATGAATGTGAACACAACTGATACCACACTGCCAGCTGTCTCTAATACCTTCTCTCCCTTCTTTTTTTTCTAAAACAGCAGAACTTCCCCCAGGGACTATGGTTAGCCACAAATACACATAATGAGATTATACAAGAACAAAATAATTAAGAAAAAGGGTAAACTTATTTGAATCGTGCAGCATTACTGATTAAACCAGTAAACAGCATTACAAGCCAAAGCAGCAAATCCCCGTTGCTCATTTGATTAATGATCAGACCAACTTGTTCAGCGTATGCGAAATAAACACGTTAGCTGAAGCTGGTAAAATGTCACATTTCTTTCTTTCTTTTTTTTGTTGTTGAAAATTTTAATTCATTTCCCCGCAGCAATAAGGCAAGAAGAGAAACATACTTGTGTAGTTTATTGAACTGACACATTGATTTCTTTTGTTGGTTTAAAATGAAAAAGAAGAAGAAGAAAAAAAAAACTGATTTATTTTCATTTGACATTGATTTAGTGAACGAGGCATCTAGTGGCGGGATGCATTTATAACGCAAGAACATGGCAGCAGCAACAAAAAGAACAACCAAAGCTGAGGCTCTCCTCCCTTGGCCTGAGGAATAGTGATCTATTTGACAGGATGCAATGGTTTCCACCCAACAAATTATGATATCCAATATATTTTTTCCCCTTTTTTGTTCATAACTGCAATTTAAAAGTAAGAAAAAGCGCCAACTATGAAGCAATAACCTTTCAGGACATTTAAACACTTGTTAAAAAATGCTAAAACTTGCTCAAAAAACAAAAAACAAGAAGAACTTAATCTAGTCCCCCTTCAGGCACTCTTTTCCTTTGACTTTAATGCACTTGATTATGAGCGTCATCGCTCGCTACTTTCAAGATAGCATCCCAACCTCTTCTTATAATCTTTGCTTTTCAAACCCAATTTTCCCATTGAAGTGAGTGTTGGTATCCTACACAGTGATTATATTTGGCATCGTCCCTGAAATAGCTGTAACAAGTCAGGATGAATTCAACAGCTACAGCCATTTGGAGGAGTGGAGCATCTAATTATTTGGTGTTGCTGGTCACTCCAAGCTACTCTGGTGTACCGCGGGCAAACAACTGCTGTCCCTGGAGGGAGAAAAGCTGCTGGAGAGAAGGCAGGGAGCCTCTGCCAACGTGAGTCTGTAGAGCACCGTTTATTCTAATTCCTCTGCAGGACATTAATGAGCCAGGATAGTGGCTGTCTTAATGGGCAGCCAGACAGATTTTAAGTGCCCCATGGAGTGTAATCCGCTGAGGTACAACAACACTGCTGCAAGGCCCAACAGATTGTTTTTAGTTGTCATTTTGCTTTTACTTCGCTTCTACGCCTGTTCATTACAAAGGGCATGTTTTTTAGCCCGCCCTCCCCACCTACTGCCTTGGGCCATATTCAGACCGTGCCATCATTTGTTTTCATACAATTAAAAGTTCAGCTTTTGACACTGTTGCCCAGAATGACCTTTTACATACAGTGCTAAGAAACAAATATTTATATAACAAAGAACCTCGAATCAAGTCTAAATCTCATCTGTCTTCCATTCATCCTTACCCAGCCTTCGCACCATGAACAGTTACAGACAGAGGTGGAAGATAAAGATAGATTTTTTAAAAAAATCCACACACTCTCTGTTCCTGGTGCAAAATAATGTTTTAATAAAGTGGATAATTGGTGTTGATGCAGGGGGGCACAAAATGAATGAAAGGAATTAACAGGTGTTTTTCATAAAAATAGGCAGAAAGTCAGTTTCTTCTTCACCATTCATAAGTAATAAACATCGCTTTCTGGTGTAATACTAGTACTTTGAGGCAGTTTCATTTTTCAATGTAAATGTGAAATACAGGCACACATTTTGGTGTTGTATTTGCTCACGACAGTGTGTGATATTTGCAAGCAGAGGTGACAAAGCCTTCTGGCAAAAAGTCTGATTTTTTTCATCTATTTTATTTTCATGATCATTGAGATTTATGGGGAACAGTATACTACTCTGTACAAACACATACTGGCTGCTTTAGTCTTTGTTAAGCCATATACACTGTCCTTTGTGATAAAGACAATGTACCGTCACGTACTGCTTTACCCCTCCGTTGCCCAAGGCTGGGCAGCTCCATGACTGAATCTTCAGAGGAGCTTAGTTACCTTCAAAGAGAAACCTACAACACACTCCGAACAGACATCAAACATAAATGAAAGTTGTCCAGCTCCAAAACCTTTATCTGCAAGCTCTCAGTGTAGGTAGACTTGCTTGGCATCCACCCACGTGGTACTCTCTGTTTCTGAACCTCCGCGGTTTCGTCTCAATAGCTCTCAAAACATTTGTTCAAAGTCTAATCCCTCCGTCTTGTCAGGTTTCGTACATATTATTACGCCGCGCAATGAGGCGTGAAATGCTGCTGAGCTGCCGCTGATGAACATGTGTATTCCACATGGACATTCAACACCTGCACCTCTTTAAGATTGTGGATAGCAGTGGCGCTATAGTGTATTATATGTTAATTATAGTGACTTTTATTCTGAAGTCCTCACTGTTTAAAAAAATCTGCTGCCGCTTTACATTAAAGCAGTGCTGTTAAAAATGTGATAATTGACTATGTGCACGAGACAATGCTAACTTCCTGGTTTGAGACCGGATGTGGGGTTGTGCATTTCCGGTAGCTTTACTTTGCGGTCAATCACTACTGCGAAGATATACTCCAAAATCATGTCCAAAACTCGAAAACGGAAAGATTGCGTTAAGTTACAAAGAGCAGAAGGTGGGAACACTCACCGCTGTTGTGTCATAAAAAAATCTAATGATCAATTTTGACGTTTAAAGCGTTTAGATCGATCAGTTGTTTACATCACTCAACACAAGCAGAACTGCATTACTGCATGCAGAAGACACATCGTCCACATTCAGAAGCACATCTCTGTATAATGACTGGTCTTATGATTTAAACAGGCAAATGTTCAGCATTCAAACTACAGGTGGAGAATAGTCAAACCAGATGTTTCCCCGTTATGTTGATATCAGCTAGTCAAGTACACACCTACACAGCATGTTAACAAACCGTGAAAAAAGCCACACACAAAATGAATGATTGCTGGTAAAGGTTTCTATACATTAGTATTTACGAAGGGTATGTTGTGACTTACCTTCGGTCCCTCGCTATAACGCGGTTCACCTTTCACCTCGCTGTTTCGCGGATTTTTTAGTGCAAGTTTGCATGCTTTTTTTTTTTACGTCACATTGTGTCCTGCGTCCTGATCGCTGCAGACGATCTCCTCCGTGACGGCTCTCCTGTACAGTACAGAATCGCTGCATCGATCGCTAGCAGTGTGACTCTGAAGTGCAGTACTGTATGTCCACGAAACGTTTTGCACCGTCAAAAAGTAAAATTGGCTACTTGATTTCACCTATCGCTGGTTATTTTTAGAACATAACACCCGCGATAAACGAGGGACAGCTGAGAAATATAACATTTGAATCCCTTTTCTCTTTTGCTCTGAGGCGCAGGGAAAAAATATCGACAAGTCAATGAACATCATTTACAGATATATTGGGTAAATGCCCAAGACATCTATAGAAATGTAAATCGCCGCTTGATTCATTCATTTGCTTAACTTGTTTTGGACCGTAAACCAGGCGCGAATAGGACACCGGAAACAAAGCTCCCCACAGGAGTTTCTGCACCGGAAGTAGCATATGCTAACGTGCACATAGTCAATATGCTGCTGTAATCATTTGCTAATGTCTGCATGGAAATGTTTGTACGCACCATTTACGCACAGATTTGTGCATATGCACTGTTAGTAAATGAGGGCCATTGTGTGGAGATGGCTAAGTGTGGTGATATGGATTTCAAAACCTTTGTTTCTGAGCTCCTGACATTTATTTCTGAACATTTCAAGGTTTATTATCCAGTGAAAAGGTTTACTAATAAAGAAATTTGAGTGCTTACATTACCAATTAGCACTCTACATAGAAGGTTTTACAACCTTCTGGAAGACGGTGAGAAAAAGAGGCTTTCAGGCCTTTCTATTACTGCTATAAAGGAAACCGGATAGTCAGGGAAAATATTAAAATTTTGGCTTTATAGCGTCGCAGAACAAAAATAATTTTTATTTATATGTAATTGTGGTAAAAGGTTTTTATAAAAAAATAGGAAATAAATCCAGAGGAGTAGATTTGTAATACCTATCTGACTCTGTTCTGCTCTGTCCTGTAAACCATGAGCTATGGTGGCAGGTGGAAGGTGGCTGTGTTTGTGTTTATTTCTGGCCTCTGAGCGCTTTGTGTATTGTGTGGCCAAAGAGGGGGCAACCTTGAACACAGACCGAAATGACAAGCCGTCCGCTTCCATAAATGAGATATGGATGCTATTTGCTGACATTGCCAGACTGAGCTGAGACTTCATATATACACAGTCAGGGAGATGTGCGCTACACGAGCATCCCGACACCCGCGTGAGAAACAGCTGGGAGCAAATATGCACAGGTTCACTGTATGTGAGCATTAGCCCACCGTACTGTACAAAATGGAAAAAGAGGCACCAGGTGTTGCTGCAGTCATGTATGCAGACAGTGACACAGATTAAGTGGAGAAACACAGCTAGACATTTGCCTGTATTTGCGTGTTGTAACTGTATGTCTAAGCATGGCTAATAGAAACACTGTCCTTTGAGTGACCACAGCTTTGGGTTCATTTCTCATTTAATGTTACAAATGCACATAAATACACCACTTAGCTGAATAAAAGACTATAAAAATTACTCCACCAAATCAGACAGGGAGCAAAGTGTGACATCTTATTTTGGACTGTTTATTTCTTCGAATCTGTCACTTTTTTGTTTTTTGTTTTTAATATGAGCCTGAGAGAAAGCATATTTGCCCAATATGAATGATGTCATGATGGGTGTCAGCATGCTGTGAATGTACCAGTCAGAACTTCCAGGGACAGACAACTTGATGTGTCTTGACACATGACTAAGGACTCAGGACTACAGCCCAGACCTGTAACCACATGGCGCAAGATTTTCCACTTCTGTTAGTAGGCTAAGAACTCCCAGCTAACCTGCAGCAAACACATGTAAGTAAGCACTGAACCCTGCAATATTGATATTACCAATACACACTCCAAATTTGCACTCTCTTTCCCTCTTCCCCATGATGGAGCACTATTTTCTGCACCTTTCAAATTATGTACACACACAAACATCTAATAATCACAATCGTCACCCAAACCCACAATATATAATAACAGCATACATACAGTACAGTTATTCTCTGCATGCACATGTTTGTCGAGCACCTGTGCTGGCCGAGAGAGCAAGTGTTACATCTTTTCTCAGAGAGCTGGGAGTTTCCTGGCTGGGTGTCACAAAAAAGAACATACAGCCCAGTTAACTCAAGCTTCCCTTTTCTCAAGCCAATGCTCTTTTTTTGTTCAGTGGTGTGGACAAGTTGTTATTTTCTGTCTAGAAGGGAGTGTATAGCTCCCCAGGGTAACAAGTGAAAGTGCTTGGACTTTGCTTTTTTGAAAACAGCATCTTGTTCCATTACCAACTCTTCTTTTATACTCTTCATGGGGGATGTATATTGTTCACTAGACCTTTTAACATGTATATCTATATATATCTATCTATATATATATAGATATATATATACACACAGTAAATTTATGTTTCCATTTGCCAGCTGACTCTAAATTCCAGTCAGACCGTGTGTGGCGGCACTTCTGGTTGAGAGAAAATCTCTCCTTGCCCTTCTGCTCTCTCAGCACTCAGATGCTCATCATGAGGATTATCAGCAATTCCTTTCATCAGGGCGACCGAGACTCTTCTCCTGAGAGAGAAAGCCTGCTCACACTGCCTCTCTGCGGCATGCAACACGAATAGATTCTCCCTCTCACTTCCAGCGTGCTGCTGTTCACGGCGACCCAGGGACAAAGATGGCAATCTCCCTACTGCTGTTCCAGACCTGATCGGCATGGAAATGGGTTTATCTCTGTCAAGCTTCTACGTGCATGCTTTCAAGTGCCTCTCAGATGTATATCTGACCATGACAGCCAATCGGGCGCACAGAAAACAGAAAGATAATCTTATTTTTATTATTTTTTTTTACCTCATTGAAAGACTTCAGAGCAACCCTGCTATTCCAGTGCATACGGCATAGGGACTCCCAATCAATCTAGAAATCCTGTTTATTGTCCCTCTTTCGCTCTTCCTTGTCCCTTGTCAGAAGAGAAGCAGCATTCAAAAAGCATCCCTTTCTTATATTCTGCAGTGCCAGCTGAAACTCGCCGTCATGCCTTGGATGATGGAGATAGAAAAAAAAAAAAGAAAGAAAGGAAAAAAAAGATGGGAATATAAAGCAAAGAGTCGACTCAAGCTCCCGGGATTTATTTCCCTCCCCCTTTTCCCCCTTCTCCTCTTCTTGCATTCACACCAAAACAGGGAGCACGGGGGGGAGACGTCAGAGTGACAGCGATGTATTTCTTTTTGCTCCGTGGCTCTTCACCTCTTCTTTCTCCTGCTCTCCCTCCCGCCCTCGTTCTCACTACCTCGCTTTTTATCCCTCTGCGTTCCTCTCTGTCCACGGCTCGTCGCTTCACACAGGAGCGGGCTGCTCTGTCGTGATGGGTGAGGAGACTCTGTCCATTCAGGGACATCTGTGAATGTGCTTATGTTGGGAGACTAAAGTAGCCTCTTAGCTGAGGCTGAGACCACCCTCCCCCCTCCTCCCTTCCAGAGACGGGCTTTCTAATGGCATGTACCATTAAAGCTCGGAGCAGGGTGGGCTGCAGCAATGAAAGGAGCACGAGAGGGGGGTGAGGAAAGAAGGAAACGAGGAGCTGCTCAGAAGCAGGAGGAAAAGGGCAATAGTGAAACAGGAGGGAAAAAGATGCTGAGCAAAATAAAAAAAGTGGGAAAAAGTACACTGATGAGTCTTGTTTGCCACTTTACTTACCCTGAGTAAGAGGCAGACCGCACAACCTCCACTCCTCAGTGCCACTCTTCTTTACAGATCCCTTATCTCTGATGAGACAACAGCTTGGTCACGAGGAGCATCGCTGTATGCAAGAGCATATGTTGGTTTTGGCGATGGTGAATTCACTCACAGACAAAGGATTGCCTCACGCACGACTGGCTGCACGGCGGCACACACGCAGAAACTTATTGCGGGAAACTGGGTTGAATGAAGAAAATTTTGTACTCTCAAAAGAGCCATTTGGTTCTGAATTATTAGAAAGTCCACAGTGTGCTTCTCTTCACGCTGCCATAGCCTCAGTGACTGGCAACAAACACCCCAGTGCCAATTTCACCACCAACATTTCCATTCGCCTTAAATGTGCACCATCTAATTTCAGGCGTCACTGAATAAAGAGCCTGTCTGTGATGGAGGTGAGACAGCGTCTGGTGCGAGGATCAGAAACGCCACTTGAGCCAGTTCACCTCCTCTGAGCTGGGACCAGAGCTGGCTCTGCTAAGGGATGCTGGAACAGGCGAGGTGGCCTTGTTCAAGTGGTGGATGTCATACCTGGAAAAATTAGCAGAGAGAGAAAGAAAGACATAATTTTCTCTGATTATAACACATGCGTACAAAGACATCTCTACGCATGTGCTTTTAATTCCTTTCACTATATTAAAACTCACAGACTACTTTGCATCTCTCAAGGCAGCAGCCAAGATGGAATTCAAATCGCTGAATTACTGCTATGCAAGCAGCCACTAACACGATGTTGTGCTCATCTGTAAGCCTGAATAACCCGAAGAAAAAACCCCGCAGAAGATCTTGCGACTCTATGCCACATTTTGCTGCAAAGTGCCATGCAGTATTTTGAGCTTTAGCCCGTCGGTCGGCTCCAACTCTCATGACTTGAGCTGCCCAAAGCAAAAATAAAACAAAACACGAGAGTGTTATACAGGCGTTGGGCAGAGCAATTTATTGGCAAGGATGAGCACTCCAGTACTGCAAAGAAAAATTAAAAGGAGGTTGCACAGGGTCCACAGAGTGGTTAGAATCACATATGATCAAATCAGAATCAGGGGTATTGCCTGTAAGATGATTCAGACCAAAGTAGAAGTGAGCTGCTATTATTGTTATTATGAAACCTCTAGCACTTCTTCTTCTTCACGGGATTCTCTGAAGACTTGAATGTTTATACTCTTTTCAAAGTGGATACAAAGGCACTTATCCTATGGTGTGTTGTCCTTCAGTGAAATTGTTTATCTGGACTTTTTATGATATGCCAGAACAAAAGACCACAGCTGACCTCCAAAGAGCTTCTGATCTTATATCAGCTGAAGGTCAACTTACAGAAATAGTTCAGCAGTGTGGCCTGAGTTTCCCTTCATCCTGTGAGTTACATTAAAGAGTTTCTACTACTTTCATGCCTTCCTGGTAAGACTGCAGTCAGCAGTAAGTTACCACAAGACAGAAAAGTAAATAAAAGCAACCAGCTTTGTTTTCTGCAACAGCAACAATAATAAGCTTCTTATAGTTTTATGAACACTTTTAATATTTATATAGGCTTTTTTGTCCTTCCTTAGTGTTGTGCAACAAGAGGGTTTGGGAACTAAGTTTCGGTTTTACTTTGCACTGGTGCACTGGAATGTCTGAAGGCATCATTGTGAATGTGAGCCTGAGTGCGTTTGATACATGAACCCTCTGAAACCTGCTTTTCTGCAGGGCTATATATAAACCCGACCACTCGGTTTGCAAGCAGAATATGACTGTGCAGGCAGTGCCCGCACTGGCATAACTCGTAGTCACAAAGTCAAGGCAGCGTATGTTGACTGAACACATCAGAAATCAATAATAAGGTTTGATCTTGTGATTTATTTGCTGCGCTCTGTCTTTTTTTTTCTCCAACACGTGCCATTTCCGCATGTCAAACATGAACTGGCGTGGGCTCGTGTGTCTACATTTGTGTGTTCAAAGTATGTCATGTATGCCTTAAATCTTTGAGAGCTCTGCCATGGCTGTGGGTGGCGCCTCTTTCCTTGTTGGCGATTTATGATTTTTTTTTTCCCACAAGCCATCTGGTGTATCTTTTCAAGTCTAATAAGAGGACAGAGAGGGACCGGAGTTCAGCAGATGATAGAGATGGGAGTTGAGTAGGCTAGCGTGCGCGCACACACACACACTCACTTACGCACACGCAAACACACACAAGCACGCAGGCACGAGGGCAACAGATGGAAGAGGCCCCGATATGTTGCCAGTGCTGGAGCCAGGCCCGGTGGGCAGGCCCCATTGGCCTCATTGGGGCTCCATTGATATCTAATGTTCTGACAGACTTTGAAGTGCATGTTTGAATGCAGACAATGTCGTTCTACTTTGCTTGGCAAAGTGAAACCAGTCTGGGAGTTGTTGCACAAATGCCCTTCTTTGGTGGATGGTAAGTGTAAGTCTTCTTTTATTGCAAACTACAGAACACCACATTTGTTATGAAAGTATTCATTAGCCTTTCTCACTGAAATAAAGTACACATCTTTTTAAAAGGTGCTGTAGCGCAGCCTAAACAGACCTACTATCACCTCCTATTCCATCTACACAAAAATGTATAAAGATTGAGCAATATTTTTTTTTTAAGGGAGGTGCTCCTTTTTGCTCTGCTGCTACATTATTCTAAATAGTGTCTTACTCAGCATCCTTTGAAAAGGCTTTTCTATTTGCATGGACAAAAACAGCCACTTGTCAGAGATGATACATGTTAACACTACAACAACAGCCCACATATATTGTGCAAAATGTGGCAGCGAATGCTAGAAACAATCTTCTATTTATGCCGTTTTGCTGCTGCTTGCGTACAAGTGCAAAGCAAAGTAAATCCTGCAAAACCTCCCAATATATGGATTAAATGTCTCTGAAGTGCCTCATTTTTCAGTACAAGAAAGGTAACTGCTCCCTGCAGTGTCCAAAGAATTGCAGTGCCATCTCTCTAAGAGTTTCTTTTTAGGAAACGTTTAGTTGTCGACTGCTTTTGGAATTCAGTCCACGGTGAACAACACTTTCACGCAATTGTGGTTTTTTTATGGCTTGCAGGATGGCCTAGAGGCACACGCGTACAGGGAAGAGAGACGACTGAGTGAGAATGGAAAAGGGTAGTGTCAGGGCTGTGTCAGACACAATTATGCTATTTTTTCCGAGCTGCATACAAGAGAGGGTACAGATATGCATGTTTATGACCAATAAAACAGGGAGTACAGACAGACTGTGGCAGCCTGTCATTGTTTTGTAAAATGTCTGAGTCACAGGTGTCTCAGATATCTCTATAGTAAACTGTCTCTGGTGTGGATGAATGGCACCTGCACGTATCTGATGATTATAAAAAACATTAAGCTGATCCACGGGCAGGTGGCCGGCCTCATAACAGCCTCATTTATAGCTTCCCTGTGTCTACGGCCTTGAGCTGTATCGTTACTTGAAGGGGGAGGGGGTTGCTAGGTGACCCCCACCGGTAGTCCCGGAGACTGATATATCGCGAAGGTGTGCTGGCCCCATTTTCCGATAACAAATGAGTGGCCTTCCTGGAACCAAAATTAGAGAGCAGCTGTGGAAATGAAAGTAAACCTCGTGACTAAATTATTTTTGTAGTCGATAAAAAAAGTATATTGCTCCCCCAACGGCTAAATTGTGAAAAGGTTTATCAGTCGCGGCAAATAAAAACGGAAAATTAAAAGTTACATTTGGTCCTGGGAATGACTTCATTGGATCCCCAATGTACAAACAGGCGGCATCCATTTGTGGGTGATTGTGGCTCAAGAGTTGGGAGGTTGCCTTTTTTAATCGGAAGGTTGCCGGTTCGATCCCCGGCTTGGACAGTCTCGGTTGTTGTGTCCTTGGGCAACACACTTCACCCATGGCCATTTGTGGTCATCCTGTTTACCTCATCATTATGTATGAAATGATGTCAGACGGGTGTGCACTTTTTGGTTGTCTCTGGCAGCATTAGCTCAGGCTGCATACATGGTCATTTGTGGGTGAATCACAAACTCCCAAAATGTAGTATGTCACTTAAATATTAAAACAACAGTAAGGTTTTAAATAGCAGTTCATGTTCTCACATAAATATGAGTTTCTCCACAAACGCAGACAGGGAGACAGATGTAGAAAACTACTTCAGAATCACTCTTTAATTCTTGCATTCATGGGAAAAATGTCATTTACAGTGCTTTCAAAAGCTCAGGGGGAGAGTGGCAGGACGCCAAGTCTGCCCGATGCACAGCTGTCGCTGGCAACAGCAGGTAGGCTAAGAAGGCACCGTATTTACACTGAATAAGGCCATCAGTTGGACGGGGTCTTCGGCATACACACGACTCAGAGCCATCAACAAACAGATGTCTGACGCCTTTGATTCAAGGGCAAATCCTTAGACAGCTACAAATCACAGACTGCCACCACTGCTGAGCTTCTGACAGTCAGTGGACTGGATAAAAATGCTGCATGTCTTCTTTCTCCCACACTGAACCACTTAACCCCTCACTGTACTTACACCAGTCTGGATATCACAGTTTAGCCGCAATAAACAACCTTCTTCTCGCCTTTACAATTAACATTATTTCATCCAACAAGCTGTTCACCATGAGTGATTGTGTTTTGTAAGCTCTACAAATGCAGACAGGCTTTGACTGACCTGTGCGTTCTACTTTTTTGGTGGTATTAATTACAGTAACAGAAAACATACAGTTGAGAATAGGTTGATTTTGGTTTAATATGCATATGTTTAATTTATCAGAACAAAAATTATTTTCATTTTGTGGAATACAATAAGTTTGTGAACAATGCAAATCCTTCTCTTAAACAAATTTGCAGTGCTGGGTCTGATATTGCTGAAAACAGATATTAGCTCTTATTCCATTCAGTGGGGAAACAGAAAAGCTAAAAATATCAGCACTTGATGGCTGATGACAAATTCTGCTTATTTTATCCCACGTTTGTGAAAACCACATTTTTTTTTACTTCACTGCAGTCACTTTTGAGATAAAGTGTCAAATTTGCACGGGAATCAAAAGCTTACATGACTCACTGAGATAATTTTTAAAGGAAAAATATCATTTCACTTTACATACAGATGAGACAACAAAAAAAAACTATTTTCAAAGTTAACACTAATGTTAAAAAGAGTTTCACAGAAAGAAAAGAAAAAAATAACAGCTTGTGTCTCTTCAAAAACCCAGATGCTTACTAGGCTAGGGGAAGACAAATCAATGCAACATAGTATCAATACAGGGACACCAGTTATGGATATTTTATTAAATAAATTCAAATACTTATATCAAATCTGCTCCAACGTGTTTAAAACCCTCACTTAATGGACACACTTAGCTTGATAAAGCTACCTGCTATTTCATAGCAAGCTAACGGTTCAGTCACACGAGTAAAAACAGGACAACCTCCTTAAATCTACAAAAAACTGTGGCTGTGGCGATTTTACTGAATTTTTTCACAATTTCTGTGAACCATAAATTCTGATCACAAGATGATTGCAGAGGCGACCTTTCTGCAAACAGTTGCAGTGTGACTTGGACTGACTGCAGTCACTGTGAAAAAAAATTGCTGAAGGTTTGTAAATAACTGCTGCCTAATTTAAAAATGCAGACATATTTCCAGCATGTTGGCTTTAGACTGAATGAGTCTTTGTTGAGAGGACTCAACTCAACTGTCTGCCTGCTGAATGTATTCTGGTTATATTATTGTAGAACAGGAAGGTTGGTGGATGAAAATGTAATTGATAAATGTGAATTTCTGTTAAATGTAAACTTTGGTAACAGTAACAGATGTGTGATTTTGACAGTTTATCACAGTTAATTGCTGTATTATCAGAAACATACATCTATTTGCCAACTTTGCTATAGTCAGTCACAGACTGACAGCAGACTGACTTTGGTTTATGGCAGATTTTAGTGGCAGTGTTGATATGAAAAAACAAATGTAATCTTTAAAGTTATGTCAGTCTTAAAGTTTAAATTTTAAGATGTGATTTGCAGTTGCAGAAAAATAAGTGAATCATTGCAATATATGTTATTAATCGAAAAATGTTACAAATCTCAATAACATTGTATCACAAGTATAGCTGTATTGTGGGGTGATTTCCAGCTCTAATACTTGATAGCGCATTTCCCATTTAAAGTACTTTTGATTGTAACGCCAAAGTAGCTGCAGATATTATAAAAAGCAAATAGTGATTAGATTGATCCAATGTTGTAATGTCAGTTTCTTTTTTCTCGTCAGATTGACTTTACAATCTCAAAGAAGGTTCTGAAAAAGTGCCAATTTAAAATCTGCAATAAGTTTTAAGATGTTAGATTCAACTTAGATTAACAGCTCACAAGCAATTCAATGCAGACAACTCTGTGTTGCCAAAGGTATGCGACCTAGAAAAACAAATTGGATTTTATTCAAAAGAGCTGGTACATACCATACTGTTAAGTTCTCGTTTCCAGCCTTGGACATACAAGAGTGAGATTTGCAAATTATTTTGTTTTATGTCTAGAATCACAATAAACCATTAAAACTGTGACAGAAACTCACTAACAACTTATTTAAGCCTTCTTTTTTTTCCTAGCAGGATTTTTTTCTCACACTGGTCTAATATTATCCACGATAAAAGCAGACAATGTGACTCATTCACCATGTGTCTGTAACCTCATGTGTTCGAACCGACAAACAATATTTCCCGTTGGGTTACCACGACTGATTTCACTGCTGTTAAAATCAAGGTAGAACAGGATTTAGAACAACGATCGACCAGGTTCTCCTTGCTGGTGCTGTACCAAGTATTCGCAGTAGTGAGTCAACACTGATTCAAAAAGAAATTGGAGATTTTGTTTAAATGACGTGAATTTTTTTCAGGCATTTTTTTTCCCTCCAATACATTTGTTTTCTGCTTTAACTCCCATTACACATGAACCCCGTGCACTCCGTGTTTTTTCACACCACTTCATGAATAAGGAGGGAAACACATTCATCTCGTGACAGCTCCACACACTGCACTTCCTGGAATTATGCATCACTGCACAAATAGGTGTTTACTTGCAACTGTGTTTGCCCGCCTCTATTTGGACGCCGCCGTTGGCGTTCATTTCTCTACGAAAATACCGCTTTGTGTTTTAGAGTTCAGGTGCTGAAAGGTGCAATTTCGGGTGGTGATAAAGGACGCAATAAGGAGCAGTTTCATCAGTATGCATCGGCAAATGTTAGGGTCCAGCAAAAATATGATCATCTACGCCTGGCAAAAACTGAACTCGGCGACGTACCTGCTGCATATATCTGTTGATATATTCAGTGACCCTGGGCCTGCTATCAAAGTGTCAAAAAAAAAACCAACACAGATCATTCTGACTTGGGAAAGCAATGTCTCTTTAGTGTCAATTTTTCACTGCATTACAGCCTCCCTCCCTAATAGATGGAATCCAAGGCAGCCCTTTGCCACCAGAAAAGGGTTCATTTTTTGTTTCATGCATAGGTTTTGAGAGCTCTGGGAATTTGCAGGTATGGAGAAATGATCCCAAAGAGAGAATCCTCTCTATGCACTCAAATAAATAATTAACAACACAGCACATCGACAGCTGTGTCCCCGCGGCAGTGCATCTGATGGCTGACTGTACTGGGAAGCTAATTATATCCTAATTTTGACTCATATTTTCTTTAAAATGTGCAATTTTCCATTTGTGACTTTGTGCATTTTTACACTTCAGTATTCAATCTGTACTTGGGTACATGGGTATTCCTTTTTTTAATTGTTCTGCGGATGTTAATAAATGAAGATATCTGGGTTTAGTTGTTCCAGTGACTGAATATTTTAAAATATCCAAAAAGATGAGCAAGCACTACTGTATGTAGAGTACATACAGTATTTGAATGTTTATTTTTCATTACTGCTGAGAGCAACAGCAGCATAAAAAATGACATCCCCCGCCCCTCTGTATTTGAATGGCGTTTGCAGTTTTGCCTCCCAGCCCATGATTTGCTTGCATGGCAAGTTTGTTTCAAATTTATGGATGAGGTTACTGAAGTGCACTCAGAGGCCCAAAGAAAGCACAGCGTGAACATGCAGGAAAGGGGAAATTCTCAGCTACCTTAAAACCGGTGAGATAATCAATAAAGCATTGGCTTCCAGCAAACAAAGGCTTTTCTCTTCCATCAACCGAACACGGACACACTAATAAAAATTTGAAAACAATAACTTTGCCAAGCGCATGCATTTCGAGATCAAAGCTCGACTCACTGGAGATGCTTAATAAACGCGTCTAACAGAAACGTACTGCAGACAGATGGGGAATTGCATGCACCGGTGGTCTGATTAGAAAACTGAGATTTCCCGTCCAAATCTCGACGCTTTAATCCCCCACTGTCCCGGAATAGTTTGGGATTTTGTTATTTGTAATATTGCGTAATGACGTTGGTAGTGCGCTGCTATTTTCTCAGCTTTAACAGAAGCCGACTATGGAGTTACAGACACTATTTTATCTTGTGGCTTTTAGGATGACAGATTACATCACAGCACACACTGAAGTACTCCCTAGAAACATTGCAACATTCAACCACAAGAGAGGGGGACTCAGACCGTTCTCACAACTCAGTGCAAGACTGTGCTGTTAAGACATAAAGATGCAAATGTGAATCAGTGTGCACTAGCGAGCTCCTTTTATTCTAGGTTAATTGAAGGCAAGGTTAAATGGGTAGCTCAATCCACTTTATTGACGTGAGGATCAATTGTTCTATATACATGGTCATGTTTCAGCACTTAAATAAATGATGCTTCTGTCTGCGCATTAAATAACGTACATTATTGACACCAGGCCAAGTTTCACATAACGTAGTCTGTTGGTGGACAGGGTCTAGTCTGTATTTAACGCATATTGGAAAAGGAATTAAATATAAAGAGGCTTTTGAAAAATGCATTTCATAACACCGGCCTTTATCCAAATCACATGATCATACGTGCTCTTTTGCCTGCACTTTCCTGCTTCATATTCACAAGATTACAAGTACTGAGGGGAACAACATGTCTGGGGATTGCTCGGCGCAACCGACTGCTCGACTGGAGCAAAAGGGGTGTTTTGTGTCTTGATCAAGGGCAACTCAGAAGTACATGAGGGAGCTTCACGAATTTAAATGTGTTACTGTGTGATAACGAGCCCAGTTTTACACTATGACCTCTAAGTGTAGTGTGGGTCAATCCTCGACTCTCTCTGCTTTTAGATAATGCTGGTTTTATTTGAGATTTTACCCATCAGCCAGTTGTACATTTATTCTTTCAAAGAGACAGCAGTTTGATGTCAGTGGGGCACTAACACTGCCTTAAGCAGCAGCATCCCCTGAGAGGCCAACACAAACACAAAGCTTCTTACGTTTTCTTTCATTATTACAGTATTGAACTACAAGCTGCTTATAGGTCGAGCAGTTATGCTGTGCAAAATATGTTTGTGGGAGAAACAGAAGAAGGTTTCCCAGTTTACCCACTGCCTGGAACATTTTACATGATGCCATATTTCATCATATGACTTCTTTTAAGTGCCTTACCTGCTCATTAAATCACAGTAGTGCATGCTTACTGGCTTTTGAGTACTGTACTGTATTTTGAGTTTCACTCAAGACTTTTACTGTGCAATGTTTCACTTTCCTTAACTTTGCTTAACTCACGGGATGGATCAGTGTTGTTTCAACGTATCAGACAGCTTACTACTTTGCATCATTTGTTCACTTTTCTTCAGTCGAACTTACAAAAGGTGTCAAAGATAACAGTTTGACGGGCATAAAATGGCATTTTTGTACCAAAAGGTGATTTCCAAAGAGATATTAGCCAGAAAATCTGGCATTAGGGATGGGCACTGGTATCCGGTGCCATCATGGCACCGGTTCTGTCATAAACGGTAGTAACCAGACTGAAAAGCAGCGCACATTTCGGTGCTTTATTTCGGTGCTTTTATTTTCCTGAGATGTGATACACTTTAGATTCTAGCCAATCATTTTACGTTTCCGAGGATAGTAGGCGGGTCCAGGTACGTACGTTCTTTTAGAGCAGAGCTACAGATTAAAAATGCCCAAGGCGAAGCGGTCAAAAGTCTGGCTGTACTTCACAGCAAAAGATGCAAACTCAGCAGCCTGCAACAAGTGCTTTAAGCTGATACTGTGATACTGTCAAAGGAGGTAACACCTCAAATCCGATGAAACACCTGGCGATGCATAGCGTTTCTTTTAAAAGCCGAAAAATGCGCCGTATTTGATAGCTTGCTGCGAGACCTCACACCGTGCACATCTACTGCGGGTGTGGTGCCTGTTATCGGACCCGGAGTTAGCAACATCCCCCAAGAACCCGAAGAGTAGAGTCCTGGCCCCCAGCCCTGCCAGTGTAGCAGAAATGATGAGGATGATGATGATGGCAGCAGCAGCAGCCGTTCTTCTCTGCGTGAGTAGCTTAATGTTGTTCGTGTGTAATTTACGTTGAGTGGGCTAACCACGTTATTACATTAATGCAAGTAAGGTGAACTAGCAAACATCATCATAGCTACATGCGGCTGTCTTCTTGTTTGATGGCAGATACTCCCTTCACCCTGGCCAAAAAGGCTAAAATGACCAAAGAAAAAGTGGAAAACAGTTAAACA
Source organism: Perissodus microlepis (assembly GCF_051167445.1). Lineage (NCBI taxonomy): Eukaryota > Metazoa > Chordata > Actinopteri > Cichliformes > Cichlidae > Perissodus > Perissodus microlepis. Next base: position 22,528,735 of record NC_140474.1, on the reverse strand, counting down.
TGAGAGGTTTTTGGACAAAGTTTGTGTTTTTTCCATTGTTTAAGCACTGCTTCCAGCCAAGAATGATACCATATATGCCCCATAGCTGCAGAAAAGGCTAACATTGTTATCTTTTTACAAAAAAACAGCTGAACATGAGAGGTTTTTGGACCAATTTTGTGTTTTCCATTCTTTAAGCACCGGTTTGAGCACCGTTTAAGCACCGGCACCATTTCAAAAGTACCGGTTTGGCACCGGTATCGGTTAAAACCTAAACGATACCCATCCCTACCTGGCATATGTCAGCACAATGTGTAGTGTATCCCTAAAAACTTAAACTGGGCAACTGGAGGACATAAGAGGACGTTGCAGGCCTAAAAAAGATATCTACAGCAGATTAATAGTATCTGAAAGCCATGTTGGTCATCAAATGTTGACTTTCAAACTTGTTAGAATTGGATAAACTCTGTTTCTAGCTTATAGACCACATTTCCATTTATGTTTGCAAGTTTGAATAAATCAGTATGGCTATTAATGTAGCCTCCGGCCTTTTTTGATTTTGGCTGTACGAGTAGATTTGCTTTCTTTGCATACCGACCATGATCAGCTGACCTGTGCCGCTGCTGGTTTATTGCTCTTGTGGATTTAAAAGCAGATGTTGTGCGAGCCATTATGACTACTTTCCAATCCCTCTCCAGTATAAACCTAATATCAAGGTGGAATTTGGCAAGTGTTATTAAATAATATCATCAGCTAAAATTAATGACTCCTAATGAAGTCCTTATAGAAACAAGCCCTGTTACTTAACAGCTATACTGAAACACATATGAGCACTTTTTAATTATGTTCAAAACAATTCCCAGCACAAATAAGGCCTTAAATAAAACTTTTTATGCTGATGTTATACTTTTACCAGTCTAACCTAGTTTACCCAGCACTCTCTGACCTGTAAAACACTTTTAATGTAATTCAAATACACTTTTTTCGCATACCTCCTGTAGCACATCATATACTGTATTACTGACTGCACTGTAAAAAAAAATTGTAATATAAAAGTATTTTACTGTGTATTTTACAGTTTTGTACAGTTTTTCTAGAATATCATTAAATTTACATAAATAGACTGTGATTTTACATTTCAAATGTAAAATAACATAAAATCACTGTAAATGTAATAAAACATAATTTTCTTGTTTTTAAATGTATTTGTCTGTACATATGCATATTTAGATTGTTAAAACACATTCACAAATGTATCATAATTTCACAAATATTTGTCCGTTATTTGACAGATTGAACTGTTATATTCAAATGTAGTACTATGGAAAAATATATAAAATGATTCTTATAAACTTTTTTTACATCAAATAATGTTATTTAGGGCGATTGTGGCTCAACAGTTGTAATCGGAAGGTTGCCGGTTCGAGCCCCGGCTCGGACAGTCTCAGCTGTTGCGTCCTTGGGCAAGACACTTCACCTACTGCCTACTGGTGATGGCCAGAGGGGCCGATGGCGCGATATGGCAGCCTCGCGTCTGTCTGTCTGTCAGGGCAGCTGTGGCTACAACTGTAGCTTGCCTCCACCAATGTGTGAATGTGAGAGTGAATGAATAGTGGAACTGTAAAGCGCTTTGAGGGTCTCATAAAGTGCTATAAAAATGCAATCCATTATTATTATTATCATTTAAACCAACTGTTAACTGCATATTTCTGTACATTTAAGTATTATTATTCATATTGCCGCATTTATTGACCTTGTTTATAGGTAATTTCATTGTTTAATCACATTAAAATGTTCCTAATTTAATGTTTAAAAGCACTTGAAAAAGGCAAAATCCCATGTAAAATTAGGGCAACAAACTGTATTGTCATTACTGAAAATAACCATTTTTTCATGAGAAAGTTATTTTCTGTTACTTTACGGTATTATTTTGGCGCCCCAGCTGCTGGAATATTACTGTTTTTTTAGGATTTTTTTTTTTACAGTGTGATTACTGTACTGCTCAGGCTACTATGAAAAGAAAATTGACATTTACAGTTTAGTTAGGAGTATCACTCATCAACTTTTATTTTTCTCGCTGGAAAATGTAGCAAATGCATCTTTAGTTAGCAAACAGATTCAGTGCCCAATTACAAAGAAACAGTTTGTGTATTTGATGATATTTATAAAGCTATTTCAAATTACCTGCCACTTTTAAAAAATGTTTCTCCATTTATGCTTGCTCCTCTTCAGTTGCTAGCTCGATGCTGAAGCATGCAAATTCAACTTTATGGACTTTGGCAGCATGAACACAGGACAGCAATGAGAAGCAAGAATGGATGTGTGCTGTCAGGGCCATGTGCATACTTAACAGAGAAGAAAAAGTCATCTGACTAGATAGTATTTAGTATTACATTGCCCATCTGTTTGAATTACACATTAGCTGAAGGTGCAGGAATGCCTTTCTCGATCGCTCTGGCCCATTTTAACCTTGTAGGTAAAAGAAGGACCTTGCAATATTTCAGAAGTTTAATCAGGTAAACTAAAGGCACATTTAACCTCTTAGCTGCTTACATAGTTTCATGATTAACTGAAGTCCAAAGAAATATTAAACATTTCTTGCATTCCACAAATAATTGAGACCAGTTCAAAAATAAATCTAAACTTAGTTTTTTATTTCTTTATAATAACGAATCTTAAAACTCACATTTGTGTTGTGCCTGAGCACTAAGTTGAAACTTGCTGTTCTGATCTGCAATACAGCAGAAAGCAGTACTTTTACTCATGATACTTTAAGGAAATTCCTTCTAGTTAGAGTCCCAGAGAGCAGCCATTTGGCTTTTCTACCTTTTAAAAGCAGGTCTTTTGCACTTGCAACATTTGGAACAGCTCTGGGCAGCTTCTGCAGGTTAACGCCAACCCGTAATCTGAACAAATTAGGAGAGGACCATAATTTTAATTTCAGGGATTACTTTAAAAGATGGATTTTTAGCTTTTTCCCTTAAATTTTTGATAAATTCACCTCAAAGTAAGGCTTTAAAGACGTTTCTCTCCCCAGGATATTCTTCTACTACACAGAAGAATGGTTGTACAACAAAATGTGTCTTATTTGTGACTCAGTCTGTTATAATCTGTTCACTGTGTGGCAGGCAAGTTAGGACCCAAACGCAGGACTTGGACAACATGAGTGAAAGCGAAAGGCAGCTTTATTCTGAACAAAACTCAGATTCAGTTGAAGCCAGGAACTAAATAGTCCCAAGAAACACACACACCGCTAAATGGATCACCCAACACTGAACAGGGGAATCAAAACTGAACATAATACACAGAGACAGGAGACTATCAAAAACCCCCCAAAAAACAGGAAGTAACAAACACAGAGGCCAGGACTAAAACAAGAGGGATTGACAATATGACTGCAGATGAAGAGACATGTTGACCTGAAGGGGGAAAACAAACAGAACTAGGAGCAGGTCAACCTAAATGCTCTTAAGACAAAGAGAAATGCAGCAATGAACCTAGAAGTCAACATAGAATATTGAAAATAAACAGTATCATCCAGAACATAGAAACAGTGGGTCAAATGACCCAGTACAATGACAAAGTCGAGTGCTACCATAATCATCATTGCTGGCTCATCCGTCTAAAGCGCTGCTAATGCTATGCTAATTTATATTATGAAAAGTGTGATACACGGTAAGTAACAAACACCCTTATTAGCAATGGCATTACAGAATTCTTCCGCAGATTTGTTTTGAATAGTTTAAATGTCATGCCATTTTCCTTTAATGCTTTTTCTTTACAAACACTTTTTTTGCTGACAATACTTGGGTGCTTTTCCGTAGGATTTTTAATGCTGGTCTTTTTGTAAAGAGATTTTTACGCTGATGTAAAGATAATAGCAAAAGCTGAGAAAAGTGTACATAACAGCATTTGTGGCCTGTAATGCATTCAGTTCAAGGGAATGCTTCTGGGTTTACATCCAAAATGTTGCTTTTATCACACACGTCTTGTCATAACCGAGTATTTTCTGTTTTAGCGTCTCCCAAAAAATAATTTTGCTTGATGTATAAATAGGCTTATGGTATGTGTGCGAGACAGTTTGTGTGAATGTGCATTCAAAACCCCAGCGGTGCCAAGTCAGCACCGAAAAGCTCTGCTGTCCAGATAAACAAATCAACATGCAGCTGTGTCCAACTCTTTATTTATTCACACTACATGGATGTTTGCAGCATTTTTTGTCTACAGTATAATACACCAGACTTCAGTGTGAGAGGCAAGAAAAAAGCGACTGTGACAAGAAGCAGAGTGTAACAAAAACACTATAGTGCCCCCTGTATGATTCATGCAAACTGTCAAACCAGCCCATGAACCATAAAAAATATATAATCATTGTCCTCCTGTTCCTGGATTACCTCATCATATTTGTGATTAAAAAGGACAAAAAAAACTGTCCTGGCGGTGGGGATTTTGTGGAACTGACATACAGGAGAGCTAAGTGCACACCTTGTGATAAATAGAGCTTGAGGACAAACCACATTTCCTCAGCAGTAAGGGGGTGAATTGCTTCAATAAACCGTGGAAAGAAAAACCATCTCAGGCTAATATTGACTTGGTCCTGGAGTGAAGCGGGTGTTATTGCTCCATTGATTTTTCTGCTTCTTTGGTCGCCACTGATCAAGTCCTAAGTACGGGTGAAAAGTGTCAAAGGCTTTGCCAGTCACCTGAAGCACCTGCACAGCTGCAAAACAAAACTCCAATCATCTAGCCGAGCAGCACCCATTACATATTCACATCTCCTAAGTAGGGATGGGTACCGGTACTGACATAAACGTTAGTAACCAGACCGAAAAGCAGCGCACATTGCGGTGCTTTATTTTGGTGCTTTTTTTTTCCTGAGATGTCATACACTTTGGATTCCAGCCAATCATTTTACCTTTGCAAGCGTAGTAGGCGGGCCCTGGTACGTACGTTCTTTTAGAGCAGAGCTACAGATTAAAAGTGCCCAAGGCGAAGCGGTCAAAAGTCTGGCTGTACTTCACAGGAAAAGATGCAAACTCAGCAGCCTGCAACAAGTGCTTTAAGGTGATACTGTGATACTGTCAAAGGAGGTAACACCTCAAATCTGATGAAACACCTGACGACGCATAGCGTTTTTTTAAAAGCTGAGAAATGCACCGTATTTGATAGCTTGCTGCAAGACCTCACACTGTGCACATCTACTGCGGTGGGTTGCCTGTTAGCAACATCCCCCAAGAACCCGAAGAGTAGAGTCCTGGCCCCTAGCCCTGCCAGTGTAGCAGAAATGATGACGGATGATGATGGCAGCAGCAGCCGTTCTTCTCTGGGTCAGTAGCTTCATGTTGTTGGTGTGTAATTTACGTTGAGTAGGCTAACCACGTTATTACATTAATGCATGTAAGGTGAACTAGCAAACACCGTCGTAGTTACATGTCTTCTTGTTTGATGGCAGATACTCCCTTCACCCTGGCAAAAAGCTAAAATGACCAAAGAAAAAGTGGAAAACAGCTAAACATGAGAGGTTTTTGGACAAAGTTTGTGTTCTCCATTCTTTCAGCACCGGTTCGAGCACCGGCACCGTTTCAAAAGTACCGGTTTGGTACTGGTATTGGATAAAACTTAAATGGGATGGAGAACTGGCTTTCATGTTGGCAAAAATCTGACTTTTTACACTTTTTCAAGTTTGCAATTTAAAACTTTGACAGTCAGTGAGGAATCCATTTGTTTATACATGGACTTTTTGTCGCACTGCAATATTTATTACTGACAGGTCTTCTAGAAATGATGCAGCACAGGAACGCATTCACTCCTTTGTAAAACATAGTCACTGCAACTCCTCATACACTGCAGTATTTTTTGTCTCCCATGCACTGAATACATTTGTTTAATAAGGATTTGCCCTTAGATAAGTTAGTCTTACCTTATTTGTGATCAACAAATAACAAGTAGCCTTCCCACCATATAGAATATATTTGACCTCGTTACTAAGCAAGGCATTCGCTTGTATTCAGGCAGCTGCTGCAATAAAGTAAAATGTCCCATGAAGATCATATTGTGCGGGCCTTGTGCACCCAGGAGATACTGCTGGGTAAAGGCTTTCACTGGATAAATATAGTTTGTTTAGAAAATACCGCACAGACTGCAGGATATTTATACTTCAAAAGGCTTGAGGGATATTACTGGCTTTACAGAGGAGACAAATGATTTTCTGTGTCATTGTCTGTCTGTAAAGAGGTTGCAAATTTTGCCTCGAGAGGCAATTTCCTCTGTATAAAACTCCCCTCTCTTGTTTTATGAATTTTTGAAGAGAGTATTGTGCTGTTGGCTTTGTGCACAGGACTTGTGTTTACTTTAACTTTTACCTTTAACCTGCAGTTTATTAATCATTCATGTACATTTTTCCAAGTTGCAGCTTAGACCAGAGGATTGTCTTGTGTACTCAGGGGAATGTAATAGTTAACAAGAAAAAAACAACAAAACCAGGCTCTGACACTAGCAGTAGTGGAAGCAGCGATGATTACAAAACTAATGCATATAGGCACGAGTGTGAATGGTTATACTTTGAGGGTGGTTACTACTGGTGGAAAAATTCCTGCTCCAAGAAGAACTTAAAAGTATAACAATAATGAGGAGCGCTTCAGTGCTGAGCATTTTCACATAAAATTATTGGTGGAGTGCAGTTTTGTTGCTGATCCAGAACATATCAGCCCATGGGATGTTTTCATTGACCCTCATTTCTCCTTCGGCCTGTGCTGCATTTTCCCCAGCAGAGTGTGCGTTTTTACTAGGAGACTCATTGTCATTTCCCCCCTGTGGAAGATATTTCCCATGCACGCCTCTGGCATGACAGTCAGTTAATCCTCCCAGGTCTCCTTTACCTCACCTTTGTTCAAACCCTCAGTGCCTTTATGCAGTGTGTGGTTTTATACAATATGTGTCTTCCCACAGAGGACTTTTAAATTCCTGCTTATTTAATACTCTGAACATTCTAGTTTTATTTGTTTGTTTACTGTTTTTCTGTCAGTAAGCTAATTCCCTGCCGGCTGTAGTATTTACTGTGTCTCAGTTGTGTTTCAGTTGGTACTTCCATTAGTGGACATCATGCAATAGACCATATACTGTACTTACATACAGTGATGTATGGGACATTGAGTCTTTTCTTTTTCATCCATTCTGTTGGAGATTTGCTGGTGTGCTTGGCATTGTTGGCCTTCTGCATGACATAATTTGGGTTTATGGGTTTGCTTTAGTTGTTACAAAGATGACTTCACATTTTACTTTAGAATACTTTGGTTTAAAAAGGAGTTCACTGTCAATAGGGCAAAATGTCCAGGTCCTGTGGTTGCAAAACACGACAAAAAGTTAGTTAGTAGAAAGTTAGTATGATGTGTTTGTGTTGATATGCTTTGTTTGGTTTTCCCCAAACATGGCACCAAACATGTCCATCCAAAGGACATTGTTTCAGAGGTCCTGTGGTTTGTAGGCCACGCTATGTTCTTTTTATTCACCATCTTCATCCAGTTTTTTATAGTCTAGTGATTTACACATTTATGCATTTGCCTAACAAATAAAATATCCCTGGTTTGATTCTGTGGCGAGACACAAATACAGGTGTCTGGTGTAAAAACCTGCTAAATTAAATTTGGCACTACCTGCTTTGGCAACCCCTTATGAATAAGGGCATAGCTGAAAGCAGCTTACAGGGAATCCTGGATATTATATGATCTCTTTATTCTCCTGACCTTCTTCAGGGTTATAACTAAGAGCAAATTACAACCTTCATCCAAGGCATGAAATATAATGACATGGTTTTATAGAACTCGTGAGATTTGGTCCTGTTCTGTCAAAACCTGTGAATAGTGAAGCTGTAAAGAAAATATGGACGTGTAGCTCATGTATGCACGGAGTTGCTCATTAAATAATCTCGTTTGGGAAAGTGTTCTTACAGCCTGATAATTTGAAACACATCCGCCCTCGGGCTACACACTCTAGCTTTCTAGAAAATGCTGACACAGCTAACCTGAGTCTCTCATATCTCACTTTCTTCAGTCTTCAAAAAGGTCAGTCTATTCCTGCCCTCTCCTCTCCTTCAAACGCATCATTCACTCCCCTCCCTTCCCCCAAATTCATTAGTCTAATGAGTTCAGCTACCGTCCTCTCAGCCAATGTCAGCCGACAGTCACACTTATCAGCCCCGCAGTCTTATCCAAACAGCCACTCCTTCAAAATGTGATCCGCATCTCTGACCAGATCGATACTCCAAAGAACAAATCCTCATTATCACTTTCAAAGTTAAAGAGATTTAAAAAAAGTAGAGGGCCTGTTGGTCTAGGTACAAAATGTTGATGCTTGATTTTAAATCAAACAATTTACTCACTGCCTTGTTTTAAAAATAGACATTTTCTACTAAACCCATAAACCCATCTTTAACTTACCACTGCATCAAGTGACGCAGACAGCCGAAGCTAAATTTAGGCTTTAATTCTTTTTGCTGGTCCTTGCTATGCTTTCAAGGACTTTGGTGGTTGGATTTCAGCAGACAGCACAGTTTGGTTATGATCCGTCTGGGGAGGAGAGAGAGCTGATTGTGGGTCGCCTCTATTGGGATTCTGTGCTCACAGATAAGATAGCCCTCGGAGACATGCTGCCTGCAAGCGTATCGACTTCTATTTCCAAATCCAGTCGATCATATCTGGGTCAGAATATTTGGCTAATTAGAGGGTAAGATAGTTTTTTGCGTAATTCCACAACAGGGGGACGTGCCACAATAAGCACATTTTTCAAAGACAATAAGACTGTGACTGCAAATCCCTGACGGGCTTTTATGGCGCCATTTATAACGACGTATCGCCTGCTCATCAGCACTATAATTTCCTGCAGAAATTGCGTTTAGGCACTTGGTATTCAATAGAGGATGTTTATCAGATTATATGAGCCTGTGCAGTCTAATTTGCATGTTTCTGAGGGGCTCACGTCATGACTTCAGTGCTCGCATTTGAAAGCAGGAAGAAACAGGCGAAGATTCAATTTTGAGCATCTCATTCAAAAACGCCCGAGTTCAAGATGTTTAATTTCTGCACCCCACCAGATAAGTCCCCTCCTTTGCAAGTAAGATTTACACACATCCCACAAAAAGACATCCTGATAGTGGTGATAGAGCTAGAGTACAGCTCATCTGTATTCTGTAAAAGAAAACAGTAGAAGCAAGCTTCAGGGCTTTTGGTCTACTTTAACAGAACATGTTGTTATATAATAAATATGAAGTCATAAAAGTGATACTTATTAAAAAGTCCAGCCTAAGTTATGCTATTCAGTATTACTTGAAGTTTATAAAAAAGATCATATTGTGCAGGAGGAGACTGAGCTCTTCCTGCACTCTGTATCCCGATTGCAAAAAAAAGATCATGTGCCAGAACCATATCCCAGCATGCAGCTGACAGTGACACAATCAATAAAATGCAACCATTCTTTTTGGCGCCTCTGTACAGTGTTTAACCCCTCTCTTTGTTTTATTTTTGATTGATTCTTGCTGTTTGTTTACATTTTACCCCTCAGACAGACCACCATCTCTTGATTTGATAAAGAGAAAACTAGGGATATGACGTTAGGGCAACCTTGCCTTAAGGGTTGCCATCTGCTCTTGAAGATGAAGTCAATCACCTCTTGGAGCACCCTGAGGATCCCAGATGGCTGTTGCTAGGCACTTTAAGTTAGAGCAAAGCACTCTGAGATAGACAAACATCATGACAAGCTTTACAAAAAAAAAGAGCCCTATTGGTATTTTCTGTGTTAGCAAGATGCAATTAGATGCACTCCAAATTCACACTAAGCTGAATCATTAGTGTAAAATCTTTGAAATTGGGTGATACAAAAATGTGTGAGCCTGAGCTTTCTACTTAATAAACGCACACACAGAAATGGGAGGGAAAAGAAGTGGAGAGGAATATCAAAGAGAACTACTGAGTTCGGAGTTAGTCAGATGGCAAACATAAACACACAAGAACACTCCCACTCTGCCTCTCTGACACTAAAGTTGCTACAAATATTTCTGAGTTATCCCTTTTTCCATATAAATGTGAACACAGCCAGCACAACATCACTCACTTGTTTGTGCACTACTCTTTGAAGCCTAAGGTTAAGTATATCGGCCCTCGCCATCTTGGTTTTTGTAGCCACAAGTGAACATAATTACAGAAGAGTGAAGCATGCTAAGATATCGTTTCATGCTTGGCAAGTGAGTTGCATTAATAGACTACAAGGCGCTGTGGGTGGACAGGAAAGTCAAAAGTACAGTGTAGGTAAAATAGTTTTGTCTCTTTTGGTAGAATTAACTGTATAGACACCTATGCACTTTGTAACATCATTGCATGAAAAATACCCCAAAAGGCGTCAACACTATAAACACAGTCAAAATGCCTATATTAGCAACTTGGTAAGCCGAGGAGATGCCAAGCAGGCAGCTACTGGATATAGCAGCCTGTGTTGACACTCATGTGCCACTCAAAAGGGCCACCACACTCTTAATAATGCATAACATTAAGCATGGTCGTTAAATATAGGTAAGTTGTAGAAAAGTGCTAACCTGTTCTCAAGATTAGGGAAATTATGTGGTAACTGGCTAGACTGTAACCCTACTTATTTCATTTTAACACTGAAAATTTAGATTAAAATATTGAATTTTCAGTGTTAATTAAAAAAAATTAACAATGAAATCTAGTTTATGAAGAAACCCTCAGAAATTCTCAACACAGTGTCACAACAAAGCGTGTAATAGATTCACATGTTGTCCTCTAGTGGACCAGCTGGTCTGTTAGGAGAACATTTTGTCAGGTTAAAACAAACAAAAACAAAAATCAGCCCCAAATTTGAAAATGTAAACTTTTTATGCAGACTTAATCGTTTTTTGTGTCTTGAAAAAACGTTAAATGGTCTCACTAGCCTTTTGAAATGTTTAGCGGCACTACTCTTTGGTAAGAATTTCTTCATGCAACCTGTCTTCTAGCAAAGCTACACATCACAAAGTGCTGTATTTATAGACTGCGGACTGATAGATGACACCAATAATCCTGGTCACATACTCCGACCTGTCCGTGACGTCCCAGCTCTCATTGTTCCCAGAAGATGATGGCCAAGGATGAAAGAAATTCATTCATACAGTACACTGAAGACATAAAATAAAGAAAGAAAAATCTGACTCATTTGCTGCTTGATCGTCTCTTCACCCTTGCATCCATAGACAATGACATCTTCCAAATGAATACGCTGAGAATGGAACCTATGCTGCCCTCTTGTTTAGCTCAATTACTGCTGTGTGATGAATGGAAAAAGCTTGAGTGAAAACCTTTCTATTACTCTGCTGAAATGTGAAAATAAGGTAACATCATAATGTGAAATGAGAATGATTTGGTCAAGGCGTTGTATTGAGTGCTGTGAAGGACATATCAAGGATACTTTTTCAGCTCACTGGCATTGTTTTTGTTGGAGTAGTGCAAGACAGGGAACAGGATGAATATTTAATCAGTTACCTTTTTGGCTACACCATCTTTTTTTTTTTTTTTTTTTGCAAAGTTGCAAGTTGGGATTATATTTCTACAAGCGCAGCAGAATGAAAGTTGAGCAGGTTCTATGGATTTTATTCAGCAGTGTTTGTCACTTTTTTGCAAAACAGCACTAGTCAGAGGACAGAGTATAAAGGTTAAAATTCCTTTTTTTCTTACACTTGTGCCCTTCTCTATGGCAGGACGTTTCAAGTGACTGAAGAAAACAAAGAATGATGATGAGATGGGGTTAAGTGTGGAAAATCAAATCAAAACCCTCAGATTCTCTTTTGCCCTCCAACCCAGTGTATGTCACAAAAGCGAACTGGGCGTTGTATGGCTTCAGTACAGTATGTTGCCCGAGTACATAAAGGCGACTGTTATTCCGCCGATATTGCACTCTCTGACCCGTGAAGCATAGCTTGGTTTAGCTCTGTGGTAGTTCTGCAAAATATATCCTTTCATCCATAAACAGGGAGCGAAATGTCTTTTATTTTCTGGCCCAGCAGACAGATGGTGGGTTTCTTCTGTGAAGCATAATCTCCCAGCAAAGCTGAGATAAAACAGGTTTAATACTGTAAAATCCAGAGGTTTTATCCCTGCTCTGGTGATACCACACATATGGCTCAAAGGAAGGGGGAGGGGGGGAAACAACAGCTGACCAGACATCATGTGACATTTGAGACTTCTTCCATGCAGTTATTATTATTATTATTGTTATTACTCTTTCTCTAAAAAAATAATTAAATTCTCAGTAGTACGATACACGGGCAAAGGTTTAACAGATTTTAATGAATAAACTTAGAAATCAACAACTTAGAATTTAGTAATACTTTACTAAATTTTCTTAGTTCCTTAGTTCCTTGGTTTCCTTTTCTACAGAGCCTGTTTCCAGTTTCTTTGAGGCTTCTGCATAGCAGTGTTTCCAGTGTGAAAGTGCGTCAGGCAGGTTTTTCCGGAGGGTGAACTGGCGAGCGTTCTAAGAGGTTTTCTGCGATGAAGGAGAGACACAGAAAGTAAGTACTGAAGAGAGTTTCTTCTTAAACAAACAGAAAATCCACAAAAGAAAGTGAGTGCCCTGGGTATTACTACCATAGTGGCAATCAATGGAGTGGAGAGCCATGGTTAAATACTGCTGGTAAGTAGGAAAGAAGAAAAGTCAACACTTCCATAGACAAGGTAGGTTTTCCCTTTCGTTGGGATTATCTGTCTTCTTTTTCTTTGTGCTTTAGATCTGTAGATCTCTCCACATCTGTCATTTTCCTCTGATTGGATTTCATTCATTCCCTGTTCTTGAACGCTCCTGTTGTTTTGTGATAAACTGCTGAACTTCAATTCAGTTCAGTTTTATTTATATAGCACCCATAACTCACCTAAAACCACTACATGTTGTAAGTTAAAGATCCTACAGTATTAGAAAGAAACCCCCAAATTCATGACACCCTCTAAGCAATAAGTTGGGAACAGTGGGAAGAGAAAACTTCATTTTAAGAGGAAGAAACTTTCAGCAGAACCAGACACATCTGGGAAAGGCAGCCTTCTACTGCTTGTAGTAGGGGATGAGGGGAGGAAGACAGAAGAAAAGGAACACTAAAGGAGATAAGTCAATACTAACTAACAATTAAATGCAATGGCGGTGTATAATCATAACGTCAGGGATTTGCAGTCACATAAACATGGAGAATGAAAACAGAAGAGTGCACCTTGAGATGACTGTTATTGTGATTTGGTGCTATATTAAGAAAAAAAAACTGAAGTTATGATAAAAAAAAAAAAGCTTGGTGCATCAGGGGAAGCCCCCAGGAAAGTTTTAAGCTCAATCATAAAAGTGGAGCTAGTATAACTTGTATCCTTGTGTTTTAGCCCAGCCTGAAAATGGAAGCAAAAAGTGAATGTCATTTGATTCTATTCTTGAATTTAGTGCACTGAAATAACAAACAAACAACCAAAAAAGTAGTACATTATTATGAGATTACTACAATTTCCTATTATTGTGTAATTAAGGCAACATGCTGTGGCATAGCCACAAAAGCCAGAAATCATGTCAGCAAATTGGCATGGAGAACAATCATGTGGGCCTACCTCCAAGATCCTGAGGTAGAGAATTACTAATTTGATATTTTGACAATATTAAGACAGGACACATCTGCAGCTGCTAACATCACATCACAGGTGGTTGTAGCTCAGGTGGCAGAGCAGGTCAGCCACTAATCAGAAGGTCGGTGGTTCGATCCCAGGCTACCTCCTAGCTGCATGCCAAATATCCTTGGGCAAGATACTAACCCCATGTCTGCCTACTGGTGGTGGCGCCCGTTGGGCAGCTGTGGCTACAATGTAGCTTGCCATCACCAGTGTGTGAATGGGTGAATGACTAAATGTAGTGTAAAGCGCTTTGGTGTCCTTAGGGACTAAGTACAGCGCAGGAAGGAAAACCAATTAATGGATCCCCACATACAACAGCGTAAGCTGGTGCAGACACAAAGTAAATATAATCAGACATTTGCACAGAAACATGGACGATAAACTAAAGATGGAAACGTAGAGTCTGTGATGACTCCACTAGCTGTTTGCATGTGTTCTTCTTTCCTGTGAAGGAATCAAAAGGGGAACTGTCTACACTCTAAAAGGATAGCAAGAAACTGAAATTCATTCAAACTGACAAAGATATAGAGCAAGCATGTGCATGTCATAGTTGTCAATTACTCTGAAGCATGTTTTACAAGTGATGAATTATATAAAGGAGGTTCCAAAATTGAAAAAGAAGTAGACATTTACAGATCTTTCATGGAAATGGATTTCCCCCGAGGACAAATGACATGATCTTTAATGTGAATCATTGTATCGTGACTTGTCCTACCTGCCTCGCCTTTCAGTGGGTTACTGTACAATATGCTACATTTAACTTTACATCTTTGTCATACTTTGTGCCCACTCCTTACAGAATATTTGACAGGCTGACATGTGAATGGTTGCATTAGTACCAACAGAGCACTGCTGCACCGAAAACCAGCTTTAAAAAGAAAACCAGCAAATAATTTCACTTAATGCTTTTCTCAGGTTTGATGAGTCGATGTGTGGATCTTCTTTCCAGCTTCCCAGTTTTCCTTGGCTTTCACAGTAATTTAGACAATCCGTAACTGCTATCCTCAATGTACTGTTGAGTGAAAGGATGCTGCGAAGTTGACGAGGAAAAGGCAGATGGACCTGACAGTGAATCAGACTTGGTGGCGGCATGGATGGTGGACGGGGGGAGGGGGGACCTCACAGAGAGGGACGGAGAGTGAAGAGAAGCAAGACCCACGAAATGGGAAAAAAGGGCGAGAAGATATGTGGGTGTCAAGCTTGGTGACATGAGACAGACTGATTCACATAGGAAAGGGCATGTTAAATGAAAGTGGGGCCTGTGACAGCACCACGGGCACGGATTGCACTCTTATCAAGCGCAGCTGCATCCATTTCCCCTCAGAGGCGACACTCGCACACACGCAGACACACACGAGCATCCATGTAAGAAACCAGTGCCACATCCTCTCACCGCTCCTTTTAAAACTTGTTAGCTTGTTGCCAAAGATTTTGTTCCCAGTAAAAGTTGTCTCCAGCCGAGGTGCTGAAATGTGTTGCTACTGTATTGTGACGTGACTTTGTACTTGGGTGTTTGCAGCTGAGCCTGGTGCTCACAAATAGCTCTGCAGTCAACCTTACAGTGGTATAACACACCCATGCTGTTGTTTTGTGCCACAGCCAGATGAATCACCTGAACTGAAACTGATTTATTGCTTAGCTGTTATCATAGCACTGCTTGGACTTCTAGTAAGAATAGAGTTGCTATTCAAACTACAGCTATGTAGCCAATGCGGCTGGAAAGGATGGAATATTAAAGTCAAAAAGGGCATATGTATTTATATCCATCCATTATCTTCTGCTTATCCACTTCAGGGTTGCAGGGATACTGGAGCCTATCCCAGCTGCCACAGGGCAAGAGGCAGGGTACACCCTTGGCAGGTCACCAGTCTGCCTCAGTGCTAACACAGAGAGACAGTCAACCATTCACACTCACATTCACCAAACAGCATCACTAAATAACCAAACCCTACTAACTGCATGTCTTTGGACTGTGAGATGAAGCCATAGTTCCTGGAGAGAAGTCAAGAAAACATGCAGACTACATCCAAAGTCCACACATCAAGACCGCAGCCTGATGGCAGATCCAATCCCAGAGCCTTCTTGCTGTGAGGCAACTGTGCTAACCACCCTGCTGAGAACAGGACAACCACGAGTCTTTTTACAGTTCATGTTACCAAATATTCTGTTCCTTACTTCATTCATATGCAAATTGGCACTTTCTAAACTTTTGCCTACAGCCCATCTTTCTGACCTTCAACTATAGCCGCAGGCAGAGATAAGCATGAATACACACCAGAGAAAGACTCAAGGCCAACAACAGAGTCCAATCTTGCCCCATTACAGAGCTTTCCAATATCAAAAGCGGAGACCTGCAAATATCCCTGTGAGTTAACCAACCACCTCATGGAGCTCCTGTAAAGTCAAGGGCAACATAGAGAGATGGGGAAAAAAAAAGAAATAATAAATAAATATTTGATTCCCCTCTCATTTCTTGTGTTGGAAATATAATTTATTAAATTAAACATGTACCAGCTGGCAAATTATGCATCAATTACACTGTAAATCACAGATGACTCTGCAGCATGACAGTGACTGCACACCACTGTTAAAAACTCTTCCCCGATTGCTGCTCCCCAGGAGTGAGGGAGTACCCTTTCGCACAGCTTCTGACTTGATTTAAACTTGAAACACACACGCCTCCATCTGCAAAGCCCGACTGCATGCAATAGTACCCCAGAGCCCAGGCGTCCCTGTTCCCAAGTCTATGCTTTACACTGCTTGGCTGAGTTTTATTAATGCAACCCTTCCACATTATCCATCATTTCTCTCTGGGAAAGTTGTGACAGTTAATTAGATGCCACATTTGCTAGAACTATATTAAGGATTCAGTGCTAAAGAAATAGCAGCGATGGTGACCTATGAAGGCAGCAAAATATGCACGTGTTTGTAGGGAAAATGAGAGACAACGCGACTAAACGCTTTAAACTCTTAAAGCTAAGGGGGAGGAACATCAGATAGGCACTATATATCACTATGTCTGTCTGTGGCCAGGCTCACTGAGGTCAGACACTGATATATGATTCACTGTTCCAGCTTTAGATCTGTGTATGGCAGCAAAAAACCGTAATCCTGTGCCGTTACACAGCAGTACAGCAGCCCACATTAAAAGGGATATCATAGTTTGTTGCCTGAGGTTCACACAAAGCTTTAGAGGGTAAAAATAATTAGCATTGATATGTGCTTTTATTATTATGCCTTCAGTTTATTGTGATGTTTTTAATATAATGAATGCAACCTTCTTTTGTACTGTTCGTGAAAACACTCTGAAAGTGGATCCGGTGATAGAAGAGCCCTGTATGCACTACAGACATGCCGTCTTCAGGGAATGAAGCCCAGGAGGAGACCTGCTTCTCATGTTTGATAGATGAAGTGCTAAATGCGTCATCCATCACAGATCCACTCTGCTTATAAGATCCCCTTTTGATGGGATAATATAAAAATATGGTGCATGTTCAACAAGGAGTACTACTGTTTGGCAATGGAAATATATTACCATGAGACTAAATAGTCATCTTTTTCAAAGCTGTGCTTCTTGCCAAGGTAAGCATAAAAACCCTCCTTATCAGAGATAACTCTTGAGAGCATGACTGATGGATCTAAGTGTAGCCTACATAGGCTGGATTATGATGACAGAATAACAGGTGGTATAGATTCTGAGCAATATTCTCTGATCTAAAAACCTCAAGCCACACCACCAGAATGAACATGAAATGCCAAAACAAATTAAATCTAAGCCTTTAATTTGTGTTAATTGATTTCATTTATTGTCTTTGTCAATGGCACAAAAAAGTGAAAAGCTTGCATCGGCCATCGGTAATCATGCCACACTAGGGGTGATAGAGCTTTTGCTACTGTGGCCGCCAGACTGTGGAATTCCCTTCCTCAGGACTTACGATCCGCTGATTCATTGATTACTTTTAAAAAACAGCTAAAAACACATCTTTTTAAAATTGCTTTTTGCTAGCTTTGTTTGTATCTTGTTTGTTTTTTTTTCTTTTTATAATCTGTTATATCTTGTAAAGCACTTTGTGATTTCTATCTAGAAATGTGCTATATAAATAAAATTTTACTTACTTACTTACTTACATGTCAAACTGAGACAAACTAAAACTCATTTTTTAATGATATTTACTAATACATGTCAAATACTATGAGAAGCAGAAAATGACGTATATAATTACAAAAAAACACCCACTTACCTTTGAGATCTTATACAGACGTACCGTCTCAGTGTTTGCAGACTGTAGAGTACAAATACAGCCTTCAACTGTTTGCTACTGAGAAACAGAAGAGATCAATAAAGTTGCTCCACTAAAACCTAATTACAAGTTCATTCCTTAAAGCATGAGTGTAATTTCTATCTCCATTAATGCCTTTGCAAAATCTAAATCCGGCAAGGTTTGTTATTCTTCCCAGAAGACATTAACTCTCACTGGTGTCAGCCAGAATAAAATTCCTTACTGAACAGCGCACCTATTATATTTCTTACTTTGATAAAACGTACATGCTCTAATGCACTGTATAATATTTTACATTAAGTATCTTTTGTAAAATACCCCAACTGTGGATGTAAATGCCCTCACAAGGTCTCACAAGATCTCAAAAAACCACGTGAAATACAACAGGATGATTTTCAAGGCTACAATTTCATCAGAATGTACATTTGTTATAAAGGCATGAAGACCAAAGGTCCTTTATGTTCTGTCTTCACAATCCAGAGGTCCCTGAGCCATGTGAAGTAATTATTGGTTGAGAATGACCTCCTTTTAGTTGAGTTTGACACAGGGCATAACAGTGTGCCTCTAAAGAACACTTATTTCAGCAGACTGGGTTTGATTTGCATGCAACTTTAATCAACGCTGCAATTCTAGTGCCTCAAATGAACCCTGATACAGAAAGAAGGCTGCCTCAGATTCCCACTCCTGTCGATTTCTGCAGGGCTCTTGTCAGAATGTGAATTCAGGGGCTCAGTCGGCCCTGTGCTTGTGAGTACAGACATGTATGCAGGCGCGCACACACACACACATAAAGTGCTTGAGTCATGGCCTGTGATTTAGCTGCTTCCTATGAAATGCAGTGATGTGAGATGCATCTTTATGAGCAAACATGAATAATTGGGATATAAACAGGCTGTGCCCTGACATTTTAAAACCCAGTTGAACCTCAAATTTCTCTAAAGTTATAGATACTTCATATCGGAATCAGAATCACATTTATTGGCCAAGTATATGCGCAAACACATACAAGGAATTTGGTTGTTGATGGTGTCTCTCAAGCACAACAATGTAAAACACAACAATATGTAAACGACACAGTATACACACACATATATATATATATATGTGGAGATATCATCTGAATTTCAGGAGCGGGACCACTCCTCCTTCATGCCCCTCTGGCCTCAGCCTATAAAAGCCCCCCTTCTCCAATACCCGCTGTTCTCATTTTCATGCCCCCCCCTGCCCCCCCCCTTTTTTTTCTATCTTCTCTTCTCCTGTCCTCTCCTCTCTTCCTTTCCTCCCTTTATTTCTCGTAGTACAGGGGGTTCTGCCTGGCCCGAGAGCCGTCGCCAGTCCCCTTCAAGGCCTTCCCCAAACCGCAGCACTAATCACACTTCCTCATCCCTCATTGCTCATCGTTACCAAGGGAGTGGTCCCTGCTATGTGTATATGTATATATATATATATATGTATATATATATATATATATATACACACATATATACATATATATGTATATATATATATACATATATATATATATATATACATCATGATCTATTCTGATGTTGGTCTCCCTCTTCAAGTCCTGGGAGATGGTGGTACTCAGGAACTTGAAGATCTCCACAGTCGACACAGGGCTGTGTGATATGGTGAGGGAGAGCAGTGTTGAGGGATGTTTCCTGAAGTCCACTGTCATCTCTGCAGTCTTAAGCATGTTCAGCTGCAGGTTATGCTGACTGCACCAGAGTACCAGCCGCTCAACTTACTGCCGGTATGCAGACTCACCACCATCCTGAATGAGGCCAATGACGGTGGTGTGATCTGCAAACTTCAGGAGTTTAACAGCCGAGTTCTTGGAGGTGCAGTCATTGGTGTAGAGGGAGAGTAATAGTGGTGAGAGGACACATCCTTGAGGGGCACCAATACTGTTTCTGAAACAGTCGGCTCTCATCCTGAATGTATATTCTGAGTTCCAGGCGGGAGGATAGGGGGGTGAGAGGGTTGGGTTAGGGGTGTGAGTCTATCCATCTCAAACCTGCAGGCCCTTCCACACTGATGCAGGGTCGTTGGCTGAGAGCCGTTCTTTCAGCTTCTCTATAGAGCAGCTTTAGAAATGCACATGCAAACATAGCTGGTTTGAATATTTATACCCATTTGGATTCCCATGCGAGTCATATTGCTCACCAGAGACACCAAAAAACTCCAGTGTCCTAACTTCCTTTCCGCCAAAACGATTACCAAATTCAAATAGTGTGCTAAAGGTGTTGATCTTTTAGATTTCCTTTTTTTTTCAAAGCAGCTCTTCTGCCTCCTTCAGAGTGAATTAATATGTGCACTAAAGGGGGAGAACAGAAGGGGGGAAACACCTTGCTTCATTACTGAAGTCTTCTCAAACATCACAGTGAGGGATTTTTTCATATATTTAAGCTGAGCAGATGCTCTTCCTAACTCCTGTACTTTCTGTTGTCTGGGTGAGTCTTGTCCTTACTTTCGCATCAAGAAAAGAAGAACACGAAGTTGGTGAAGCATGGGGGAAAAGAAGTTTAAAAAGATATATATATCATCATCTCCTTCTTTCTGCTTTCAGTTTTTATTCATCTGTCCTTATTAAAATCGGTTC
Source organism: Perissodus microlepis (assembly GCF_051167445.1). Lineage (NCBI taxonomy): Eukaryota > Metazoa > Chordata > Actinopteri > Cichliformes > Cichlidae > Perissodus > Perissodus microlepis. The sequence continues at coordinate 22,508,192 of NC_140474.1, read as the reverse complement.
AGGTTTATGAGCTACTCAAAGGCACTCTGAAATGCAAATATATAGTGACTCAGCTTTAATGAACATGAATATTATTCACAGGTTGTCAAGATTCATTCAGGTGACCTTGTACGCTAATATATTTTGGTTATGAAGTGATTCACACACACATGCAGTTCTTTTTTCTACATAGACTCTCAACAGATTTCACAGTGTAAAGAAAAGGTGTATTAATTACTGTGTTATATTATAGCTTAACAGCAACCATCAATTAAAGTTAAGAACTCTTTGAATTTGAGCACTGTTATTTATCTACATTACAACATCTGCTGCATTTGTATTTGACTAATGAATGATGTTAAAACCTGGGTCGAACTGATATTCTTGCACCAGCTGAGCTTTTGTTTTCGAAAGTACACAGACTTAGGTGTAACCTGTGTGTGTTATAAGCAGTGTTGTGGATGTGAGCAGCCCTGGTGTGTGAGAAGCAATGTTAGCAGCCTACTGTGATCAACCATAAAGCATCTGGATATTCCAATTTCAGCGTTAAGTTGTGCACCATGTTCACTTCCCTCTGAGAAAGGACATAAAGGTTATTGTCATGGTGCACTACGATGCTTGCTCTCTCTGACTCCCCCTCATCACTGCAGAGTTGGTCCAAACAGTAATGGTTACCAGCTAACGAGCTAGGCGAGAGCAAAGACAGCAGCATATTGAACTTTACAAGAACTGAAAAGTTAAATGTGAAGTCTGTGTGTGAGAATCATTCAGCAACAGCAAGGTACTTGAAAAGACCTAAGCAGGTAAAGCTTTAACTAAGTTCATAATATTACATTATTATTTAAAAAAATGTCTGGAAAAGCTTTATTGTGAAAAAAAATACATTTGTTTTAAATAATTTCTAAAACTCCTGGGATTTTTACCAGGAGTGGCTGACTTCTGACAGGGTTGGCTGCCCATCACCTCTGGTCCACTGGGACTCTCACCCCTTGGTCGTGGGCACCACATCTGGGGCCTCCCTCCTTCTCCTGTTGAGATGAAAGCGCAGATGTTGTCGAGATGTGTAGCCTCAGGTCTTCGGTACTCTTGGGGGGCTGCGGATTCCCTGGTTCTCCTGGATCCATCTCTAACTGCTTCTGGCTCCTGGGTTGTGTTATTGCGACTTTCCACCCTCATTTTCAAGTACTTTTTAGGACAAAGACACATATACAGAGACTCTCTCTCTCTATCTCACACACACACACACACACACACACACACACACACACACACACACACACTGCAAGAAGACTGTTGATTTATGTACCCGTGCATTTTCATATTTCTGTGTCCCAGGTGCTGTATGTTTGGTTTTTTTCTTACAGGTGCAGCAGTTGGCGATACATTGTGCATTTCTATTTGTACTCTATCCTTTTATTATATTTCCCTCTATTTCCTTCCTCCTTCCCTTTTTTTCACTGCCTGTCCTGACTTAGACATTGTCATACTGTATACGACATATAATGTAATAACTGAAATAACACAAATAGAAAAGAATAAATAAAACAGATACAAGAAACACCTGAACAAGAGGAGCATATAAAGAGTTTATCTCGGAAAAGCAAAATGTGTTTGACACAACAGCTCATTCAGATCATGATTCTGATTGTAAAATCTACCAGACAGGACAGGATTAAAAAAAAAAAAAAATTAAAAAGCAAGATTTTTTTTCTCCTGTGTGAAATGTTAAACTTAATTTGAATATATCACAATGCCATATCATATTGTAGTGTCTTGATCCCAGCGTGGTCCCAGTTTTCTGATTTTGATTTCTTGTGTAATATTAGGTGTTAATTTTGTATTATGAGCCTTGTTGTTATATTTTCAATCTAGCTGCTTTTTACACTGTGGAGTTTAATAGCCCCCTCTTAGTTTCCTCTTCTGTTAAGTTTTCGGGTCCGTGTTTCATTGGGATTGTTATTTATTTTCCGTTTTACTTTGGTAGTGCTTTGGCTCTTGTGTTTTGTGTTTAGTTTTCCTTCCCTCCTGGCTCATTGCCATTGACAAAGGGTTTATTAACTTACCTTTTTTGTTCATTCCTTTTTGTAGTCTCTTGGCACCTGAGGATCCTGTGATCTGTTTATGGACTGATTATTTTGCTCTTGTTCCTTACAAGAGCTGTAAGTAGTTTGTCTGCCCCTGATGTCTCTATTGAATTTTTTGAATGATTTTCACAAATCACATACAATTACATCACCTTAGTTAACAAACACGCAAATAAAATGAGTAGGAAAAATTTCACTTCTCTTCTGGCTCCTCCAGTATAATCAACCTGCCCGGATCTGCATGAGAGAGTACTCTGAAGGCCAGTGTTTCTGGTGAGCATAGGTGTGTTTTTACACAGAAGATTTAGTGGTTGTATAATCCATAATTACGTAAAAAGGTACCATTACAGAAGAAAAAAACAGACTTTTAGAGGCATGTGTGTGTGTGTGTGTGTGTGTGTGTGTGTGTGTGTGTGTGTGTATAACAATAGATCAGGCTTGTGTTCTCATGTTTTAGATAAATACTAAAGTGGACTTATCCCCTGCATACCAAATTTTAAGATAAGGTAATAACCTCTGAGTCAGCTGTGGGCTACAAGCCTGATGTTTGTTGGCTGTGGACCACAATTTAATAATTTCTGGATGTGAATTCACATGCTGACTTAAAAGGTCAACGAAAATACAGAAAGAATGCATTATTCACTCACCTTTTCCTTAGCGGGAAATCAGATCTGATCACAGCTGCCAGTAGGTTGAAACTTGGATGAGCCACATTGTAAACACATCATGCAAACAGTTAAAAAAAAAAAAAAGACTGCATACGTTTTCCTAAATGACCTACACCCCTGTCATTTACACAGAACTACAGATGTCTGAATTTGTGGAAAGCCCCAGTCACAACCTCGTGGGGATTTCTCTAGCAAAGAAACAGGGATACGTTATCTTACAAATATGAAATAAACATTAACTCACTGCATTTGACAAAACACACACAGACTAAGAGACAGATAAACAGAGAGACATCTATTTGCCTCACAATTGGGGCGAAACCTATAAGTGTGTCTCTGCCCTCACAGAAACGTTCAGTCTCTTAACATGCCTTTCATGCTTGTCATCGAATTGGAGAATGGTGTTACCATGACAACAGTGTCTGAGGCACAGCCTCTGGTGACAGCCTGTAGTGGGTCCTAACACACAAATACACACACACACTCACAGAAAGCCAGAGTATGAGCAGGTGAAATATCTGCACATCAAAGGGAGCACACTGACCTGCCTACTGCTGTTTTTAAGCACCAATAAATTTCCCGCTGATCTCTTTCTACAGGTGGGCGAGAAGGGAGCGACTTCAAATGCCTTCTGAAAGCAACAAAAGGTGAAACCGTGTGAGGCCCAACAATAACGTCATTTTCTTCCAGTAGAAACACACAATAGAGCTTAATAATGGCATTCCTGAATGGGCCTAAAAGGTCCAAAGTGATACTTTTCTTTTCCAATTTAAGCACTTTGAAATGTCCTTTTTACATTTTTTTCTATCTGATTAATTTTTTTAAATCCACAGCATTTACATACATGTCAAAACCCAATTCCTCTGATGCCCTGTTTGTTATAAAGTGGCATAGCTCTAAATAGTGTGCAATTTAAATGACAAGGACGCCATTCAGTTGTGAAAATGAATAATCAATTGTGGAATAAAATATACACTCTCAGAGGCTGTTTGTCTCCTGAGCTGCACAGAATTCAAAGCAAGAATTGCACCAGAAATTGTCTCAGGCATGGCAATGCTGGGGCGGCTAATGGAGCACGGCTCACCTACTACAGGGAGTGCAGAATTATTAGGCAAATGAGTATTTTGTCCACATCATCCTCTTCATGCATGTTGTCCTACTCCAAGCTGTATAGGCTCGAAAGCCTACTACCAATTAAGCATATTAGGTGATGTGCATCTCTGTAATGAGAAGGGGTGTGGTCTAATGACATCAACACCCTATATCAGGTGTGCATAATTATTAGGCAATGTCCTTTCCTTTGGCAAAATGGGTCAAAAGAAGGACTTGACAGGCTCAGAAAAGTCAAAAATAGTGAGATATCTTGCAGAGGGATGCAGCAGTCTCAAAATTGCAAAGCTTCTGAAGCGTGATCATTGAACAATCAAGCGTTTCATTCAAAATAGTCAACAGGGTCGCAAGAAGCGTGTGGAAAAACCAAGGCGCAAAATAACTGCCCATGAACTGAGAAAAGTCAAGCGTGCAGCTGCCAAGATGCCACTTGCCACCAGTTTGGCCATATTTCAGAGCTGCAACATCACTGGAGTGCCCAAAAGCACAAGGTGTGCAATACTCAGAGACATGGCCAAGGTAAGAAAGGCTGAAAGACGACCACCACTGAACAAGACACACAAGCTGAAACGTCAAGACTGGGCCAAGAAATATCTCAAGACTGGTTTTTCTAAGGTTTTATGGACTGATGAAATGAGAGTGAGTCTTGATGGGCCAGATGGATGGGCCCGTGGCTGGATTGGTAAAGGGCAGAGAGCTCCAGTCCGACTCAGACGCCAGCAAGGTGGAGGTGGAGTACTGGTTTGGGCTGGTATCATCAAAGATGAGCTTGTGGGGCCTTTTCGGGTTGAGGATGGAGTCAAGCTCAACTCCCAGTCCTACTGCCAGCTTCTGGAAGACACCTTCTTCAAGCAGTGGTACAGGAAGAAGTCTGCATCCTTCAAGAAAAACATGATTTTCATGCAGGACAATGCTCCATCACACGCGTCCAAGTACTCCACAGCGTGGCTGGCAAGAAAGGGTATAAAAGAAAAAAAACTAATGACATGGCCTCCTTGTTCACCTGATCTGAACCCCATTGAGAACCTGTGGTCCATCATCAAATGTGAGATTTACAAGGAGGGAAAACAGTACACCTCTCTGAACAGTGTCTGGGAGGCTGTGGTTGCTGCTGCACGCAATGTTGATGGTGAACAGATCAAAACACTGACAGAATCCGTGGATGGCAGGCTTTTGAGTGTCCTTGCAAAGAAAGGTGGCTATATTGGTCGCTGATTTGTTTTTGTTTTGTTTTTGAATGTCAGAAATGTATATTTGTGAATGTGGAGATGTTATATTGGTTTCACTGGTAAAAATAAATCATTGAAATGGGTATATATTTGTTTTTTGTTAAGTTGCCTAATAATTATGCACAGTAATAGTCACCTGCACACACAGATATCCCCCTAAAATAGCTAAAACTAAAAACAAACTAAAAACTACTTCCAAAAACATTCAGCTTTGATATTAATGAGTTTTTTGGGTTCATTGAGAACATGGTTGTTGTTCAATAATAAAATTATTCCTCAAAAATACAACTTGCCTAATAATTCTGCACTCCCTGTATACCCTATACTGTGCATGTCCGTGTCAGAACAGCTGTTTGGCAAAGGCGTAGGTGAGGCTCTCGCTGCTTCAGACTTAAAACACACACGGGCAAGAAACACTTTCAGCCCGAGTGAATAACTTAGCCTACCCAAATTAGGAACACACAGTACTCCTTGTATCTGACAATTTATAGAGTAATACTTTTTCTTTTGTTGCCTGTTCAGCCACTTAACACTGACCTATGATCATTCAAGCATAAAAAAGGCACCTATCTCAAGGCATGAACCAGTGTTTTTGTTTACACAGAACAGACAACTTAGTAAAGAACCTATTTTAAATTGGATTTTTAGGCAATTTGTTAGCAGCCTGTCACAAACCACATCATTTTTTCCTGTTTCGCTGCGTGAATATGCAAAATAGGATGTTTAGACAGTTTGACTGACATAAAATAGCATTTTTGTACCAACAAGGTGATTCCCAAAGGAATATTAGCTATGAACTTGGCATATCTCAAATAATATATAATGTAGCGGAGGATAAAAGAAAAGTGACTGATGAGTATCTGAAAGTCGTGTCCTTAAGACAGAGGGAAAAAATCAGCAAAGACCTGACACAGGACCTACAAGGTGCATCTGACCTTTCAGTTAACCCAACAACTGTTCACTGAAGCCTCATCAGAAATGGTTTTAGTTGCTGTCAAGAAGGCGTTCTTTATGGCAGTCCAAACAATTCAAAACACCGGCCATCCTGGCAATCTGTGATAACCAGACAACATCGCACGCTGTTCAGGGGCTGCTGCACATAGGAGGGGGTCACGCTCACTATCCAGTCCAGTAGCACGTGCTGTCTCACTCTGTTGCCTATGAAGCATAAACATAAAGATAGTGAAGGATTTAATTGTGTCACTACATCTCTGTTTAATTCCATGATTCATTTAACTCGTAGCCTTAAATTTTAATCAATGGCCACAAGTGAGTGAGATTTGTTTTCATCATGAAAACATTTGGATATATGTTGGATATATGTGTCAAATAATATTAACAACGTAATACATTTGTATGGAAATAGGGGGATCTCTGCCAATCAGTACCTTTAAAAAAAGCTGTCCCAAAAAGCTTTTCCTTGGAGCCAATTTTCTTTTTCAAGATTGCGTACTGCCAGAACATCATGTTTTTACATTTAGTTGCATTCACGTTGTCAGTACCACCAATGTTCATCATTTCAGCCATTTTGTGCAAAAATGAATTAAATTTTTACCTCAAGCTAAGTTAATCATATCAAGTATTATGGCATTGGGCAATGGCAGGGGTATAAGGGCAAAAACTAAGATTTTGGTGCTTTCAATCCGAAGTCTTTGGACAGCACATGCAACTTTCTTTAAAAACACATTAAAGACATTAATCTAATTCGACTAATTTTGACAACAAAAACCTGAGATAGATTTCTTTTACAGAGGTGGATGGTAGTTGTGAAGAAACAATGCTTGCACTTTAATTGCTGCATGAGATGCTTTTATTACAAAGATGAGAAATTATAATTACAGAGTTGTTATATTTCTGATTTGGGCAACTGACAACTCTTTGGCAGAATTCAAAATCTGTGAACCCAGACTATAAGCAATTTTATAATTCTAAGTAAGGGAAACAAGAAGAAATTGCACTGACTATCTGTGGCAAAGGCACATAACCAATGCATTTGGGAAAAAACAAAAACAAAAAAACAATAAAACATTATCAGTCATGGACAGTAACGCCTTTTTCAGTAACGAGTAATCTAACTAATTACTATTTCAATTGTTACAACGCCGTTACCGTTACTAACAAGAAAATGCGGTGCGGTCGCGTTACTATTTTTCAACAAACAGACGGTTGAATCTGTCTTCAGCTTACCGCACTGTATATCAGTTGCACGGAAGTAGCTGTAAGTAATCTGGGCGCTACAGCTTTAAGCAGCTGTGCACACTCCCGCTGGCAGCAATCACTTTTTGGCACAACACCTGGAGCTCAGGTGGGCAACAATCGCATGAGTGCTGCTGTTTGGCTGAGGAAGAGTAAAGTAGTCGTGTTAAGCCAATCACATGACCATTTGAAGATGACAAATCAACAAGGTGATATATACCAGCTTTTAATTGTGTTGATAGGCCACGTAAAACCAGAGTCATGATAAACAATATATACAATATATTTTTTCCTGAATAGTTTCGTCACATTTACTGTCTAAGGCAGGGGTCAGTAACCCCAGTAACCACAGCTGGCACGTGAAGGGTTAACTGATGGCACGACCATAGCGGGACTGCCCAATGGGCCGATGCGGTTTTTCGTTTTTTTGGGCCGATGGGTTTTTTTTTTTTTTTTTAGTAACGGTATAAACAATGAAAGGTGGTGGATTGGCCAGATGCATACATATGCCAACAAGACAGTGTGCATCACTGTCACAACAGCATAATTTCATTCAAAGGCTTTATGGCTTTAATACCTGGTGGGCCGGTCTCTAGTCAAAATGCCCGGGCCAATTTTTTGTCCCAGTCCAGCCCTGGGCACGACACACAGTAAATTAATCTGAGAAGTTGCGTTAAAAATTAATGGCTGGGCCAGCGGTGCATATCGCAAATTAGCTCGCATAGTTGTGCCGCATCTTAATGACGGTATCTTAGCTAACAACCCCAACTACCAGATTCAACTTGTTATTGGCTAAAAATAACTTAACCTACTGGTGAGAGGGACATTGCTAGGTGGCAGTTTTTTCAAGTGATATTGAAATTTCCACATTCCAACACTTCAAATGCTTCAGGAGCTGTCCGCTCAACGCAGCATCAGCACCGCGGAAATACACAGATACATCCGAAGACTCGAGACAGAATGCGTTTTCGGGACTTTGGACCTATGTTTATTTTTCTAATCAAATCAAAAAGCTTTAATGAGCAGCTGGGTTTGTCTCGCATTAACTGGTTGGACACAGAGGACATCGACATGCAGCTGATTGAACTGAAAAGCTCGACTCTGTGGGGGTCAAAGTTTGCAGAACTAGAACGCAGCTAGAATCCACAGCTGTGCGTGTTCATGGAGCTTGAATTTTCACCAGCTGGACATCACTACCTGACAAGTTTAACTGTCTTCAGAACATTGTAGAGGCCTTATTGACAGTATTTGGCTCTACATATCTGTGTGAGCAGATTTTCTCTCCCACGAAGAGTGTCCTCAGGTAGCCGTCTGAATGCTGGACACTCAGAGACATGTGTGTCTGAGTGGGAGACCACAGATCACATTAACATGTGTATCCCTGTATTAACAAACATGCCATATTGGCCCAGTTTATTTTTCTTATCATTGTTGTGAGGAGACCATAAATAGCATTTGCATTTTCTGTTGTTCATTTGCTGTTATGGAGTTCTTGTTATGGATAAAAAGTGTCTTTTGGTTTCAAAATAGCTGATAACTATTCGCTGATAGCTGCCAACATCTGCGAACAAATATAATTCTATGAAGTTGTTCTATATAGTGTGTAACTGTTAATATAGAGCGTTATTAAATTTATTGCTAATGCAATCATATGGCACATTGACTTCTGAGGAAATTTTAGATGGCACTCATCATCAGAAAGGTTGTCGACCCCTGGTCTAAGGCCAGCGCTAGGAAGCACTCTCTGCTTATGACCAAAAAAAAAAAAATCAGCCTTTTCGTGTTGGTGGAAAAATGTACCATGTTGACCAATCAAAAGTGATATGGCAACATGACATTTTAGAGAGAGAGAGAGTTTTGAGATTTGTGACATTTAGCGTGTTTGGAGTGTGTAGTTAATGTGTTGTCTTGTGTAGTTAATGTGTAGTGTTGTGGATAGTTTTGTGTTGTGTTTCAGAACAATGAGGCGACTGCTGTCTCCAGGTAGAAAACAGGAGTGATACACCTGCTGTCAGACCTGCAGGTATCAGGCTGTGATGTTCTCCTTTATAGTGGACAGAAATATTTGGAGTGGCACAAATAATTTGTGTAGCATCTTATTGAATGCAGAACAGCTGATTGTTCTGTAAATAGTTTGAAATGGTTATTTTAAAAAGGGTAAAAGGTAAATGGCTGCAAATAACTTTGTTGTTTGCAAAACTTGTGCATATGATTTTAAAATTGACAATTTATATTTGCATTTAAAGTTATGAAATAGGATTCATTAAACATATTTGTGGTTGTTACAGTAAAAAATATAACTTTTTTTTTACTCAAATTTTAGTTTTTGTCTGATTTTAGATCAATTGTGTTAATACAGTATGTCAAAATGGAAATATAACAGTAAATTCAGACACGTGAGGTTGTGCTGAAAACAATGATGCCAAACAAGGCAAAGTAAATAGTTTTTAAAGGTGAAATGTAGAGGAAACATTAAAAGTAGTTAAAAATGGCCAATTATACCCTGGACCCCAGAGGGTTAAACATTTTTTTTAAAGTAACGCAATAGTTACTTTTCAAGTAATTAATTACTTTTAGAGTCTTGTAACTCAGTTACTAACTCGGTTACTTTTTTGAAGAAGTAACTAGTAACTATAATTAATTACTTTTTCAAAGTAACTTGCCCAACACTGGTCATGGATTGGTCACCCCAGAACCCAGACCTCAACATTTTTGGAGCAGTATGGGATCATCCCGAGAGAGAAGAGAACAAAAGGCACCAAACAACCAAAACAGAGCTTTGACTGTCCTTAAAGAAGCACGGAGAACTATTCCTGAAGAATAGTTCATGACTTAATGACATTATAAGACAGCTTGTCTAAAACAGTTCACAATGTGTTGAGGAGCAAAGCTGGTCATATCAGATACTGACTTTCAAGATTGGTAAAACTGTACAAACTGTGTTCTTTATTTCCACATGTGATTGCCCATTTGGATAAATTGCTGAACTATTTTTCCCATTTTCCTTGCAAAGGATGAAGATATGAAGGGTGGCTCAAGATTTTTACACAGTAGTCTAAGAGGATAGATATTAACTGTTTATCTCGTCCATATTTTTCTCCATGTTTTTAGTTCTTTTGTGCAAGCAACTTTTTCAGATTGTTTTTATGTTTAAATAGCAACTAAAGGTGATATTAGACTTATCACATATAAAAATATCTAAAATACCAAACGGCCCAAATGATTAATTGTCATTGGTAGCACAACAGCAAACTATGATGCAACTCAAATATTTAATTAAGCTCTTTTCTAAAATGTAAAAATAACCGTGATCATCTTTTGCTGAGCATATTTTAAAAGCCTTATTTTGAAGAGGATAGAATTTTTTTTTCAATAAATTTATTTAAAAAATATTAAATATCTTACTTTTGAAATATATTTCTAGGATTAGGCAATCTCGCTGAGGTTTGCACTCTCTATGCCCTTTCTTGATTTATAATCTTCTTAGATATCACTCTTGACTCAAAGACACTCTATTTCCCCAGAGCAACTTTGCTTTTGAAGAATGCAAATTAGTTACTTGTAACAAACAGAGCGACCAAGAGAGGAAATATGAGCTACAGTCAGAGCTGTGTGCTGCAGAAAACTGAGAAATTCACCACCACCAGACTTCGGAAGCTTTTATTTTAATTGCCCAACAGCATAATATCTTGACTTTTACTAACAAAAGCCATTTTCCCTCTTGTTCATGCTGTAGCATAGCCTATCAGGAGGTGACAATGAACTCTTTAGTTGTTGGTGATTTAATCTTTTTTCCATTTATATGCTAAGTCTGGCGCAAAATGGTTTTGTGCCACCATCATCTTCTATGATCTTAATCTTTCTGACACTAAATGGAAATTCACTGTGCATGTCCCTGAACTGTCTGCACTGCTCACATCCCAACCACAGCAAGTAGGCAAGTGGTCAGGACCTGTGTGGCATGAGGCTTCTTCTCACAGGAGTCCCGGAGAAAGTGTTTAAGTCACTCTGGAGTCTTAGTAGTAAGACTTCAGAGTGTGGTATGAAAGAGGATTGTTTCTGACAAGGACCATGAGGGTCTGAATATTATTACAGTCCTGAGGGATGCAGAGAAAATAGAACAGAAGGACAAATGAGGCTGTAGTAACTCTCCACCAAGAGGATACGAATGCTTGGGCTTCGGGACAAAACAGTAATACAAGACAAGACAACTGTCTAAGGACAAACTATGGTACCTAGAAAAAAACACCCAAGGCTGCAAAACTTGACATAAAATTGCTGCTTGTTTTTGACCATAACCTTTTATTTATTTTTGTACTTTCAAGTTTGTTGTAGTATAGAGGAAATATGTAGAATATAAAAGGTAAATATTAATTTAATATGATAATATAGTCATATACAATTGTGTCAGCCACACATTACACAGGTCACACAGGTGCCATGTGAGGTGAATAGCCTTGGCTATCTCATTCCAAAGCAAGGCTGTTCTGGGAATCCTTGGGTCTCGGCATTGAAGCAGATGTTATTTTAATACATACCACCCAGTTTAGGGTAGGCCAACATCATAGTCCTTCAAGTTCATATGCGTGTGAAGACAGACAAGAAAATACTACAAGCATTCATAGTGGATAGTGCAAGTCAGGGCGCTAACTAAAATTAAGCTCTCGGGTGCTGTGGCTTATTGGGTCATAATGATATTCTCCTATTATTCTCAGGGCACCCAGAAAAACTACACTGAAAGTATTTTTGGAGGATGGAAGTGGCTTAGAGGAGGCTTGGTCCATCATTAGCTGCTGCACGCTAACTCTTCAAACCTTAATGAAATATTCAGTGTTGTGCTGGAATGTCTGCAGCTGTACCCGGCTTCAACAAGATTACCATTATTTATTAAGACACAACAATGGGCGAGGCAGAGGAAGTAAAAGCCCATACAACCCCCTTAGGTATTTATGAGAATACCTAATCTAATCTATCAAAAAAGACATTTTTGTTAAGACAAGACTCATGTAGATGTGCCCGTTCTTGATTCATCCGTCATTTGCCGTGCTTGTGCTTTGGCTTTACAAGCTGTAGATTCAGTCCACTGAACTTTTGTTCCATGTAGAGAAGATGCTTTTCATTATGCACCAGTGAACAACACTAAAAGGAAAGTTTTCATTTCATTTGAAAGATGAAAGTGTGCTCTATGTCCCTCAAGGTTGCTCTGGCTCTTTAAATGTCAAATGATTACTGCAGTTCTTAACAATTCGTTTTTTCTGTTCTTAAATTTTAAAAGTTCACGGTCCTTTGATTCAGCATCCCAGAACATTCACACCTCATTGACTCGATGGGTTGCTGATTGAAAATCTTGCAGTGACATAGGTTATCAGCAGATTTCTATGTTGGCAGATCATCAATACACACTTCACTGCCTTTTTTCCCTTCTAATAAAACAATCAATTTGCTTTTGTTTGAAGGGGCATGCATGGTTGAGGATTATCATGCTTGATTTCTTCTCTTGGTAGGCAGAGTGCAAATAATGAATAACAGTGATAATAATACATTTTAGATCGCTTAAGGCATCAATATACTCTCCATCTTTAATGTGAGGAAATTTAATCTAAACACTTGCTGGCTGGAATAGGAACCATGAATATATTTATGATGATCTTGTCAATTACGTAAATGAAGGCACAATGCTGATATTGACCTCTTGGCATTGTCTTACAACAATGACTGCACTGTTATTATACTCATATATATATATATATATATATATATATATATATATATATATATATATATATATATATATATATATAATATGAAGAACAGAGTGATAACAGAAGCAGACTCGCAAGGACACAAAGTCATGAGGTTTAGGGTGTTTGTAAAGCGGCATGTGTATGCAGACTTGAAGAGGATATTGGACTATAGCTGCTCAGCGTGTAGGGCCTTGATTGAGTGGCTATTACTTTGACAGCAGAAAGCAATATCAAGATTAAAAAAAACGTTGATTAAGAGAAAAAAAAACATGTTTCCTTTAGCTCAGCTATATGATGAGCCGTGGGATCATTCTGCTTTCACCTGCCATAACCTTGACTGTGGAAACTGCTTTTACAGCAGATGTGTAGGTGGATGGATTCTGTGTACCCGGTATGGGCTTTGGATGATGAAAATTTAGAACTTATGTTCTAAAAAATGAATAAATATATAAATAAATATCAGTTTTATCATTTCACAGTGCCTGTTATTTAACTAACTAACTTTTTTTGCTGTGTTTTGTTTTTATATAGGTTTTACAAAGCTTTGAGTTGCAGATGAAGAACAAAATCAGAAAATAAATATTTTACTTTTTACTATATACTGTCTGAAAGAGATGCAGACTAAAAAAAGACTTTACCAGTTACAGTAGCATTCTTGTGAGAATTATTCAACAAGAACAAATACGCCAAAAGCTATGAAAAGGACATTTATTTACATAAAAATTATGCAGTACTTTGCCCTCTCTTTTTATCCATTATGAGTACTTCATAGCAACTTTGGTTAGATGATAAATGAGGGTTGCATTTGAAGGTATTTGATATGCACAGAAATGTATTTAGATATAAAATATGTGTTCAATATAAAACCAACAATGTGCGCTGGTATTATGCCTGAATTGGGCTATTCAGGCATTTCAACGTTCTTGCTTTCGAGCAGGGTCGAGTCACACTTTTGTTGATGTCACAGGAAAATTCTTGCAAGTTAAAATTCTCCATACCAAACATATGATACAGCTAAACTTTATATGCAAGCCAAATAATGCACTGTAAGATAATGAAGAGTGAGTGCTATTTAGCGTGTTATTTAGGGTGGTATACAGGCTTAAAAACATATGGACTTAACTCCATTTGTGAAAATAGTTATTTTATTTGCTGTGCATTAATATGTCACTTCACAAAGTCAAATAAGAAAACTGAAAATCTGAACATGAACCTAGCTTGGATGTGCCCCTCAGAGTCTGAGGTGATCAAAGCTTTACAGCGTGGTTTAGATCTTCATCTTTACATCATTTACACCCTTTTCAATTTTAATGGGCCATTTTGTTTTCATGCAAAGTTAATGAAAACTTTGCATGAAAAGAAATCAGAAGACATCTCTGCTGATCTACTGGGATTTTCCCACACAACTGTCTCTTGAGTTTCCTGTGAATGGTACGAAAAAGAGGAAATAACCGTTGAGTGGCAGTTCTCTAGGTGAAAAGGCCTTGCTGATGTCAGTTTCCTGTTCTTAGCTGACAGGATAGCACCTGGTGTGGCTTTCTGTTGCTGTAGGCTGCTGTAATTTAGGATCGCCCAAATTGGAAAAATCTGAAAAAGTGTTACCTGAAACAGATGGTGGTGTAATGGTGTGGATGACATTTTATGGCCATACTTTGGGTCACTTAGTACCAAATGAGCATTGTTTAAAGGCCACATCCTGAGTATTGCTGCTGATCATGGCTGAGTCCATAAGGATAACACAACACGTCACAAAGCTCAAATAATCTCAAACTGGTTTTTGAATATGACACTGAGTTAACTGTACGATCATTCCACCTCGAATCAGCATGTCTTCAATTTACATGCTGTAAAACTGTTATGGTACAGTTTGAGCATACTGTACCATAACAGTATGCTCAATCTTGAAAATATCTAGTTTTCAAGATATATCTTTTTTGAAAAATAGTCAGTCGATCCACTTTCAAACCATTTTTTTGCACATTGAAAAAGACAACTAGTCACAATTTCTGAATAGTTGAATTTTAGAAAACTGTGAAATAAAATACACAATGTTTTATAAATGAAATTCTTAGTCACAAAAATGATGAAATTGACATTCTCTCTCTCTCTCTCTCTCTCTGTATATATATATATTTGTTGTTCGGATATATCTGATTTGCATAAAAACCTCATGGTCCAAAGACTGAATATACAGTTTATAATGACTGCTGTAAATTTTAGCTTCATATATCAAATACATTTTTAGATGTCTATTTTTTAAAAACCCCTACGTAGATTTTATGCTGAATTATTAGAATCTTCCAGGGATGTAAGCAGGCAGACTACTGTAGGTCTTGAAAATGAAAAATAGGCAAATATTCCTTGTTATAATTTCAGTACCTGAAAATTCCAGAATTTGGTTCAATTTCCGGTGGACTATCTACTGATATTTAGATTTATAGTCACAATATTTTGTGACTAAGAATTTAATGTAAAAAAAAAAAAAAAAAAATCTGTGTTTTATTTTTGCATTAGTATAAAATATAACTATATATTATTCAGAAATGTGAAGTTTTTCTATTTGTGTGTGCTAAAATATAGGATTTTAAATGTTTTAAATATTTTAATTTGCTCAAATGAAGACATTTTTTGATGTATCTGTCACAAATTATAGAGCACAAGAAGTGTTAAAGTGATGATGAAGTTGCAGATGTGCTAAGTTCACTTTTTTGTGTTGCAGATGTGACTGTTTTCCCATCAAGATAATTTCTCAGAAATTAGCCCGAATCTTGCTTCCAGTCACAGCACGCAGACTTTTTTGATTAATATTATGCCTGCACATTCTTTAAAAGGATTTGTTCTTTTGTTTGTTTGTAAAAGTAGAAGGCAGTTTATAAATGTAACATTTAAAACTGAACTCAGCTAAAATAACTAAACAGTCTTCTATATGAAGACCAGCTTTCCCAATTAAAAATTACATTAATATTGTTAATGTGTTTTAACTGCATAGAAGAAAGAGGTCAGGAAATTATAGATTTTTATTTGCTGTTATTGTTCAGCAAATAACATGATAATGATTGAAATAGAATCAATTAAAGTTTGAATTTGCAATGTCAGTCAATTTAGACTTTAATCAGTTAGATATCTAGCTAATTCATATTGTTGCATTAGATGAATCAGATGAAAATTATTTTTGTGTAATCCAAAGGCTTTGTGAGGGAACTATAAGTGCAGTTTAAATAAGTGGTTTCTATATAACTGGATAGTCTGCAGTAGTGTAATAAAGTTTGAAGTAAGGCAGGGATTTGGCCAGCTATAGGTTAGGGGTAGCACTAATCATTTTAAAATTAAGCTGATGATGACCTTAAGTAGTGCTTGCCAGATTTTCACTTTCAGGTGTTAGCAGCCACAGTAGTATGATGGTTTGTGTAACATGTGCTAACATGTCACTGACAGCACTCACCTTAACCCACAGAGAACATTAAAGGTCAGATGCACAGCGACAGTGCAGGTCAGCTGATCAGTTCGACCTGTAAAAGACTAGACTCCACTAGAACTCAGTGTGCCAATCAAGTTTGAGAGTTCTTCTGAGGTGAGCCATTTTTTCCTCACTGCCAGAGTGCTAGACTGGAGCTCAGGGGTTTCCCCACTTGCCAAATCCCATTTTAATCTTTGATTAAACTATATAATAAAATAATTTGAGGCCCCTTTTTATACACCACTGTAATTTTAAGCTCCACTTTATGCATCAAAATTACATTTTTTTCTGATTAGTCCACTGTAAACCCATTACTCTAAATAATGCTTTTTCTGTGTTTGGTAAACACTGAAAAATTCTCCAGTCCTGAAGCTGAAACTCCTTCCTCAGCATGTTTATGAAACTAGCTGTGATACGTTTCTCCCTTGACTGCTTTGTCTTATTGGAATCAATGGGAGACCAAGTGGTTCTCTCACTCCATTAATTTGATATCATGGAACTGCCACTTTGTGCAAACCCTAAAGTAAAATATATAAGACAACCCTGCACTTGTTTAGCGGTGGCCATAGGAGACCAACATCCATACTAATCCACAGTGGGAGGAAGGTACAGTGTGTTTTTATTTCTGAATTAAGTAAGACTTCAAATGGGCAAATCGATGAGCTTCACCGCCTCCAGCTAGAAGAAAAACAGGAACAGTGGCCTGAGTGGCATCATGGGTTAAAGCCATGTACATAAACAGGTCAATAAGCAATTTGAGATGAGGTTTTATCATTAAAACCACCACAGACAGACTGCAAGACAGTGTCCATTCTCTTGTGCTGCACTTCATTCTAAAGGTATTTGCTTTGTTTTGGAGTTTTTCTGAAAATATATTCAGTTATACTGAAAAGAACAAAAGCCTCAAGGCAGTAACTCACTTAAGTGCTGCATTCCTTTTGAATGGATGGGGCATAAACCTGAGCAGTCTGATTTGCAAAGTAAAGACTTTTTTATATCTTCAGTGAGAATGCATTAGATCTTTAAAGAGTTTAAGATTTTATTATCTATATTAATATAATGCAAACTCTGCAGTATCAGTGGATTTCTGGTTACAAAAAAAAAGAAAAAAGAAAAAGAAAGAAAAGGCTGACCTTGCTCCTCACTTATCACATACTTAAATTAATGCTGTGTGATTAATGCTGTGAACAAGTGTATTGAAATTAAAACTGCGATTTTGTTTTATTTCATATTTAACACTGCTTCACTGTAAAAATAATTTGCAAAGTAATCAAGGAAAAAGAAAAGTGACCGAACAATAAAACCAGCTGACCATCAAACGTGAATTACAGCCTTAAGCTCAAAGCAGAGGTGCATCAATAACTGTCACAGGGTCAGAGTCATCCATCTGTCTGTTTTATCCCTCTCACCATCATCAGTTCATTACCAAACATACAGCAAGTCAATAATGTTAGAGAAACATTCTGCTGTCCATTATCAGTGACCCTTATGAAAAATCTTCAGTATGTGTTTTTCAGAGGGCTGTCTGTGTTCTGATGAGCAGCTATTTGAGCACATACTGAACCCCAGTCAAAATCACTCCGCTGCAAGGACACCAATTTATTGTTCACCTATGTTAGAGTGGACGCCAAGAGAACGAAACATAAAAGAAAATGTTCCACCTCTGCTCTTGCATTTGGCTTAGTGAAGCCAAATTACCACACGGTTTTATACGCCTTGTATAAATATGCGCTAAACTTTATCAAGCATGTTTATCAGGGAGCTACATCAACATTGACTTTTTTATGCTGTGCAGATCCAGATTTCTTTAGAATTACACAAAAAATATTCACTTTGATGCAGGTTGCAGTTTCTAGTTCATGTATTTTTAGATTTTTAGATTTTGTTTATGTGAACAACTTATAGTACACAAAATGATTGGGTGTGGATCAAAAGTTAGTGATGGTGATCTTTGCCTATATAGCTTACCAGGGCTTCTCTTGGAAACACCCAGAACCTATTCTAACTGTTGTCAAACCACTTCTTTATTGATACATGTTGAAGTGTCAAGACTCGTCTTAATGGGGGAAAGAATTAAAAAAAAAAAACTTGGATGTTTCACTGGAAAAAGAAGGGATTACTAATCATTTATGCTAAAGACTAAACATGAATATGCTTGCCCATTGACTCCTAAGCAGCATGTCAGCTGTAACAGCGCAAGAGGTACTGAATATGAAAGTCAGGGCCGATCTGCCAAACACTGGGCTCTAATTGCTGGTTCCATTTCATTTGTTCTGTCCTGGTAAAAAGTCACATCAGGCTCGTATGTATAATTAAATCATTTTTGTTGTCATTTGTGTACTCTAATGTGAAATAGCTACAATAAGACAATCATTATTATGAGCTTTGAGCAGGAAGCAAGTGCTCTAGAGGTTAGCTTTTCAACAGCTGCTCCAAAAGCAAAAAAAGAGTTGATTGAAAAAAAGAGAATTTACATTTCAGATTATTTGTTTTGTAACTTAACTGTGAAGGCAACTTTTTTTTTTTAAATCTGCCTTTATTTTATCATATTGATCAACATCCCCACAGACTATGTATTAATTCCCCACAGTACAGGATAGACCATCGTTTGCTTTGATTATTATTTTCTCATTCATACAAATGGCTTAGCTGTTCCTCTGCATATATGGGCCCATCACCGTGCAGCTGTGGTTTCCTGCATGTGTAATACATGCTGGATTTCCTCCTCTCTGTCAGAATGACAACCCTTCAATTTGAATTTGTTTTGAGTAAGAGGATGAAGTCACAGGGAGCCACATTCACATGCCGAGTAACGTTAAGTGAAAATTGTGTTGGTGCACAAGTGCGAGTGGTAAGATGAGCATAGCAGGCGCTCCACAACACACTGCCCAACAGGGAGATGACTCGGATTTTTGGCAAGAAACTTTTTGATTGTGAATGGCATTTAATGTCGTAGACTTGGTTTGTTATGTAACCAAATGTAGGTGATCCTTGTAGTTTGACATGAGGGTCGCTGAGAGCTGCATAGTCCCAAACCTCCACTGACACTAACATCAGCACAAAAGCTGTGCACCTGGGACTTCATTGCATGGGCTTCAATGGCTGAGCAGCTCCTGCATGTACTAAAATAACCAAACTAAGGCAAAAAACAAACAAACAAACAAAAATTAGTGTGAGAGGCTGGAAGGCCATGAGTTGGTAGAAACAGGAGTAGAGCGGCACATTGTGTCATATCATGGGGGGTTTACTTTAACAACACCACTTCTTGTTTTGTACTGGGCTTGGTGCTTTTTATTTCACCTTTTTCACTCACAGATTCAAGCATCTTCCAAGCTCTTGCCCTACAGAGACAATGAGAGGGAAATGTCAAATAATAATTTTCTTTTTATTTAACACATGGAAGGGATGTTACATAAAGTATTACATTTTGGGGAGTTTTACAGCCTGGACAAAGAAACTGGTTGTGAATCCAGACGAGAGTGGAACAAAGACAATAAAAAGAGGGAGATGTATCTGGGATATGGACGAGATGAAGAACATCCCAAAGAATAAAGAGGTATGTATTATGTTTCTTACTTACCTCATTATGTGCTTTTAGAGCTATTTGGAAATATTAAACAGCCTGAATCCCTTTAGCATCATGAAAATTTTTTAAAGCTGCATTTTTATTAAAAACATGAAAACAAATTGCACCTGCTATCTCACTATCTGCTCTAGCTTAAGTGTTTTGGGAAAAAAACGCATTTGTGTGTGTTTTTTCCTTTTTCATTACATGTTACATTTATTCCTTTTTAAAAAAAATAAAAAGCAGAAAGAATTGAAATCTACATAACTGTATTTATTGCTATGTTTTACATAATCCAGTGCATACCTGGGAGCCTAGAACTTAATAAAAAAAACTGTGATCATACACATGCAGGGAACAAAATTTAGTAAAGCAGCTCTGTCAAGCAGTGCACAAAAATGTATACCTTCCACTTTATTTTAAAATGAGGTGTTCTCAACGAGCCACATTTGCACTTTAAAAACAAAGGCTGTGCATCACACATATTCAGAGACTACTGGTGCAGCAAATTGCCTGTGAAAATGTAACTATCAGGACAATCTTTACAAAATCTGTTCAGTTCGTCTCTGTCACATTACTCTATATGGGAATATTCAGAAGACTGGATTCGCGGCTCGGAATGAAGTGGATCAATGAACCCGGTAAGCTAAACCTCTCTCCACCTGACTACTACATTTCCATTCTGGAAACTACACAATAGAGTTGAAAAGTGAACGAGCAAAAAAAAAAGCTCTCTAATGAAATTCAAGGGTTCGCTGCGACACTCGACTTGCCTCCCTTGATGAAGAAACACACCCTGATGGGAAGGTGAAATAATGAAGTCAGACGCCTGAGAGGTACAACATAATTGGGATGGGCATATTCAATCAAAACACACTTCTGTTCTATTTCCACTCTTGGAGGCTTAGCTTGCCTGGAATTTACTTTGACTGGTAGAGGTAGGCAGGCAGAGGCGGTAAGTGCAGACTATTTTACCCTCATCAAGGCGTAATGGTCAGTCTGAATCGGCATAAATATGATTAGCCAGATCACTCCAGTGACCCCTGAAAGTCATTTCGTGTTTGGACAAGATGTAACTGTCTGGGGATTCCATGTGCGTATAGCTGCCAAAAGCCAGAGCTTCTGTAGAAAAGAAACTGTATTTTTGTGTGTTTGCTGCAGGCTGGAGCATCAGATGAGTCAGGTGAACCATATCTTTGCAACTCAATCATCCACTGTTTGAATTCAGCTCAAAGCAGCCATGAAACCAAAGTTTAAAATGTGAAAAAAAGGCTCTGTTTCTGATCTCTTAGAGGACATTTACATGCAGTGCTCAGAGCCATACTTTTTGTTAGTGACGCATATCATCAGCATTTGCCTTTTATATAATGATCGCACATGGGCAATATTAAGGCTGGATTGAGGATATAAAAAGTGATATCTACAAATGAACTCACCAAGTCATTTTTATCAAACCAAACGCTGTGGATTTGTTGTAAAGTTCCTCTGCTGCAGAAGAAATGCAGGCTAATTGTAAAGGGAAGGATTTAGGACTGAATAGTATCAGGAAATGTCATCAATTTAAGGGTATTGATTTGTTATTTATCCATAAGGAGTGCACACAGTTAAAAGCAAAATGCAGGACAATGCAATAAACCATGTGTGTGCAAAATACCACAATTAACATCTCTTCGACAAAAGCCTAACC
Organism: Perissodus microlepis; assembly: GCF_051167445.1. Classification (NCBI taxonomy): domain Eukaryota; kingdom Metazoa; phylum Chordata; class Actinopteri; order Cichliformes; family Cichlidae; genus Perissodus; species Perissodus microlepis. The sequence goes on along the minus strand of NC_140474.1, from coordinate 22,486,473 downwards.
ATAACCTTTTTGGATACTAAACCTGCTGCTGAGTTGGAATGGTTGTTGTTTTTATGCCTGTTTATGCCTGCTTGCGACTAGCGTACGGTACTGTTTCATCCAGTTTTCATAGCAGCAATAATATCAGATATTGACCCAGGCATTAAAGTGAGGAAATCTGCTAGGATGAAGAAGCCGATGAATCTGATGCTGGAAGATTTTGCATGTTGAAAATGAAAAGTATCTCCTTAAGCTTTATTTTTCAGCCTCACTGCTGTCTACACCTGAAATATTTACAGTATTTAAAGTTTTCGAGAAATAGAGAACCTGTAGTTGACCTTTGCCAGAACACAGCCTCTTGTACTTGAAGTGCAGTGAAGACTTCCAATTACAGAAATACAGCTGTAAAATAGATTTACAATGGTAGACAATATTAACTGCATTACGTTCATGTCTGGATATATAGTTTTGTGAAAAATTAGGTCACTCTTTCTACTTCCATTAAAATAAGAAGGTAAGTAGCAACCAGGGAGTGCTAACATATGCACTTAAGCAAGTGTTTGGAGAGTTTTGCAAAAGTTTAGGGAGTGTGTTGGTTTGGAGCATTTAGGTCAGACCATGCACTACTCGGAGAAACTGCAAAAAACCCAAAAATCTCTACAAGCCTCAATATTGTGTTAAACAATTAAGCTCATGACAGCACAGTTAGTAAAAGACTAAGCAAGTTTAGGTTGTTTTGATGTTTACCAGGAGAAAGCTTTTTCTCTCTTAAATGAACATGAAAGCACAGCTTACACTTCCAAAGGTGCATCTGAACAAATCACAAGACTTCTAGACCAATGTCCTTCAGACAGACACAACCAAAGGGAAGATTTTTTGGTAATAATGCACAGCACCACATTTGGGGAAATTCAAACCCAACATATCAGCACAAATGTCCCATACCATCTGTGAATCACAGAAAATTTACTTAGTGCTTCTATAAGCAACTGAATTACAGGGTGAAAAGATCAGCAGTCTACATCATCTATTGGACGAATGGAGGATCATTTGAAAGCTGCGTAAAGAAAGCAGTATATAGACTTTGAATAAGAGCTGTTTAAGTGCTGCAGTAAAACTGATTAATCAGTCGGCAGCAATTTCTAAGATGAAAAACAGGCTCAACAGTGGATGTTTTTTCCACCAAAATGTAGGTTTACCTATTAGATCCCTTCCTTGCTTGTCAGGTGACAAAACAGTGGCTATCTTATCTATTACTGTATCATGAGTCTAAGCATTTCAAGTAATGAAGACTTTATTGTAATTGATGGTTCCATATGTACCATATGCATATCCATATGGGCTTTATAATAACATGCTTGCAGTGCTTCAGTTACCATGGTGAAGGAAAGTAACTTCCTGGTCATTCTCACAAGTTATTTTGAGTCTTTATGTTAACTAGCATGGAGAGTATATATAGACAGCATGCATTCATCTAATTCATGTTTTTCTGCAGAACATCTTCAAATGGAGAGTCTATTAAGGTCTACAAAATATTATATTTTTATGTTTTTGAAAAAAAACTAAAATCATGTTTAAAACAAGTCCTTTTAAGACATTTTTGAAACTGTGGAATCGACTCAGCTTTTTGAAATGTTAAGTACACAAGTTCAAAAGCTCTATAACTTTCAAAGAAACGTGTGCTGTATTTCACAGCCGAGGTTAAAATATTAAAATCGATGGAGTGTAGATGTCATTCTGAGGATATTTTTATCAGATGTGACTGCAAAGCTGGTAGCTGTTTCCACTTCCCCACTCATACCTAACCTTCAAGCAGATTTTTACCGTAAAGTGTAATACTTTAAGTTTGGGAGAGTTGCTTTTTGATGTGACATAAATGTGAAAACACATTTAGGTCCCAGTCCTAGTAATACCTGTAAAATACACACAGACTCAAAATCCAAAGAGGATACCAGCTACTATAATTTAAGAAAATGATGTGATGCTTCAGTTGAGACCAAGACGGCTGTAAATATGTCGTAAGTGATGAGCAGGTTTATAAGGTTTGAAGAATAGCCACGCCGAAGAGTCACAGAATCAGGACAGAGCCACAAATCAAGGCTAAAATTAACAAAACTATGACCTCCGTCATTCTTCGGTGTGTTATTTTTTTCACTGCTTGATAGGCATCCAAGTTATTGATGCCTGAACATCAGCTGTGGCCAAAACCAAATTACTCTATTTAAACAGCAGTGGAGGGCCTTGTTAGCTAATTAACCACAGCCAAAACTCCTAATGTGGCAAATGTAGCGTTCACATGTTTGTTTGTAAAACCTTACTTTTAGCACATACAGGGAGTGCAGAATTATTAGGCAAATGAGTATTTTGTCCACATCATCCTCTCCATGCATGTTGTCTTACTCCAAGCTGTATAGGCTCGAAAGCCTACTACCAATTAAGCATATTAGGTGATGTGCAACTCTGTAATGAGAAGGGGTGTGGTCTAATGACATCAACACCCTATATCAGGTGTAGGGATGGGTACCGGTATCCGGTGCCATGTTGTTCGTGTGTAATTTACGTTTAGTAGGCTAACCACGTTATTACATTAATGCATGTAAGGTGAACTAGCAAACATCATCATAGCTACATGCGGCTGTCTTCTTGTTTGATGGCAGATACTCCCTTCACCCTGGCCAAAAAGGCTAAAATGACCAAAGAAAAAGTGGAAAACAGTTAAACATGAGAGGTTTTTGGACAAAGTTGGTGTTTTTTCCATTGTTTAAGCACTGCTTCCAGCCAAGAGCGATACCATATATGCCCCATAGCTGCAGAAAAGGCTAACATTGTTATCTTTTTACAAAAAAACAGCTGAACATGAGAGGTTTTTGGACCAATTTTGTGTTCTCCATTCTTTAAGCACCGGTTTGAGCACCTTTTAAGCACCGGCACCGTTTCAAAAGTACCGGTTTGGCACCGGTATCGGATAAAACCTAAACGATACCCATCCCTAATCAGGTGTGCATAATTATTAGGCAACGTCCTTTCCTTTGGCAAAATGGGTCAAAAGAAGGACTTGACAGGCTCAGAAAAGTCAAAAATAGTGAGATATCTTGCAGAGGGATGCAGCAGTCTCAAAATTGCAAAGCTTCTGAAGTGTGATCATCGAACAATCAAGCGTTTCATTCAAAATAGTCAACAGGGTTGCAAGAAGCGTGTGGAAAAACCAAGGCGCAAAATAACTGCCCATGAACTGAGAAAAGTCAAGCGTGCAGCTGCCAAGATGCCACTTGCCACCAGTTTGGCCATATTTCAGAGCTGCAACATCACTGGAGTGCCCAAAAGCACAAGGTGTGCAATACTCAGAGACATGGCCAAGGTAAGAAAGGCTGAAAGACGACCACCACTGAACAAGACACACAAGCTGAAACGTCAAGACTGGGCCAAGAAATATCTCAAGACTGGTTTTTCTAAGGTTTTATGGACTGATGAAATGAGAGTGAGTCTTGATGGGCCAGATGGATGGGCCCGTGGCTGGATTGGTAAAGGGCAGAGAGCTCCAGTCCGACTCAGACGCCAGCAAGGTGGAGGTGGAGTACTGGTTTGGGCTGGTATCATCAAAGATGAGCTTGTGGGGCCTTTTCGGGTTGAGGATGGAGTCAAGCTCAACTCCCAGTCCTACTGCCAGTTTCTGGAAGACATCTTCTTCAAGCAGTGGTACAGGAAGAAGTCTGCATCCTTCAAGAAAAACATGATTTTCATGCAGGACAATGCTCCATCACACGTGTCCAAGTACTCCACAGCGTGGCTGGCAAGAAAGGGTATAAAAGAAGAAAAACTAATGACATGGCCACCTTGTTCACCTGATCTGAACCCCATTGAGAACCTGTGGTCCATCATCAAATGTGAGATTTACAAGGAGGGAAAACAGTACACCTCTCTGAACAGTGTCTGGGAGGCTGTGGTTGCTGCTGCACGCAATGTTGATGGTGAACAGATCAAAACACTGACAGAATCCATGGATGGCAGGCTTTTGAGTGTCCTTGCAAAGAAAGGTGGCTATATTGGTCGCTGATTTGTTTTTGTTTTGTTTTTGAATGTCAGAAATGTATATTTGTGAATGTGGAGATGTTATATTGGTGTCACTGGTAAAAATAAATAATTGAAATGGGTATATATTTGTTTTTTGTTAAGTTGCCTAATAATTATGCACAGTAATAGTCACCTGCACACACAGATATCCCCCTAAAATAGCTAAAACTAAAAACAAACTAAAAACTACTTCCAAAAACATTCAGCTTTGATATTAATGAGTTTTTTGGGTTCATTGAGAACATGGTTGTTGTTCAATAATAAAATTATTCCTCAAAAATACAACTTGCCTAATAATTCTGCACTCCCTGTATGTGTCACAAAAATAAACCTTCCATCCATCAGAGAGGCACTGCATGCTTGCACACTGGATAAAGGATATTATCAACTTAGCAACCTGAAGGTTAGTAGTATGATCCTTCAACATATTAAGGGTTCAGTTTACCTATTATAAGCTGCACCTGAAATGACCCCCTTATTTCTTATAAGGCACTGCATGATAAATTTACACATTGAGACTTCAGATACTTAATGGATGACAGTAAATGTAGTTCGTCATATATGAAATTGATCGTGTCTTCGGACATAGCTTAAAACCTGTGAGACGCTGTCCAAACACATCTAAATCCAGTCACCTCTTTTAAATGGCCTGACTCAAAGGCTTCCGCTCAGCTGCATCCTTCACCGTAAAAATTTTCATTAGTGCACAAGACATCATGTTTCAGGTGTGGTTACATGTTCTGACAGGCACTTTATTTTAAGTATACTGAGGCATTTAAACCCACTCATGAAAAAAGATGGCAGGAAAAATGAAGTTGCTGCATGTGCAACAGAGGCAGCAAATGCATGCCAAAGAGTTAGCAGCAACTGTGGACGGCTCGAACTTATTAAACTGAGAGAATTTCGCTAAAGAAAACAACCCTCTTTCAAATCCAAAGCATGAATCATGCAGTGCCATAGAGAGCAATGTCCTTACGTGTGGGAACTCTATTGTTCTTGGCTGGAAAAAGGGAAAGTTAATTGAACCACTTAATTACTGCCCCTAAAATATTATTTTCTGCAAGCACACAAATCTCTCTCTGAAAGCTTTGCAGGTGTCCAACTTGTGGATGTTACATGTACATAATGAAGCGCTGGGATCTCTGGAAAACATTGCATGGCAAATTAATGAGTTTTGCTGGCCAGTCAGCAGTTTGTGAATGTGCTACCACTGCACATTAGATTGATCCAAACAAGCACTTAATACATTGCTTTCTGGTCTGAAGCACACAGAAGGGACCAGAGGCAATCAATTGGCCTGAAACAGAAAAGAAAGGAGGTGCTGAGAGAGATATAGAGTTAGAGAGGGAGAGACAGAAGGGGTTGGTGGAAGGAGCCAATCCAATCAGGCTGGATGATTATTGCATGTGTAGTAATCAGGTTTTTATATGAAGGACCACAGGAAATTGGTGAGCCAGTCAACATCCAGTCTCATCCATAGCAACAAGCTCTATTCCAAGGCAGTATTTTACAGCTGGCTTGTTGTGCCAGTATTTATCACCAGCATCAGAGGAGATGCAGTCTGAATGTATGCACTGCTCATGTGTTGTTGACACACACAGAAATGATTCAGTGAAGTCAGTGAAATCATTTTTTTTAGAGAGTGCTCTCATGCTGCGAGTTTGTTGTATGAATGCTGTGCTTATAGTTCTCTCTCCCTTTCCACAGTCATGTAAGTGAAATGAACACATTGGAATTGGCTGAGATGGGAAAAACCCACAGTTGCTTTAATTAAGTGATTACACAAAAAGCACCGGCTAAATAAATCGTTTACGCCCCGTAAAAGCATGAGAATATGAAGTATAAAATCCCACCTTTGCCTTGTTTCTCTAACATGTAATGTAATGCAATGTTAACCAATGTTAGGTTAGCCTGATGCACATTTTGATGTAGAATCAGATTTTCTCACAAACAAGCATGACTCAGATTTGTGGCCGGATGAAGATGACGCTGGTCAGCCTTTGGAGAAACGAATCGAGCTGAGGTGTGGTTGCTATAGCGTGCAGACAAGCATGATGTTCCACTAACATTTCCTCTAGGACAATGCATGCTGATGCATACATACATTTTTACTGTATGCCTGAGCAAGCACACTGAATGTCAGTCAAGCATGGCCGTGTATAGATTTACTCTGCTTCCTTTTTAATATTTGCACATATATCAACATAAATGGGAATACGGGGTACTGGATGTTATTCCGGAGAGTTAATTAATTTTGAAAGCATCACGAAGACCATGCAAGCACAAGGGTACAAGCAGCATGCCACTGCAAGTTGTTGCCCTGACATGAGAAGCCTGCAAAGTGGAATGTGTATTATCAGATATTGCTACTGACTTTGTTCATTATCAGTTATAAATGGTTGAGTAGTATGAGATTGTGTTGTTGGAGACATAAAAGATAGCACATACTTTAATTAGTTGGGGATCCTGGGATATTACAAAGGTTTTGCCAGTAATTTTGTTAGAGAATGCTCTGTATACCTACAGTATTGCGGCACAATGTTTTCCCATTAAAAAAATGTTAGACACAGAGATGGTTTGGCCTTATGTCTATTGTGAAATGAAAATAGTTGTCATACTGCAATTTGTACCTACTTCACAAAGCATGCAGTGTGTGATGCATTTGTTCTTTTAGTCATTCTAGTTGTTCCCAAAATGCCACCTCAAATGATTAAAAGAAAAAGAAGGAAAAGGAAACCTCCTCTCCTTCAAGTTGGAATCCACCCTGCATCCTCAGTGGGTTTTTTGTCTGTTAATGAATTGGGTCAATATGTTTTTTTAGGGATTAGTTTATGCCTCTTAAAATCTTCAGTTGAATAAATTGTCTGGATGGTGAAGAATTATTTTACACAGCATGCCAGCATATTCTTGTGAACATATTTGCAATTTTGTTACTTTGTTGAAAAAGTTTTCTTTGTGTGTGCCAGTTGCAGATTTTCTGTATTTGGCTGTGTTTTTTAGTATTCACATCTCATTTTTGTGTTTGGTTGCTTTCTGCGTTTGTTATTCTGAATGCTGCACTTTTTTAATCGTTAAAGATGTTTTTGTGTGCGTTGTCTTCGTGCATGTCTTTTATCGATTTCTAGTACTTTGGTACTCTCAGAACCACCAGACAACACTTGGAGACTGTGAGATTTTTATTGATGTGTCGACCTGTAGAGTGTAGTGTATATTAAGTACAGAATAATTAAATTGATCTAGAAGGGGAAAAATGCTTTCAAAATAAATGTAGTCAGATTTGATCAATTTTGGGTCACCGGAATAGAAAATGATGCTTCAGTTTGTTGGTAGGCTCTAGATTTCATGATATGCTGGGATGTCAGACTCTTTTGTGGGCCGTGTACAGCCAACTTTGTTCCTGAGTGGGCCAGACCAGTAAAACTTAACTAACTTTCTCTTAGTGTAAAGAAGTTTAACTACACATTTAATCCCTGAGATGTCTTAATACAAGAAAAAGAAGTGCAACTTCAACAGTACTTCTCAGGTTTTCTACATAACAAAGAGATGCTGCTGTAGTAAATGAAAGAAATCTGTTGACATGACTCTTTGGGCATAAACTGTAAGAAATAAATGTGTAAAATTAGAGTTCTGGTATCTCATCGGCCAGACTGTCCTGAAATTATAAAAGTTTAGTACTGTCAGGTTTAATTGTTTATTTATTACTTTCAAAGTCAAAGTAAACTTTATTGTCATCTCTGCTATATACAGTACAGTATGTACTGTATATGTATTGATGTATTTATGGCTATATGGGATGTTTTTATATGTATGAAAAACTGTAACTACAGTTAAATGCATGAAAATACAGTTAAAAGTCCAAAACTTTCAAAACTTTTACCAGTGTTATTAAGATGTTTGTATTGTCCAGGTCCTTTTATTTACTGATTCCTAACCAAGGATCTCTTTGGGAAAAAAAATCAGGCCTGCACAGGTTTTCAGTATACACAGGTTTTTCTGAGTGTGCACACGGTGTAAAAACAGGCTTAAGTGTGACTCAGGTGTTAAAAAAAATCATTAGTACAAACATGTAATACACTGTCAATTAAGGAACTGGATTCAACTGGATTCCCATGCCTATTAGTGACTGGTGGATAACCAAAGGACCAGTTCCTGCTGCTGTTAAGTATTGTATTCACTGCATACATGCAGTATGGACTCCCATGCAACAAAATACTTTTGGCTTCCTTCTTCCGTGTATGTTTTTTTCATGAAAACTGGGCACCCAGCTAGAAAATAAAATCCCTTTCCTATTAACCAGATGGGTGCACAGCCTGTCGTCAGAGCACTGAATTAAACACTAAACTTTTCAGTTGTGTTTCAGAGCACACCAACTCTTTTCCCTGCTCCTGCACTCAAAGTTATATTCTTAAATTATAAAACAGCAGCATTGCCTTATAACACAGTATACTTAGAATTCTCCAAGTGGCATTCCTGTCTTGTTCACTCTATATGCTGCATTACGCCCTACATGCAGCAAAATGTTCACAGTGAAAGCAAACGGTTATACTTCAGATGAAAAGTCGAGGGACCATAGACCTGTCTTTAAAAAAGCACATCTTGTAAAACATTTCCTTTTCTTTTGCAATTCTTTTTTTTTTCAGCTACTGAATAGAGATTTGTACTATATGAGAGAAAAACTGTACTAATCCAAAAATGGGTTTAAACTGTATTGAAATTATCTGTTGCAAAATCCTACTGTCGTCAAAGTAGGTGACCACTTCAAGCGCTTTAGGCTCAGCTGACTGTATTATGTTGCCACTGGGGATACATAATCAACTCTCTCAGCATCTGTCGCACCACATGGATTAACAGAGCCGCTGTGGAAATCAACAGCACTCAAACTGGTGCAAACCGGTAGGAGACGCTAACAAGAAGCTCTGTGTTGCTTATACTACAAAGCTGACAACAGTAGTAACGTCAACCGTAATGCAAAGCAAGGGCAAGTTCTATTTAGCTTGACAGCATGGACGGTGAGCTGCTCGCTCCTGGAGCTGAAAACTAACATGAAAAATGATAACAGCTTCGCGGCTTGACCACTAGTCAAGCAAGTGTCTGTGGGGGTGCTTATGAATCTGTTCCTGATACAGTTCACATTGCATGTGTGCAAATAAATGAATAAATAACTAAGAAAAACAGTGAGCTGATTAAATGGTGAACAAAATTAAACATGTTTCTGATCCAATTTTACTTTTAGTTTCCCCTCTAAAAAGTGCCTTTTCAGTTTGATATCAATTATAGAAGAAAGACAGTTTTACTTTTGCTTTGTTTAACTTTGTAGAATTGTTTCTTTGTGTTTTTTAGTATTTAGCTTTTTCTTTTTTTTCTTGTCTGTCTCCCAATTTATCTACTTTTCTGCTTAGTCTCTTAGCTTGATTCAATTCTACTATTTCTGTCCTTCTTCTGTTGTTTTACTTCCCATCTTGGTCTGTTTTTTTCTCTTTTTGAATGCACTATAATCCTCTGTATACCATCTATTCTTTTCTTGGCCTCTTCTCCTCCCTTTCAACAGACATGTGAGCATGGGAGCTGCGAAAGGAACACTAGAAGAGAAAAGCTGAAGCACACGCAGGCACACTTCCTTTTTAAGTCATGTCAGTCAAATGTGATGCGTCAACAGTCCACTGTTTTATCACAGCCCACAGTATGTATATCAGATCTCCGATATAAGTGTTCAGTGTTATATTTGAGTTTACTTTTAATTAAATTCAAAACAGGTTTGTACAGGTTGTACATAATGTACAGATTTCATACTTTTGTTTTTAGCACAAACACTGGAAGAGCACAGAGTTTGACTGTAGAGGTGATCATCTTAAATAATTAAAACAACTTAGAAATACAAGAGATACTTATTTGTAGAGTCCTTTTTATATTCCAGTGCTGTTACATGCCTCTTTTCACGTGTCACAGGTAAAAACAGCGTCTTTGTGCATCTTCAATTATAGCTCCCTAAGCAAGGCTCCTAGCTTCTCTGTCCTTGTTACATTTTGAATTGCATTTTGAGATGTCCTTAAAGATGACACACTGAGATTGATTTTTGGGTCACAGGAAGCAGAACAAAGGAAAGAGGATACAAGGAGGCACAAAATAGAGAAATGTGTTGCCCTTGTTAGTTGTCGGTCTGTTTGCGTGCATCCTGGCTCTTGCTGAGATGTTTTTCCCCCTGCTGTTTCCTTAAATCCAGGCCTACATTTGACTCCTCTGATAACAATACATCAGCATTATTTTGCATACTATTTACAATATGTGCAGTTATGGTCAAAAGTTATGCTCGTCAAAGCAGTTTTTTTTTTAATTTTCTCTAATCAGTATCAGGTCAAAAGTATACATACATGCTGAAACGAGCACACCCTCGCTGCAGCCATTAGCGAGCTTGAGTGGATTTAAATTGGCAGGTTTCCTGGCATAGACCTGGCTTTTAGTGAGGCTGGGGCTTTGGAGAGACCATTGCGGAAACATCATGATCACCTGCTTTATTCATCACAAAACCAGTTTTGATGTGTGTTTGGGATCATTGTCCTGGTAGAACATCCAGTTGTGTTCTAGTTGCAATCATTTAGCTGTTGTTAAGATGAACTTGAATAATTTAGACGTAGTCCTCCTTCTTCATTATTCTATCCTCTTTGTGTAATTAGCAGTACCACTGGCAGCTAAACAGCCCCAGAGCGTGATGCTACCATCACCGTGCTTGAGAGCTGGTACAGTTGTCTTAGGTTTAAAAGCCTCACACTTTGACCATAAAACTTCCTCAGGAGGCAGAGTTAGACTGTGTTGATTTTAGACTAATGGCTGCACCACCAGCTCAGTTCATGCTAATATACTGTAAAACTCCCTTCCCTGTGGATATGCTGCCAGAGAGAAACTACCAGCTATGGTGAGTGAGCATGTTTCACTAAAAGTTAATATGTCTTAGCCTTTTTCAAGCTACAAGAACTGTCAGCAACACTTCTTTGAGCCTACAGCTATACTTTTGACACTGAGCGAAAATTAAAACTAATTTTAAACGTATGCACCTAATTCTTGTTTTGTTTTGTTTTTGTTTTTTAAATCATAAAAGACGCATACTGTACAATCATTCCACCCTGGAAAAACAACAGCTCAAAGAAATTATTAAAAGCCCCAAATTACAATGGCATTCATCTCCATGATAAGTGGATCTAAACTTCTGACCGAATTCTAAGTAGGCATGTCCACACTATCCGGGTAATATATGCTAGCTGTGTGTTTTTGCAAAGGTCACAATATCAACGTGACTGAGTGTCACAGTCAGCTGAAACTGTTTACTGTACATTGCCTCTGCTTTCTTGCCACCCAAGGCAACAATTGCAGTAAATTCATTACGCCATAAAACCTATTATGCCCTCCATTAAAAGTCCATTATGATGGTGTTGTTGGAAAATAGGAGGTGGATGCTGGCCCTCTGGGTATCAGTCACAGATGCTTAAGAGGGGGACAATTAGAGGACTTCAGCATATTAAACAGCATTTATCTGATACATATCAAATTAGTTAGTGATTTATTAATTTATTGCTAAGTTTGCTCAGTCAGTGTCTTTATTTTTCTCGTGATAAAGAAGTTAGGCTGAACAGTATTCTGAGTAAATCTTTGGTCTTAAGTTCTTTTGAATAAAAGATTAAGACAACAACACCTGTCAGTCACAGCTTAAAGATCTGCAAAGAGACAAAAGAGGGAGAGAAAAAACACCAGAGAGGCAACAAAACTGTTCTCACATTTCTTGTGTCCAACCTCATTAAAGTGACGAATAAGCTTATCAACACATTACATTCAACGTCCCTGTACTAATTTTATCATGGACAAGCCAAGGGACTTGTTGATGATAAGATTATGACTGCATCTCCAGCACCTGGAATCTTGCTATGTTTTGTCAACATGTTTAGTTCACAACTAATGCAGTTTGTTCAGAGTCAATCACCCGAATGTGGCATTCCCTTGAGTGTCCGTTGACTGACAGATCAAATTATAATACTCCACATGTGAAGGATTGCTGAGCAATTTCTGCAAACTGCCCAGAGAGATTGGATAGCAGAGAGGAATTTAGGCTAAGGTGACCCTGCTGACAAGATGCTACGGTTTCTCTTTAATTTGGTATTCAGAGAAAGAGGCTAAGAGGACAGTGGACAAATGAACAAATGCTGCAGTGGGGAAGTCTGTCTCTACAAAATGTTTCATGACAGTGTTCAAATGATGATAGTTATTTTATTTCAGCTCTGGATTTTTCCGTGGGGGGGGAAACAGTTCCCAAAGCAAACAAAGACGAGGATTGTTCTTCTGCCCAGTGTGAACTAATTTTGTTCTTGTGTCAGAAAAAAAAAAGATACTTCTCTTCGGCATTACTGCTTTCAGTCCAGAGTTACATTTAGCTGCGAGCCAGCCACGCTCTCTCTTCCATGCAGTAACACATTTATCTTTTGTTCTTTTGTTTTGTCTCCGCTCATTCGGAGGAATGTCACTTACCTCCAAAATTGTGATGCCTGAAGCAGAAGGTATTTGTTTTCACTGCCTGTTTCACAAAGCTGGGCTCATTTGTCAAAATGACCGTGATCTGAGGGCTTTGCCCCAACGCTGTTTGTCTTGTATTGATCGCCCTTTGTCACGCTTGCCTCTCTTGAAGGTGATAGGCACTTTCTCTTTTCTTTCATTCTGTATAGATGATCTTTTTTACAATCTTGTTAAGGTTGCAAAAGTTGATATAGGCTACAACTGACATAGGCTCACCAAAAATTGGACAATAGAAGATTGGAAAAACACTTCCTGGCCTGATGAGTCTTAATTTCTGCTGTACCATTCAGATGGCAGTGTCAGAATTTGATGCAAACAACAATGTATGGCTCGATTTTGGCTTGTATCATTAGTTCAGCCTGTTGGTGGGAGTTTAATTGTGTGAAGGATTTGACACGCTTTGGGCCTCTTTGTAGCCCCCTGAGTATTGTTGCTGACCATGTCCGTCCCTTTATAACCACAATGTGTCCATCTTCTGATGGCCATGTCATGACGTGACAATGGGCACACTGAATACTCAAATGGCTACTACAGCCTCCAAATCTCAATCCTTTAGAGCAGTGGTTCCCAAACTTTTTTTGCTGGGCCCCCCTTTGTTTTACAAGAAAGATGTCGTCGTTATGCCAGTTATTTACTAAAGATGACCATAAAACTATATGTGATTAAAAAGATTATTAGATAATTATAATTATAAGAATTATTCTATGATGTATGAAAGTATGTATTCTGATTACAAAAACAATAAGCATGTCCATCTTAAACCTGTCTCTGAAGAATCTACTACTGTTAATAATACTGTTAATAATACAGCTAATACTGAAAATCTGTCCTCTGGGTTTCAGATTGACTGTATCCTTGTAACAGTGAAAAATGTGTCAAGTCGAGATGTAGAAGAAATGCTGCTCATGCCAATGATAAGAGTCCCTGTCTGACAGAAAAACTCTGAGCAAGATAACAATGATAGGTAAGCCCTAGTATGGCTTTTATAAAATAGCTTAAAATTGTAGTTTACAACTGCATTGATATTGTAGTTTCATCTAATTACAATGCCTAACATCATTTATGACATTTATTGGCAAAAAGTGGGCCCAGGCATACACATGCCAGATGTCTGCTCAGCCAATTGTTGTTCTTTATATCCTCCTTTTCCCCTGACCTTTCTATTTTTTTATTGTGGTGATTCATTAGTCCTAAAGTGTTGATCATAATAAGAAATACATTGAGAATCCAATGAAGATGAAAGGATGACAGCAAAAAACAGTGAAAGAGATTTTTGAGAGTGTCTGAAGGGCTTCAATCATCAAGTCGGTGTGAAGGTTTTCAGCCAAAATAAATGCTCATAAAACTCTTCTTAATGCATGTGTAGGTGCTTCACAGTAGCTGCAGGCAAACAAACCCGAAGGCCATTAAAGGTTTATCAGAGGTTTGCAGTAGCTTGGACAGAGCTGCTCACAAACAGATGAATATGTTTCTGTGGCATTATCAGCATCAGCTTAAATGGCTAAACGGGCGCCTGCCTTTCTCTGGGATAATGGGACCCGTGTCCAAAGACAAATATGCTCTTTAAATCCAGCTGAACAAAACCTAAAGAGGCAGCCTTCCCTCTAGTGCTAGCATCAAGATGACATGAACACACTGACCCCGCAACACCACATATTTCAGATAAGCCCCCAGGTCAGAAACAATACGGTGCGGACATGACCCCCATTAAATTCTTCCAACACATACATATGAGCAACCCAAATTTCCACCTGCCTGTGTGCAGCACTCGCAGCAGCTTAGCACCCAAGCTGAAGAGGGCTCAGTTTGCAAATGACAGCACCAGCAGAGTTAAATCCATCTAAATGTCCTGAAATGACTCACACGGAAAGGTTTAAATGCTATATCTGAAAAGGTCAACAACCACCAGACCCGACAGCTGTAATGACCATCAACAAGACCTAGGTCACACAGGACTTGCAAGTAATCCCTTCCGCTTGTTTCATCCTGCTATCCTGGAGAGATCAAATGGGTGGCAGTTACAGTATACATGAGCAATAACCCACACATGTGCTTCCAGTTATAGAATAATTGCAAGTCTCACTAGGAAAAAACATGTTTCACAACCCCCTTTCTCTCATCCACCTGCTGGCCTCCACCACTTGCTAATGTTACTGAATCTGTGGAAGCTCCGCGATGCCACCACACGAAGTAACAAATAACGAGCCTATCTAAATCCCAGTAACGAGTAACGCGTTCCTGATTTTGGCATAATAACTAGTTACCGTGCTCGTTACCACAATAATAACGTAGTTACTGTAACGCGTTACTTAATAACGCGTTAGTCCCAACACTGCTGAACAGTCTCTTCACCAGTGTGACTGAGCCCTGAAACACATTTTATGGCAGGGAGATATTGAATCACAATGATAGAAATCAATTAATCCACTTTAGAGGCTATCTTTTATTAAACTGCTAATGTGATATAAGTTTGCATATAATCATTTATTTAAATGTAATCTCAATAATAATTTATTTAAATGTAATCTCAATGACACAATAATGTAGGTATTAATAGCCACTTATCCACACTGGTGCTGCTTCCTGCATTACTTGAAGCAGTTATTCCCACTTTGTGTTGAATGCATCTTACAGATTATAGACAAGTTAGCAAGACAAAATACAATTTAAAGGCTCATATGTCCTAAACTATTCACAAATGGTCGTATTAGGTGGCAAGTGATCACAATTTGAGCAGAGCAGAATTTCTATTTATCTTAACACATATAATAAATTATCTCTAAGGGATCTTAAATTTGATATCTTCCTCGGAAAACAGCATACTGATAACAAACGGATCGCATCAAAAAGAATCCAGTTAGGAAATCCGTTATGCTAATTGACAGAGGAGAAAAAAGCTTTTCAGGCGTCTTATTGACACTTCTAATCACTTTACAGTTTGTGATGCTCTAATTTAGCACATGAACCACCATTATGAGTTATTAGGTTAAAGGGGCACTACATCTGGCACTCCACACTCTGTTTCACACTCATTAGCAGCTCATTAGGAGGGTGGTGATGGTTCATCCAAGCTTGCAGAAATATTATGAAAATAATATTGTAAATATTGTGCAGATGGTGCATTTAAATCAAATCCCCTTTTCAGTTTGACTTCTTTCATTTAGCCAAAAATCAATTGCTAAAAATTAAACTATTAATTTTAATCTGGTAGATGACACAATGAAAATGTTTCAGCTCTGTCTAACATGTCAGCTCTATGTTAAAGAGAAAATAAGGTTGCCTTGCAGGTATGTGCGAACATTTTTAGCTGTATGGGAACCTACACTCACTGGTCACATTCTTAATGGTATAGATTTAACAAGGTGCTAGAAACATTCCTCTGAGATTTTGCTCAGTCTCAGCACAGTTGCTACAGATTCGTTGGCATCACATTAATATGTGAATCTCATCCCAAAGGTGCTGGTGACTATGGAGCAAATTTGAGTTCAACAACTCATTGTCATGCTTGAGATGATCTGAACTTAGTGATATGCATTATCCTGCTGGAACCAGCCATCAGAAGATGGTACACCGTGTTCATAAAAAGATGAATACTGTCACCAACAATACTCAGGTACACCATTACACCACCAGCAGCCTGAACCACTAAGCACTCACTGGATATTTTCTCTTTTTGGACCATTTTCCATTAACAGTAAGTGAAATACTCAGACCAGCTCATGTTCAGAGTCACAATCACCTTCTTCCCCATTCTGATGCTCTGAACTTCAGCAGGTCGTGTTAACCATGTGGAAATGCTGAGTTGCTGCCACACGATTAGCCGATTAGATATTTGCATTAATGAGCAGATGAACAGAATTCACACATAGGTATGCTTGGCATTTGTGAGAGATTTATTGGCTTGTGCAGTTGTCAAGGATAACAACCAGTCACTCACAAGGCAAGTTAACCACGCTTCAGTTGGCAGCAGGGTGATTATTCACTGCCAGTTTTTAAGCTAAATGGTGAAAGAATCCAACTCAAACTCATTTTCACAGCACTGTTCGATTGGTTAGTGGCAGTGCTGGTGCATTTAAATAAACCTGACTTGACTGGCTGGTACCTGCAGCCGCTCTTGAAAAGTTGACTTTTCTTAACTTTATCTGTCTTGCAAGCACCGTGAGCAAAGTAATGATAGAGAGGCAAAATTCAGTTTGGAAATGCATGACATCGCCTCATTAAAAGGTGAGAGTGTTAAAGCCTGTGAGAATCATTCCCAAGAGTTACGGCTATAGTTTAATTAGAAACTGCACAAAGTTTTAGCTCCAAAATATGCTATACTAACACATTATTAAAATATATTCAACTTAGCCTTTAAATATAGAGGATAAATACATGAATTGGCCTTTTTTAAAAACATAGTTTCACTTTTTAACAGGGTCATACAACTGTACTGCAAACTGAAGTCAAACCACATCAGGTTTCATGTTTGCTGTTTCACAGTTTCCTCCTAGCCTCAATGATGTTTGAAGTCCTGTCCTTTCATATACATATTCCTCACTATTGTAAAAGAAAAAATATATATATTTTGGTGTCCAAGTATGATATATTTGGATCTAATAGTACTATCTGGTTAGCTGTCCTTTTAGATTATGACTGTAATTTTTTAATGCATAATAAAGAGCATATTACATAGTTCCAGTTCAGTTTTTAGCCATACAACAAACTGCGTGGCTGAAAATTGAAGTGAAAAGTTAACAATTAGTAATGATTTTACCTTTGATATAAGGAGTGGGATGAACACAGCCAAACTCACAGGGCAACCTTTCACCAATAAACAGAACAAGGACCCCCAAAAATCAATGAGCTTATTATGATGAAGACCTGATCTCAAACTGACTGAGCTTTGAGAGTGTGGCAAGTGTAGCTTTCAACTTGAAGACTAGAATAAAGATAGAGAGACAACAGCACAAATATCAAGAGCTGAAAGTGGCTGTAGTGAAAGCCAGCGAGAGCCTCACAAAGGACACTATGAATCAGCTGTCGATGTCAGCAATGGATTTTTCACAAAATGACTGAATGAACATGATTTTGTTTGGTGTCTGTGCAACTACTTTTGAAATCTGTGTAAGCTGTCCATGAATTTGTTTAAATACTTAGAATTACACGGTGTAGT
Source organism: Perissodus microlepis (assembly GCF_051167445.1). Taxonomy (NCBI): domain Eukaryota; kingdom Metazoa; phylum Chordata; class Actinopteri; order Cichliformes; family Cichlidae; genus Perissodus; species Perissodus microlepis. The sequence continues at coordinate 22,468,712 of NC_140474.1, read as the reverse complement.
CGTTAGTCCTGGATTTGAATCCATCAGCTAGCTCGGATCTTTCTGTTAGGAGTTTGCATGCTTTACCTGCGTACCAATCTCATTTGCCTATGTGGGTTGTCACTGGGTAATGTGGTTTCCTACCAAAGACATGTTATGGTAATTGTGATTCTAAATTGCTTGTAGGTGCAAATGTCTAACTGTCTCTCTGTGTCAGTGCTGTGATAGGCCGGCGACCTGGATACCCCACCTTTTGGATGAATGCATGCATGTGTGAGAATTCTTAAGGTGTTCGGCAGTATGAACGATCACTTAAAACTACATTTTTATAACACAGTAGTATCATAGTATCTTTTTCTGCATTGGATAAAGAGGATTAGCATGTAACTGAAGGACAGACAAGTGAAGTTCAGTGTATTTTTCTAACCTTGGACTGACGATGCTCTCCCTGGGGTGCACTATGACATTCTGTCTGTAACCGAAAGTGCATTTGAATGAGTCAGCGTGGTTCGGCTGCTCAGCACTCACTACCGCTCTCTATTACCATAATGATGACTCAGTCCTGCTCTCTCCCACCTCATTCTGTCCAGTCCTGTCTCTGTCCTTAGCCCTTCTCTTCTTTGTTGCCTCTCCTTCCACCGTCCTGTCCTTCATCACCTTGTCATCTTCTATTCTTAGATTGCTCTGTCATGTCTTGGCCGCTGCTTTCTTCCTTCCACTTCTTTATACTTCTCTATTGCTGCGTGTTATAGTTGTTTTAGTACTGGGGGTGAACGTATTTTAAGCTCGGTGTTGTGTAAAAAGAGTTCAGTGTCCTCATTAACTGTAGAGCCTGAGTTAGTGGATACTAGCCAATGTGTGCTCAAGCTGTTGCACCTTGAGCCCAGCTTCCCAGATCTTACCAGTGCTGGAAACAGGATCTGCTTCACTACATTCAATAGACAGATAAGAAAAAAAGATAGACAGGCAGACTAGCACGCTGTGCCATTCTTCACAGATATGGGGGTGTGCACATGCTGCAAGAAATTTCTGGAAGTGGATGGTGTTAGCCTGCTATTGTGCTATGGTGCCTAAAATCGGATCTGATAATAGTCTTAATTTCCTCCACCTTCAGTCACAGCCTATTATTTAAACTTTCAAACCTATGTATGGAAATGTGATTCAGGGTCAAATAATGGAAAAAATTGTAAAACTAAGAAGTAAAAGTACTGCAGAAATTGAAAAAAGACATATAATTCTGTAATACGCAGCTTTTCAAAATATGCATTACTGAAATTTTCATTTCAATAGAATGCAGAAAAAGAGGCAATACGTTACTTTGTTTTTTCATTAGTCATTCATCCGGTGTCAAAACTGCTGCCAAGATGGTCACTGTGAGAGAGTGGTGAAATAAATAAATAAAGTAGGGGATGTAATTTTGAGTTGTGTCCTGGCACAGCTGAAAATTGTTAGATTTGATACTGTGCCAGAATGAATAATAATAACAATATTTTAAAACCAAGGGCACGAAGGGAGACTTTGCCCTCAGTACGATAGAAATGAAAACCGGAGGCTATCCAAGACACACAGATTTGATAAATTAATCAATTACAAATTTTTTTCATGCCAACGACTCGATAATGAACTAATAAATTGATTTTTTTTTCCTTGAGAAAATTGAATTCAAAGTAAAACAGACTTTTGGAGCCTTGACAATGCTCATTACACAAAGTCACTGAAGCCGTTAATGAGCTGCATTTTTTTTTCTCTTCCCACTGATAACAAAGTCTGTGAACACATCGAGAGCTTATCGAGACTGAAGGCTGGAAAAATCCAGTACATGTGTTTATAACAATTAAACAACAAAGGTACCAACTGATAATTTACCACACACAGACACACACACACACACACACACACACACACACACACACACACACACACACACACACACACACACACACACACACACACACACAGTGAGCAAAAATGCACTCCAGAGCAGAAAACAGAAAACTTCAGTAACAACTTAGCGAAGTCAAGATAAACATATTGATTATTTTCGGGTGATTGTAAACATCTTAACATCAATAAAATTACAATTACATACTAGCAAAATATGCCCTCGTGAGTCAGAACTGATTCTTTTATTGTTATATTTCAATATGCAGGAAATCTAAACCTAAACTTTTAGTTTATTCTGAGTTTTTAAAGCCCATACAAGGAAAATTATTTTTCATGTCTCATGAAGATAGGCAGAATCCTTGTCTGTGAGGAAATATATGATTCATATCTGTGTAGTTATATTGTAAGAAGATGTCCATGTCTCCTAAAACTTAATGCTAGAAGTTGTCTCCTAGATTTGTACTTATATTTCTGATGCTACCAGCGAATCCAGTGACTTTACTACTACTTTATTGTGAAAGAGTTAACAAGAAAATGCCAGTTTCACGGGGAAATAGCACTCAGGAGTCCTTCTTCTATGGCTTGCAGAGTGAAGGTTGTTCAGATTAAATTTATAACTCCATCACACCTCCCCTGCTCAGCATGAAAGTAATGATGGATTATAGCCACCTTCTCTTGTTCGTTGATTACTCGTAACGCTATAGAGATACGTTGTTGTAAGTGATTCAGAATTGTTAAGTGCAGCTTTAAGGGCACATGATGTATCATGATGCATGAAATCACAGATGCATGTTCAATTTAGGATCAACATGGCATTAAAAGTAACACTATATGTAATGTTATTGTGTCATATTGTTCTTTTTATTCCAACCGAACCAACCACCAGGTTTATTTATTAAGTTTCAGGCAGCCATTACAATTCAGTCTCTGTATACTGATCTTTCCTACAGAATAACCAAAATTATTTTGTCTTCTTGCAAGCTCACTGAAATCCTGTGAAGTCCTATTAAAATTAACCTAATCTTGGTTAGATATAGTTAGATATAATTTACAAGACTTGGTTGCATATGCACAAAATGTTAAATCATGAATTAATTGTGACACACCACTTTTTTAAAAGGTTGATACCAAAACCTGATTATTGGCAAATCTGCTGAGTAACGAAATCATTTAAATAGTGATTTCTTGGCAAAGTGAAGTTGGCTACAAGCCCTTAAAAGAAGCACATCGAGCCACAATCTAAAAGGAACTCAAGAAAAGAAACAAACTCATTGACATTTCTCAGCCTGAAAAGGTGGCAAAGCCTCTTCTAAGGCTTTCTAACCCTTACACAGCATTTCATAAAAAGAACATCAGATGAACAGTCATGGATGGCAGTGGCAGTGTGATGGTCTGGGGCTGTTTGCTGGGGACCAAGGAAATCCTGAAGAACATCAGACCCTGAGTTTATGCCCTGAAGCTTAAGCACACTAGGGTCATGCAACAGCGACAATGGTCTAACAGCATACCAGCATCTCCACCTCTGAACAGTTAAAAAAAAGCAAAATGAAGGTTTTGGAGATGCCAAGTCAAAGTCTGGACTTTAATCTGATCGAGATGTTTTGGCTTAAATTTAAACAGGACATTCATACTCAGAAACCCTTCAATGCTGTTGAATTAAAACAATCCTGCAAAGAAGAGTGGGCCAGAATTCCTCTACAAGACTCATTGCTGGTTATGCCAAATGCTTAACTGCAGTTTTTGCTGCCAAGGGTGGCACAGGCAGTTATTAGGTTTAGCTGTGTTTTCACCTGGTGGCCATCCTCTCGTTATCCTGTGTATTTAGGTCCTTGGAACAATGCTGTCATGTTCTCATGTTGTGTGCGCTCCTGTCTGTTTGTCAGGGTTTGTGGTTTCAGTTACTCCAGTTCAGCTCTGCTTGTTATGTTGTTCAATCAGCCATCTGCCAGAAAATAATGCTGTGTCTTAAGTTAAGCCTGTCTGCCAAGTCCTACGTTTTGGGTCCTCTCTCTGCCTGCCACACAACCAGCCCATGACAGTACTTTTTTGGTTTATTTAGTGTATTTTCAGTTTTTGGTACTCTTGCCTTTTTTATTTAAGCTGATTGATATTTTTGTAATCTTATGCAATTAAGCTCATTCAGCAAGTTCTGCTTTTAGTATTTCAAATATTTTTGAGCATTTCAAGCAAAATGTTCACATTTTTAGCTTTCACATTCCATTTTCTCTAGAGAAATGCTATTTTTTATTTCATTAATTTATTTATTTATTGCTGTACTTGAGCATGCTAGACCCTCAGCTTCTGGGAAGCCACTTTAAACTGCAGGACAATTGCATATGTGGAAGGTTACCTCTCTCTGTAGCACTGCAGTCTAACAATCTGAAAGCAGCGACTCTCAGAAAGATTGGTGAAGGTTTGCAAATAATTGGAATCTAATTTATAAACCCAGATAATCTGCCAGCACATTGCAATCAATCTGACTCTTTCTTTACACAGTTTGTCAGCACTTTTTTTGCAACAGGTAGGTTGCCAACTAGATCCAGTGTGCTTATGTTCCTATATAAGAGCAAGGTTGGTGAGTGGCTATGTCATTTTGTAGTTAAATCACCACTTAGCTGCAACTACGTCACTATTGTGGGCGGAATATCTGAAGTTTTGTGCATGTAGAAGGCAACAGATTTGTCATTTCCCCTATTTTTCACAGTTATTCTGCATATTACTACCAACATCAATCTTCTACCAACATCAGCTATCTATCTATCTATCTCTCTCTCTCTCTATATATATATATATATATATATATATATGTATGTGTATATATATGTATGTGTATATATATATATATATGTATGTGTGTATATATATATATATATATATATATATATATATGTGTGTATATATATATATATATATATATATATATATATATGTATGTGTGTATATATATATATATATATATATATATATATATATATAGGTCCTCCACTCATTCACATTAAGTCACTTATAATTTAAAAAAAATCAAGCAAATCTCTAACTCCCTCATCACTTTATCCTTTAGTAGTTCCTAACAGCCTGGCCCTTGTATTCCACTGTGGATGACTGGAGGTGCATTCTGATGAACCCCTGTAGTATTTGTTGACATTCATTTGATGTGCTGGACAATTGTTCTCCTAGCTGTGGAGTACACGTGTGTGTGAAGCTGCATATCATGCATACATTTTGTGTTGATACAAATGCTGGCGGGGAGTGTTTGTCATTCTCTGTGTCACCAAAGCATCTGCCCGCGCACTCCTCCAGGCACTGCGGTTCAATCAACAACAGCTGGTTATTACAGCGAAAAAAGGTACAGCTAGTTCATCTCTTCAGGCTTCAACAGGCTCTGGCTGAAGCTCGAGTGAAGCCTGTGGCCTCGTAGATATCGTATATATCATTTCTTTCTTCCATATGAGTCTTGCCAGAAATCTATTTTGTGTGAGGACAGACTTCGTTATTCTCGGGGTGAATCCAGTATTCTGAAGATATGAGTCAAGTAAATCTCTACTGCATGAGAACAACAAACCAACGACAGGTACAGTAAATTACATTTTAAGTACATTCTCAGGATTAATTTATATGTTTTTCTATTAATTTGTTTTTTGACTTTTGAATATTTAATTTGTTCATTAGGGAACAGCAATTATTATTAAGACAATAGTCTTATCACTTCAGGCACAGTTCTAAAGGAAGTTCCCTTGTCAGTTGCTCATAAATTTACAACCATTGCCAAGATTTAACAAGACAACAAAGAGCACTGCTTTGATAGATTAAAGGACTTCCTCCCATCAATTAAACTAATATCCCGCACAAGGCTTACTACATTTCAGAGCTATGAATTGGTAAATGATGATAATTTTCTCAGTGTTACTACCACCATTATTTATCTCCAGTCAACAATAGCAGATATAATTCTGTGCTACAGGCAGGATTTCCTAAAATTCACAGTGCTCCATTTCCATATAAACATGCTTAAGGCAAGAAAAAATGCATTTTTGGCACATTTCACTCGGTGGAGAAGCAAATAATTTTTTCTGACTTTTATTTTCAAAGTTATTAAATGAGCCATCCATGCTTCCCCTCTCCATGGTTTAATTTTATTTTGTCTGCCTCTTAGACAGCAGCATATGTCAACCTGTCAAAATGTCAAACATCTGAGAAAATATACAAAATTAAAGCTGGCTGCCACAGATTACACAACACTTGAATGTGTCATCATTGCCTATCAGCTAAAAACCAAACTGTCAGATGAGTTTGGCATGTAATAGAAAAACATTAGCTTGTAAACAATAGAAAGGATAATCTGTCTCTGTGCACATAAGTACTTATAACCCATTCTCTCTAAACAGGTGGCCAAAGCACACTTTCATAGTTCTAACCCTACACATTTAAGGCAACCATATCTGTGCAATATTTGGAGTCCAGAAAATGAGACTGGCATTTCCAGTTCTAAGCAAAAGAGCAAAATATCTGTACTCTTACCTTTGATCACAACTATAGCATGTTTCCAGTTCACAAGTACATCTCTTTCCCAATAACAATGACTGAAGTCCGTCAAGCTGAGAGGCCAGCAGTTTTGGATAAAACTCCAGTCTTTGACAGAAGACTAGTGGCAGATTAGCATCCTAGACAAGCTGCCACTGTCTCTGCTTTCACTGCTCTGAGATCAGTTATGAGGTGCGCTTTATGTGGAAACAGTGCTACCATAAACAAATGTTAGACTCATCTGTATTACATATTACATATTTAGTTGTGTGATGATACTGTGCCTTTGCAGATTGAAGTTGCTATTGTTACAGATTCAAATATTGGGGATGGATACAAGAGGAAAAACCACAATAACAACACTGGTCCGGCCGGGTTGAGTCAAACGATGATTTTAATGATCACACGCGTGGGAGATGGACACCGTACGCAGACAGCATCAGATCTCAAAATGGTGGAGCATTGATCAAACTCTTATAGCCTCTAGTGGCCCCCACCTAATCATAAAAGCCTAAACATTCACATTCTTTCTCTCACACAGTGTCTAAGCTACAACCTTGGCTCCCTGTTTATCTGCTCCCGCTGAGATGGGGCAGAAAACTCCAGTATGTTCTGTTCTCTTCTAATCAGACAAATAAGGCGATGACTTTCTGCAAACAGTATTTCTCATAACTCAGCAGTATAATGCATCATAAAACAATATCATTCATTCACAATCACCCAGCAGTCTAATGTAATGCAACTCAGCTTAATAAATGCAATAGTTATCACCTTCTTCTAATTCAGGAGAATAATGCAAACTAAAACTACATAATAATTCACCATCTTTAATTAAGGGTCTAACATGGCATAAAATAATATTATAATCTGACACTCCCCCTTTTGTGCTCTTTAGAATAAAGAGCACACCTACACCCTGTAGTCCAATGCGGCCGGGTTCATTTCTTCTTACGCCTGAGGCCCTTTGTCCCCCTGTTGGGCGAACCATATGTGAGATGACCTCTGTGTTTGCGCAGTCCAGGTGCAAGAAGAACTATTATTCCAACAGTAGCAGGTACAGATGACACTCCCCAGTTCTCCCACAGCTTTATTTTGGTGCTACCTTATACCCTTCAGACGTACTCAGACTAGAACCTCTGTCCGAGGAGCTTTTAGCCTTTATTTTATTGCTGCAGCCACCAGTGTCTTCCAGTTGGGTGATCCACTGCTCTTCTTTCTTTAACCTCAGGGGTTAGACAACCCTTCAGTCATTGCACAGATCAGGGGATTATTCTGCCCCGATGTCAAACAACAATCTGTGTATCCTCGGGTCCTGTGTATCCCGTGTATTCCCCAGAAAAAGGAACAGGAACGTGTCCCCCTTTTGCCCAAGAGCCTCTCGAACCTCGTTGGTCTGGTGTTCCTGGATCTCCGCCAACTCATTCATGGTTATTGCTGTGTTTATGGGATCCATCCTTTTGAGGTGACTTATCAGAGCCCAAAATGCCATGACACTTGGACCCAGTTGGTGTCTCGGCAGTCACTGTGTCTGCCTCTGCTGCGAAGGATCCTCGTATATCTGTGACCTCGTCTGGTGTCTGTTCCTTTCTCTGTAAGAGACAGAAAACCAAAACACCTCTCTGCCTAGCTCTAATAATCTACTGTTGTTATCTACTGACCTTCTGGTGATTCAGAATTGGTTTAGAATATTCAGAATGTCCCAGGGACTTATTCTAATCATATCCTATGTGTGTGTAAGCGTGTTTGCATTTAGCCCTCTGCACTCAAAGTCAATACCTGCAATATATCAGTCCGGACCATCACGCCGGACGAAGCTTATGTCCTTCAAAAGACCAAGTGCCAACTCATTATAAGCACATTTGCAAGGTGTGTAAGAAATTATTAAAACCACTCATGTGTTTCCTTCCGCCTACTGTCCCACGGTTTCCTCTCCAGTGTGGTACTCAGCTTCTCGTGAACACAGGCATTTTATCTTCTAAACGCTATTCAATTCATTTCAATGATTAATGCTTAAACATGGAAAAATGATTTATGCTTCTCACTGGTTCTCTAAAAAAAGTCCGGAAACCTTTTGGGTCACTATTAGCCCAAGCTTTACCATACCTAAGTTATTAAAACAAATGTAGTCATAAAAATGTTCATATAACCCTTGTTTGATGTTAAAACCCAACTTCCCCCCCTTTTTTGACACATTCCAATGTGTCAAATCAACGGAGCTAGAAAATTAAAAGAAAAGGTTAGTGACCTCATCTCTCAGAAAGTATCAGACTTTCTCCTATCCAGTGTCGTAGCTCCAGTAGGCTCCGCCCGGAGCCAAGAAAAGCATGACATTTGTGTTGTGTAAGCGCGTGCGGCCTTCTAGGCTCAAAGTTACCCCAGTCCATAGATCAGCCAGACATCGCGCTGACTGTAGCTTTTAACCCTTATTAACTTGAGCACAACTCTATAATGAGCAACAAACTGCAATATGTATAAAAATGATCATGGTTACACCTGCAATGAAAGATCATACGATTATCCTGACACCTGTAAATAGAAGATTAACCTGAGGTTATGACAATCACCGGAACACAAATGTTAATGTAATGTCAATAGCTTCAATAAATCATTAATGCAATGCTTGTTATATGATTCTGACGCAATAATAATGCTGATGCTAAAATAACAGTAAAACACCCCCTTTGATCCCGTTTACAAACTTCACAAATAAACGTTTATCCATGCCTCTTTTGAATTTTATTTCCCCCTGTTTTTCCCTCACTGACCACAGCAGGGGAACCTATGTTTTGATTCAGCCATGAATCCAGCTCACCTGATTCATCACTGAGCCCCATCGCCACTGGCGTCTGACAGGGTGGTGCTGCATATTCTTCCTTTAATGTCTCTATTTTCAATCTGTTAATTAGAGTGCTTAAACATGAAGTAGACTACGTCCACAACAAGTCAATACAGCTGTAAATGTGGCCAATTATCAATCTATAACCAAGCAATAACGAAAAATAGCTTTTATTTTATGCATGTTTTTAGTCAACCACTCACCCAGAGGATCTTCAATCCCAGAAAATTCCTTCTCCTCATTTAATGAGTCCGTCCTCCTTCCATGCCCTGGTAACTGGTCCATCCAGAGCCATATCATCTTGAAATATACATACAACCAGCCAAACCACACCTTGGTCACACCAACCTTTTTCCGCACTGAAGATGTCCAACGCCATCTTAGTCTGGACCAGGGTTTTAATAGTTTTGCAATTTTCATTAGTTTTTATTTTTATTCAGCTTCGACTTCAGATTTTCAATTTTATGTCAGTTGTAATTAGTTTTTACCAATTGTTTGCTAGTTCAGTCTAGTTTTTATTTTTTTTGAAAATCCTTAGTTTCAGTTTAGTTTTGATCAGTTTCAGTTATAGTTTTAGTTGTGTTTGCAATAATTAAGTGTAACAAAATCCCAGTTTCATCATATCAGTCATGCTCTTCTGCTTATCCTTGGGTATTGAGACTATTAACTCTTGCAGCACCGGGTGTTCGCAATTTTGGTTCAAGTCAATTGATAAACTTTTTGAAGGCAACTGACTCACACAGTTATGTAGATGTCCCAGTCCTGCTGTCTCGGGATGCATCACGCTGCCTTGCATGGGGTTAGCTTCTGTTTTCTGGGGATGAGGGTTGAGTGGGGGAGCTCTCTGAGGAGGGGGAGTGTGCTCCCCCTTACCTTTTCAAGGTAAGCTAGGTTAGCCTTCTTGTGTGGGCTTCTCAAGTGCACTTTAAGGTTTGTGGGATTTTTTTCTCCCTTTAGAAGTGTCCCTCATAATTTGTCTCTTTCCACTACAAGACACTTGCTTTATCCAAAACACAGTCATATTTAAAGTAATTCACACACACAGGCTCATGATTGCTTAAGGCCTATGTCTGAACTTGACTACAGAGGCAGAGCATAATTCCATCCTTTCAGGGTGAAGGACTCCACTTTCTTTGTGTCAAGGCAGCTCATAATTATCTTAATAGCTTTACCTAATCAAGTTATGGCTTACAATCACTTGTGTTATAAGTATGAAGTGTCCTAAATTCATTCAAATTTTGTTTCCAATTCACTTGCAGCAGTTTAGACCGAATTATTAACGATAATAACCTTGCTCTGGACTGTCAAAGGTGACTTTAACGCTGACTGTTCCGACAATTCATTTTATAACATTTCCTTGTCAGATTAGCCAATCTCTGCACACTTGAATAAACATAATCAACATGGTCAATATTTTCCTGCGTGTTATTTCACCATGTTATCGATTCCAACTCTCCATCCGCATGTGGTTTGGCACATTATATTTATCTAAAACTCCACTCCGTCTCTAAATGTTTTGAAGAATTTTTCAAGCCGGGGGTCAAATTTTGAGAATTTGACCATAAGTGAAAGTTATGGTGTTATCACCCCCTTTTTTGGGGCTTACCTTTCCCAGTTTTGATGATATTCCTCCCTATTCTTTGCAAGTACCCCCTTTTGGTGGCGAGAAACTGTTGGTGTGGTCAAGTGGGTGCTGTAAAAACAAAAGCTTAGGACAGAACAGTCACCAGTCATGTACTCACATACAAAATTAGCATATATTTGATTTCATATTGAACCTCTGAGTGTAATGGTACATTTTAATTTGAATTTATCAAAGCTAAACACAATAATTTTTCCTTGTTTATTTTGCTCTTGTTCTTGTGCAGCACCACCTCTCAGCACATGCCCCTGTCGGTTATATCTCTACTTTTCTGAATTATTGACTATTTCAATGAAAGGACCTAAAAGATGGGGACCAGTGTTTATCCTTACATATCTCCATTTTGAATGTGACAAGCCTATCATTCCCCTGTTATTCATAGACATCAATAGAGGGGTTTTTTTGCTTTTTGCTTTTTGCTTTTTTCCTCTATAAAAGTTAATTGACTTTTTACAGTGGCCTGCTATGGTTAATAATAACATGTTCAGTCATGAGTGAAATCAAACCTTTTCTTCACTTTAGCATTTAACCTTCCCAACAATATAATGTGATACATTAATCAAAACACAGCTACTAAAACACAATTTTCTTAATGCAAACATCAGTAATTCAAAATTAGCCACCAAAGGGTTAAGTCTGCAGTTCACGCTCATGTGAAGATACAGCCTCCCCCTTTAGTCTCTGTCATCCTTCTGTTCTTGTAAAAACAAATCAAAGCAAGACAAATCATCCACCTTTTTTTTTTTTTTTATAGGCTGGGTGAATTGTTTGTGGACATTTACTAATCCTAAAGTCGGTACCGTTTTTGTCTCAGTATCAAATCAGTTAAAACTTTTAGTCGTCAGTCCATCACAGTCCAGCCACATGCATACATCCACACACATTCATACCAGAAGTTGCTGATAATGGAGTCTCACGCGCAAGCTATTCGAGCCTCCCTCACCAGCAAGATGACGTCATCATTTTAAAGGAAAACAGTTCCTTGTTTTTTGACTGGATTGACACGCTGCAATCCTTTTAGGCTCAGGACTTCTCATGTGATCAGTGTCCCATATAAGTGAATTTCTCCCAAGCCCATTATAATCATGGAGAAAAACACTTTGCGACTGTCGTCAGTAAGAATATTTTATAGCGCTTTAAAGTTCAATCTCTCAGGCCTGGATTAAAGAGCTGATTTGTTAAATCAGGAACTCACAAAATACCAAAATATCACCACCGGTGGATCACACCTCTCAGATGTTCTTATTTCAGTGCACTGTAACAAAAGCAAAAACAAACGTAACCAATAAAATACTCATATAATAACAAATACTGGGGCCCATTGCAAAAATGTCCAAGCATAAAACCATCTTTCTCTCTCTTAGAGAAAGAAAACAATCCAAACCTCACTGATGAAATCAACCTAGTGTTAAGCAAAACCCAAAAATCAACTAAAATTCACCAGAAAGTTTTTCTCCCTCCTGGGACAATTATTGTGTAGGAATACAGGGACCGTAACTCCTTTTTGCCCTGACAAAAAACGTGTTGGATTTACTTGATTCAATAATGGACACTGGTTGCACACAAATGTTTTGCTCCGACAGAAACTTAAACAACTGAGTTAAATCAACACAACCTTTTCATATTCAGTAAACCTGTGCATTTTGTGTTCATAAAACACGATTGAAACATGTTCAGATGGAGTAAGTTGAGCTCCTGGAATATTTTGATCCTTCAATTCTGTCAGTTTATTTCAACACTATTCGATAACTTTTATTCAAATTCTACTTGGTCACTTAAATACTACATGTTGTCTTCATATTGCATACGGCTCAACAAAGTCTAGATCCTGGTTACCATATAAATTGAATGGGTCTACAACAACTACCATCCTCCTATCTTTATCCTGGTTGCAGCAGGGCCGGGAAATAACCCTAAAGTGATAGGTTATCAGGCAGGGTACACCCCGGACAGCTGACCAGTCTATCAGATAGAAACAAACAGCCATTCACACTCACATTCATGGATAATTTAGAATCATCAATTAACCTAGCTCTAATAGCTGCATGACTTTTCACTGTGGCAGGAAACCAGAACACCCAGAGAGAAACCACTGCAAACTAGCCAGACTGTGGACCTGCACCCAAGACCTTCTTAATGTGGAGCAACAGCACCAACCAGCATGCCAACAATGTAGGAAATACAGGAAAGCTATGATTTCCGGTATTTGATGCAGAATTATTTTGTTCTTGCCCTTGACAGGTTAATTCACAATAAATAGCAATAGCATGCATGGGGTGTGTGTGTCGTTGTCTGCCTCTTATAACTCCAGTGATTTTTCCTGCAGTTTGAAATCTTATGTGTTGTGAATTCCGTGAGTTCAGTAGCTAACCACTCTTATTAGATTGTATTGTGTCATCTCAATGAGAACAAATTGAGTTGTTGAATTTCGTACAGATCTTTAAAGCCTGAGGAAATTGTGTTAACACACGCGAGATGCTTACGTAAATCCAAGGGCTGGCCCTTTTTTTTTTTTTTTCAGTGTGTTCCTCCTTCAATTAAATCTCAATCACAAAAAATGTGGCGCTCTGAAATAAAACTCACACCGTTAATTCATCATTTTCACTCTGTACCACTGCTCCTTATCATGCTGTGTGAAGCACAGTAAACAATTCAGTCGAGGCCTTGAGCCATAAACAGACATCACGCACAGACATTGTTTTCATAACCAAACTGCTTTAGACCCTGTCCCCTAAATCTACACAAATGCCCTCTGGGTGACATGAAATGCATTTAACCAATAAACAATCAATGGCTTCTTGTTGTTGTAACAGATTCTGTATTTGGACGTTTGTGTGCAGCATTTTGCGTGTCAGCATAAGCATTTGTTAGTAAAGCATTCTTCATTGCAGCAGCGTGTGTGTGTGTGTATCACTCTTCATTGCACAAGCGTGTGCATGTGTGTGTGTGTGTGTGTGGATCACTTCTCAGTGAATTGAATCAGCATCTCGATTTGTGTGCGTGTGTGTGTGTCATTTCTCAGTCAATTGACTCAGCGCGTGTGTGTGTGTGTGTCAGTGAATCAACGAGTGCATATGTGTTCATATGTGTGTTTCTCTTCATTCTGAGTCAGTGCATGTAGATGTGTGTGTGTTTGTGTGTGTTTGTGTGTGTTTGTGTTCATCACTTTCCTGTTCTGGTGTTCTGGGTAAACCACGGCCTGAGGCGTGCCCTGGGGTCCTGCCCTCCTCCATTTCAGTCCGTTTGCATCCATTGGTGCTGCTGCTCAAAGTTCTGTCCATACTGGTTCTGGCCTCAATTGAGGCAGTCCTTTTCTCCAGTGTCCTGCATCTTCTCCTTGTCCAGCTCCTCCTTAACTTGACCCTTTTGCTTCTGTAGCTCCTTCAGGGCTTGCTCCTGCTGTAGGAGCTTCTTGTCAGGTTTGGCGACCTCCTGCTCCAGCAAGCTCCGGCCTGGTTTCAAGTCCTGTATCTGGGACTCCAAGCCTGACTGATGGGTTCGATTATCAGCCAGCTCCTCCTGAGCCATGCTCAGTTTCTGCTCTGATGCCTTGAGCTCTTACTGAGGGCAGAAACCTCAGAGTCTTTTCCGTACACGTCAGATTAAAGTCCATTGATGTTTTCCTTGCTTTGCTCCACGGCCTTCTGCAGCTCTGCTGTCCGGCTCTTCTCAGAGGTCAGCTCCTGGCCGAGCCCCGACACCTGTGCCTTCAGCTTATTTTCTTCTTGTGCTTTTGTCCATTCTGAGGTGCCTCCTGACCTCAGTTACTCCTCCTGTCTCTGGCACGCCCTTTTTGCTGCCCGGTCATCCGTGTTCGTCAGTCACTGTCCTGCACAGTTTTAATGCAGAGTTGTTAAGGTCAGCATTCTTTTGCTCGGCCTCACTTTTCCTCTGGGCTTAATGGGCGTCTCGTCAGAGCTCTGTTAGCTGAAGCTGTCTGGAAATCTCCCCCGTGTAGTGAAACGGGCCTTGGATTTAATGCTCTCCGTCTCCGCTGCATGAGATCGTTTTCCTGCAGCTCTGTTGACATTTTCAGGTTGTTGTTGTGGGTCCAGCTGCTGTAGCATTTGGTCAGGGTCACATCAAAGATGGTAGAGGAGTGAGCAAAGATGGTAGAGGGGAGAGCAGGAGTCCAGGTCAGCCTCGGCAAAGCAGCCTGTAATCAAGCATAAAGAGAAAAAACAAAAACAAAACAAAAACAAAACAAAAACAGACGAACAGGAAAATGATGTTGTGTTGGCTGTGTTATTCAGAGAGGGGAGAAACAACGGGGCCAGGCCCTGTGTCAGCCTTCTCTCCCCCTTTTTTTGTTTTTTCTCACTATATAATCAACTCATAACCCACCAAGCTGACAGGACAACACAGGTACATGTTAAAATTGTTAAGATCATGTTTAAAAGCCCATAAAAGGAATTTTCTTTCATTCAGTAATCACTTGTATTAATCAATCAGCAGAAAACATGTCACAATTTGAATCTTTTAACCACTAAATTTGTCGTGTCGTCACTGGTTGGTCAGACCAGTGTCTCTCTTTTTTTTTTTTTGAAGTTAAGTTGTTGTCCTGCAACCCAGAGAGTTTATTTGTTAGTAGTGGATAAACTTTATCATTTAACAACAGGTGTATGTTAAATTTCGCTGCTTTAACCTTGCTGGAAAATCTTCACGTGTTAATGAATGTAAGCTGTTTCTTCATTGCGTGTGTGTGCGTTTGTAGGTGGGTTATTTTAACTTTTTTCTCAAACAAGGCATTCCTCTAACACGTGCCTTTCTCATACATTTCTCTGGTTGTGTGTGTGTTTTTATTTTGTTTCCCAAATTTTGATTCCCCACCTTAAATAACAGCATTCCATGTCTACAGCCAGGAGTTAGAGCTTGCTTGTGAGATTCAGGGACACATGGTGCCAATAACAATTCAGTCAAAAACTTGCCTGAAAATTTCCAGTGGTGGTAACCGATAACTGGAGGAGAAGATGTCCTTTAAGCTTCTTTTCCGGGTGGGGACAGAGTGAGGTCAAGCTGTAAACTTTTGAGCCAAAGCTTGGCCTGTCTGTCGTCCCAATTCTGTTTATGCTTTTGCCGCTGTACTCAGGTTTCCAGGTTGGGAGAAATCCACCTGTATTAACACACTAAAACATTTACTTAGTATTTCTTTTCTGAAAACATTCACTTACTATTTCTTTTCTGAAAACCTTCACTTACCATTTCTTTTCTGAAAACATTCACTTACTATTTCTTTTCTGAAAACCTTCACTTACTATTTCTTTTCTAAAAAACCTTCACTTACTATTTCTTTTCTAAAAAACCTTCACTTACTATTTCTTTTCTAAAAACATCCTGATTCACTTCATCTGACTAGATTTTACTCTCTCTCTCTCGGTGCATACTTCTCACAGTCTGGCCGTTGCCTTTTATGGGCACGCAGAGTTCCTGTCACACACACAGCTGAAATTTGTGCTTGATCACACCCTATATTATGATAAAACCAACAGTAAATCAAATGTAACCGTTTATATTATTGAGCTGAACCAAGGGACACTTTAAAAATCTTATAAATCCTGCTTCACACCACAAAACTGAAACAAATCACAGCTGTATTTATCACTCAGT
This sequence comes from Perissodus microlepis, assembly GCF_051167445.1. Lineage (NCBI taxonomy): Eukaryota > Metazoa > Chordata > Actinopteri > Cichliformes > Cichlidae > Perissodus > Perissodus microlepis. Next base: position 22,452,243 of record NC_140474.1, on the reverse strand, counting down.
CTTACTCTGCCGACTGAAATGCCGGTCTAGATCATGCACGATTTGTCTTTTCTATATGAAAACCCAGCCATATATCAAACATTCACCGTAGTCATTCAAAACTTTATTTGTAATATTATAATCAGCAAAATCAGCGTCTTATTTACAGGCATGTATCATTGTTTGCAAATCATAATTATAAAACTCAAAAACACGCTAAACAGGAAGCAAAAGTCCTCTGTGCGCCTCACCTCATTTGCATGTTCACACACCGTCTAAAAATAGCCCGCAGCGCTGCAGCGCGCTCTCGTCACAAACAGCCTCACTCACAGCTCTATTATTTTATATTACAAAGATGTCTTATATTTACAATCACTGTCAGGCCTGGCAGCTTTAGCACCTACACAATTTTGACAAATTTAAGTTAACGGGTCCAACCGAAGAAAGTCCAACTTTTTTGTAATCAATTAACCAGTATCAGCCTCTAACTGTATCTGGCCTCATCTCTAAAGTCCCTAACTCAATTTAACAGTGTCCAAAAAAGCACAGATACCGTTTAACACGGTAAGGAGCCTCTAACTCCTAGCTTATTCCAGGATGCCCTGTACCCCACAGTTAAGCCAAACTGAACTAACCCTGTTCGCCGACAGGTCAAGGTCGCGCGTCCACGGCCAGGAGGGAGCGTAACCTCCGGGCTATGCGCTTCTTAGCAGCCTCTAACTGCTGTCCTATAATAATTTATCACACTTTAAAACAACAGTCAACACCCCAAAACAAGAGTGTGACTGAGGCAGGTGCAACCCTATGGTCAAGGAGCCTCTAACTCACAAAATGACCAACTCAGGTCCAACCTTAAGACCAATGGAGCCTCTAACTCACAAAATGACCAATTCCCTACCAAACTACTTGAGCCTCTAACTCAATTTCTTAGCAGCCTCTAACTGCATTAATTTCTTAGCAGCCTCTAACTGCATTAATTTCTTAGCAGCCTCTAACTGCATTAACTTCTTAGCAGCCTCTAACTGCTTCAACTCATGAGATTTTTTCATCAAAATCAAAACAGACATTTACCAGTACTTTCAGTGAGTAGACTTTAATTTTATCATGTCCAATTTGGCACACTTTGGAAATAATTCAACAGGTAGTGCCTTACCTTTGTTTAAGCCGGCTTATGCCCACTCACGTCAGACCACTGGCTTGTGCCTGTCCGTTCGACAACCTCGGACCGTCCAAACCTCCAAAATTCCACCCCAATACCACAGGACGAGCCCCCAAACTGTTACGGATTCAAATATTGGGGATGGATACAAGAGGAAAAACCACAATAACAACACTGGTCCGGCCGGGTTGAGTCAAACGATGATTTTAATGATCACACGCGTGGGAGATGGACACCGTACGCAGACAGCATCAGATCTCAAAATGGTGGAGCATTGATCAAACTCTTATAGCCTCTAGTGGCCCCCACCTAATCATAAAAGCCTAAACATTCACATTCTTACTCTCACACAGTGCCTAAGCTACAACCTTGGCTCCCTGTTTATCTGCTCCCGCTGAGATGGGGCAGAAAACTCCAGTATGTTCTGTTCTCTTCTAATCAGACAAATAAGGCGATGACTTTCTGCAAACAGTATTTCTCATAACTCAGCAGTATAATGCATCATAAAACAATATCATTCATTCACAATCACCCAGCAGTCTAATGTAATGCAAATCAGCTTAACAAATGCAATAGTTATCACCTTCTTCTAATTCAGGAGAATAATGCAAACTAAAACTACATAATAATTCACCATCTTTAATTAAGGGTCTAACATGGCATAAAATAATATTATAATCTGACACTATGAATCTATGAATATGAATAATATTAATTTAATGCAGCAGTGGGCAAATTAGATCAAAATCGCCTTGACTGGTCAGCAGTGATGATAGTTGATCTCTGACATCATCGTCCATTGTTACATTCCTCTTAATTATGCATAACTTTAAGTCCATATTAATTTAAATCTGTGAGCTGTACTGGCTGTTTGTACCAGGGTGTAAACATGTCTATACCTGCTTTAAAACTTGCCACTTTAACGTGAGCTTCTTTGGGGATTGATTCACTTTCAGATTTTGGAGGATTTTTTTGGTAGTTTATTTTGTTATCCTCCATGTTTTCCACATTTCCCACAGACATATCAAATGTAGTAAGTGTCTCTCACCTGAATTTCAGAAGACTGTCAAGTAGGACACGTTCTCATTTACACACACAGCCACAGTAATGGCTCAATTTGCCTTTTCACTGCCCTCTCCTAAATGTGCCCAAATCTGTAAATTGATTTGGAACCTTTTGGTTAGTAGCCAGCTTTCATTATCAGCCTTGGCGGCTCACACTGCTGAGAGACGCTGGCACATTATCTAAGCAAGCACCCACTCTCACCATCTCCCCCAACCCCTCCACTAATCTACTTATCAGCCACTGATAGCATGAGCTTGAATAGGCTCCACTAATGGCAGCTACTCAAATAATGGTCTTTTCCAAACAGTAAAACTCAGCACTGTGTTGCACTAAATGACACGTACATCCACTGAATGGATCTGCCTTACGAATTCAGATGAAAAAAAAGAAAGAAAAGAAAACTCTTACAGATGAAGAACTTCTTTTAATACAAGCTAGAAAACAAGTGAGTGTTGGAATATTGTGTTTCCTTTTTTATTCTGTGTGCAGTAGCTTTTAATTGATCAGCGGGAGGCAGAAAACACGGTAATGGTAAATATTAATATGTGGATTCTCAGTCTTGTGCTAGTTACTAATACAGAACCAACAGCCAGTGACATTACCTGAATCATAGCCCATAATAGACCTCCCTCACAAGACAACTAATGTGATAACTTAATTAGGCATACTGCATTTCCATAATGTTGCTCAGAGCAAATCCCATAATTTAATTTGTTGCATCAAATTAAAGGCTGGTAAAAGGGAAAAAGGCTCAGATGGACACATCAGTAATATGTAACTCTAAATGTGTCGCTGAGGAAATGGCTCTTGTGTCTTTAATTGTAAGTGAGCAACTGCAGATTTAAGCAGACATTTCTACATGCCCCAAGAAAGGTTAGGGTTAAATGGCACTCATGCAAATTAAACGTCCAGGTGATGTAAATTAAAATCACTATTTTAAAAAAAAAATTTCCTTTTATATTTAATTTCTTAATAAGCAGGACAAAATCGTTTATGCTTTATGATGTGACAATGCTCATTGATGTCATTAAAAATACGATTTTCGAGAGAAACACTGAGATTTGGGTTAAAATTATTACTCTACCTTAGTAGACATTTGTTGTCATGGTTACATTAATAAACACATGGTTAAGATGAGCAAAGGCTACGGTCATACTTTTAGACAATATATAAAAGTTCCCTGTTGGTTTCAAGTAGGAAACAAAGAGCTGTATCTTGTGTTCAATGCTAAATCTATTAAGTCCCGTGTTGTGTTGATCCTTCTATCACCCTGGCCCCGAAAATATTTGTCAAAGCATCTTTCACAAATATTGGAGGTCATGAGGACCTGAAGGCCATTCCACTCTTTCAAATTCCCATTTCATTGGGAGAAGTGCACTCCAAGCACAACACACAACCGAACGAAGAAAAAACTACTGATCATAGATGTAAGGTTCATTAAAATCAGATGGGCGAGTCCTGTTCATTTCTGTATTATCCTACAGCTAGAGCAAGGTTTATAAAATCTGGCACAAGAAAAAATATTTACCACAGGGGACAAAACATTATATTGTACAAAATTGTCAAATTTGTCAGTTTTTTGTCAGAGATCATCAGTAGTGTACAGCATGTTTTAACTTCTAAGTTAAAATTCTTTAAATTGTGCAGTGTACATAAATATAAGATTTTGAGATTCATAATAAAATGTTTTTCTTATTTTTATTTTTAAATATTTATAGCTCTGGATGCTAATATAATACTTCAGCTCACGCTTAAGCAAGAAACTAAAAAGCTGTTTATGTCAAGACTGGGTCAAGGTTAAATATTATAAATGCCAAATCAAGTCAACTCACTAAGTCTCGATGTGAAATTGGACAAAAATCCAGGCCTCAAATGTCAGAGATAAAGCTGTTATATCTGAGTCCACTATACTGACCTCCAGAACTTCACTTTCATAAATACTGCAATAGTTCCTACAATAGCACTGCATGCAAACTGTACATGGCAGGATTATCCTGAATCAACATGAAAAATTATTGATGTACGATGTCATCATCTTTTATTTTGTTTTGATGTTAAACAATAATCGAGATGTCACTTAACTGGAAAATTGGAATAAAGCCAGTGGTGAAGTACACTGGTAACTGATAACAGTTTTATCCTACTAATGCAGAGTTGTCACATTACTACCTCTCTTAAGATTTCAGTTGTTTGTTTTCTTTTTGTTGTTGTTGTTTTTTCTTGAAGATTCCCTTACTTTATTTCTACATGGTTTCTCTGAACACTGGCTGCATTTCCAGCATAAAACAACAGTATGTTAAATATGCTGCTGGACTATGTACTCGGAGCAATGAAGTGCAAAGCACATAGCTGTGCTCAGACTGTAAAGGAACACAACTTTGTTACTAGTTAATTTTATGTTAAGCTAATTTGGGGCTAAAAGCATAAAAAACAATTCCATATCATGTAAATGGTTTTAATAAAAACAAACAAACAAAAAAAAAAGTCACATTGATGCCAAAAAATGTTTTGTCTATACAGCAGCATAGACTGTATATAAAAGACAAAATTAGGCACCTTGGTTTTTGGATTTGCAATTTTGAATCAGCGATGACGTCCTTGTTAAAACTGGATCACAAACTCGTCATATATATACAGAGTGTGCTACGTGACACATTATAGGGAAGAGGTGCAGCCAGCTGTTGATACAGTTCGAGTTTCTTTTTCATCGTCATGATAATAATTGATATTAATATTAATTAATGTCATCCATGCAAAGGGAGTCAAATTCATTAAAATATGTATTTTTCTAAAGCAGCAAGATCCTCATTGTTCTTTATGCTAAACTGGCTACTTACATCATTAACATATTTAAAGTTTGTGTGCAACAATAATGTTTTCTCAGTGTAAATGACCACGGCAGACCCTGGTGCACGTTCATGCTTTACAGCATACTTTATTAATACTTTCAAAGTTGCTGTACATCTGCACCCAGAGCTGCAGCTCTCCCGCTGCCAGCTCAACATAGCAACAACAACCCCCAACCACAGAACCCAGTATAATATTTAAGTCAGCGGGGCGTGATTGCAGATGCGGTGCAGGTGCGTCCGCCTTCCCTGCACGGCACCGCAGGCCACGCCCCGCCACACTCAGATATAGGTCTTCCAATAGCTTTTTTCTTCTTTTTTTTTAAGTCTTACAGCTTGGCCAGAGGAGGGCGTTGAGCCACTGCATGGTGAAGATGTCTAAGAAGTTTTATTCTCCACAGGCTCTTTCAATGGGAAAGCAAATCACATTAGCTCCATGTCTGACAGCTCTTTCTTTATCAGCACCACAAAGTGAATAACTCACTGTGTGGAGGAGTGGTCATTTCAAAAGTTATCAGGAGCAAGCCTTGTAAGTAAGGTGCATGCATAGAGTGTGTGGATGCATCACAAAGACACAGATACCTGCCACACAGAATCCCAGGGAGAAATCACTTCAAATCAGTACCAATAACCAAAACCAAAAATGTGTTAAGGTCCATTATACTTAAATGGGCAGAGATGTGATTCAAGTAATTGAGAAATTAGTGTATAGACAATGGTAAAAAGAAATCAATTGCCCTCTAATCTATTTATACAAACAAGTTTAAAATGCAATGCTCTGGTTTACTGGTGGGCAGATGGGCTAATGGGGGAAGGGAGGTCTAAGCAAATCACCTGCATTTCCCCTTTACACACACACACTCACATTAAAGTGTGATTCAAACAAAGAGGTCACCAAATACACCTGGCACACAGAGCAAAAGATTGTGCACTTCAGCTTCTATTTGGCACAAGTAAAAAAAAATAGCTAAAACATAACCAAAGCATAAACAAAATAACCCTTTTACGTAGATAATGCAACAACTGAAACAGACTGGTTGTCTGCAGCAGTTAAACGCACCTCCTTTAGAACAACATAAAACTGACAAGGTCCTCTGAATAAACAGCAAGCCTTTGTAATTGTGTTCCTTATTGCTAAAATATGTTTTTGTTATTGCTTCACAAAAGTAAAAATTCATGTCCAGAAACACAAATATGTATTAAAGTTCTTTGCAATTTAGTGAATCATAGTCTTACAGGAGCTACAGTTCACTCCTTCATTCTCTTAGATAAAGCTATTAGAATCCCTGCTATGCTGTTGCTCTCATTTCATCTCACCAGAAACTGGTATGCAGTTAAAAAATAATGTGTTCAGGGAGATAATTTTTCACTTTGTAAATTAAAGGAGACTATCTTTCACCATGCTGCCCTAAAAAATGTGCATCTCCAGAATGCTGAGTTTGACCATGTTTTAAAAATAGCGTTTTGTTCATAACTTGAGTACATGTTGGCAGACTTTATTAATCCTGAGATGTGTCAGTGCAAGTCAAGCTAGAGTGTTTTCTCTTCCTGCAACACTGTTAACACCTCACTCCTCACTCCTATTTGATGGAATATGAGGGAAATTGCTTCATAGTCTCTTGAGCATCCCACCAAGGAGAAACTGGGTCAGGAGTAAATGACCCTGAGTCTTAACGGAGGGAACCTGGATCCAAGAGAAAATTGGAAATACTGTTAATTTCATCCAGTGCGTGACCTCTGCCATTTTGGGACTTTATCGCCATTAATTCGTGAAGGGTTTGAGTTGGAAGTAATTATTCTTGCCGATCTCAGTTCTTTTCTGGCCTACAGCAGACGGGTGGGAAATCGTTATTTTGAGTAGCATAATTTTATTTTCTCTGTAAACTGCAAACTCTGCTCATCTGACAGGTCAATAAGCCTAAATAGATACATGATTACTGCTGATAAGCTGCAACAGCGTCTCCGCTTCACCTGTGAGGGATTTGTGAAACAGATTTTATAATTGTCAGTACGACAAGAGCGGGGACGTGGTTTTGCAAGGCATGCAGGTGTGCTGAAACCCATTCTGTAATGGGAAACGCAATAGTAAGGACTGCAGCAATTCAGATAACTAAAAGACATAATCATCGCAAATGTGATCATAAAGATATTTATTTAGATTTAGTCTATATTATTTGTCTGATTAAAAATGCAGATCTATCGTGTTTGATGGAAGTTGCTTCATTCATTGCATCTCACACTGTATGTTTTGTGCAATTTCATGAGCAAAATTTTGATCAATTTACATTTTTTAAGAGATATCAACTGCATTATGTGAGTGTGTCACTGGCAACAGAGATCCTGTTTATACAGCTAATTGTATCGAGAGAAAAAGAAATATCATGAGTTGTTATCATTAGCTCCTTTATACCCATAACTGATTCCATAAGTGGATAACAGAATTATTCAAATGAGAATTTAGAGGAATCAACTCATATCAAAGAACCTGACCATTTAAAAGTATTCACTTGTCATTTGTCCATAAATTTGACCCCCCCCCCCCCAAAAAATAAAAATAAAAAAAATAAAAATAAAAAAATCTTCATCCCTCTGTGCTGGTCAGATGAGGCTTATCTTTGAAAGCCATTTATTATAATCCCAGTGATTGAAGCCATCCTCTCTGAAAGGCTTAAGACAAACTAAAAGGCAAAAATGTCAGCTCCTCAGTGCAGCGCATTTCCTCCACCTAAATTAATCATCCTGTGGCGAGTGACAGCTACTCTGCTTTGCTGTCATGAGAGTGCCACCTGCTGATCTGGACCATGTTCAGCATCCACTGGATGTCTCTACTGTAATGGCCCCATATGTCAAAATGAAAACAAAGAGAAATCTTTATAAGTAACCGCAGCTTCAGCTGGCTTTGCAGTTATTTATTATGTGGATTCCCTCAGTCTACTCGCTATTTATTGTAAAGCTTTTTAATAGCTAAGAGAAGAGAGAAGGTAAGAGGCAAAAAAAAAATGTGCAACTGCAAGAGTGTTAAAGCAACATGATTAACTTTTTGCTAAAGCATATAGTTAGGGCTGGACCAGGTGACCCTGAATCCTCCCTTAGTTATGCTGCAACAGACGTAGGCTGCCGGGGGATTCCCATGATGCATTGAGTTTTTCCTTTCCAGTCACCTTTCTCACTCACTATGTATTAATAGACCTCTCTGCATTGAATCATATCTGTTATTAACCTCTGTCTCTCTTCCACAGCATGTCTTTTATCCTGTCTTCCTTCTCTCACCCCAACCGGTCGCAGCAGATGGCCGCCCCTCCCTGAGCCTGGTTCTGCCGGAGGTTTCTTCCTGTTAAAAGGGAGTTTTTCCTTCCCACTGTCGCCAAAGTGCTTGCTCATAGGGGGTCATATGATTGTTGGGTTTTTCTCTGTATCTATGAAGCGCCTTGAGGCGACTTTTGTTGTGATTTGGCGCTATATAAATAAAATTGAATTGAATTGAATTGAATTAACAACATGATTTTAAAAAGGAAATTATGCATGACTGTAGGACTTACAGCAGACAGGAATAAACTCAGGAATAAACAGTTTGGCTGAAAGTGTCCTGCTTCAGCAGACAAGTTTAAAAACTTGGCTTTTGAGGAGAGGTATCTGTTACACCACCCACCCAGTGAAAGGGGAAAAAAAAAAACAGGGATATAAATCTTGTAATTTGAATTAAGTAAAATAACAAACACTGTTAAAGGCAGGTTTATATGCACTCTTGTGTCTTTAACTTCACGTCCAACATGGTCTTTTGCCAAAGTGTATAGCTCAATAAACATTTTCATATCCCCTACTGCAGAGCATGAAAAGGCAGTAAATGTCAACCGAGAGCTAATTGGGAGATCATATAATTGTAGCTGGGTATAATGCCTGTGCATGCTTTGTATAACTCTGCTGGTAATATAAAACAGTTATTGTCTTCTGTTTTCATAAGAGGGAGTAGCTATGGTTACATGGCAGCACATAACAATTAAAAAAAAAATCTCTTTGATATGATTTCTTTAAAATCATATCACTGATTATCATTCTTTCATTTTATTTAATCAATAATTTAATGTAACACCACACACACCATTTGGAAATATCGCAACATCTACTCACACTCGTGACTAGTGCACCATTCATTATGGCATAAATACACAAGCAAGTTTCAGGATCTTACTTAGTCTGAGCCAATAAATGTAAGCATCTGGAAAAGTCTCTTCCATGACAAACAACACGGCATTACTTGTCAGTAAATTAGCATCAATGTGGACCCACTTTTGGATGGTTTCGTAGCCAGTTTGCTGCTTTGGGATTAGACCTTATGTTGCAAAAGTTCCAAAAAAAGTTTGAAAAAATGATTCTTCACCCTCAATAAACATGAAGCAATAGTTTTGAATAAAACGTAGCAGAAAAATAAAAAGTCAAAGTTTTAATTATTCAAATCATTGAGGAAAATGTGCTTTGTATAAACTGAATAGATATTAATTAAGTATATATAATTTGATTGGTTACCCCTGAATGTAACATTTTATATTTTACCGATGTATAACAAAATTACACCTCTACATGTCACAAAGTTGTCAAGTGAATATGTACAAGCTGCTCATTTGGTATCGGCGTTTAATTAGAAAGGCACAGGAGCTGCAAACATCTGTTGATTTTAAAGAAAATGAATGTGATTTTTGCCAGAACTTAAACAGTTCTGTCTTTGTTTATACTACAGCTCCCACCGGGCTCTTTCAAATTTGCCTGATTTCATAATTGTGCTGAAAGAAAAACAAATAACACTGGAATAAAACATGTAAATATAACACTCTCAAACTGAAGCTTTAATATCCACCTGTGCTTGCAGAATTAATGTGGCAAATTTACTTATTCTACTCGCATCAAAGGGAAAATCACAGTAAGTGATGAAGCAGATAGGCCCATTTATTAAACTGGCAGTCAGTCAGGATTGTTCCTCCGAGGCTTGCATCAATGTGAGGTTTGGTTTATGATCTATTAGCTTGCCAGTGAAAAAGAAAAGGTCATACTTGAATTCTGCTTTTATGTGTTTTTGATATTTCTCCTCTGGTTACTGTTTCCAGTGCAACAAGGGGTATAAAAGTATTCTGTGCATTAACATCCTTGTTTACAGAATGGCAAAAAAGTTGAAACCACGCTTTCCCTGCTACTCTGTTTAGTTTTATTATAGTTGTGCTATCATAACAGAATTAGCCTCTTTATATATTTTTGACCATTCTACCTCCGGCTGTTTCTCACTCAGCTGTATTGAATGCAGGACAGTAATTGTCAGCAGTAACTGCCTGAAATATTGTCAGACTCACTTGTGCACTCACTCCCTGATTGGTAAACATATTTCCTGCAACACCAAAAGAATTATTAAGTGATGCTACAACACTTTAGCTCATCATGAAGCCAAGAACCAATTTAGATCTGTGTAGGAGGCGGCGAGCTGGAAGCAGCGTGTAACTGCTCATATGGAAATAACTGTATCGATTTCTAGACATGGTACAGAGCGGTGCTGCAACACAGGAGGCCTTACAAATAAAACAAGTCTAAATCTCACTGTAATGATTGTAGTGAATGTACGTTCTAGACACGTTAATAGAGATGGATGAAACTTACTATATAAACTGCCTAGGGTACCAGGATTATCAGCATCTATAGAGCTTTTGGGGATTATTTCTATAACACTTCAGTCCTTACAAATTCTATCCATTATGTTGGATAATTGATCTCTGAACAATATGCAACATTACATTTATGTTATGTTATGTACCTTATGGGTATGTTGTTGAGATTACATGTACGTTGCCTGCATTTCCTGAACAGTTTTTTAGTGCAGAGGCACTTTGGGCTCACTGAAACATGTTCAAACACTGAAGCTCACAATTCCTTTAAATATATGTACCTTACAAAGAAGATAAAGTATAAGTATATGTGGCTATTTTTAATGTCTTTAATATTTTTAACAGCCAGAATAACATCATAAATGAACATACACATTCCTGTCTTCATACATGAGCAAAGCAAAGACATCCTGCTGGCCTGGCATTATCCATTTGTACTTTTTAAGATTTAAGCTCTGCCGCCAGAAGTCGAGAACTGTTGTTATGCAATCAAGTTTGGATTAAAATGCAGCTCCTTGAGTCACTCTTCTCTTCCCTAAAGCTGTGATATTTAATCTGTGAACACAGGGTCGATGGAAATGGTGTCTGTTAAAGTCAGTTGATGAAAATCTTTATTATTGGCATAGACACAAACATTACTGTGATTCTGAGTTAGGTTTTCACACTTTTGGAAGCAATTTGTCTCAGTCATTTTCCTGAAGACATCTAAACACAACCACACAGGGTGCTTGTTACTTATCTGTGTTATTTTTTGTGGCCAAGTCACACATGAAACTCTTTTTAAAATATCTGATTAAAAATATCGTTTTAAGAACGACACTTGATTCATTTTTCTTTCTTCTACTCCAAACTGCACTTGGCCTTCCTCTGTTTTGGATCCAGTAACTAACAAACCAGTCCAGGCCTTTTGGACTCCTGTGATCAAGTCCCTGTGAGAATGTGCCAAGCTGGGTATGAAGGAAGGGGAGTTTTGGCAGATATTTGAAGGATGTGTTAATTTTAACAGCACTGATTACCTAATTTAGTACTTAATTGTTATTTAACTGTTATTTCCTGAAGTGAGGAGAGGTACTGACTAGAAAGACAGGAGTTGCAGCTCCTCCTTCTGTTTGAGGCCATGGAGATTAATAAGCCACAGTGGCCACACTGCCAGGAGCCCCTAATGTTATGATTATAGCCTGGTACAGGACAGGATTTGGATTGTCATTTTTAAGGTTGCAGATTCTAATTATTTTTCTATCTGTCTGTACTTTGCTTTTCTTCAGTCTGGACAATTTTTTCTGCGCTATGCATGTTGTGAAGGAAAGATAAAAAGAAACTGAAATGTCGAACTGTTTTGTTGCTCTTTTATTTCCACTTCCACTCCTAAACCATCCCTCACAATCATTACTTCAATATCTTTAAAAAAGTTGATTTATTCTTGTTTTGTTACTGCCTTTAAACTGTTCCTCTTTTGTTGAGACATTGCTGGTCAGTTAAAAGTAGATGATGCAACACAGTGTCATAATTAAATGTTTGGACCCTAAAGAACAAACCCAGACACCTACGACAGGTTTAAGAGGTTATTTACAGGAATTATTGCACAGACAAACAGCAGGACTTGTAAACAGGCAATTGTGCAGTGAAGTGTCTCTTTACAAGCGTGAGGCAGGGAGCTTTGCTGGAGAAGAAATGGGTTAGTTTCAGCAAGACATGAGTGTTTTTAGGACGATCTTGAAAGTGGATCTTTGGTCTGAGATCTTAATTATATCTTACATTAAGCAGTGGAGGGACACTGGTGAGCTGGAAGAAGGAGAGTGGGTATGCAGGTGTTTTTTTTTACCCAGAGGAAGTAACCGTGAGCAGACAAGAGGCACTTTGGGCTCACTGGAACATAATATTTGTTTGAAAACAAATATGTATCTTGCAAAGAAGAAAAGGTGTAAATATATGTGCTTATTATTAATGTCTTTAATATTTATAACAGCCAGAATAACATTATAAATGAACATTCATGTTTGTGTCTTCATACATGAACCCACATCACAAGTTAGCCAAACTTCACCTGAGAGAAAAGAGAGAAAAGAGATAGTGAGAGGAAAGAGGAGAGAGGAAAACACCTCGCAGACTGACCATAACGCACAGTTAATAAGAAAAAAAAACAACTTTCTCTACGTTGGACTGTTCATTAGGTCAAAGTCAGCAATGCTGAAAGGCCAATTTAATGTTGGCCATAGTGTTGAGGGTTGGAGGCAGCAGGTCCACACATACTTATAAAACTACTCTACTTAAAGTCACTAACGATCTTCTAATCGGAGCTGACTCTGGTCTTCTCACCATTCTCGTCCTTTTAGATCTGAGCTCAGCCTTTGACACCATTTCTCACTCTGTCCTTCTAAGCAGACTTTCCTCTCTCGGCATCTCTGACACACCCCTCGCCTGGTTTCAATCATATCTCCTCGACCGTTCCCAGTTTATTCAACTAAGATCATTCCGCTCTCGTCTATTCCCCGTCACCTCTGGTGTACCCCAAGGCTCAGTTTTAGGCCCTCTTCTCTTTATAATATACATCCTCCCTCTAGGTACCATCTTCCGCAAATTTGATCTTCAGTTTCACTGTTTTGCTGATGACACCCAGTTATATCTCTCTTGCAAACCTGATTCCTCCTTCCCACCTTCTTCCCTTACAGAATATTTATCCGAGTTAAAATCCTGGTTTACCTCTAATTTTCTAAAGCTCAATGAGGATAAAACTGAGATCCTCCTTATTGGCACCAAATCCAACCTTTTGAAGGCAAACCATTTCTCACTCACCATCGATAACTCCACAGTTTTCCCTTCTCCTCAGGTTAAGAGCCTTGGTGTCATCCTAGACAGTTCACTTTACTATAAATCTCACATCAATAATCTCACCCGTTCTGCCTACTTCCATCTACGTAACATTAACAGATTGCTTCCTTCTCTTTCCACCCAGTCTACGTCCATTCTTGTCCATAGTCTTGTTACCTCCCGTATTGACTACTGCAATTCTCTTTTGCATGGTCTCCCCCAAAAATCCCTCCATAAGCTTCAACTGGTTCAGAACTCTCCTGCTCGCATTATCACCAGAACCCCCTCCTACCAGCACATCACCCCTGTTCTTCAGGAACTTCACTGGCTCCCTGTGAAATTCCGGATAATTTTCAAACTTCTTCTGCTCACCTTCAAGGCCATTCATAACCTCGCTCCTCCTTACCTTTCTGACCTGTTAACCACCACTTGTTCTGCCCGTTCACTTCGTTCTTCTTCTTCTATCCAGCTTACTGTACCTTCCTTCCGCCTCACCACCATGGGAAGCAGAGCTTTCAGCTGCTCTGCTCCCAGGCTGTGGAACTCTCTGCCCCCAGAAATAAGAAATATTGGTTCTCTCCCCCAGTTTAAATCCCAACTCAAAACTCATCTGTTCAAATCTGCATATTCACTGTGAATACACTGTTTGTTCATTTTATCTTGTGCTTTTATTTTATTGTTCTTATTCTGCCATTGTTTTACTAAGTGTTTTATCCTATTGTAAAGTGTCCTTGGGTGACTTGAAAGGCGCTCATAAATAAAATGTATTATTATTATTATAAGTGGAGGTTTTTGCAGAATTTTGTCTGTGACCATTATTCACACACTGACACATTTTAACAGCACAGCAGCTCCTCTAAACTGTACTTAAAAGCTAAATCGATATCCTCAAAAGAGACTTCCTCATTGTGTGTCTCTATATGACAGCCAGGTCTGCATTAACCTAATATAATCCTGTACCGCCCCCAATATAAGGAATGATCTTACTTCATGTTGTCCCTGTATAACAACTGTATAACTCCCATCATCAGCTAACTTATGCAAAAGTCAAAGTAAGAAAATAAGAAATCTGATGCATATAGGAGTATCTGGCCATTATTATGAAAATGGCCTTTAAAAGCCTTTAATTTCACACACTTAAGGGAGTTCCTGTAGTGATAGCAAGATCTCAGGAGGTTAACTGAACAAGAAAAACATGATGCTCTCTACAGAATAAATAAATGCAAGATTATTTTTAAAACATTAGAACACATTCTCTTTCACTGATTGTTAAAAATCACATTTACAGTATAGGTGTAACATCCATTCTCCAGCAGAGTTTGTTTTGACATAAATGGGGCAAGCCAGTGTCCGATGTATTCTTATTTAGGTGTTGGCAAGTGTGAAAATGTAAAAACACAATACAGTGCAGGCTGGAGAGATGATCCTCGGGCTCCTCTCATGCACCTAATAGCAGCTGAGTGACTTAAAGGGAGGCTGTAATTTCAGGGATTTATCACATGATGGATGAGAGCTGATGTGTTAAGAGACCTATGAGGGTCCTAGACAGCAGTCATAAATCTTGGTTCATGCATGAAACCCCAAACATATTTGCATCTCTCATTTCACCACATGAAATTAGCTGTAAAATGTGATGGAACAGAGCAGAGACCATTCCACGGCTCACTAGAGGACAGATAGCCATTTTCAACCCAATTTATGCTATCTAATTTGAGTACCGGCTTGGTGAAGTGAAGTGGTAATATTGAAGCATTACTCATACGGAAATGCACTGTCACATCACTTTGATGCCGTGTTCCTCTGCTTGTACATGGGCATGATAAGTAGGCTAAATTACATACCTGGAGGTGCAAATGATGACACATTATTTAAATATGTCTTATGTGCTGTTGTGTACATCTGCACTGATATGTGTTATGTGTTGCACTTAGTTAATTGGTATCTGGGGAAAAGCGTGTGGACTATAATTAGTAAAGTGGATGGTAACGTGTTCTTCTGAATATAGGTAGTAACCATAATGGAGATTTTTTTCCCTTGTCTATCTCATGCTGATTGCCTAACTGACATATAATATTACTTAGCAACTGCAGCACAGATGCTTTCTATACGTACTGACATGCCATCTGTAAGTTATTGTGAAATAAGATTTGTTGGGACATGATGCAAAGCTCTAAAACGTCTGTGTTTTCAGGACTCTTAAATCCTTTGTAGATAATATGATAGTGGCTTTTGATAAAGACCCTATTTCTGTTGAAAGGATATTGGGAAAATTGTTGTTTTGTTAATTGCTACCAAAAACAAGCAATTATTCTCCAGATCTCAGTGAGTCAGGCAGTGATTCATTACTGAAGCATTAAAAATCGCTTTGCATTTTAAAAACTTAGCTTAAAGGTGTTCTACATAGAAAAAGCAATAATAAAAAAGCTGCACAGGGGCACAATAACAAGTGGGTAGCATTTCAGAGCCGTCCATTATTAAAAAATGAAACTAGACAGGAAGCAGGATCAATATGTGCTTGATTAACACGCTGATACAAAATGAAAAACACAGCCAAAGAGACCCTGAACTTTTCAGAACCTCTGAAGGAGGAATTTAAAACATCCACCTTTTTCAGAACTATAGAAAAAAAATCCTTCATTTCTAAAGAATGTGTTTTCTAAAGATGATGTAACACAGTGGGGAACATGAATTTGTCACAGTTCTTTGAAATGCTTTCCTGTGATTAAATTCAACATGAGTCTATAGTTTTTTTCAAAGATATTAATCAAATAAATGAAGCTGTCAGATCTTATTTGCAACATATGATTTATCCCAGTGTAGGAAGATTGTGTTGTGTGTAACTGTCAGGGTTTTGCCTGCTTTCACAATTTTACTGAACTGAGCTCAAGAAGCAGGAATAACAAAGGATGTATGGGGGCAAATATTCAGGCTGGGATAACACTCAGAAGAAAAGAAAAGTATTTTTGGAACTGTTTTGTAGAGTTCTTGTTACTTAGGGCTCCACTGCAGGCTTGTTCCCAATGGCACGCTGATGGTGGGTCAGGCAGGTATTCAGGTAAGTATTTGGCATGATTTCCAATGGGTTACTAAAGGCAGACAGAAACTCAAAAAAGCAGGTGAGTAAATGAAGCAGTGCAAGAGGCCTGGGCTTAACTCTGTCTGTGACCCAGCATTTTGAGTTCATTGTGTGTTTTTTGGAGTTCTTATATTATATTGAATATATGCTTATTTATGGTGTTGCCATTATTAGTTGTGATTTAGTTGAGTTTTATTCTAGTTCAGGTTCTATTTCTCCTTCTGTGACTCTGTTCTTGTCTTCTGTGTTAGTTGTCATGTCTACATCTCGTCATGTTTATTGTTTATTTTGAAAGTCTTGTTTCCATGTTCCGTGTGTTTTGTGTTGTCATGATGTTCATTTGTGTCAGCTGTTTCCTCATGTGTTTCCACTTCCCCTGATCACCTCCTGTGAATATTTAGTCTGTCTGTTTTCATTCAGTAGTTGTCAGGTCGCCTCTGTATTTTCCCTCCACGTTACGTCAGGTTAATGGATTTTCACAATTCTGTTCAGGTCGTGTTCATGTTTCATGTTTTCACTTCATAGTTCCCTGCATGTACCTGTTCAGAATTATGTTAGTGTATGGTTAGCCACAGACATCACAGTTATCCTAGTTAGTTTACTCTCTCATGTTCACTTTGCTTTATTTTTACATTCTTGTTATCGGCCCTAATAAAGGCTTGTTCTTGGTTTAAAGCTCAGGACTTCTCCCGTGGTTTGCATTTGGGTCCATTCGATTAATACACTGGCGTACCCTGCCAGGACAGCCACATGGGTAAAAGAGCAGGTTTGGGAACTGTCTGTGACTCTTGATGGAGAACAGGTGTGCCTGCAGGAGACTTTTCACCACTGGACGAGAGTGGTAACTAACATCCACGCCTACATTCACACAAAAGGGGGAGAAAAAGAGAAAGGAGGACACGGGGAACCATGGGAATAACAAAATCGCTTAAATAAAGTAGAATTAAAAAAAAAAAAAAATACAATATGACAAATGATAAAATTTACACAAAACACAGAAGTTTAGTTAAACAGAAATACCCCAATAAGTAATACAAATAAAGAAAGTAACAACAGAAAGCCATGTGAAATCTGAAGATGTCTCTATAGCATAAAATAGCTCAATAAATTGAACAAAGGACAATAATCTTGTCTTGTTTTCAGTTATGATTTAAATATTTTGCATATCATTGCATTTTTTTTTTTGCTTTTTTGGAAATTGGCTAATAAATATTTTATATATTGTTGGATTTTATGTGTTAGACAAATGTGCTTTTAGAAACTGAAGCACTTTTCTCTCTCAGATGACTCCAAATCTGCATGGTCTACATTATAAATACCAATTTTGCTGAAAAAGTAACGTCAGTTTCCACTTTGAACTCAAATAAAACCAGACAAGTGACGGGAAGAGTTTATTTTCATATCAATGTTTATGACAGCAGACGAGGCGTGTGAATACAAAAATGTGACTGCTAACGGAACAACAGGATTATGCCGCATAGTTTTCATATTTTAGGTACAACATGCCATCAGCTACACCCTGAGTCAGTTCAGAAATATAATTCTCTTTCTGCTTCCTTTGCAGCATCCAAAGTGTCATATCTTCTGTTGCACAGCTGCTCTCAGATGGCTGTGGAATTTGACAGTTGTGACAATTTGACAGTTGCAAGCTTGTGAAACTTAAATTGATAAAATGATAAAAAACAAAATAAGAACCAAAAAAATGCTGTGCAGTATTCATCTCACAGTTTGAATTAAGGGAAATGCCCATACAGATTGAATGGTCGCCATATCATAACAACCTCGTGTAGCCAGCGTGACCTGAACATTTCACATCTTTGCTTTATGCCCCAACCAACAGCGTTCCCATTCGCCTGCCTATAACCATCACCTATCTTTGGCTAGTACTGACTTTTTGTTTTAAATAACATGCCAACAGGACGCGGTGTGTTCATCTGTCTTTGCTGAAGCCAAATGTGTAAACTCCTTCAGTAAATAAACACCTGGCTGGTAAGCTGTTGGATAATTAATGTCACACCTGCTTTCATTTTTCATGCTGTTGTTTTATTGTGTAGATGTTAATTACCATGGCATTCATGAGGATTCACCTCACAGCACCGCACTATTCTGTGTATCTGAGGAGGAAACTTTTTAATTACCTGGCAAAATGTTTTTATTTGTTTTTACATTTTTTAAACAGGATTCACTGTATAAAGTGAGATCTTTGGTTTGGGATTGTTTTGTTTTGTTCGTGTTATTTTTAATGGTTATTATGTAACTGACAGCATTATGTGGGCTCGGAAGTGATCCAGTTTCCATGTTTGGACAGTTTGTCTGTGTTTGAGGAGATGAGTCACTCTGAGAAATTATGCAAGCGTGGTTAATTGTTTTGTTGTTTATTTTTGATTTGTGGGTTTTTAAGCTCCAGGCATCATTTACAATACACTTTTCACTGGTTAAAGTTCATTAAAAATCACTTAATAGACCATTTCTTCATTCACTATGTGTATATTCGAATTTATTAAGTTTGATTCATAGATTTTGTCCTGTAAAAGGTTTTCCCAGGTGCTCCCATTTATTTTGGTATTAACAAAAGTGAAAGTGGACAGTATATCCTTATTGGCTCCGTCACTAGTCAGTTAACATAAAACTAATGTAGGACTATTAGTGGAAATCAACCAGAAAATCTAGTGACGTCATGTTCTGAAATCGGACAAGATGGCGCTTTTGGATGACTATTTCTGCTACATTTGTGTCCATTTGCGTATTATTGCTGCAGACTGTTCTCGCATGCCAGTTTTTTGCAGTTTTTCGACACACTTAATATAACAGGAATCAAAGGACAGGACTATCTTAGGCCATTAGCACCCTCAAGTACCCTGCCCAGGGAGTTCAAGAAGGCTGGGTGCTCTGAACCGTCAATCAGCGCAGACAACAGTCAGGACCTGTTCCCCGACACGAATGTGCACTGAACAAGCCCTCTCATCCACCAGGAGAAACCCGAGCATACAGGCAGCAAGCTGAGGAGGATGCCAGAGACCAAGCCGTGCATTGAGGTGAGCGTGACTATATCTAGCCAGTACCTGTCAAACTCACACACTAACTGTGGCTCGTTCCCCACCAGAGAGGTGACATTCCATGTCCCAGTTTCTAGGCCCCGGTAACCCTATCCTGGGCAGGGTGAACTGTCCCCTTGATCTTATATTCATAGGGGTCTTTTGAAGCACTCTTTGTCTGTTCCCTCACCCAGGACCTATTTGCCATGGGAGACCCTATCAGGAGGCAAAAGCCCCCGGACAACATAGCCTCTGCGATCCCTGGGACACACAAGCTCCACCACCACGACCATTAAATAACCAGGAAGTGAAACTGCTGAGGATAACAATCACTTTTGCAAGAGTGTCCTGGGCAAACATAAGCAACATTAACATGTGTTTTTAAGTGTAACAAAACAGTAAAACTTGTTGGTGTTTGTAGCTGGGAACTTGGACTTTGCCTCCTACTGTGGAGACCACATGGTGCTGCAGAAGTCTCTTTGCAGAGAGAGCTGTGCTGTGGGGATATCGAGGGTGCACAGGTTACCGTCTCTTTGTCAGGATTATAAAAGCCGCAAGCCTCACTGGTCATTGTGACAAATGGTAAGAACAGCACGTTGTTGTCAAAGACGGGATTTATCCTGACATCTGTACTGAATTCAAACTAAGTGAACCTGGCAGCAGCAGATATAGCGGGTACCGCACTTCTGTTATGTAAATGTGGTTGCCGACCTAGTATCAGTAACAGCATGTTGTGCCTCAGATTCAGTCTCTGAATTTGTCTTGATCATGTTTCATAAATGCTACAATGTTACACACATAGCTAAAAGGTTTTTGTGTACTGGTACGGTCTATTTTCTATAGTTCACATGTCATGACTCTTTTTAAAGGCATTTGATGAGTGACCCTTGACCCCATTGCTGCCGATGGTCCATACAGTGTGACAGCAAAAGTTCAAAACAGTAGAGCTACTTTTACAGATGTGCTGTTTGGAGACATCTGGCTGTGTGGAAGGCAGAGCAACATGTGCTTTAAGGTGAGTCAGGTACGGTAAGCCAAGTGAACAACACACCATATCGATAAAGGTTTATTTTAGGCAAGCAGCATCGTGATGTAGTGGTTGATGCTGTCGCCTCAGTGGAGGTGCTAGCCCTTTCTGTGTGTCATTTGTATTTTCTCTCTGTGCCAGTTTGGGTTTCCTCTCAGTGCTTTTCTTTCTTTCCACAGTAAAGACATTCTTGTTAGGTTAACCGGTCATTCTACATTGGTCATAAGTGTGGGTGTGGGAGTGCATGGTTGTCTGTTCTCTGTGCTGGCATTCGGGTTTGTGCCTCTTACCTGCTGTCCGCTTCCTCTTTGCCAAAGTGCAAAACCAAAGTATTTCATGCTTAAAAGGTATTTATTCATGTGATGAAACATATTTATTTATTAATTTACTCGCTTTGCACCCAATTTTTAATGCATCAGAGGAGCTGGCTCTTCTCACTAAGTACTCTCATGTGAGGCATGTTACAGCAGTCTTGGCAGCGAGTTAATGCATCTGGCTGAAGTAGAGATTCCCTGGTCTGTGCCCACCACCCGTAAGATGAGGATTTTTTTTAAAATGTGTCTTTTGTCCTCTTGATATCAGTTCTATCAAATCATGATGTGCAGCTGATAATGTAATACAACAATCGGGTTCTTTATATTGCTGCAAGAGTATATTTGGAGAAATGGGCTCCAGTTCTACTTGTTGAAAAGCATCTATTCTTGCATTCAAGCTTCTTCAGAGTAAAGTGTTTCTGCTTTTGTTCTCATATATATCTCATATATAGCGCTTTTCGGGACCCCTCAAAGCACTTTACAATTCCACTATTCATTCACTCTCACATTCATACACTGGTGAAGGCAAGCTACAGTTGTAGCCACAGCTGCCCTGGGGCAGACTGACAGAGGCGAGGCTGCCATATTGCGCCATCGGCCCCTCTGGCTAACACCAGTAGGCGGTAGGTGAAGTGTCTTGCCCAAGGACACAACGACCGAGACTGTCCGAGCCGGGGCTTGAACCGGCAACCTTCCGATTACAAGATGTTAGCATTTACACTAACTGCTGGGTTGACAGTGCAGCAAGACGCTGAACCTTAAATTGGCACCCTGCAATACCAGGCCTGTCCCCAAGGGTGTGCAGATTATCTGAATGTTAATGAGATACACTTTGCAGAGCAAAGTTAAATCACTTATTTTATTATTTGCTATTATTTTTGTGGGTTGTCCAAGTTTTACGTGTAACAATCTTTAGAATCTTTAACTCCTAAGACAAAGTCATACCTTTTCTCTTCTCTTGTGTTTTTAATGAAGGCTTTTGATTAGAAATTTGGGCTCTGTGTAGCTTAAGTCACTCTAGCACTAATCAGATTTTACCGGCACTTCCTTTTATCATCAATCACTCTTCATCGAAAAGAGGCGTCTGGAAAATCTACTAAACCTGAAAATGTCAGAAGACATTTGTCTCTATGGTCAGTTGTGATAATTGGACACGGTGTTGACTGGCGACCTCTCCGGGGTTTGTAATAGGCTCAGAGCAGCTTGTCTGTTCATTTTGTAATTACATTTGGTGAAAACACCATGAATAAAATAATAACTTTATTGTTTATTACATTGAATCTGACCTTTTACTTTAAAAATAGTTTGTGGAAATATGAGATCAGTTTTTTTGAGCATTGAAATACAAAGAAATAATCCCTTCAAGGTTTGGTAGTTTGCATAAAGAAGGTATATCAGCAACAGAATGCTTTGAAATTAAATTTTGCTTCCTGTGTGAAACCAAAGAAACCCAAAGTAACCATAGTGATTACGCTCTCTTCATGAGTATTTATGACAGCAGAGGAGAATGTGCAAACTGAAACTGCTAATGAAGCAAAGGGATTCTGCGCAATATAGTGTCTTTCACCTAGTCAGTTCAGAAATGTAATTCCCTCTCCATTTCCTTTTAACCAGATCCAAAGGGCCGTATATTTCACAGCCTTTTTATTAGACGCAGTTTCACAGCTGTTCCAACAAGGTTGTTCTTCAATTTGACATTTACACTGATTAACAGTGGAGCTGGAATGTGATATGCAGGCCTGTTAAACTTAGAGTAAATCAATGAAAACAACATAAAAGAAAATGTTCTCTACAGTATACGTCTCACTGTTTGGATTAAGAAAAAAGCCCAACTGTGAGACGTACAGCTGCTGGTGAAGTTTTACATTGTGGTCATTTGGGTAATTTCAGTTTTATGTACTGACACAGATCTTTAAAGCAGTTTGCAATGGTTGGACATTACAGGGAGTGCAGAATTATTAGGCAAGTTGTATTTTTGAGGAATAATTTTATTATTGAACAACAACCATGTTCTCAATGAACCCAAAAAACTCATTAATATCAAAGCTGAATGTTTTTGGAAGTAGTTTTTAGTTTGTTTTTAGTTTTAGCTATTTTTGGGGGATATCTGTGTGTGCAGGTGACTATTACTGTGCATAATTATTAGGCAACTTAACAAAAAACAAATATATACCCATTTCAATTATTTATTTTCACCAGTGAAACCAATATAACATCTCCACATTCACAAATATACATTTCTGACATTCAAAAACAAAACAAAAACAAATCAGCGACCAATATAGCCACCTTTCTTTGCAAGGACACTCAAAAGCCTGCCATCCATGGATTCTGTCAGTGTTTTGATCTGTTCACCATCAACATTGCGTGCAGCAGCAACCACAGCCTCCCAGACACTGTTCAGAGAGGTGTACTGTTTTCCCTCCTTGTAAATCTCACATTTGATGATGGACCACAGGTTCTCAATGGGGTTCAGATCAGGTGAACAAGGAGGCCATGTCATTAGTTTTTCTTCTTTTATACCCTTTCTTGCCAGCCACGCTGTGGAGTACTTGGACGCGTGTGATGGAGCATTGTCCTGCATGAAAATCGTGTTTTTCTTGAAGGATGCAGACTTCTTCCTGTACCACTGCTTGAAGAAGGTGTCTTCCAGAAACTGGCAGTAGGACTGGGAGTTGAGCTTGACTCCATCCTCAACCCGAAAAGGCCCCACAAGCTCATCTTTGATGATACCAGCCCAAACCAGTACTCCACCTCCACCTTGCTGGCGTCTGAGTCGGACTGGAGCTCTCTGCCCTTTACCAATCCAGCCACGGGCCCATCCATCTGGCCCATCAAGACTCACTCTCATTTCATCAGTCCATAAAACCTTAGAAAAATCAGTCTTGAGATATTTCTTGGCCCAGTCTTGACGTTTCAGCTTGTGTGTCTTGTTCAGTGGTGGTTGTCTTTCAGCCTTTCTTACCTTGGCCATGTCTCTGAGTATTGCACACCTTGTGCTTTTGCGCACTCCAGTGATGTTGCAGCTCTGAAATATGGCCAAACTGGTGGCAAGTGGCATCTTGGCAGCTGCACGCTTGACTTTTCTCAGTTCATGGGCAGTTATTTTGTGCCTTGGTTTTTCCACACGCTTCTTGCGACCCTGTTGACTATTTTGAATGAAACGCTTGATTGTTCGATGATCACGCTTCAGAAGCTTTGCAATTTTGAGACTGCTGCATCCCTCTGCAAGATATCTCACTATTTTTGACTTTTCTGAGCCTGTCAAGTCCTTCTTTTGACCCATTTTGCCAAAGGAAAGGAAGTTGCCTAATAATTATGCACACCTGATATAGGGTGTTGATGTCATTAGACCACACCCCTTCTCATTACAGAGATGCACATCACCTAATATGCTTAATTGGTAGTAGGCTTTCGAGCCTATACAGCTTGGAGTAAGACAACATGCATGAAGAGGATGATGTGGACAAAATACTCATTTGCCTAATAATTCTGCACTCCCTGTAATGGTGGCCTCATCATATACAGGACATGAACATTTCACAGTTCTTCCATTACTTTATGCCCCAACCAACAGCTTTCCTATTCTCCTGCCTATAACCATCAGCTATCTTTGGTTATTACTGACATTCAGTTTTAAATAACATGCCAACAGAACGCAGTGTGTTCATTTGTCTTTGCTGAAGCCAAACAGGTAAACTCCTTTGGTAAATAAGCACCTGGCTGGTAAGCTGTTGGATAATTAATGTTGCATCTGCTTTCATTTTTCATGCTGTTGTTTTAGTCTATAGATGTTAATTACTGTGGCATTCATAAGGATTCACCTCACAGCAACACACCGTTCTGTGTATCTGAGGAGGATGTTTGAGAAACTTGTGGCACAATAACTGATGATATCTGTTTGTGGTGTGGCATACTACATGACATGACTTTCACGGCGTATAGCACACCTTGTGATGGGCTTGTCTCAAGTCATTTTTTGTGCTTTCTTTGCAGAACAGCAATCACTGTGATTTTAGGAGATTCAGCCCAATTTCTCTGACTACTGTATTTGCTTTTGTTAAAAGCATTAATGAAAAGTTATGACTCTAAAAGAAATATTGCACTTTTTGCGTTTGTATCATAATTATTTGTACTTTCCCAATGAATCGCTTTGTGTGTGTTTTTTTTGTTCCACAACAGGTGGAAGCAGACCAAGGCCCTATTCCTGAAAGCAGATTTAGTGAACAACTCTGAGTTGAGGTTTTCTGTTCCAGAAACATGTAGTCAATCTTTCTATGTCCAGAAACATTTATGCAGGTCATATAAACCAGAACAACCTGCAAAAATGATCATTTCATTGCAAAGGCTCAAATTTTTAAAAAGAATGAACATAAAAGGCCAGATTTAGGGTAGACCAGGATTTGAATTCACACTCTTTGCATCAATTGTTAATTACTGGAACATCCTTTAATAACCATTGCTTCGTTAAATTAAAGCTTAAGGCACTAACTCAAAATTAGCATCTCTTTCATTTTTGCAATTAGTTTTAACAAAAGGTAATTACAAACAGCCATCCCACTAATAAATAAATAAATATATATATATATATATATATATATATATATATATATATGAGTCAGTCTGGTAACTGACTTCCAGGGCAAAATGTATTACTTTTACTGTTTACTGCCTTGATAACTCATCAGGGATTCAAACCAAAGCAAAATGGAGACGTTGTCAGGTCAAATGTGTGATATTTGAATTTGATATTGAATTTCACAGCGGCCTCTACTGTTGCGGTAACAAAGCAATATGGCAGTAGCCCGCACGCTATACTTTCATATTAAAATATGAAGGTTTTGTGAGTGATTTTGTGAATAGGGGTATTTTTAGTCTAGCATGATGAAAATTTCCCTGTCAAGAGGAAATTATTTAAATGCATAATGTAAATGTTTATACTAAAGTTTGCAGCAACTAATTTACTGCAGATTGCACTAAATCTAATGCTTAAAGGAAAAAAGACATCTTATGCCCATTGTGGTTGTCACAGTTACTCCTAGTAGTGTTTTAAATATTTTAAATAAGAGGAGACATTAATGGTTTCTGTAAATTTATGTTCAATTCATGACTCCAAAGGGACACAAGTGTGTTAGAAAGAGTTCTACTAGATGGAAAATGAAAATCTTTCAGGGTCATATATCTGGTATTGTCTCTTAGAGCAGGGGTCCCCAATCCCAGTCTACGGGGGCTGGTGTCCCTGCAGGTTTTAGATCTCAGCCTGGGTCAACACACCTGAATCACATGATTAGTTCATTACCAGGCCTCTGGAGAACTTCAAGACATGTTGAGAAGGTAATTTATCCATTTAAATCAGCTGTGATGGATGTCCTAGAGTATCCGATAAATGTAAAAAAAAAAAAAAACAACAACAACGACAAAATAAAAACACAAGAGGAGATTAAATAATGTGAATTATTTATCATCATAATTGTTTATCATGTTTGGACAAAATGTTTCGTGGAATAGAGCTCCGGACGTTTCGGAATTACTAAAAACGCGGTTGATTTTTCTGGCTTTTATTTTGAAGGATCACGAGATTTGCGCGTCAGCTGCTGGATGACGTCACGACAACGATGCACAAATCCCGATTCCCGAAACGCAAGTGATGTTTGTATCTGTTACGTGGACTGTCGCCAACAAGCGCGTGACTTTTCCCCACACAGCTTTCTGTTAAGGCGGCTCGTGCTGTGATCATGGCTGCTACAATTTGTGTTGTTTTTGCACTTTTAGCTTCTGTTCACACTTGTGGTGAGTGCATTATCTTTAGGCTGCATATTGTGGCAGTTTTCGAGTTTCCAGCAAGACTTGACGTACTTAATGTAAATCTAACCGGACCCAAAACACAGCTTCTCTCTTAGATCGTTAAAGGCATCTGCCTACTCAGGACAAAATTAGCATGTGTATGTATGTTATGGGGGGGGGGGCATTTTGTTATGTTGTGTTTTTTTTATTCATTTGCACAAGTTTTATGATTCCTTGAAACTTTAAATAACCAGGAAGTAAAATTGCTGAGCTTTTGCAAGTGTCCTGGGCTGACATAGGCAGCATTAATCTTGCTTGTTTTTTTTTTTTCAGTGTAATAAAACAATAAAACTTGTTGGTGTGTGTAGATGGGAAGTTGCGTTTTGCCTCCTACTATGGAGACCACATGGTGCTGCAGAAGTCTCCAGAGAGAGCTGTGCTGTGGGGATATGGCCCCGAGGGTGCACACGTTACCGTCTCCTTGTTAGGTTTATTTAAACGGCAAGCCTCACCGGTCACTGTGACAAACGGTAAGTACAGCACGTTGTTGTCAAAGACGGGATTTATCCTGATGTCTGTACTGAATTCAAACTAGGTGAAATTGACAGCAGCAGATATAGCGGGTACCTCACTTTTGTTTTGGGGCTTGTGTTCTGTAACTGTGGTCACTGACCTAATAAAAGTAACAGCATGTTGTGCCTCAGATTCAGTCTATGAATTTGTGTTGATCATGTTTCATAGATGCTACAATGTTACACATAGCTAAAAGTTTTTTGTTTTCTTTTTTTCTTAAAGGCATTTGGCAAGTGACCCTTGACCCTGTTGCTGCTGGTGGTCCATATAATGTGACAGCAAAAGTTCAGAACGATTCAGCTACTCTTACAGATGTGCTGTTTGGAGACATTTGGATGTGTGGAGGGCAGAGCAACATGTGGTTTAACATGACTCAGGTAAGGTTGTCTGTCTCTGTGCTGACATTCAGGTTTTGCCTGGTGTCAGCTGGGACATACCAAAACCCTCTGCATCTGCAGCCCAATTACAAAAGAGCCATCAAACATATAAGGCAAAAAGCAGTTTCTTCTTAAAATGTATTTAGTCATTTGTTAAAGCATATCTATTTTGTTTACTCACTCTTCACCAGATTTTCAATGCAACAGAGGAGCTGTCTGTTGTTGCTAAGTATCCTTATGTGAGACCTTTTATGGTAGCCTTGAACACAAGTGACATCGAGTTAATGGATCTGATAGAAGTAGAGATTCCCTGGTCTGTGCCCACTGCCAGTAAGATACGATTTTATTTTCATTTTAAGTATTTATTGAGATATTGGAAAATGTGTTTATACTTAAAGGTTTTGTTTTGGATTATTGAACATTCATATAATACTTTGCATCTGTCCCTAAATTCAAGCTATGGTTTTATTGTGGTTTCAACATATGACATTAGAATATGGTCTCAGGTGAAATAAATATCAACCATGATGCATATATACCGCTCTTAGCTTGCGTTATATTGGTTGATTAATGAACAGCTGTGTTTCCAGGTGTGGTGGAAGAGTTTTCTGCTGTGTGCTGGCTCTTTGGACGTTACATGTATGAGACCTTGAAGTACCCCATAGGACTGGTGGAGTCCTGTTGGGGTGGCACACCGGTCGAAGTGTGGTCATCTTCAAGAGCCCTGAAACAGTGTCACGAAGTGCCAGTTGTAGACGGGTAAGGACATAAAGACACATTCTCCAGCTAGCCAGCAGTCTGACTGAAGTTAAGACAGCAGTTGTTTAATACCCATCAAACATGGTCTGTACTAACTGCACTGTGCATGTTTTCTCCATGTTGTGATCTCAGACCTAAAGAAAATTCTATTTTGTGGAATTCAATGATCCACCCATTGCTCAATATGACCATCAAAGGAGCCCTCTGGTACCAAGGTAAGACTCCTTGTATCACAGGTAGGTTTGGAGTATTCAGTGACTCACATAAACTTCTGGGGTTTATCACATTTTCAGGTGAGGCCAATGCAGAGTATAACCAGGACAAGTACAACTGTTCCTTCCCGGCTATGATTGATGACTGGAGGATGGCATTTCATCAGGGCTCAGGGGGGCAAACAGCTCCTGACTTCCCCTTTGGGTTTGTCCAGGTCTGTTAGGCATTGGTTTAACACTAACAAAGAGTAAACTTGAAACATTTTTGGTGTAGGTGCACCATTACTGTAGCACTGTAGCATCCAACAACACAAGGGCTTCTCTTTTCAGTGTAAGTGTAACATAGGCCGATTTATAACATTGTTTATTGTGTTGCAATGGTGATGAGTGATTCCTCTGCATGTGCAGCTGTCCACTTACATAAAGACCTCCAAAGATGATGGCTTTCCAAACATCCGCTGGCACCAAACAGCAGACTTTGGTTTTGTTCCTAACCTCAGGATGAAGAAAACCTTCATGGCTGTGGCTTTGGATTTACCAGATGCAACTTCACCGTATGGCACGTAAGAACAAGTGAAAGCATAGAATTTTTGTTATATCTAGTGTATACAGTGGGGGAAATAATTACTGGATCCCATGCAGAATTATTTGGTTTGTTCACTTACAAAGAAATTAACAGTCTCCAATTTTTTTTTTGGTAGCTTCATTTTTGTGTAGAGAGACAGAATATCAACCAAAAATCCAGAAAAGGCAGTTTACATAAAAGTTATACATTTATTTGCATATTCTCAAGCTAAACATTAGTACTCTGTGGAAAAACCCTTGTTTCCAAACACACAAATTTATTTAAATTCAGTCTTATTTATATAGCGCAAAATCACAAAAGCAGTTGCCTCAAAGCACTTTGTGTAAGGTAAAGACAATAATATATAGAAAACTCCACCAATCAGATGATCTGCTATGACAAAGCTCTTGGCGACAGTGGAAAGCGAAAACTCCCGTTTAAATGGAAGAAACCACCTGCAGAACCAGGCTTAGGAAGGGACACAGTCATTGGGGGTAAGGGGAGGTGGACAGGAAAAAAGAGACACTGTGGAAGAGAGTCAGATATTAATAAGAAGTGGACATCTAATCAAATCAATCCTTATACAACAGTTGGAAGAGCTTGGTCTGCGTAGCCGGCAATAAGTCAGACTGGTCCCCGGTGGGCATTGGACTCCGCCAGGGCTACCTTTTGTCACCGATTCTGTTCATAATTTTTATATAATTTCTAGGCCAAGGGGCAGAAGGCTTCTGCTTGGGCAGTTTCAGAATCTCGTCTCTGCTTTTTATGAATGATGTGGTTCTGCTGGCTTTATGAGATAGTGACCTCCAGCTCGCACTGGAACGGTTTGTAGCCAAGTGTGAAGCGGCGGGAATGAGAATCAGCGCCTCCAAGTCTGAGGCCATGGTCCTCAGCCGAAAAAGGGCGGAGTGCTCACTCTGGGTTAGGGACCAGTTCCTGCCCCAAGTGGAGGAGTTTGAGTATCTCAGGGTCTTGTTCACGAATGAGGGGAAAGGGGAGTGGGAGATCGACAGACGGTGCTGCAGCTGCAGTAATGCAGATACTCTACCGATTTGTCATGTTGAAGAGAGAGCTGAGCGTAAAAGCGCTCTCGATTTACCAGTCGATCTACATCCCCACCCTCACCTGTGGTCACAAACTTTGGTTAGTGACCGAAAGAACAAGATTGTGGATACAAACAGCGGAAATTAGCTTTCTCCACTTCTTCATTATTTAACAGACATGTGATGCAGTTCTCTATCCAGTTGAGTATTAGTATGCAACCTAACCCAACAATGTAAACTGTATTTTCATACATAACCATCAACATTTCAGAGGCCGCCTTTAATAGGCAAATTTTTCTCACAGGTATGTCAGTCACATTGTACTGTCTTAAGATGGACAGACTGTACAACTCTTTTTAGCTAATACTTTTAGCATTCTACCCAACATTCAAGAGCCACAAGGAGCTCTCCTCTCGTCAGATGCCAATTGGGTTTTAGTGTCTTCTACATGTGGACAGGAGAAGGTGGGGATTAAACCTCAAAACTCTAAATAGCCATTGGTCTACCCACTCTACAAGCTGAGGCACACCTGTCACATTTGGGGATGAAAATAGACTAGGTAAAAAAAAAAAAGGAACATACCCCTCTGATGTCACTGATTGTTTGTGGATGGTGAAAATACCAAAGTCAAGGCTAGCTGTAAATGTTGCAATTTTTGGAGCCAAAAGTGGCAATTTATGGAAAAGAGGATGGAGTTGGTAAGTGGTACTTGACCCTTACCTGATGAGAGGAACATGCCAATTTTACCTCTTGTCCATAAGGTAGGTGTCTAACCTGGTAGTATCAGTTCTAGATTAGGTTCTGGAATTAACATGCAGGCTGTCTTTCACTTACAGTGGCAGAATTGGTTCTGCATTGGTGGGAAAGAGATGAGTGATGCTTAAAACTCCATTTAAGAAATGTACCTCCTTTTTTTTTTTTTTTTTTTATGTCATGAGATTATTAAAAGAACAATCCAGTACAGATTACTGAATTTATCTAATGTCATCATAATCACTTATGAGGGAAAGAATTGTGTATTTGATGATGGCGTTGATTATTTTTCAGTGGTACGGCTAGTGTAAAGGTAACTCTAAACAGATACAAAGTATTGAGAGTACAAATATTGCATTCTAGTTTAAATGACAATTGGATTGTTTATAAAAATACTGCTGCAAGATTTGTATTGGGAAAAATCAGCTCAAGTTCTACTTGTTGAAAAGCTTCTACTCTTGCATTCAAGTTTCTTCTGAATAAAGAGTTTCTGCTCTTGTTCTGATATAGTGTCAAAACACAGCCTGTGCCTGGCATAACTTTAACATCAACAGACTTCTTTAGGTACCAGAACCAAAAAGATCAACAGGGAAACTGATTTCTGAAGGCTTTTCTTCAATAAAAAGTACCCACATGTTGTGACCTGCTTTTCATCCCCTCCTGTTGACTTACCAACTGGCACATCTCTTAAAAGAGAAAAAAAAAAAAAAAAAACACACAGTTGAATGACGTGGTTTTTCTGTTTCAGGATCCATCCCAGAGACAAGCAGGATGTAGCCTATAGACTGACACTGGGTGCTAGGGCTGTGGCTTATGAGGAAGAGAATGTCCCCTTCCTCGGACCTTTCCCCAAAGAAATTGCATCCACTCAGATGTACGTCAACATTACCTATGACCAGGCAGTCTCTGTCACACCATCCAAAGACATCTTTGAGGTAAGGGTGGCAGGGATGCAAGCATGAGTTAGCGCAAATCCTAAAACTTTAGGGTTGACATTTGTATCCCTAGACCCCTTTCAAAAGTGTCCTACAGCAAGATATCCATCCATCCGTCCATCCATTTTGTTCTGCTTATCTGGGGCCAAGTCATGGGGAAAACAACCTAAACAGTTGGCCTCAAACCACCACCTCCACCTCATCTGGGGTAACACCATTGCCTTCCCACCCCAGGATATGCCCAGCGTGTCCTGGGCCTACCCCAGGATATCTGCCTGGTGGAATATATCCATAACACCTCGCCCAGGCAGCGTTCTAATCAGATGCCACCACCTCAACTGGCTCATGTGGAGGAGTCATGGCTTTACTTTGAGTGCTTTCTGAATGACTGAACTGTCTCTCAAACTAAGCCCAGCCACACTTCACTTATTTTTGCCACGTGTATCTGCGATCTTATTCTTTCAGTCATTACTTGGAGCTTGTCGCCATAAGTGAGTGTAGGAATGTAGATCACCTGATAAATCAAAAACTTTGCTTTTATACTCAGCTCTTGGTTCACCACAACAGATTGGTACACCCATCAATGCAGAAGCTGTACCAATCTGTTTGTCATTTTCCAACTTCCCTCTCCCTTCAATTGTTACCCAGACCCCAGGATACTTAGACTACTCTACTTGGGGCAGCAACTCCTCCTAACTTAATTACAACAAAGCACCTGATCTGGAGTGAGAACACCATCCCTTTTTTTTTGCTGAGAACCATGGTCTCAGACTTGGAGGTTCCAGTCCAATTTGGAGGCTGCCACCCTATAAAGCTTACACCTTTTGAAGCCAACAAATTCAAAACCAACAAACTGGGTGAAGTCCAAGAGCCACCAAACTGAATAGCTCATAGCAGTGGGTCAGATACCCCATACTCCTGAACCCTCTCAAACAGGATCCTCTGAGGGACGCTTTCTCCAAATCCACAAAGCACATGTAGACTCGTTGGACCGTTGCACCCTGCATTCCAACACTGTCCCTACTGGTGTGCAGGTTGTGTGTGTATATCAGTGAGAAACATTGTAGAATAGTCTGCACAGCCTGGTTAAGTTACTTCTTAGATTATTTACTATTGTAGTTGTGGGTTGTCTAAGTTGTACTCCTATAATCATGCACTTAAAGAATATTTAGCTGTAGTCAATACTTGGTGTGATGACTTCTTCTAAGTCATAGTCACTTGTTGTTCTCTTGTCTTTTTAATCAAGGTCTGTTGCTCAGATATTTGGGCTCCATGTGGGCCTAAGTCCCTTTGGCTTCAAACTCCTATAGTGGGGTGGGATCTGACCACCATCCAGCTGTCAGCTGCTGTGTGTCAGTCGTCTGAAGTCGCTGCTGTTCGATACGCTTGGAGAGACTGGCCCTGTGAGTTTAAAGCCTGTCCAGTCTACAGCGCCAGTTGGATTTTACCAGCACCTCCTTTCATCATCAATCACTCTTCATGGAAAGGAGGCGTTTGGAAAAGCTACTAACCCTGAAACTGTGACAAGACATTTGTCTCTACGGTCAGTTGGGATAACTGGGCACGGTGTTGATTGGCGACCTCTCCAGGGTTTGTAATAGGCTCAGATCAGCTTGTCTGTTCATTTTGTAATTCCATTTGGTGAAAACACTTTGTCTTCATGAAATTTGATGAATAAAATAATAAAAATCTCCATACCATTTCTTTATTACTTTGAATATGACCTTTTACTTTAAAAATAGTTGTATTTCATTGATCAGACACATATAGAACTAATAAAAAAAAAAAATCCCTTTATAGGTTTCACAGTACAGTACAATGTATCAGCAACAGAATGGTTTGAAACTGAATTTTACTTTCATTGTCAAACTAAGGAAACATTAAGTAATAATCAGTGATCACTCTCTTCATTTCCAAATGAGCCAATGAGCTGTATATTTTACAGCCTTGTTATTAGACACTAGGGATGGGTACCGGTATCCGGTGCCATGATGGCACCGGTTCTGACATAAACGGTAGTAACCAGACCGAAAAGCAGCGCACATTTCGGTGCTTTATTTCGGTGCTTTTTTTTACTTGAGATGTCATACACTTTGAATTCTAGCCAATCATTTTACGTTTCTGAGGATAGTAGGCGGGTCCAGGTACGTACGTTCTTTTAGAGCAGAGCTACAGATTAAAAATGCCCAAGGCAAAGCGGTCAAAAGTCTGTCTGTACTTCACAGCAAAATATGCAAACTCAGCAGCCTGCAACAAGTGCTTTAAGCTGATACTGTGCAAAGGAGGTAACACCTCAAATCCGATGAAACACCTGGGGACGCATAGCGTTTTTTTTTAAAAGCCGAGAAATGCGCCGTATTTGATAGCTTGCTGCGAGACCTCACACCGAGCGCATCTGCTGCGGGTGGGTTGCCTGTTATCGGACCCGGAGTTAGCAACATCCCCCAAAAACCCAAAGAGGAGAGTCCTGGCCCCTAGCCCTGCCAGTGTAGCAGAAATGATGACGGATGATGATGGCAGCAGCAGCCGTTCTTCTCTGCGTGAGTAGCTTAATGTTGTCCGTGTGTAATTTACGTTGAGTAGGCTAACCACGTTATTACATTAATGCATGTAAGGTGAACTAGCAAACATCATCATAGCTACATGCGGCTGTCTTCTTGTTTGATGGCAGATGCTCCCTTCACCCTGGCCAAAAAGGCTAAAATGACCAAAGAAAAAGTGGGAAACAGCTAAACATGAGAGGTTTTTGGACAAAGTTTGTGTTTTTTCCATTGTTTAAGCACTGCTTCCAGCCAAGAGTGATACCATATATGCCCTCTAGCTGCAGAAAAGGCTAACATTGTTATCTTTTTACAAAAAAACAGCTGAACATGAGAGGTTTTTGGACCAATTTTGTGTTCTCCAGTCTTTAAGCACCGGTTCGAGCACCGTTTAAGCACCGGCACCGTTTCAAAAGTACCGGTTTGGCACCGGTATCGGATAAAACCTAAACGATACCCATCCCTATTAGACACCATTTCAAAGCTGCTCCAACAAGGTTGTTCTTCAATTTGACAACTGCATCACTTAACAGTGGAGCTGGAATGTGATATGCAAGCCAATGAAACTTGAATTAAAAACAAAATACGAGTACTACAGTATATGTCTCACTGTTTGGATTAAGAAAAAAGCCAAACTGTGAGACGTACAGCTGCTGCTGAAGTTTTACATTGTGGTAATTTCAGTTTTATGTACTGACACAGATCTTTAAAGCAGTTTGCAATGGTTGGACATTAATGGTGGCCTCTGTCTAACATCATGTACAGGACGTGAACATTTCACAGTTCTTCCATTACTTTATGCCCCAACCAACAGCTTTCCTATTCTCCTGCCTATAACCATCAGCTATCTTTGGTTATTACTGACATTCAGTTTTAAATAACATGCCAACAGAACGCAGTGTGTTCATTTGTCTTTGCTGAAGCCAAACAGGTAAACTCCTTTGGTAAATAAGCACCTGGCTGGTAAGCTGTTGGATAATTAATGTTGCATCTGCTTTCATTTTTCATGCTGTTGTTTTAGTCTATAGATGTTAATTACTGTGGCATTCATAAGGATTCACCTCACAGCAACACACCGTTCTGTGTATCTGAGGAGGATGTTTGCAAAACCTTATCTAGCAGCTTGTTTGGTTTTGTGATCACTCGCTGTAGTGGTGTAATAACTGATGGTATCTGATTGTGGTGTGGCAGACATGTTGGAGTGATTGGGTTTCTAAAAAAATAAAAAGTGCTTTATAGTTTTGTTTTTCTTAGAGCTCTGGTGTTAATATGCGATCAGGCTTCCATGTTTACCTTTGTTGGAATTTGAGAAGATGAGTCACTCAAAATAAAATTGCACAAACGATGTTAATTTGCGTGGTTTTTTTTTTTGTTTGTTTGTTTTTTTTTTGGGGGGGGGGGGGTGAAGAATCATGTTCTCATTGCTGTATTTGTATAACTTTTTTTTTTTGTTTGTGAAGTTCTTAACTAATGTTCTGTGCCTTCCTTGCAGAGCAGCAATCACTGTGATGACTTTTAGGTGATTCAGTCAAATTTTCCTGACTACTGTAGTTTTTTGTTGTTGTTTATTTTTGTTACAAGCATTAATGAAAATGTATCAATCGTTATAAAATCAAAAATAAACATTGCACTCTTTTTGTTATCATGTATGCTTTCCCACTGAATCCTTATGTCATGTTTGTGAGTTTTACATTAACGAATAAAGCATCGTTTCCTGTTTCAGAACAGCTGATTAGGCCATGATTTACATGAATCAGGAAGGATGGAAAAGTAATTTCATCCCGGTCAATTCTGTCATCATCACTGAATAAAATAAAATTTTAATTTAAAGTGTAGAATTTTATAATAATTCAGCTGTAACCTGACAGGGACAAATTCAGGAGACAGAAACTGAAGAAAAAATCTTGAGAAACAGATCAGAGACAGCAAAAGACGGATCTTCCCCCAGATTATGACCATTTCATTGTCTGAATAATTATTCCCTAAAAATTTAGTCTATTGATGTAAAGTAATGACCTCATTTTCTTGTGTTTTGTTTTGCTCTTCAACATTACTGAAAAAAATGCATCATGAGTTTAGAGAAAAATTCTGCTTTAATGTTCCCCAGCTTAACCATTTATAATATCATCTAATATCAGCCTTCACTGACAAATAATGGCTTACTTAGGCAGAGATGTTTTACTGAGTTATAGTTTATATTCAGCAATAGTTCCAGATTTAACTAAAAAACTACAGAACAAGTTTTTTAAGTCTTTAATGAAAACCTGGAAAAGCTGTTCAGTCAGAAAAATAAGTTAATTAATTGGTTAATACACATTTTTTTTCTATGATACATTAAAGTACATGTAGATATGGCACTAAATCCTCATTTGTATATGTAAGAAATGAGAGGGAATGAGAGTTTATAGCAGTTAATTTTGGAGCTGCTTCCTCTAAACCAGGGGTCTCAAACTCGTGGTCTGGGGGCCACTAGCGGCCCATGTCACCCCTACTTGCAGCCCGTATATTGACGTGAGGAAATATAATGCGATTTGGCCCTTGAAGTTACTTTTTCTGTTAGGGAGGATTTGTGTGTTGTTGAGTGCAGTGTTAAAATAAGTTCTTTAAAAAGCAACAAATGATTTAATATGAGCAGAGAGTACAAACATGTTGAGGGATTGGTTGTGTTAGTTCAGTGAGAGAGTTGTTTGTGAAAACAATTTTCACTAGCAGTCAAAAACTAATGTGTACACTTATGTCTGCATTTTTGTTTTGTCAAATATGAACAAAATCATAGCAGAAGTGCTGCCACGTGTCTGATCAGAAAGAGAGTAACAACTTGTTTATTTGGTAGTTCAATGAAAGGCTTCAGTTAAGAGTGAGAAAAAAAACTGCATTCACGTTTGCAGTTTTGTCTTGTTAAACAATAATTGAAATTTATCCATCTTCTTCCGCTTTATCCAGGGCCGGGTCGCGGGGGCAGCAGCCTAAGCAGAGAAGCCCAGACCTCCCTCTCCCCAGCCACCTCCTCCAGCTTATCCGGGGGAACACCAAGGTGTTCCCAGGGCAGCCGAGAGATATAATCTCTCCAGCGTGTCTTAGGTCTGCCCCAGGGTAAAATGAAATTTAAAAAAACAAAACACTGCATTTTTGGAAATATTTGAGGGTGTTTTCTTGTTTGTTTGTTTGTTTGTTTATTGTACTACTTAAACAATGAGATGACAGTGCCAGCAGTGGCCCACAGCTCATTTAAGTTTGAGACCCCTGGTCTATACCTTCCTCTATTTCCCTGAGCATAGTAGCTCATACTCTGGAAAAATATATGGGATGGATCACTTACAATTTTATAAATGTGATGAATCACATTTATTTCATATTTTGACTGGAGGGACTGATACTCTTTCCAATAATTTAGGAAAGATGTTAGATTTTGTTTTTACTGCAACTGAGTCGAGCCGGACTGCCATCCCATACAGCAAACCTTTCAATGCTGCATTGAAAATGAAGTCTGTTTGTTAATTTCTAACATAAAAATCATCATGAACTTCCCATTTAAAACATGCATCTATATAGATGCCCAAATACCTATATGAGCTAACCTGCTCTGTTGTACAGCCTTAAACACCACTGGGTCATGTACCCATATACCTTTAGGGTCAAATATAATTTCTTTCATTTCGTTCACTATGGAGACCACATGGTGTTTGTAGAAGTCTCCAGAGAGAGCTGTGCTGTGAGGATATGGCCCTGATGCTGCACAGGTTACCGTCTCCTTGTCAGGATTAATGAAACAAATGAAGCAAATCTCACCATTCACTGTGACAAACGGTAAGTACAGCACGTTGTTGACATCTCTACTGATTGGAAACAGAAGTCAAACTAAGTGAACCTGACAGCAGCAGGTATGGCGGGTACCTCACTTTTGCTTTAGAGCTTCTATTATGTAACTGCTGTGAGGGCATTCAGGCAGTGATTGTAAAGTTTTGAATCAATCACTTGCATTTGGGTAAAAATTTGTATCACATTGATTTGGTAATTTTACTTGATCGCAGTCGTGTATTGGTTTGTCTCTTTGTGTTAACCCTAAAACAGACTGGTGACCAGTCCAGGGTGGACCCTGTCTCTGGACCTATAGTAGCTGGGATAGGCTCCAGCCCCTCCTTCCACGATGTGTTCACAAACATTGAACACTTACATTTTTACCAGTTGCAGCTTGCGATTTCTTAGTAATGTAGTTTGTAGATGCTAAATAAATGAAAACTAAAAGTTTCATGATGCTGTGGTGGGGCCAAAAGACAAGTTAAGCATGTTTGTTTGTCTGTAGCTCATTAGTAAGACGCATTCTGCTTTGCTCACCTGCTCTGCACACACACTAAACATACATTGCACTTTCAGTGTCATAGGGTTGGTCTAAACATCCACAGCACTGTCTGAAAAACTGAAATTGATTTGAAGTTTTACTTCCTGTTCAAATACTGCCTGTCCCACACTCAGTCTGGAGCAATTTTCTCAATCTGGTGCCAAGTATCCTGTTCGATATCCTTTCAGAGGTCCCTTCACCATGTTTTCTTTAGCCTACCTCTTTTTCTTCTCCTCACTTGTGGGCTCCATGTCAGGGTTATCTGGTGATGTTGTTGCCCGGTTTCCTCAGCGTATGTCTAATGCATCTTCTACCTTTATAGGTACCTGCTTTGCTTTTCCCCCACAGGGGGATTACAGATCTTTGGCCAAAAGGTCTCCAAAATTTTGCTTGGGCAGCTGTTGATGAAGTTCTGCATCTTATTGATGGCAGCTTTTGTCATCTTCCAATATTCTGTACCATAGAGCAACACTGATTTCACATTGGGGCTATAGATTCTGGTCTTCAAGTATTCCTGACTTTACGGCATTTAACAGCACAAAAGTGTGAGAAAATCTTCATCTGCATCATGAGTAATTCGACTAATAAGACGCCTCATAATCATCATCTAATACATTTTAATATTTAAAGGTACAAAGTCTAAAATGTAGACATGCTTATTAAGGAAAATACAACTGGAAGAGGGATGAGCACACTTTTCCATTTTGCAGTGTATGCATATTTTGCCTCACCTCCAAATAAGAGCACACTGTGTTTATGCATTAGAGACTAACATACTGACTTCACAGATGATAGCAAACACAATTTTGCACACTTTTGCACATTCAATAAGCATGCATCTTGTCTTATACTGGCCAGGTAAAATAATAACTGAAATCGCTAAAATACAACACCATGATCTAGATGTGTCTGCATGTGAAACCAACTCTACACTTGAAAAGTGTGGGGAAGAAGGTGTGCGCTATTTACTACAAGTACTACACACAGTTTGACTTGATTACTTTTAAGAAGCTCCTGCTCAAGCATTCAGTGGGTCATTAAAGCATTTCTCATGGTTGTGGCCTGATATGCTGCCAGGACACGGTATGTCTCTGGCATGACTTTAACATCTAAGGACATTTTTTCTCTGACAAAAAGCTAAACAGGGATTTTCCATTTTCCTCTGAACTCTGCTTTTGGTTTACTGTTTGATGTGTTGACTTGTTCTTGTGATCTTAGCACGTCACTCTTTCAAAAACATTAAAAATTTTTTAGTCCTGCACTGTATTTTTTTTTTTTCACGATCCATCCCCGAGATGAGTAGGATGTAGCCTATAGACTGACTCTGTGTCCTAAATCCGAGGTTTATGATGCCCATCCTCAGACGTTTCCCCAAAGAAACTGCTACCACTTAAGTATTCAGTATGTTCAGGCAGCCTCTGTCACGGGCTCCAAAAAGGTCTTTGAGGTAGGACTGGCAGTGATATAGGTGTGAGTTAGCATTTCCACTAATTGCAAGTTTAGCAGTTTGAATGAGAAATACATTGCAAAACACTTCAGAGCCTGGAAATCTCTGTGCATTTGTGCTAGTAATAAATAAATGTCACAGGGTGGACTCTGAATCCCTAAGCAATAGTCTCAGTTAGTGCTATCTGGATAATATATGTACCTTGACTGCATTTAACTTCCTTTTTACCGCTGTCACAGCCAGATAGTCACATTCATTTATTCACTTAAGTGTCCCATCATTAAGTGTCTCATCCCACTGGAATGTAAAGTAATGCTATTAGACTAACACTGCTATGTAATAGATTTGTTTTGGCTAGCTTGGAGTCCAATTCAGATGTCCCCATGAAAAAAATAAAGTATGTGTGCATCTAGGAACCCCTGTGGCAAATGATTATATCTACTTCAAGGTTTTCTCGATAATTTCTTTTTTTATGTATAACACTGAAACTGAAATTTGCAGATAATTACTGCACCGTGTGAATGTAGAAAAGGATGGCAAATGTTTATTTTAACACACTGTGAATTGAAATTTACAACACAAGTCATTTTGACTCAAAATCTGCACAAATAAATGAAAACGAAGGGAGTCTGATGTGTTGCGTTCAACTCCAACACTTTTCCTGAAAACAAGAACAAAATACAGAAACATGTTTTGCTAAATGCGAGCACAAACTGGAAAAAAAACTTAACTGTAATCTACCAGTTAAATACCTGGGCAATATGTATCCCATACATGGAAAAGCATAGCAACTATTTTCACATGGTTTTCTGTGCAACTTGTAATTATTAAGTAACGTTATAGCAATAAAACTGAAACATCAGCTGGAGCTCAGGCTTCAAAATAAAGCACAGCTATTTTTCACATACAGTAGAAAGCCAAGAGGTGTACTTTGAAGGAAGATTAACCTGACCTGAGCTGCAAGTCAGATTTTTCAGTGTCACAAAACAGGCTCTTATATTTTGGCTTGATCACCATGGTAACTTGTGTTGCACAGTAAACAAAATCACTAAATACTTAGTCATGATTTTCTGCCAATTCTATTTTATTGTATTGTGGCTGACAGAACAGACTATAAAGGTGACAGGTTTTAGTGATAACCACAGACAATATATAAAAAAGTTAATTCAATGTGGCCAAAGTCTGCATGGATTTCACATTATTATGGTAGAGCTGTCAGTCCCGAAAGCACTGATGATCACATTGAAAAGCACCAAGTTCAAAGCTTTTCTTGATTTTCTCTAATAATGTGAACCTTTCACTTTAATGCTTATTTACTTGTTGCTTTAATATTTTATTATATGTCACCAGCACACACTCAATTCTTTTTTGGGGAGATAACACTGGTGATTAAAGGTATAATTCCACTGTATTAAAACAAAATTTCAATGTATTTTTCAATTACAACAAAGTATATTTACCTACAAATAAATAAAGTCATAAAGTAACACATAAATAAAGGTAGGCACACTACCTATAAAGGGGGGTTCTGAAAAAAAAGAGAAAACAAAAAAAAAATTACATTTTGAGTAATTTTCAGTATTGTGCATTTTCATGGTAATTTTACAGAAATGTAAATATTCTGTATTTTTCAGGATGCAGGCTACATCACGGACTTGTGGGTTTATTTTGCCCTTATTAAAAAAAAAACATCTTTATCTAATAATCATTATGCTGATGTGTATGATGTATTCATCTCTCCTTTTATTTTACCAATAGTAACGGTATAATAAAGTGTTCTCTCTTACCAACTTACAAGAAAAAATAAATGTCTTCAAAATTTGCAGTTCTATGAAACCTTGTAATGATGGAGCCAACTCTCATTTTTTCCCTTCACAATGACATTTCAAACATAACTTTGAAAAGGAAAAAAAACACCGTGTCCTTTCCTGTAAAATATCTGGAATTTAGGTCCATGATATAACCTGCACCACAAAAAGTACAGTGTGTTTACAACGTAAGACAGTGAATTATTGCAAAACTACCAAGAAATTACACACTAATTAAAATTACTTATGCAGTACTTCAATATTTACTGTATAATTTGTGTTGCTGTTCCTGTAAAACACCTGAAATTATGCAATACTTAAAATTACTCATGTACTCATGTATTACCTAAAATTACTTTTATTACTTAAATTTACTTACTTATGTAAAAACCTGACTTGTTCCCACCTTACCTAACTTTACACTTTAACGTTGTAAATATAATGACATTGTAAGATAAAATAAAATACTAAAATAGTAATTATATTTAATTACTGGGGAACTGTGACTCATGTTGTAGTGTGCCTAATTATAAAATGTTACTTTTTTTATTTGGGGGCTCAAGAGTTGGCAGTTCGTCTTGTAGGAAGGTTGCCGGTTCTAGCCCCGGCTCGGACAGTCTCGGTCATTGTGTCCTTGAGCAAGACACTCCACCCGTTGCCTACTGGTGGTGGTCAGAGGGCCCGGTGGCGCCAGTGTTCGGCAGCCTCGCCTCTATCAGTGCGCCCCAGGGCAGCTGTGGCTACAATGTAGCTTTCCATCACCTGTGTGTGAATGTGTGTGTGAATGGGTGAATGACTGAATGTAGTGTAAAGCGCTTTGGGGTCCTTAGGGACTCAGTAAAGCGCTACAAACACAGGCCATTTACCATTTGGCAAAACATAATCAATCAATTGAATCAAAATGAAAACACCCACTTTTATTGAAGTTTAAACAGAGCCTAACTAACAAAAAGCCACATTGGAAAGAAAGCCCAGGCCCCCTGGTGGAGGGAAAAAAATATGCTCCATCTTGTAATTTACAAGGAATATTTACAACAACTAAGCTCAGGTATGGCTTTGATTTCAGAGGTGCTCCGGCACAAAGCATCAGGAGCTGAAATATGAGGTCGAAGCCTTCATGGTGGGGGAGGTCAGGTGATGCTGATGAGATGAACTAGGAGACTGTGGTGTCTGTCCTGAGGGAAGATGGAGATAGAGAAGTCATCGTCATTGTCACGCTGAGTAATCATCATGTCAGCAGTGGCAAAACAAACAAAACTGCTTTAAAATCCAAAGTGTAACATCTGTGATGAATAACAAACACACCCCAGCAGAGCAAAGTACAGCTGAGTCATCTGCTTGTTCAGACAGCAGCTGTTGACACAGTTTTTGATTTGTGTCCCCACCAATGACAACCCCCCCCAACCAACCTGCGACTCACTGTACAGTAAACCCATCTGTCACTTTAATGGACAGTACATGCCTGTGATATGCTCTGTCTTGATGTTCTCAAAGCCGTGGTGCCTCTGGAACGCTTCAAAGTTGATTGAGGCGTCATCCTCTG
The DNA here is from genome assembly GCF_051167445.1 of Perissodus microlepis. NCBI lineage: Eukaryota > Metazoa > Chordata > Actinopteri > Cichliformes > Cichlidae > Perissodus > Perissodus microlepis. The sequence continues at coordinate 22,408,611 of NC_140474.1, read as the reverse complement.
ATAGGCTGTGAGGGACCTGGCCATCGCCGGGGCGACACACCTCAAAACGAATCCATCTGTAGCTAAATAAACAATTTTAAAAAACAAAACATAAATACTATAAAGACATTTTTAAGATGTCTAGAATGCAAGTGAGCTAAACCTAGAAAAGCTGAATATATCAAGCTGAGAATCCGTTGTTAGGGAGCAGATATGCACTTACTTGCTACACTTGCGAGCTCCGGGACAACTCTGGATGAGATTCTGGATGGTGGGATGAGAGAAGCCAAAGAAATCTGCTCCTGATGGAACAATCGACACCACGGACTTGGAACTAAGAAGAATGTGCAGAAGGATTTATTTTAACTGAAGGTGACAAAAACTAATTCAAGTTGTACAAGCAGGTTAAGTAACTGGGAGACAAAAGCTTTGTCATGTTTGCTCATTTGTTCAGAATGTGGCGGTGAAGTTGTTCTACCTCACAGACGCGATGGCCTTCAGTAGATTGGCATGGCACGTCAGGGCGGAGGAGGCCACGATCGCATTCTGAGGGTCCTCTTCAGGCACGATCTCAAACTGGAGATGGAGGGTGTTTGAAAAAAATAATTGTTTAAAGTAACAAATCTTAATCTTAGTGTCGTGTGTTCACCTAAAAGTAATCCGAATTTATATAAACATGTATCAAAACTTGCATGCGAGATGAGAACTGACCTGTGGGCCTGTTCCCCCGTCCTTGATTTGGCAGGTGTAGAGGCACTGCTGCTCGGGGTTTTTCATGCTGGCAAAGATGCGCGTGCTGCAGAAGCCCACTGGGTAGATGGCACACTCGTCGTGAAACAGCATTCTGTCTGTGATGATCTGGAGAGCAGACAAGAAGGATTCAGTCATTAGTGTCAGCATTTCGAGAGGCTTGATTGTGTCCTCTAAAGCTCACTTTATGCTAAAGATTGGAACTTTAAAACCTCAGCTCAGAGGTTTACTGTCACTGAGACACTGACCTCGCCCAGACTGTAGACTGTCAAACCTCCCAGTACTATGGGAAAGACAGGACGGCCAGAAGAGTCGAGAGGGATGGGTTGCACCACCTTCCGTGAGCCATCTGCGAGTTTTCTCTTCTTGGACATCTTCTTTGGAACTAAAAGCCCAATTTCAACACAATTTAGTTGTATACAGCAACACAAGGATGTCATTTTCTGTCTTAATAAATATTTGATTGTAACACTCACGTTCATCCTTTCCATTCTCCCTCCCCCGCTCCTTCCTTTCCTTTTTGGGTTTTTTAAGTGCTCCTTCTTCGCCTGTTGGCACTGTTGATGACACACTGTGAGTAGTGGACAGACCTGAAGCCCCAGAAGGACCTGAGGACAATGCCACTGGTGGTAAAGGTAGATGAGCGCTTGAGCTGGGTGTGGGCAGTAGCTCCCCCTCTGACAGAGACTGGTATTGCAACAAGGATTTTAGTAAGAACCTGAAAATAAAGAAATGAATGAATACCATGTGCCATTAGAGCAAAAGCACATCATTCTGCATGTCACACCGCAGTCACCTGTACTCACCTCCGCTCCTCCTTTGCTCTCAGAAACTTTTCTTCTATGTGAGCAACTTCATCACAGAGAGCTGCATTCTCCTGTTGGCAAAATTACACCTCGGTGTGGTCAGATTGGATAACATACTTTTCATGTCCTAGTCTACACTTAGACACTTTTGGGGTACCTAATAAATTTGGATCCCCTTTATCTTTCAGAGCAGCATTAATTCTCCATAACAGAATCAACAAGGTACAGGAAAGATTAGAGATTTTGGTTCATATTGACAAGACAGCATTACACAGTTATCCATGACGTGAATTTCCTGTTCTACCACACTGAGGACTGAGATGACTGAGAAGGTCATCGTCTCATGACATGACATGTTCAAGAAACCAGTTTGAGACAAGCTATGCTTTTTTTGACACCATAAACACCATATTGCTGGAAGAAGCCATCAGAAGATGGACACACTGATCACAAGCGCCCAAAAGTGTGCCAGAAAAAAGCCCTCAGCCCACATACCGCACACCTCTTACACCACCAGAAGCCTGAACTGTTGAGACAAGGCAGGATGGATCCATGATTTCATGTTGTTTATGTGAAATTCTGACCGTACCATCCATAGAAAGACACCAAGACTCATCAGACCACGCAATGTTTTTCCAAACTGTAGTGCCAATTTGTTTTTCTTATTCACAGTAGTGGAATGCTCTTCTGGAGACCTTGGTTGTAACAAGGAATGCAGATTTCTTTTTTTGTTCAAACTGAGTTAGTGCCTTCCTTTCTGCTTGAAGCAGTTTGCTCATTCTCCTCTGACCTTAATAAAGCACTTTCATGTTGAGAACTGCTGCTCATTGGACATTTTACTTTTTTGCACCATTCTTTGTAAAACTCAGCAGTTTCTAAAAGACTCCAACACCAACAACTATATCAGATTCAATTAAAAATGGTTGTCTCGATCATATCTACATGCCTAAATGCACTGAGTTGTTGCCATGTGATTGGCTGATTTGCATTATTAGGTAATCAGGTGTACCTACTAAAGTGGCTGGTGAGTTTATATGCATGATGTAAGACTGTTTATTTTTATGGAAACATCATTTACTTACAAATATCATGGCACGAGCAGCTTTGCGCAGCCGGAGGTACTTGAGCCTATACTTTTCATTCTGGTTCTTTCGTGGACCCCTCTTCCCCTTGGCCTTATGCTCAGAGGAGGTAGTGGGAGATGGGAAGGTGGGTGCTGAGACTCCTGACCCAGAACCAGAGATGGTATTCTGCTGCGGCGAGCTGAGGAAAGACTGGGCGGTGAAAGCCTGCAGGGCCTGTTGCCGCTCCTCATCAGTCTGTAAGGAGTCAGAGATGGAGGGGAGACAAAGACAGAGGATTGTTCATTTGTAGCACGAGTTCCTGAGTGTTAAGTCTAACTGTTGAATGTTTGTCATTATGCTTCTTGAATTTGTAAGGTCTTAGTCCAATCTATAGGATCTAGACATTCCTTTGTCCCTGACCACCTCTCCAGCCACTCTGTGCTGGGGGAGGATTATTACACATCCCTTGTGAAGATTCTGTTTGATGTTTGGTAAGCTTCCTGCCCTTTGTATGGCTTCACTGTGTTATGCATGGTGAACCATACATTGGGTTTGGGGGAGGTTACCCTCTTTATGACCAGGATGTTGTTAGAAACAGCAGGAAGACACACACACACACACTCACATGCATACAGATGTTTACACATACACACACATAGTGCCTTGTCTTAGAACCATTGGGGGTTTTTATGGTGGGCGTTGCTTTGCTGTGATGTGTATTGTGTGAACTGTTTTCCCAATAAAAGGCAGCAAGCGGAGGCCGTCATTGGGGTCATTGCGGTAGGATTCAGAGTGCTTTCTGAGACACCGGCTGGGGCCTCCCTTGCTAGCAAGTAAAAGATGTTCGTCTTGTTTTTGTCGTTAACGAGAATAAGTTTCTGAACCAGCAGGGCTTGTGGAAACACAGACCCAACACTTGTGCTTTCCTCAGAATGATGAAATGTACACAAAAAACAAAACAAAACACAGATGCAGCTTCCACTAAAAGTGTTTTTTGATAAATAACAAAAGTTCAACCAAACAAAAGATGCACAAGAAATTAAAACAGAACTGAACTCCCTGTCTCAGCTTATTTCACTCAGACACAGGCTTAATGCAAAAATGCTAGTTGTAATAATGTGAACTTTTAATTCTGTATATATGATTTTTTTCAATTACTTAGAACAGTTTTGTGTATCTGTATTCTGGGTCCGGCTCTTTTGTGAAAAGAAAGGCTTCCATATTTATCCATAACCAACAGCAGGGCATACAAAGCAATGCAAATTTGCAGCACCTTATAATATATTTAGGTTTGGTATAACAGTGCCATTAGTATCTCAGATGACTCACCAGCAGAGCAAAGACTCCGTTTCTGTTTTCAATCCTCTTGAATCTCCTGCTGCCTTTTTGTGTCTGAAACATAATGCGAGACTGAGGCCAAATGCACGGGGCAGGAAAGGCTGGGTTTGATTCACACAAGCTGGGGGTCAATTTAGATGAATTCAATCATTATAAGATCACAGTTTAAAGGCCCGCACATCAGAGCGCACAGAGAACTGTCTGTTCCAATTACAGCCCAGAAATGTCTGCCTCATTAAAAAAAATGATGCAAAACAAATAAAAGTCAAAGAAGCGGGATGGGAAAACAAAGGATGCTAACAGAAATGCAAATGGTGTTTGCACCAAATCCACTCAACAAGTGATGGTGTAATTTACTGCACTCAACAGCAGAGGCTGCTGTGAGGCTGAGTCTCAAACATTTCCCTTACCTCACGGTACATGACAGCTTCCAAGCTTGATTTTGCACTGCCAAGGAGAGAACAACGAGATGAGCAAAGTCTAAAGGATCATAGTGAATTACAGAAAACCATATCTCCCTCCTCCCTTGTACCCACTGAAAGACAGCAATCTTGCACACTCTTTGTTTTCATGAATTTGTTCTGATGCTGTCCAGCCAAAGCTCATCAAAACTTATGAAACTTGACTTTCAGATATGCTCTAATAACCTAGACAGTTAAAGTGAAGAGAACACTGTACTTGGATTGAACAAGTCCCCTGTCGATGATTCTCTGTTTAATTTCCTTTATGTGCATGGGACCTCCCGCTTCCTCCAAAACAATCTATGTAAGAGAAAGAAAGAAGAAAAAAAACTTGCTACAAAACCAAACGCAAAAGACTCTCACTGCTGTGAATGTTACTGAAATGTTACAAATATATGGCCCATACCTGCGCAGCATCGAGCCACGTCAGGTTCGGTTTCTCTGCTATTTCGTTGGGTGGTTCACTGCAAACAGGAAATAAAACGTCAGTGTCCTCTGGTGTAAGTTATCTCCTTGATTTATTTGTACTTTAAAATTTTGGCATAATTTCCTGCAAGCACACACACTTTATCTGGATACATGTTCATATTGCTTATGCAGAGGAATGACAAAAGGAAAAGTCTATTGCCCTTTAACCTTGCAGTGCTGGGAAGTGGTGACTTCTTAGAAGCATTTCAATAAATTCCCATAATAGTACATTTCTATGCTGACGGTGCCTCCGCTCATAAGACTCATGGGGTCACTGAGTATTATGATTATTATTATGTGAATCACTATGGTGTATGGACGGACACTAAAGGATGAAATATATTTTAGAAACATGGCACACTGAAGCTGTTCTGGCAGTATATGATGCCATAAGACCTTACTAAGACACATTTTCTCTTTCCTTGAATTTGTCAGTGATCTGAGGATTCTTCTGCTCTTAGCTGTACCCTAACTGAACATGGTGGTAAATGGACTGGTTTCGTATATAGAGGGTTTCTACTCTGCTTGAGTATTCAAAACACTATGTCAATACTACCAGTATATTTCTTAATCCAAAATAAATGAAGTTACAGTAGACAGTAACATTTTAACATGATGTATTATAAATCTGATTATTTTGAATCACCTCTCCAGAGTTTCAGTGGTGCCAGACAGAGTTGCAATGCTGTCCAGAGCAGGAAACAGAGAGTAGTTCCCCTGTCCATCAGCCTCCATCTCAGATTCAAACGTGTTGAGGGATTCCATGGAGGGCAGGTATGAGCATCTGCGAAGAAACGTCAATGAGAAAATATCTAGCTGCGTTTCAGTCTACAGGCGTGCCTCACTGCAGACCTTAAGCAAGGCAAACACTGACTTCTGCACAATAACATCAGGTACAGTAAGGACCAGCTACAAGCAAAACCTACCCAAAAGAAACTGCAGCAAACACTTATTTCACTTCGTGCTCCTCACTATTAGTTTCCGTGTCAACCGGAACCTTCGTCCGTCCTCATTGCATTGTTTACAGTCAGAGCGTCTAAATGCTAACATCAACTAGCTAGGAGTCATTGGCTAGGAGCAGTTTCCGTGTTCAAATCCAGAGTTGAAAGAATAAATATTTCACTAGTGTGGTCCAACTCGTGAACATATTTGACGTTGGGTTAAAAAAGCGAATATCTATCACAGTTTTACTGTAGTATAGTAAAGGTATATGAGGATCAAGAAGTCTTGTATTGGAACCAAAGACGGATGAGCACTTTACCGGATATCCGGTGTACATGTACGGCTCGTCAAAATAAAATCCGAAAGTTACACTTAGAAAAAAAAAAAACCTTTTCCATTATTTTATTTAAATTTTTACTTATCTGTTACTACTGTACTGCACCTCTTAAGTGTTTCACAGTATGAGTGATGATATTCTGCTTTTAATCTTTTCTTTTTTTTTTAAATAACATTAGGCATGCTACATTTTGTTGCCCGTTTATCATCTAGTTTAGTTGAATCTTGAAAATGACTGATTTCCAACTGTGAAAATCTTTCTTTCTGGCTTCTGTGCTTTTTTTTTTTTTTTAATGTAGTGTTTTAGGTAAAATGTGAGGCATTTAATATATGCTGATTTAAAACTACTACACCGCTGCAAATAGTTACAAAATAGTTGTCAGGTGTGGAAATGGTTGTAGTACCTTTTCAAAATATATCCTGCTCCTTTTTTTCCCAGCATGTCAAGGAAGTAGATGAGAAAAAACTTTACCACTATGAAATATAATTAGTGGATTTTTTGGGGGGCAGCAGCTTATTGTGATTAAAAAGTCAGAGGTGAGTGCTTTTTGACATAGATTACCAAGAAGGCTGTAACAATGATACACCTCATGTCTGACAAGGAAACGTCTTGCTGTGACTCAAATTTATAATAATTTGAATGGCATGACCTTCTATGTTAAGGTACTGTGTTTAGAGATGGCTACCATACTTGAACTCCTTACAAAATTCCGCTCCAGCAGCTGTTTCAGATTGAGATGTGCACAAACAGTATTTCTCTCTGCTGAGTTTTCAGATAATGTCTTTACCCATTCTTTATGATGGCTTGTGCGGTCGAGACTTATTTGATGTTTGCGTGATTGTTTTTATGTGCTGAAAATGAATCACCAATTACAAGGACATCTTGCATGTTTAAATATTCCTGACTGTTGGAAATTAGAACATCTAACATGATCAGCATTTCCTGTCCAAATTACACCAGCACTACCGCCTGTTTTTTATCAAAACGTAATTGCAATAAAATGGTCAACATTCTCTTAAATCTGTTTAGAAGCAGTTCTAATCTTTTTTTAAATAGTTTTTCTCTGTAAGACAACCAAATATTTTCTACAAATTAAAGGGTACATACACCAAGGATATCTAACCAAAGTGAAATCTAGATATATTTTTTTCTTAGACGTGCCTGATTCAGTGGAAGTGAATGAAATTTCCCTTGTGGTGCGTCTGCATAATTTATAGATCGTACTGTAAATTGAACAACTTTTTGACAATTATCAGAGGACAAACTGAGAGTGGGGATTTGCTGTTGTGCATAAATAAAATCGACGGTACACACTTCCACTGCACTGGAGTGTCAGAAATTTTAGTAACAGATATTTCGACTTTTGGCAGTAAAACTAAAACTCAGAGGAGAATTTTTGGTAACTAACCATTTGAAGGTCTCCTACTCTTGTGAGTTGTATCATTTGTACTGGATCACCTCATAGGCCTGTTCTTGCTCTGTGGCTCAACCATAACACATGAAACACTAAACTATAAAATCCTTAATTTATCCATATCCATGTTCAAAACGGTGACTCAGGCTTCTTCCGTTATTGGAGCTCGTCTTATGTGGCTTTACAAACTGTGTGGTCTTATTTCCGAAATTGCAGCATCTGAGCAAAGCATGTGAGCGTTTCACAACGTAACAGTTCAGACACGATCGAGAAAAAACACAGCAGCTTAAATTGTTTCCCAATGTCTTGCTGTGTCACTGCATGTTGATATATGCAACTCATATCAGTCCTGCTAGTTGCATGTTGTCATACCTAAAGAGGGCAGAGAAACTGTAGAAATTGTAGAATTGTACATCCTGTTTTTGCCTTATAGAATAGAATAAATAGAATAGCCCTTTATTCTCATTGTACACGTACAATGAAATTGTGCTTTTTTTCTTTTTTGTTAAGAATAAAATATGTGAAATATATATGTTTTAATCAATCACTGTACCAGTTTCCTATTTACCCTAGCAAAATATAAAGAAAAGAGTGGGGACTCAAGACTGTTACAATACTATATGTATCACATATTCTGAAACTTAGCGTCCTCTCTGTGACCCTGTTGACGGAAGTTGTGTGAGCCTCCAGGTCCTATGAAAGGGTGTGTGTCACCAAAGATAATTCCATAAACCAGGGGATCATTTGGCATCAACACCCTTATAACCCACTAACACCATAACAAAGATACATTCCCAAATGAATTCCTAACATCCGCCCTTGAAGAGGATTGCATGTTTGCTGTAACATTGTTTACCTGTTTCAAATTCAGTGGGGACATTACTAGTTTGGGCAGCTCCTGTTTGTTTTCAAGTGTGCCACATCGATAAGAGTGATGTGAAGTAGAAGTTTACTGAGTGACCCTGAAGTCACTGTATTATCATTACAATGGCTTTGTCAGTTTTGCCAGTCCACATCATATTTCTGTACAATATAAAAAAGTAAAAGTAACTGAAATATTGATTAATGAGTGAAGATGTGAGATGAAAAAGGTGATGCGTCACATTTAAGACATCACAACAATGAGCTGAGACAATTTACACAGGAAGAAATGGAAGATGATTTTTTTTATATGATTACTATAATGTTGTCACAGTCCTCCTGTGTTTCTCCACCGTCTTTCTTTCTGTGCCTACAACAGCCCAGCGGAGTTCAGAGACAGTGTTTGTTACTTGGTGGAGTTTCTGTTGGGGAGACTCAAAGGATCGGGGACCTGGATTCACAGAACCTTCCTTCTATTGGATTTTGTACATATTGGCACTTTTGAACTGAGCACTTCAAAAAGACCATATAGCACTATCTGCACCAACACTGTAAATAAACTCACTGAACTTTCTTTCCCGAGTCCTCCGTTTGAGTCCGGCCAGACTGATCATGACAGATTTATTTTATAATAAATGTATAAAACCCATTTTTACATCACATTACTTTGCTAATGTTTTTGCCTTCAAGGATAATCTTCAGGCACTATAGTAAACACTCCATGAGACAGGGATAAACAGCCCAGCAGTACTATTCAAAAACAGAGACATCTTCTTTTTTGCCTGCTATCCATTATCCTCTTAAAAGGGCAGCCACGACAGCCTGAGGTGCATATTGTTCTGATAAAACATCAATAAGAACGCACAATAAAAAAGGAAAAGCTACCACAGTGGAGAAAAAAGAGGAGTTGAGCGGCCCCTCTGATAACACAGCAGGAGGAGCTGTTATGATCCGTTTTACCTTCCTGCTAAAAAAGGTTGTTTAGATCATGTTTTTGTGCTGATGTTGTCATTTTGAGAGAGACGCTAAAATAGTTTTATCCCAAATTTCCTCATTATTTTGTCTATTTTTTGGGAGGGGGGTATAGGTACAGTGTGCTAAAGCTGCTGCAGGCGGGAGCATCCAATTAAATGAGGCTTATGTTTCCAAAACCATCAAATTAAAGCATAAACCACTCTATCAAGAATAAATAATGCATTTGCCAACATTTTTGTGTTTTGATATTGAACATTCAATCAATATTTTTGTGTTTTAATTAATACAATAATGTTTAATGTAGTGTGAGTGTCACTAGTGTGCATTGAGAGGCTGTCATTTGCAAAAAATCTTAAGAGCAATTTAGAACAAAAGCCTTTCCCCTGCACTTTTTGGGGTATTTGCATATTGTTTTTGCTAATAAGAATATGTAAGATTCCAGCATTGCAAAGATAGTCGTGGGGCACTTCACAAAAATTCTGTTTTATTGAGGTGAGTTTAATAACAAACATCCTGCTGAGTTCACTGGTAAGCTTTTTAGAGAGGTTTCCTGAAGGTGTAATTTAACTGGATGTACATTTTGAAAGAAGATTTGAGTACATGGGGTTGAATACGTGTAGAGTACTGACAAAAATGTACACCTTACATTTGACTCTCACAGTATAAGTACTTAGTATATTCATGCACAGATTAAGAAGTATTAGTACCAATGTACAACAGGAACGAATGAGACACAGGATTAGTATAATCAGAGATAGGTTAGTATAATTTACACACAAGTACACATATGCTTAAAAATGTAGCACAACTACTATACCGCTACATGGTTATCTTAGCTTAACATGTTCAGAGGGTTTTTTGTAATTTTATAACTGAGGAATTCTCGCTGTCTTTCTCACTTCTGTTTCAATTCAGCATCCCAGCCAAGACTTTCCTGGAATTACATTCACCACTTGCTTTTGTCTGAAGTCATACTGGTAGGATTTTGTTCCACAGAGGAGAAAGATGCTACCTGTGAAAAGAAAATCATACAAAAACAGTGAGTGGATGTATCTCAGCCCACACTATGATTCCCCCCCTCTAAAGCATACAGAGCTTTGGTGCCAAAATCCACCCAAATGTTAAGTGAGAATGAAACAGTAAGTAAAACAGAGCGTGAGACATGGCTCCTGTAAATCCTTTAAGTGTGAGTGAGTGGAGTGTGATTGTCTGGCATGTGCACAGCCATGTTTGTCTGTATTTCTACTTGTCAAATTGATATCGTTCTTGAAACTAGATGGTGTTTTAAGTATCAAAGTGTGTTTGGTGTGGTAAACTCCACCCGTCTACTACCTAAACCTAAACTCGGTTTTAAAAAAATGAAAAAAGAAATTACAACTTCTATTTCAGTTGTACTCTATTTGCAGCTGGCTGCTAAGGTCCACATTTTAAACTTCCTGAGTCTTTTTTCCTTTTTATTTTTTTTTACCTTGTAACTTAAATGCAGCATCAACCCTTCTGGGGACTCCAGACCAATCGTTTCGGATGAGTCTGGGGAAGCCAGGGTCCATTCTCCTATTGTGCTCATCATACCTGATCATTCAAATATATAAAGTTGAAATATATGAAAAACTTTTTTAGTGTGGCAATGTCAATGACATTTAAAGCAAAAACATCATTTACTTAATGCCAGAATTAACCGTTGATTATTATATGCTGATTATATTTGTTGCTTCTTTTTGCTTATATTTTAGTAAACTGAATGTAGTTCAATTTAGACTAGACAGAAGCTTAGTGATTTACGCTAGTGTGTGATATTTACAGACCAAACAACTTATCGATTAATGGCAGAAATAACAATGAGGTTGGGGTCAGTTTAGCTCCAGCTATAACCATACAGGTCAGGTTGTCCTGAGACTTTCATCATGTTAAAATATAAATCAGAACAGAGAACAATTCTAACTGTAAAGCGGCACTTTAAAAAGTTACCTGTAATAAAACTCTCCTACGAAGAACATTGTTTTCCCGTATTCGCTGACATGCACAGCAGCATCAACCCGCCTGACTCTGGAAGAGAAGCCGTACTCGTAAATGGAGCCAGCGCGACTTTTCATCTTAAGCTGTTCAACCACCCAGTACTTATGACCTGGAAAAACACAGCCATGTCACTGGATTTGGGGACACTATGAAAAACAGCAACGTACCACAATCCCTGCCAAACTCAATGAGCCTCTTGCATGAACTGCAACACTTATGTTGCACAAGGCTGTAATTTGCGTGTTCTGCTACTGGAAATCAAGCCTTGTCATGCTGACAAGGTCTAAGTGATGCTTTGCAGGCTGCCCATTACTGTACCGGTGAATATGTACGCCACGCCTTTGGCTGGGATGTCATAAGCGGCATCAATCTGAGAACTGATGCTCGGTAAATACGTGGTAATGTGGCCTTGTGTTAAACGATTCCAATAAGTTGTCCTTGTTGTTCTCATCCACATGTGTCTGCAATGAAACAAGAAAAGTGAGTTGCTGTTGAGAGGTTATTTAAGATGTTGTGCACCTTTAAGTGGCAATACATTGTACCTGTTTTTAAAGAAACAAATCTCATTTTCAATCAATGTTACTGCATCAAAAAATTGGGGAAACGTTGGGTCACATTTTTTTGAAGCCACCTGGGTTTCCATCTTTTTGTTGGGCCTACCTGTGAAATAGTCACATAGAAAACATTGTATATAATATATAATTCGCTCTGAGAATTTTATTTCAGTGTTTAATGATTTATGAATTCAATATTTCAAATGTTTTATGTTTTGTTCTTTACCATACAGAGTTTGGATACCCATCACATCATCGTTAGAGAGCGAGTACTTGGCATTGCTCTGATGTCTGTAATTGGGGTACATGATAGCAGAGGGGTCTCTAGAGTGAGTCAAACCAAGTGAGTGGCCAAGTTCATGAGCTGCAACACTCAACAGGCTGTAACCTGAAACACAGTTGCAAATAGTTGTTATTATTTCATTACAAACTGCTGGAATGCTTCTGTCTGGCTCAGAATATGTATTTAATTCCCAATTTTTGCCTAGTGTCATCTTTGGGCTTTCAAACTGCATTCATGTTGTGACTGACAAACCTTGAGTCCCTGCCGTCCATGTTTCATCCTCATCAAAGTGCACATCTCCACCCATCCCCATTCCTGGCATGAAGGCATGAGCCAACACGCCCCCAGGTCCATCGAAAGGAAAGAAATCTCCATGAGCTACAGGAAAACACAGGATCTGATTTTTATTAATCATAATTAAAAGTCACGATTAAAAGTCCTTAGACACGTTTTCACAGTTACTTCTGCGAGAAAAAGAGAAGACAATATCAGCTTTTCGATGGTTGATTTTGATGAACTTCAGCGGGGTTGCATCGCTCCACATCTTCAAGGCTGAACGAACAGACTTTTCCACATCCTCTTTTTTCATGTCTGGAGTGTATCTGGCAATCCTGCATGCCAGCAATTGAGAAAAACATGAGGCATCAGGAACAACATGTTTCAACATATGTTGCTACAAATACTAGCATATCCTCTGGTGGTCAAAATAAATTTTAAGCAATTCACAAGATTATTTTCTAATTGCAAAAGTGGAATATAAACTCTACAGTATAATATTGTTAATCGTTGCTATTATAGCATTATGTAGCGTTCCTACTATATTTCATGCTATTGCCGTCAACAGTTTATTTGCTTTAGATTTATATCTATAAAAAGAAGATTCCTCGTGCGTGCTATTCAGGGCCTTCGATCTGCATATTCAAACCTTCATATCCAGAATTCAAATTCTTATTCATTCTTATTACATACATATCAATTTTACCTCTTATTACACCACACAGTTGCTGGAATTATGCTGTAAACCACATCATACATTCACAACAAGGAAGTCTAAACCCAGCAAAATGAAAAATAACCAATAAGAAAACTTCATGTTCCAATGAGTCTTTGCAGTACAGAACTATTCAGAAACTCCCTTTCTATACATGCTTCAACAAACAAAATGTGGAAGTCAAGTAACTAATAAACTTAACTTAAAATAATAGTACAATATTGTAAGATTGTACACTACACTTGTTAATATTTTCTCTCAGAGTTTTTAAATCTTTTACACCATTTGACTATATTCACAAATAACAGCAGATTACTGTGAAATCTGGGAAACATGGAAAATGCAATCTCACGTGTATGTGATGATGTGATTCTTCCATTTAGGTCTATTAGGGTAAAAGGCGAAGTTGTCCACATCCTGAACTCCACACCTTGCTTCCTTCATCACATTCAGGGTGTGAGGGTCCATAGTTCCTGTTTCCTTCAGACCAAAGAAGTTTTGCATTTCTCGGATCTTCGCCTCCATGGTGGATGCAGACCTCACACTTCTTACTGGAGGCCTGTGGTCTCCCAGATTCAGACTGTAAAACCTCTTGAGGTAATCCTGTTGAGATGAAGAGTTGAGATCTGGACGCTTAGGACGAGGTGTGTAAAATGTAAAGCTGGATTTTATTAATAATTTTTTACATGTAATATAAAACACATTTAATTATTTCTCTTCCTTAAAAACCTAATAAAATATGTTAAATATGTCAGTCTAGCAAAGATAAGGAAGATTCCCTCCTGCTTATTATTGTAACAGCTGAAACGAGAGAGCAAGCGAGTTTAAAAAGGAAAAGAAACTGTATCACAGATGTTGGTTCAATTCAGTTTTTTTTCAGATGCTTACACATAAACTTCAAAACAAGTGAAAGGAAAAAAAATGCAGGACGCTTCAAATAAAAATTTAGTGAATGCATCATATGTTTAATAGCAAGAAAACACAAACACTGAACTGTAGCGCTTCACTACTAGTTTAAATAAACGAAATACACTCATAATTCTACCATTTTAATTGAAGCCATTGCAGTCTTCACAGTCTTACATTAAAGGTTCTACAAACATTATCTCCAACATTTCTAACTGAAACAACAATTCTAATTTATATGGTTTTTACACAAAGTTCGTAAGCCTTTCATCCATTCACAAACCTCAGCCAGCTCCACATCCTCAAGCCTCTGCTGATCTTTGTCAATGGGTAGAGTCCACAAGATTTCCACCAACATCAGAGAGCCCAAAACGGGTATCCACAACAAATCCATGTTTTAAATGCACATTTCAACCACGCTTCACATTTTTTATATGGGAGTATTCCTGAGCTTGTTTTGCAATCACATGGCCCCAAAGTGCTCTGTGATGGCTGTTAAAGCTAAAGCTTTATTTGCCCCGAGAGGTTTTGTGGTTATAACCTCACAATGAAATGTCTACATATGTCTGGCTTTTCTGTCTATAATGGCGATAATCATATGTATGGTTTGTTCCATAGCATAGAAAATTGCATTTTTTTTCCTGCTCAGTCAGGTAGGAGAAAAACTTAATGTACACTGTCTCATGTTTATATGCGTCTATACCTCATGTTGATTTCTTTACATCTATAAATCAAACAAACTTCATAAGCTGATCAGCAAAGGCATGATTAGAAAATATGATTTGACATAGAAAAACTACAAAAATCTAATAGCAAGTTTTCAATTGTAATTCTTTATTTTGACATGACATGACTACTGATAAATATAATTCCACTAAAAACTGAGAAGTACAATGTGTTTCCATTTGCCCTCTTTATTTTAGCTAATATCATTGTTGCATGGATTTCAGACAGTATTTTAACAACCAAGCCAGGAATTTGCTTTCTCAACTCCTACAACAAGTTTCTGCGTGTAGTCGTATTTGTAGACTTGTGGTCCCACAAAGAAGTAGATGAAGCCTAAGATGACAAAAGAAAAAAACAAAAACAACAAAAACAAAATAAGATTTTTAATATGCAAATGAAATAATTTACATACTGCATTTCTACTTTTTCATGTTAGATTTTCTAGATTTCCTTCCTCCAGTTTGTTGATGTTGATGTCAATGATTTACACAATGAGTGTCTCATATATATCATACAGAAAAATTGTAGTATATCGTACCAAGCATTTTAAGTGGTAAATTATACCATTTAAATCTAAGTGGGGAACCACATGCTCTGCTCAGTCTGAACTCCACAGAGCTGGTATTGAATTTAAATGAGCATTCCTTTGCTACCAATGATAATGCAACTTGCAAAAGCCATTAAAATACAGCCAAACCTACATCTTAAACAATCAGACAAGATTATCACCTAGTTTGAGGACTGTTGATATGTATGTTAAGTAGTTACAGCATAAAGAAAGATTTAATCAAACAAAAAGCATGCAC
This sequence comes from Perissodus microlepis, assembly GCF_051167445.1. Classification (NCBI taxonomy): domain Eukaryota; kingdom Metazoa; phylum Chordata; class Actinopteri; order Cichliformes; family Cichlidae; genus Perissodus; species Perissodus microlepis. Next base: position 22,392,934 of record NC_140474.1, on the reverse strand, counting down.
TTGGTAGAGTGTAATATTTTCCTCACCATCTTTATGAAGAGCTGCATTTATTGTGCTGTTGAGTCCAGGAAAGCCCTCGCTGATGAACCTTGGGTAACCAAAATCCATAACCTTTCGGTTTTCGTTGTAACTGCAAGTAATGTAACCCTGTTAGAACTCGTGACTCACAATCATCTGCTTGTCGTTCAAAGATTGGACTAAACATGTAACTTGTGTACAGTGAACCTTTTCCTCTCTCTCTGTGAGGTCCAAATGACAGAGGGAATCCTTTAGTCATATCTGAGCCCAACTTTTTAAAAGTCCATATTGACATCTGCTTTGTCATTTGTCCCTGCTATGGCATTATACCTCCATTAATACCGCACAGTCTTTAAACAGCACTTTACTGTGGCTAAAATAGGAGAAGAAGAGTATAATTTGATTTAATTCAATTTGCTGTTCCCGCATACATGCATTCATCAAGTCTCTTCTTCCCCGAACTCATAAAAGAAAAATAAAGAAATGGCCCAAGGCATGATAATACAATCCTGTGGAGCAAAAGCAGTTGAGTTAAATCACATCAAATAATCAAGCTCAGCAAAGTAAAATGCCCTAATGTGTGAACCTGCGTGCAAATAAAAGTTTTAATTGCACTGGGGGATACATTTACTTGATCTTTATCAGATACATGCCATCCATTTATTGTCTTACCTCCAGTAAATATCATGCATAAAGAAGAGAGTTCGTCCTGTTTTGGCGATGTGCACTGCTGCATCTACATCCTGAACCCAGACTGGAAACCCAAAGTGACTTAGTGCTCTGGGCTTTCCCTTCACAAGAGAGCCTTTCACTGTCCAGAACATGGAGTCTGTCCAAGAAAAGAGTATCCTTACAAATATGCATTATTTGTTTATTAATATACATATGCTTTACACATAAAGATGCAAATAAAAACCTGAATTTTTTTTGTTTGACAATAATAAAATTATTGTCAAAATGATTCAATCATCAGAATTTTTGGTGGCTTTTGCTTTTTTAAATGTTATTATAACACAGTTTAAGTGTGCATAACAATAATAATAATATTATTGTTATTATTAATAATAATAATAATAATAATAATAATAATAATAATAATAACTTTAAATCACATTTAAAAAGTACTTTGCGCACAAAAACATACATAAAGAAAGTGCACATATCCCACCATCCAAGCACACGGTCAAGCTTACATTCTTACATTTGTTCATACATGCACAGACTGTGAGAAAGAATGTGAGAAAGGTTATGGAAACACTAATCTAGAAAAACGAGTTTATAACAGTTTAAGAAAACCACAGATTCGGTCAAACTGAAAAGGCACTACAACCTCAAAAGTGTGGTCACTTCTGGAATGAAAGTAAGAATGTCAAAATGCCCAGATCAGATAAGGTCTCATAGCATCTGCTGCATAAGCAGGAGCTGCAATGTAGGGCTTTTTAAGTAATTATTCAAATTTCTGCAATGTATTCAGAAATTCCCAGAAAAGCAATCGAAGTTTAGCAAGCATGTTAGGCTTAACAGAGATTTACAGTGCACTCAGGAAAGCAATGGTAGGAGCCAGAGGTAACATATATAATGAATTCAGAAGTGGCTCAAGGATTGAACCTTGAGGGACTCCACATAGGAAGGAGCATATAAAGGTGTATAGTTATTACTATCAATTCTAAGGTTTCTGCAGTAGGAAAGCTATTTGGGAGCACTACATAGAATTATGGGGTAGGGCACAACAGAGCCCAAGATATATTGAAAACTGTGACACTGTGTGGTTACCATGAATAAGGTAAGCAGTGGATCTGCGAGGTACCCAGAAGGCAGCATCAATGCTGGTTTCAATCTTGGGCATAAAGTTTGAGATGGGACCCTCCTTGATGTCATCCTCATGATTATGCTTAATCCAGAGATACCTGGCATGAGGAAATATTGTTAGCTAATTTATTTAAAAAAATACAATGTTTCATGTTTTAAATAGTATTTTTAAATCTTCTAATGGTGCTGTGATGATTTGACTAAAGAGTACGGACAGCTTCAAGCAAATTAGTCATCAACATGCCTTTCTCTAAAGAAGAAGGTGAAATCCCCGAGAGTGGAAACTGCATCAAAGGTCAAGTCTGCTGCACATTTGTCCCGCATGAGTCGAGGGAATAGTACGCTAGACAACCAGTTGTTATGATGAAAGTTTGTCAGAAGATTATTTAGATGACCTCTGATAGGACCTAACACAGGCAAATATAGATATGTTAATTGGGAAAATTATTACACACAAAAACTGCATTTGAATTTGAGGATTACTCAGGAATACATCAAAAGTGTTTACTGTAAAGTGCTTTGATGCTGGCTACATCTTCACTGGATAACAGGTTCGCTGAGCGGAAGGGTTTGTAGTTTGGAAACATCAGTGACTCTCGGTTTCTGGAATGCTTCAGACCCAAAGCATGCCCAAACTCGTGAGCTGCCACTACAAACAGATTAAAACCTGAAACAGCAAAAAGAGAAGCGCGTTCATAAAGATGTGATTGATTTCCAGCGTTCTTTTTTCCAATTTTATTTCTAGTTTGATTGGTTCAGCACCTGTTTCTCCTGCTGTCCAGCGCTCAGCATCATCAAAGTGTGTGTCCCCTCCGATTCCTGACCCCGGACCAAAAGCATGAGCCAGTGTCCTTCCAGGCCCGTCAAATGGAAACAAGTCACCGTGTGCTAAATGATACAATCCAGGCCAAACACAAAACAGAAACCAAAGAGAAAACCATTTTCTTTCATGCCAAAAGAAAATTATAGGCTTCTCTTCACCTCATTTGAATGAGTCAGTTGAGTTTAGCAGCCAGTGCATGATGACGCTACCTTGGTTAACAATGAAATTACTACTGCAGTTTCCTATGTGTACAATTGCTGCTCTGTTATATTTGCATAAGATAATAGGATGAGAGCTGCTGAGAATTTCTTTTCTTTCTGTTATATTCCATGACTGCACCATGTAGAACAAAACACAAACCCACCATAGCTCGCAAACTCCACCATGATGTCAGCACTGCGAGTGTTTGACCTGACAAACATCAGACTGCTGGCTCTGGCCCAGACGCTGAAAGCTGACTCTATCAAAGAGTCCACAGTGCTGCGAGGCAAATCTCTGGTGTACCTGCCAATGCTACAAGAGCAACACACGCTGATTAATATCAAACTGCACACACAATACAAATGTATTGTAGAGAGCACCATCTTTCTAGGCCAATTCTCTATTTCATAACTTTTGAATGTGATCCAGATCTGCAGCAAAAATGAATGGTCTCCCTTTTTCTCCATCCAACTCCTCACCAAGTTTCATACATTGTGTAGTTATTGTGTAAACTTCCTGTTAAAGAGACAAGAGAAGGGCACTCAGGGGGTGCAGTCATCCACTAAAGCCAATGCCCTGTCTCACTGTTTTAAAGAGAGAGATCTGGAGCTGTGCCACGGTTAGGTTATTCCTGTAGGTTTTGTGAAATAAAAATTTCCGTGATACCAAAACATTATACTCACTTGAATAAAGTCTCTTTTTTTTAAAACAACAAAAACAATTGTCTTTCTTTGTTACTCTTTAATTATACATTTACTCAGTATGTAATCCAGCAGGCATGCCTCAAAATGAATCTGCACAGGAATGTATAAGGATGTCTCAGACAGTGTTACATAAGTTAAAGCATGTATGGTCAGCTTGGCACTATAACAAGCCCACAGTAACTCTCAAAGCCAGAAGTCTCAAACCAAAAGCCATAAGGATTTGTGACAGTGGCTATTCTCCGTTTCTGCCAAAGGGTTTATTGTCTTCTTAAAATGATCCTCACATATTTCTGAGGTTTGGTGAAGACAGCCAGACAGTTTTGATTTTTTATTTCCCCCCTGAGTTCATTCAAGGTTAGACATGCCCACTATATAACATTCGTTTCCAGATAGTTTTCATTACGCATGATCATTAAGCATCAGTGAAGACCACAGTAAATACCTGTAGGTGATGACATTCTTATTCCAGCGCGTCCCCTGGGTGTGGCTGTACTCCTCCACGTCTGGAACGCCACATCGAGGACTCCTCATCACCTCCAGGGTATCTGAGCCCAGTCTTCCCGACACATTCAGCCCAAAGAAAATTTGCATGTCTTTCACCTTGGAGGTAAAAGAGGGGCCGCTTCGTTTCATGCGCCCCAGAGGATCATTTTGCAGGTGGTAATAGTGCTGGAGATAGTCCTTAAAGTAGATTTAAGATCAGATCACATCAGATAGCATTTTGCACAGAAGAGGGTTTGATTCACTCAACAAAAAAAAACGATTCTGCACCTTTAATAAACAGAAAGCAATCATTTTAAATAAAATGCAACAGAAATATATAAATCAAACGTTTATTAATTCCAATAATTAATCATTAAGAAAAATGTGGATGGCATAAACTGACTGAATAGTGGAGTAATTTAGTTAGCTAAAGTCAGCATTTTGGATGTAGAATTCTTAATTTTAACCTAGTTACTGCAAAACGTTATTCTTGTATCACAACACGCATTACAGATTATGAACTGCTATGAAAAGTCTGACTGATCTATCATGGCTTCAACATAAATGCCCTTATTTTCAGCATCAACTATCAATTACACTTGCATAAAAAGCCAGCACAAGATGGTACAAAGACACATAACTTGCTTCAAAGGAAAAGACAAAAAAAAAAAAAATAGATGTAAGGAATTAAATCGGGATGAAGAATGTGAAAATGGGAATGCCAAGCAAATCTTTTAAAGGATATAATATAACAGCATCAAGGGCTGAGAGGGCAGTGCAGTTGTGTACCTCCACCCTCCACCCACACAAAAACAAATGTAATAAAAGAAAATATCTTAAAATACGCACAGGAAATAATGCATCCTTCCAAATTCTTTAACCCTGCAGTAAAATCACTGACAATTTAGCATGACTTTGCATCGTACAAGACATCAATTCACATGCAGTCCACTCTGAAAACAGTTGTAAAAGGAGCTCGTGCAATTATACACTTACTGTGGCCAGCTTCAAGTCAGCCTGTGGTTCTGGTGTAGGAGTGCTTTCTTCCTTCGGTGTAAATGTGGGTGCCGTAAAACCTGGACCGGGCACAAGCAAGACCAGAACACAGCAGGAGAGCAGCATGACATGCATTTCACAGAATTAACGCTGCAGTGAATTGCAGTGGCCTAGTTTAAGCATGTGGAGATGGAAGTTCTGGTTAATGAGAAAGCCTTTTAAATGGTTATTGTGACTCATACCACATGCAAATCCCAGGGAAGCCTCTGACAGCACTACAGAATTAGGGAGGAGTTTGGAAAGGGCCAAGGACAAAAAAAAAAAAGAAGAAGAAGAAGAAAAAAAGAAAAAAATGACATTTGAACATTTTTGTCACATGACATGTTTGCACCTTTAAATCAAATAAAGAGCAGTGCACAGTTCCAATTTCAAAATCTTGTTTCAATTCAGCAGATATGTGAAACCAGAGCGAGACACGGCGCAGTCGGAGTTTTTAACTTGCAACACGCTGGTTCACAGATAATCCTGAATCAATGGTGAAACTACAACATGAGGCAACATAGAGTAGAACATTCCTCACTATGTGCTCATTGCCATCACTATGAATGGGCATGGCGTAAACATGTTTATATTTACAGCATTAATAACTAAGCAGTGATAGAGTAATAGTGATGGAGCTTCTGTAGAGGAATCTCAGCTTAAACTCCTTCCAGACTGATGCAACACGTCCCACGCGTTTTAGGTCTCCTTAAATTACCCCCAGCTCTTGTCCCCATTTTAGCAAATGCATGTCACAACTCTGAATGAGAGAGTTCACAGAACAGGAGCCTAAATTGAGAGGGAGGTGATTAAGGCCTCATTGGGAATCACCCAGGGTGCTTAAACTGGCAAAGGTGGTGCTGTGGTACTTTCAGGCTACAATTAAGGTTGATTGGTCATTGTGGAGCGTTATGGGGCCAACTTCAGCATACCACCGTAGGGCAACTTCAGCGGACCTTTACAGCGTAGCCCACACTGTTTTGTGGAAAGAAAGGAAGAGTTTTGTTTTAAAACATTTATTTTGGGGCTTTTCTGTCTATATTTGACAGTTCAGCAGTCAAGAGTAGACAAGAAAGAGAGGAGGAGGAGACACACAGCAAAGGGCCCCAGATTGAATTCAAAACCAGGCTGCTGCACATCATCAATATGCACACCTAACCCCAATCCTAACCAGTGAGATAAACTGGAATCCAAAAGAAAGGAAGATTTTGTGTTCCAAGCAGAAAAGAGGAGGCACTAACATCATTTTAAAGCAGCCATGATGAAAGAGGTCACAGGCAGCAGCTGCAAGGTTACAAGCTGATTGGGATCACAAGTAGGATCAATCCAGTTTGTTACGGGTGTAAGAATTATCTTCTCCTTCCCCTCTACCCCCAAATGGTCGCTTCAGATCCCTGAGAGGGGTTCTGCTGAGTTTTCTTCCTGTTAAAAGGCAGTTTTTCCTTCCCACTCTCACAAAGTGCTTGCTTGTCAAGGATACAGCAGGGTTTTTACCTTGAGGTGACTTGATGTGATTTGGTGCTATTTAAATAAACCTGATCCTGGGTTTTGGACCCAGAGGTTTCAATTTAATTTATTATTGTATTTGATATCACCTTAATGTCTTGAGCCTTAATTTCTTGTTTCAGTTAGAGCATGTTTTGCTATTAGTATTTTATTGTTTATTCTATTTAGCCTCCTGTTACTGTCAAGTCTCCCCATTGTGTTAAGTTTGTATGTTAGTCTGTTGTTTTTGTTTACTTAATTACTGCTTTGTATTTGGTGACATGTTTTATTTAAAAATAATAATAATTTTATTTTATTTCCCCTCTGTCTTGTTATTTTGCATTGAGTTCAGCATCAAAGCTGATTTTCTTTAGATGTTTGGGTCCACATCCTACTTGCCACACAGCCAGATGTGACAAAACCTGAAAACTGAGTTAAAAAGTATAAAACCTGAAAGTTACAAAACTTTGAACACCTGACAGATGAGTTTACAGTAAGACACTGTCAATAACAAGGGTTGTTACAATATCAGAGATTATCAATACACAACTTCAATGACCAAATGAATTCCAAATAATATTTTTACCATAATTTAAAGGAAAATGTTTACTGTGTTGCTTGTCAATCACAAACTTCAAAAGAATGATTAAAATTGTTATTGTAACTGAATCATGTCCGTATTTATTATAATTTTTTTCAATAAAAAGGCTTCAGTGTTTCAGTTTTAAAAATGAGAAAATACAGAATTGAGACCACACTGCAACAAACTGCCCCTTTGAAGTCAGTCAGTGTAAAATTGGAGGCAAAGAGCTCCTACTTTGGCTCCCCTAGTGGTGGTATAACAATGTAATGGAATGCGCTGCATCCTTCCACACGTAAGATGTCAGATGAGAGAGATGAAGATAGCAAATGTTGCTAATAAATGTCTGTTTTCAACAAAGATAACATTGTAGAAAGATCAGATCAGTTCAAATTTTAACAAACAAAGCGTTCAAGCTCCTGATTATAGTTTCTGCTGCCCCCCTGTGGTGTCCCGCAGTACATTCATCCATGTTTTCAGTCAGTCACAGAGTTCAGGTTGAGCAGAGCGCCATGATTTATGAAGTGGCATCATTAATCTGAATACATGTTCATGGCAGCTAAATGACTGATACTTTCTGCAGTTAACTGCATTAGCAAAACAAATCACACTTTTCCCAGTTTTGCACACACTTTAAAACAGTCTTTATTTTAATTTATTTTACTTTTATTTGTTTATCCATCCGTCTGTTCTCATCTCATATCAGGGTTATCTTTGCTGATCCGGAACGTAAACGCCTTTATCTAGAAAGAACTTTGGTTTGGACTCTTCTGTTGTTGTTGAGTATGTATGTAAACAAGAATGACTTGACAGTTAACACAAAAGGGTTATTGTTACATTTGGACACCTTCGTTCTTCATGTTTGAGGTACTTTTTTTTCAGTTCCACTCAAACAATTCACTGAACACATTTCAGTGGGCTGTCATATATTTATAGATTTCACTGTCTGAATATAATCTGTAGGTAATCAAAGTGCAACGATGACTAACAATTTAATTAATGGTGATTAATGCTAAACATCCAGCATGAGTCACATATGAGCTACCCGGATATCCTTAGGACAGAATTGGGTCTGTCACTTCTCACTTAGTTTGTTTTGTTGCTTGTTGTGTGTGTGTGTGTGTGTGTGTGTGTGTGTGTGTGTGTGTGTGTGTGTGTGTGTGTGTGTGTGTGTGTGTGTGTGTGTGTAGGGGTGCGTGTGCGTGTGTGTGGACGGGTATTACCGTCATTGTGATGAGTTTGAAGGCATATTTGAGACTTGAAATGTGGTTTAGTGTCAGGGTTACAATGAGGTTATGGTTAGGTTTAGGGTCAGGGTTAGGCATTCATTTTTGATGGTTAGGGTAAGCAGCTATGGAAAGCATTATGTCAACAAGGCTACGTTCTCACTGCACACGAAAGCGCATCAAATCCGACTTTTTTGACCCTATGTGACCCATATCCGATCATGCTATGACAGTGTGAACGGCACAAATCCGATATTTACAAATCCGATCTGGGCCACTTTCGTATGTGGTACTGAATCCGATACATATCTGATGTTTTAGAAAGCGACTGCTGTTTGAACGGTCATGTCGCATTAAATCCGTCTTTTACGTCACTGACACAAAACAGACGCCAATTATCAGCTCCGGAGAAGCGCCCGTGAAGACATCCTGAACGCTTCCTGTCCATCCCGTGTAGATGTCAGTGAAACTGTTGGGAAGATAACGTGAACATTTTATTTGTACTGTATAATCTGCAGATTCTGACAGAAATCTGCAACTGTCCTTTGAAGCACCGCTCCTCTCTAAAACAACAATAAGGATAATTATTAGGCCATATGTAAATAACTTAAAGCAAAATTGGGGAACGTAAAGTCTGAAACAAGTCAAGCCATCAGTCAAACAATACTGTTTGGTCTGGGTCTGAACAGAGCGTGTTGTGTGTGACGTCTTCTTTTGCGCATGCGGGCCGCTTTGAGGGTTCACACAGGAGCACGTTTGCTGTCACATTTTATTTGTAGTGTGAACAAGCAGACAAAAAAATCGGATTTGATCAAAAAATCGGAATTGAGCATTAAGACCTGCAGTGTGAACGTAGCCCAAGATGTCCCCACAAGGATATAAAAACACATACATGTATGGGTGGAGTGGGGTGCTTTTCCTTGTATCATTTTATGTGTTTATATGTTTACATAAACTTTCCTGCCACACAAATTATTTTTTGCTTGATTTCCATTTCCACAGGATGCAGCCTCTCACTCCAGCCTACGTTTAATTTTGTCTCAAAGGGTTACAAATAAGTGTGACATGATGCACAACTATAAACTAACATCTACGCATGTGTGCAATGATTTCTGCTATTGAGTACTCACTTTGAACACATGTAAAGCTAAAAAACTATTTTATAAGTACTTCTTGTTCACCTGCAGAACATTAAACACACGTGTCAGATAGAGCGCATCATATCTGTACACAGGGTTTTGTGACTGTTCATGCTGCCAGCTTCGCATAGATCCACACATGCAAGATGCAAGCGCTAATAGAAAAGCGGAACTAGACCTTTTTCTGTGTTCATGTTCTTTGTTTGTTATGGGGTTAGGTTTTTTTTTTTTTTACTTTTTTTTTGCCTAAATTCACACGTTTTCTTACACAACTCTGTGGTTCATCCTCTGAAGGGAGTATGTGCTAACTAACCTCTTGTATATTTTGTAAATGGATGTAATGTGTGATGAAAGCATCTCACACTTGAACACTGATGTTCAATTTGCTATTCTCTGATAACATCAGATTAACATTACTGTGAATCTGGAACTATTTTGCCTTCTGAAAACAGATTTTTTTTTTTTTTCACTAACAGCTAACATAAGGCCAGATAATTAGCTCATATACGTAGCTTTCAGTGACTGGTCCTAACAACACAGCAGTTACCATATGAGTACAAATAGAATAACACAGAGGTTCTCTTCAGCCTTGGGTTGCAACATCCCCTCTCGCTGCATGCATACTTGTTGGTTTATCCTTTCCTTTAAATTCCACCAAAACACATAAAACCCACACTGGTTAGCCTAGAAATGGCCAAAAAAAGGATCAAGAAAATCTGTAGGCATCAACAATTGGGTAAATATTTCCTCATTCCACATGCCAGTGACCTGTTTGTGTTTTTTCTTTTTTTACAAACTTGCATATGTAACATTTATTTGTTACTATTTTTATTATCATTTCTACCTCACACTTAGCCCTGTGTCAGACAGTTAACTTTGTAATGCTCAAAGTTTATAACATTAAGTTAAAAATGAGGGTTTTGAATTGTGGTCTAAAAGAAGGCCATTACTAAACCCTCCACAGGAATCAACTGTTTTTCAGACCACGTAAAGCTCCACTCCTATAAAAGAGACACCTTCAAATCAGACTGAAGTATGATAAAGACAACCTGGAGAAAGATTATGCATACATTGTAGTATGCATGAGATAAAACTAGATGTCTTTGGCCACAGAAACACTGATTACAATTGAAGAAAGAAAGGGTGAGGTGTACAACCCAAAGAACAGCGTCCCCACAGTGAAGCACGGCGGTGGGAGTATTACGCTGCCGGATACTTTAGAGTGTCTGGAACTGAGAATCTTGTCAAGGTGGAAAGAATCATGAGGAAAGAACAATATGTGAAGGTTTTTGAAAGAAACCCTCCAGAAAAACTGGGTCTGGGTCATTGCTTTGTCTTCCAACACAGCGATCCAAAACATACACCACTCCTGGTGAGTTCTAGAAACTAAAGCAAATGTGAATGACTGTCCTGCACAAAGCATTGACTTGAATCAAAGATTTGTGGGGTGAATTGATGCCTAAGGTCCTTGGCAGAAGACCATCAAATCTGGAAGACCTTAAGAGATTCAAGAAGAAGAATGGCTGGGACTGCTCAGAAGACATTGCAACAAATAACTGCAGGGTGTTGTCCTTCCAACGGGTCTGCAAGGTAGAAGGCCTTCAGGCCAAGATCAAGAAAATGCAGACATTCTTCAGGCTGGAGGTGACTACATACAGTAAATAATTATGGATATGTTTGCTTTAAAATATTACAATTCACAAGTGAAAATGCATATTAATTAAATAAAGGTTTACCAAAACATTTACGAAAACTCCAATAGCATCACAGAATTTGGCTTCTTCCAGCTAACTTTGACAGTACATGGAAATTCTTGCCTCTTTCGTTGTCCACTGGAGTCTGGGCCTGTTTGAGTGATTTCTCTCCTCCTCAGTTTGTTTTGCTGCTCATAGGAGGAAGCAAATAAAACAAATTTGCATCAGTAGAGCATTTCCTTCCCACACAATTCTTTTTTTTGTACTGTTTTTATTTTTAATGTAGTCTTTCTGACTCCAGACTACACTGAACTGAAAACAGTGATGTGACCCGCAAGTTTTACCTATGTGGTTTCTGAGTACTCATTAAAGTATGCGCTTTAATCTACACACAAATACAGAGCAGTTTGAAAACATGTAAAACTATTTTATAAAGGCCTGTCCAAAAGTATTTTGGACATCTATCACGCTCACTTGCAGAAAGCGCGATACATAGATTACGTCATATTTCGACCTGGGGTTTAACCGGTTTATAGATCCACAAATGCAGGCTGCGTTCAAGCGCTACTGGAAAAGTGGGACATCAGACCTTCCTCTTGTTCCATGTTGTTGACCCCTTTTTCCCCTAAACAGAACGCACATTTTTAGATTACAGATGTTACAGAGCAGCCTATGGAAATTAATTGATGATTTTAAAAAGCTGCTGCTACATGCTCTGCTGGGAAAACAGTTAGTCAGTGTGCAGCTGCAGACGGACCAACCCCGTTGGTCATCCTCCTTAATTAGTATGTGCTAACTAATCTCTTGTATATTTTTGAATGTGGATGAAAACTATGTAATATTGTGTGATGAATATATGACACAATTTGATGTTCATTTTGCAATTCTCTTATAACAGCAGACTAACATTAATGTGAATCCTGAACTGTAAGCATTTCCCCCACTACTATCTTACTCTTAAGCTGTGAACAACCTTGCATTCAATAATGACTCAAGCACACACACATATAAACATAAAAAGTAAAATAGTTAGTCCAATTAAGTGCAAAGAATTACTTTCTTTGCACTGAATTGGACTGCATGTGATCTTGTTGTGCTTTTGGCATAATGACAACAAAGTTTCTGACTCTAACCTCAGGCTGGATAAATCCTGGAGGACAATCCCGGTGATCAAATGGCACTATGGTACTGATAAGACATACAGTATATCTATGGCTGTTCTCTCTTCAAATAAGTGAGTTCGACTGCTTCCCATATCATTATTATGGGGCGATCGTGGCTCAAGAGTTGGGAGTTCGCTTTGTAATCGAAAGGTTGCCAGTTCGAGCCCCGGCTTGGACAGTCTCAGTCGTTGTGTCCTTGGGCAAGACACTTCACCCGTTGCCTACTGGTGGTGGTCAGAGGGCTTGGTGGCGCCAGTGTCCGGCAGCCTCGCCTCTGTCAGTGCGCCCCAGGGCAGCTGTGGCTACAATGTAGCTTGCCATCACCAGTGTGTGAATGTGTGTGTGAATGGGTGGATGACTGGTTGTGTAAAGCGCTTTGGGGTCCTTAGGGGCTAGTAAAGCGCTATACAAATACAGGCCATTTACCATTATCTGCCGACAGTGTGACCTCAGATGCAAGTTGGTTAAAATCGTTGAGTAACAGATCATGCCATGCACAAGTTTATAACACTAATTAAAACATGTTTAGTGGCTCATGTAGTACACTGGCAACAATAGTTCTATGGTTTTTACCACTGTAAACCATTAAAAGTCCTCCCTTAATGCTTTTGACTCCATCAAAACACACAAAAAAAAGTTCACACATTTCAGTGTGAACTACTGTACTGTTTATATGCTGGGATTTATTTCACATGAAGTTTCATCACACTTCTCCTTTCTTCACAGGTTTTGTAGAAACACATCATGGAGACACGGCTGCTCGTCAGCACACATGCCACTGGATATTTGCCATCTTGAGTTTGTATGTCGTAACAAATGTTTTTGAGCTCCTTCACACTTCAAATGTCACATTGCTCACAGGGTGTTGCAAGGAGGAGGTTCTGAAATATTCACAAGTAGGGCTTGAGACATATTCTGCAATTCTCTGGAAACAAGTCAGACAAAATTTCTGACGTTCAGCTAAAGTGAGAAGCACGTGTACGTTATATGAACAATGTATTAGTTAATAAATCTTAAGCCATTTCAGGCAGTTAGTAATTTACACTGCATCTTTTAGACACAAAGGTAATGGACTTCACACAAAAAAATGAAAGACATGATTAAACACAGTTCTTCCTTGACCTTTCGCAGAGTTTCACTGTAAGTTTAAACACACTGGATGATCCCATATTTAATATTAATACTGGAGTTTCTGCCCCATATTGTTTTCTGTCACTTCGCACTGGCTCCCAGAGCATTTTGCAATCACTTTAATTGATTTTTGTATTTTCTTTGCGTGAGTCAACCTAATAAAAATCATGTTTTGAGTTTACCCGTTTTGACTGAAGTGTCTGGCCTTGTGTTCTCAACATTCCTCCACTACACAGCTCATGACGCTTCTGTCATGGACCCATGTGAGGAAGGTAGAGTGTGGATCCAGATCCAGGACTCAGGAGACAGAAATAAATTCATTAGCTGAGTTTTATTGGGTTTGAGCTCACAGATTAACAAACACAATAACAGCAGGTCAGGAGCTAAAAAGAATGAAAACTAGGACTAAAGGACAACAGGCCAACAAAAAGGACACAGCATAAAGCATGAAGGAGATATAATCCAGGTAATTAGTGAGGTGGGAAACACCAAAGAACAGAGCTGAACTCAATCTAATTAATCAAATTAATGAGATAAGGGGACACAAATGAGCTGAGAGACTAAATAAAATAAATAAAACAGGAAGTAAAACTGGAACTTTCATTGTTCACAATTTTCATTGCACATGTAAAATGACAATAAAGGGCCATCCTATTGTATTCCATTCAATTCTGTCTTATTGTAACTATCACTGAGACCTGGACTAAAACAAACAAACGTAACTAAACAGTCCTGGGAGAGCCTGACAGACAGGCATAGAACAGGACAGAAAGGGATCACAAACGAAACTAGAATTTAAACATAATACAAAACAGGGCATGATAGTGACAAAACAATCTCACTAATACTACAAAAGAACCAAACTGAAACACAAACTCAAAACACTGGGTCGAAGCTTCATTTAGACTTGATGGTTTTCTGACTTGATTTTGATTTGCTGCTCTTGTGAAAAACTTTTTGGTAGATTTTGAAAAGATGTTTATTATATTATTATTTTTTATTAATACAAATCATCTTGATTTCAATATTTGTCAAATCTTTTTTTAATACCACAATTTATGGCTCATTCACAATTAGTTACATTTTCTATTTTTTACTGTATAAGTACAAACAGCCCGTCTCTCCAACACAGATGACTATCTCCACTCTTGTTGCTTAAGATAAAACAGAGGCGCTACTCGGGTAGCAACATGCCCTCTCTCTGCCAATATACATACTTGGTGGTTTATCCTTACTTGAACTTAAACCATAACACATGAAACCCACACTGGTTATCTTAGCAACTGCCAAGAAAAGCATCCTACACAACTAGAAATGGAAGCAATCGTTATGCATCAGTCCCTGGGTAAATCTTTCCCCAGAACACATGGGAATGACCAAAATTACTGTTTTTGACAAAAACCCGGGAAGTCTAGACGCACTTATCGCTCTTAAAGTGAATAATGAGACAAAAGGGTAATTTCTCCTTTCTTACTGAAGTACTTTCTCTTTTTTCTCCTTTTCTCTAACATTTCCTCAATGTTTTTGCTAACTCTCATATGTAACATATGCTTTTATTATTACTAATAATGCCACACTGCAAATAAAAAGTATATAAAAGTGTAGTGGAAATGGTATCAAAAATAGCTTACTGTGCAGTAAACTGGCTGCAGCAATGTTCTTTACATTGCATTTTACTACTGCGGCTTTGTAATGATGAGCTAATTATTCCTGGTACTGTATCCTGTTGTTTACTTTAAGAAGTGTGCACTTTGATTTATTTATTTCAAATATATATATATTTTTTTTCATTTTACAAAGGGGGCAAAGTAATAACGTATGACGTCATCGTTTCACGGTTTCTCCATAATTTGAAAGTGGCTTGCCAGGAAGGGACTGCTGACCTGTACTGTGTACTCCACCTCCCCCTTTAAGACAGCTGGGTTAGGCTCCACTACCTGAAAATGTCTAAAATGGTCATACAGTAGGTCTACAGTGTGCTTTAAGAGTCCAGTAAATACATCTCCTGTTTTGCTGAAATCTGGGTGAAAGGTTAGGACAATATGATAGGAATAACATTATATCATTTAATGAGCTGACTATTTGGATTTAACAGATTTACATCTTAGACCAGGACCATTTTTTATCTTAAAAAAAATGGGTCACAGCACTGACCAGTGATGTCTACCTTAAGTGTGTGTCAGTGTATGTTTTGTGTTTGTTCATAACTTTTTTAAAATACACCAAAAATCCCCCTAACTGCCTACTTCCCTAAAATGAGTCAGGAACACTCAACCGCTGTCTAAAAGCCATGATGCTACTCCAAATATGGATGTTGGTGTGTGGTTGCAAGATATCACTAATGATATACAGATGGCCTGTAGTATGTATGTAGTCCAGGCAACAATTCCTGTCTGTTTTAATGTTTTTGTTCTTTTAAGACAAAGGTGGGAGATTATATACAAAAAAAAAAAAATCAGGAGGTACACAAACTATTACCACAATGATCATTTAAAACCTGAACTTCTTACAGTAAAACAGTCTCTAAGACTTGGTTTTGTCCAACAGTGCAGCAGTTTAAATGCAAAACTTGATGCGTCTACCGAAACATTGTTACTAGAAATTAATAGAAGACCATTTCCAAAAGTATGTTTGCTAATAACTGGAGTTACAACATTGCTTAATGATCTTGTTAAAACTGGCAGCAATTTTATTTGAACACAATTCTTAATGCTTAAGTCTAAAATAAAGTTTTTATACCCATACGGACTGATCCATCTCAATTTTTATTCATTTCTTTTCGGATAGTGCAGCTGTTTCTCAGTTTGGAGTCGTCTGTTTTCATTGCCTAAAGAATTCCACTGTTGCACAAGAAGCAAATAATTCCTATAGCTTTGTTACTCCTCATAGACAATAGCGGGATGTAATAGTAATAGTAGGCTAATAGCCAGCATGTCTGTACTTTCCTTGAGGACCTTTAGGTACTTTAAAGGTACAGTCTGTAATGTTTATATGTTATTTAACAGAAAAAAGCCATGCTATGCTAAATAAAAAATATACATGCTATTCTATGTATATAAATATACATAGAATAGCATGTAATTGCATCTTCCAACAAACTTATACATCCACATCAACTTATGCCGTTTGTGGAGGTGGCCATGTTCCCTGACTGTATTTGAACATAGTGGGTGGGAAGGACATCTCCCTTCTGTTTAATCAAGTTTTACATATGCCGCTAGAGACCGCTTACACAGTTACACAGAGTAACTTTAAATGTTTAGAAAGTTCCCATAGAGACCATGTCCTATTGGTCCCATTATACTGAAATTTGCTACGTTTGCTGATGTATAAATTAACCTCTATGCATTACTAAGAGTGTAAATAATGAAATTATTTATGAAAATACCAACAAAGTGGAACAGAATAAAATCCAAAATTACAAAAAAAAGAATAAATACACGTCTTGGCATGACTGGTCCATATATAGCTAAAGTAAAGCACTGTCATAACTGGAGATGGGGAAAAGAGCTGCATGTGATCCCAGAGCAATCCTAGAGCAATGGTTAAAAATCTCAATTTACAATAAATGTTGTATTCATGATAAAAAGAATAATAAAACCTTGATAATCTTGACTCTTTAATTATATGATTCTATTTATTCATATATCATAACAATAAAATATTCTCATTTTATGAAGCCAGATAACACACACCAATTAGTTAAACTGCAGGAATGTCTTAAAGACATAAAGACCTGGATGGCCACTAACTTTCTGCTTCTTACTTCAGATAAAACTGAGGTTATTGTACTCGGCCCTGAAAATCTTAGAAATATGGTGTCTAACCAGATTCTTACTCTGGATGGCCTCCTTACCTTGGCCTCCAGTAACGCTGTGAGGAACCTTGGAGTCATTTTTGACCAGGACATGTCCTTCAACGCACATATTAAACAAATATGTAAGACTGCTTTCTTCCATTTGTGCATCATCTCTAAAGTTAGAAATATCCTGTCTCAGAGTGACGCTGAAAAACTAGTTCATGCATTTATTACTTCCAGGCTGGACTACTGTAATTCATTATTATCAGGATGTCCAAAAAACTCACTGAAAAGCCTTCAGCTAATCCAAAATGATGCAGCAAGAGTACTGACAGGGACTAGAAAGAGAGAGCATATTTCTCCTGTTTTGGCTTCCCTTCATTGGCTTCCTGTTAAATCCAGAATTGAATTCAAAATCCTGCTCCTCACATACAAGGTCTTAAATAATCAGGCCCCATCTTATCTTAATGACCTTGTAGTACCATATCACCCTATTAGAGCACTTCGCTCTCGCTCTGCAGGCTTACTTGTTGTTCCTAGAGTATTTAAAAGTAGAATGGGAGGCAGAGCCTTCAGTTTTCAGGCCCCTCTTCTGTGGAACCAGCTTCCAGTTTGGATTCGGGAGACAGACACTATCTCTACTTTCAAGATTAGGCCTAAAACTTTCCTCTTTGCTAAAGCATATAGTTAGGGCTGGACCAGGTGACCCTGAATCCTCCCTTAGTTATGCTGCAATAGATGTAGGCTGCCAGGGATTCCCATGATGCATTGAGTTTTTCCTTTCCAGTCACCTTTCTCACTCACTATGTGTTAATAGACCTCTGCATTGAATCATATCTGTTATTAATCTCTGTCTCTCTTTCACAGCATGTCTTTTATCCTGTCTTCCTTCTCTAACCCCAACCGGTCGCGGCAGATGGCCGCCCCTCCCTGAGCCTGGTTCTGCTGGAGGTTTCTTCCTGTTAAAAGGGAGTTTTTCCTTCCCACTGTCGCCAAAGTGCTTGCTCATAGGGGGTCATATGATTGTTGGGTTTTTCTCTGTATCTACGAAGCGCCTTGAGGCGACTTTTGTTGTGATTTGGCGCTATATAAATAAAATTGAATTGAATTGAATTGAATTAATGTGCAACGTTTTTACCTCAGCTATGACCAAATCCTCTACGCAGTTCCTGAGAATCTACAACTCTATTTTTTGTCCAGTTCTTGGACCTCACTATTTTCAGAGGAATTTTTTTAACAACATAACACTGATCTATGAATCATAAAAGCATAAAAGCATAGAAGCACAAAACATTTACCTTACTCAGCACAACAGACAACTTAGCAAAAGAACAGTTTAAAATGGGATCTTTAGCCACTTTGTCACAAAGGCACATCATTTGTTGCCATTTCTTTTGTTCAATAAATGAAAAATTCCTAAGATAACAGAGTCTGACGGGCATTAAATAGCATTTTTTTGGACCAGCTAACTTAGTAATAGCCCAAAACCTGGCATATCTCAATATGGTGTCGGGTGTGTCCTCAAAGGAAACTGGACATGCAGAGGACAGAAAAAGATCAATTATTAGTCTAAAAAACAAAACAAAAACAATTGACAGCAGATGAATAGTATTTGAAAGAACGTGAGTGATGAATCTAAGTATGAAAGATTCAGATTTTGGTCCAATTATTGTCAATATGTATGGAGGAGGTCAAGAAAGAGGTCCAACAGTGAGTGTCTACAGCCATCTATAAAACCCATTGGAGGCTTTATCATGGTTTGTTGCTACATTTCAGGCAGGGTCATGGGAGATCCTGTCAAAATTGATGGAATTATGAATACAGACAGTCAGTTTGATCCACACAATGGCATGCAATATCATTAAGAAAGTGTCTGGTTGGCATGGTTTCATTTATTAAGCACCACAATGATCCTATCCACACTGGCAATACAGTAAAAGCATGCCTGGATGGAAAAACACACAATGGAACGCTGTCAGTCACGGACTCGCCTCCCCAGAGCTTGGACGTTATTGAATCATAACATTATTGAATCAGTGTGGGATTCTTGACAGAGAACAGAATAAAAGGCAGCCAGCATCCCAAGAAGAGCTTTTAATGTCCTTCAAGAAATGTTTAGACATATTACCATCTCCCATTTTCCTAGAAAAAGAAAGAATCGAGGGGTAGGTTAAGACTTTTGCGCAGTACTGTCCATCTGAATGAGCTGATTTCACCAAAGAAAATGCAGGACATTTGCATCCCACAACCACATGATGTCACATGAAATGTAAATCACATTTTAAATGAAAAGTTTGTGCTTTCATCACATCCTTTTTTTATGTTTGTTAGTCATGCATCCGTAAACATGTGCAGCTAAAATAAGGCCCAGACGATCATGAGGCCACAATTCACAAAATCCCCTGTTGTTTATAGTCAGCCACTTATATGTCATCTACTGTAACCTAAGAAGAAGATGTACAGAAAATAACAACTGATGTGATGTATTTATAAAAATGAGGCTGACAGTATTTTCTGCCAAAAAACGCATCTCTTCAAAATTTCTCACGTTTGAGAAAAACAAACACATGGTTGCATAATTTTGACGCACAGACATTTCCATGTAAATTGATTTCCAAACGTCTTAGGTAGTGGTCATTCAGGAAATAGAACATGTGTGATCAAACTATGAGTTCAAAGGAGATTCAAACCACAGTCCCTGCAGTTTTACAGACCCAAGCACATTCTCAACAGGCATAAGAGGAAGTGGGTAGGTGCTTTCACATGAATCACTTGGAACAGCTGGGGGAAAAAAGTGGTCTCAAGACAGTATAAATACCCCACTGAGCTTCTTTGCCACAGTAAACGACTGTGAGCCAACAAGTATGATCGCTGTGGTGCTGCTGCTGGCGCTGGCCGCCCAGTCCTCTGCTAAGCCTCTGTCATCTGAAGACATTGACAAGCAGCTTTTAGCTGAGGTAAGAGCTCTTATTCAGTCATTATCTAGCCTTCAACTGGCTTCTGTTTTATTTCTGTTTTATCTGGGGTTTTTGTTACAATGAGCATGAATTTTTGATCTGGAGCTTTTCTGATTTTTAAATGAGCTTCATATCACAGTTTTTTGTTCTGTATCAAACAGAAATACCTTCATCGATTCTATGGCCTTCCAAGTGGTCTCCAAGGTAGACAGACGTCGTCAAATTTCCTTCAAGCCAAGATCAAGGAAATGCAGAAATTCTTCAAACTGGAGGTACTCAAAAATATAACCAGTAATTTCCAAAGAAATGAAAAAAGTATATTCCGTATTAAAAGTTTACCATTCAAAAGTTGAATATTATCAGGGAATCCAGCTTCTTTTCAGCTGCTCACAATAACAAAAGTATTAATCGAAACGATACATGTACTCACATGACATATTCTCCACTATCTCTTTTACTTGTAAAGGTCACAGGGAATCTAGATGACAATACTTTAGCAGTGATGAAGGAGCCCAGATGTGGCGTTCCAGACATTGGGGAGTACAACCACTTCCCTCGACACCTCAAATGGGAAAATAACAACGTCACATTCAGGTATGCATTTAGGTGCCAAAAAGTAACAGGTGACACAAGTATTTTTGCTCAAATGTAATTTATTCACCAGCTTTCCCCTGCCTCATATCCTCTGATGTTTCAGGATAGTGAATTACACACCAGATCTGAAGAAAGAAGATGTAAACAAAGCCATCCGCAGGGCTCTCAACGTTTGGGCTGACGTTACTCCTCTGACTTTTAAGAAGCTTTACGAGGGCAATGCAGACATTATGATCAGCTTTGGATCAAAAGGTACACAAACTATTGATTGAATTCTGATATATTACAATTGAATTGAACACAAGTGTTGAAGGGTTGCTGTGGTGCATTCCTGCTCATTGTCTACCCTTTATTCTGAAGAGCATGGAGATTACAACCCATTTGATGGACCTGATGGACTGCTGGCTCATGCCTACCCTCCTGGCCAAGGCATTGGAGGAGACACTCACTTTGATGAGGATGAACACTGGACCAAAGATTCATCGGGTAAGAATTATCCGCAAGAATATTGAGCAATATCTAAACTTTTTCCTAGTGATAATTACTATTATCCAACAATATTTTGAATTCAACATCTTTTTCTTTCAGCTTACAACCTGTTCATAGTGGCAGCCCATGAGTTGGGTCACGCCCTGGGGATGTCCCATTCCACAGACCCAGGCGCACTGATGTACCCCATCTACACCTATACTACAGGCTACCCGCTGGCTGAAGATGACATTGAAGGAATTCAAGCCCTCTATGGTAGGAGTACTGTACTGTTTGACTGTAAGCTTAACCTATAGAAAACTGAGGACTGGTTGTCATCAACAGCAGATTAATGCCACATGTCCATCAATCACAGGTCCAAACCCAAATTCGAAGAAAGTGAAACCAAGGCCCGACGCCCCAAAAAAGTGTGACCCTGAGCTAACTTTTGATGCTGTCACAGAGCTCAGAGGAGAAACCATCATCTTCAAAGACAGGTACAACATGAGCCTGATCAGGTTCTTCATCACTCTGGAAAGATCTAACCACGATATCTAATCTATAACTACTTGACACAATCTATGAACAAGAGTTCCATTTTCTGCCTAAGCTCTACCAAAATAAAAGCTCTGTAAATTCTGTACTGTTCATCGTGCTGTTTTTTCACACCTCATTTCAGATACTACTGGCGTATTCATCCTCAGATGGTGGAGCCTGAATTGACTCTGATTAAGTCCACTTGGCCATCTATTCCCAAAAAAGTAGATGCAGCTTATGAGAACCCAGAGAAGGATTTGGTTATGATATTTAGTGGTGAGTAGTTCACACTTTCTGGTCATTTCTTAAATAAACAGTAGAGTGCGTGTACATCGTAAACCTATTCCACGTTTCACCAGGGATCCAAATGTGGGCTTTGAATGGATACAACCTTGTGGATGGTTACCCAAAATACATTCATAAACTTGGTCTTCCCAAGAGCGTCAGGAAAATAGATGCAGCCGTGCACATCAAAGACACTGGGAAAACTCTGCTGTTCACCGATGAAGACTACTGGAGGTATGTGGAGACATAGGAGTGATTGTAATGGTCACACTGCAGCTGTGTCAGTGATCAGACTCAACAGTGTTGAATGACTAAATGGTTATGTGTCACCCACAGCTATGATGAAGCAACAGGGACCATGGACAGTGGCTACCCACGATCCACTGAGGAGGACTTTCCTGGAATGGAGGATGAGGTCGACGCTGCTACTTATCACTATGGTATAATAAAGTCACACTCTGAGTAGAAGCATCCAAAGGTACGATTTTTATCCACCAGTACTGATACTGATCTCTGTTTCACAGGATACTTGTACTTCTTCCATGAACACATGCAGTATGAGTACAGTTACAACTCAAAGAAGGTTATTCGCATCCAAAGGGCCAACTCCATTCTCAACTGCTGATGAGAAGGACCACAGAATCCAGCGGCGACTTATATTGATTTCAATTAAAGCAGGCTTTGAGAAATACAATACAAACTATGCACATAAATACATATCAAAATGAAATGTGGAAAGACAGCCCAGTGTATGAGCAGGGAAACTTCAGAGCTTAGAAGGAAGAACTCAACTTCATAGAGATTTTTATTTTAACTATAGTGCTGGACACAGAATGCTGGAAAATTCTATAGATATGTTTTCTCATATTTATTTTACAACAATATATTTGTTCCAACTTTTATTTTGGATGTCAGGATCTTCTGGTAAAGTTCTTTGAATGCTTTGTGAACTCAATATTTGACCGAACAGTTTTTGTGCTTCCTTTGACTTTTTCAGTTTTTTACTTAATTCAAATAAAGTTTGATTATTGATGAATGAAGTCATGTTTTTTAATTATTATTATAATAGTGGTACACAGGGGGATTAAAAACTTTAATTTGATGTGGAATTGATAAGGAATTTGAGAATTTGAGAATTTGACCCTTCTATGGTAGGAATCTTACAACCAAACTTACTGTTTGGTTGTAAGATTATCTTGGGGAAAAACTGAGGACTTCTTTATCATAAACGTTAGATTAATGTCACATGTCCATCAACCACAGGTCCAAACCCAAAGAAAGTGAATCTGAGGCCTGATGCCCCAAAAAAGTGTGACCCCCACATTAACTTTTGATGCTGCACAGAGCTCAGAGGAGAAACCACCATCTTCAAAGACAGCTGCAACATGAGCCTGATTAGGTTCTTCAGCACTCTGGAAAGATCTTACCACGATATCTAATCTATAACAACTTGACACAATCTGTGAACAAACTCTACCAAAATAAAAGCTCTATAAATTCACCATGTACTGTTCATCGTGCTGTATTTTAACACCTCGCTGTGGATACTCCTGGCGTATTCATCCTCACATGGCGAAGCCTAAACTGGCACAGATGAAGTACATATGACCGTCCATCTTACAGAAAGTAGATGCAGCTTATGAGCTTTATTTTGGACTTTCTGGTTGACTGCTCTGTGAACTCAGTATTTAATTAAACTATTGTTTCCCTTTTTTCAAGTTTCTTGAAATTACAATGATTAAAATAAAGCTGGAAAAGTTTGATTAATACTGGAATTATTATTATTATTACTATTATTATGGTACAATATTAAAGAGGAGTAGTAGTGGTGGTTATAAACTTCCCACATGTTGGCAGACTGTGTTAGTGCGGTGTGATCAGTGGGCTCAACTGATAAAAAGCTAAAAGCAGCTGGACATCTGTTGCATGGTTACTTATAACAACCTGGCCATGCATGATGAAATGCAGTCAGACAGATGAACCCGTTAATAGGTTTATTCATAATCCTCTTCCAGGCATCTGTAATGATTCCTGGGGCCTTCGAGTGAGCTAATAGATGATTTAAGTTTGCAGAGCATTGTGAGCTTGTGTTGTTCAGGACAAGCTGCATTGCACTTACTTGTTGTATTGTGTCTTAACATGTTGTGCAAAAAAGTGATTTCTGATGTGTCTATGTGTTTTATGTATAATTTCTTTACTTATACTCATAAATAGACTGTAGTGAATAGGATTCATGACGGGATTAGATAAAAAAAAGAAAGAAAGAAAGAAAGAAATGACCTGCTTTGCAAGTAACCTGCATTATAATCAATCTTGGCCACTTAAAATATTTTTATAGCACTGTGATCCTATTTCCTGCCACCCTCTACACCAGATCTATCTTGAAAAAGACATTAGGAGTTTTGATGGTGCAAATTTCTGGCTCAAAATGACTCAAAATCACAGAAAAAAAACAATAAATAAAAAACAAAAAAATAAATTTTTGGGAAAACGTTTGTTGTTTTTGGCACAACACAGGCACTGTCCACTTTATTAAGATCTTTTGAAACTTTTACATGCAGTTGCTTATATTTTTCAAAAGAGGGCACTCCTATTAAAGGCTCGAGTACTTCACAGCCCACTTCAGAATAAAAAAGGCTGATTTGATCAGACTCCCAAAGGTAATTTGGGGACAGATTAAATGACTGCTATGCTGAATTAATATGCTAAATCATGTCAATACCTGCTGCTTAGATTTCAGTCTCTACACCACAAAGTGCCATCTAATCCATTCCTCAGTGTACAGAAAAAAAATGTTTTTCAGAACAAACAAGGCGCAGTCTGAAAATTGGCTCCTGTTAATCAAACACACTAGTCAGTTACACAGACTATCTTCCTCCTCCAACCTGCTACAGCTGGCTACCTGAATAGAGGGTGTAAGAATAGCAGTATTAAGAAAAGCAAGGATTCGTGTCCACTGCATGAGCTGTCCACTTTTGAAAAGGTCACCAAAGTATATCTAGTTGTAGTTTAGGAAACAGTGCAGTCCCAGCCAAGCAGGATAATCCACAGGCTCAATCATGTGGACATAATTACAGTGCAGTGAAGCAGTCACCTCATTTGCTCATTTCCAAAGTATTGCGATGGTGTGTGCTGCGTCACCGGTTAACAAATCCTGTGTGCGTGTTCTGATGTTCAGCTATGAGCGCCAAAGCTCCAGCTTACAGAGACGCAGAGGATGCTGCTAAAAGAAGCATGATCAAAATAACTTTATCAAGTTATCTCCGTGTGTCCAAAAAGATGTAACCGCTTACATTTGATATGTAGCTTTTCTGTATTTTAAGTAGAAGTAATCATTTTTGGATAGTATCAGTGCAAATAAATCATTTAAACAAGAGAGCTCGTTAAGCAAACAGGCAGGCTGAGGGAGGCTCAGTAACCACTGTTAGAGCTGACTCCAGGCCTGCACTTGAAGTGGTTTGAAAACCTTCCATTTCCACCAGCCTTATGCTAAAGATCATGTTCAGAGAGGGACTGAAAAAAAAGTACAGCCAGTCCTGCTCAGTATAGATAAATGAAGCACTTACAGCCGCTCACTTTCTTGGATACATACACTCCTCAGGGGGAAATTGAACAAGCGAGCCTCTTGTCTCTGGATGTTTACTGACTCACTCTTACTCATAGTGAATCTGAGCAACTTTGGCTGTTGACTTATAGGAAGCAGTGCAACTGACGAGCATTGAAAAAACAAACAAAAAAAATCAAGTCCCCTTTAGTCCGTGTGGATTTAAAGGTCATGTAAGTCTCCTTTTTATCTCACTGCTGGGCACCTCTCCCGATCCTGCTGCAGTCAAAAATCATTAATATGAACCAACTCATCCAAAATGCAGAAGCGAGGATTTGAACCTGACTCAAATGAGGAGATCATAGCCTTGAATTTTAATGTCTTTCCAGCAGTCAGGTTGGAAAATACTGTTGGCTGAAGAGCAGGAGGTTTAACCCCATCGCCCCACTGCTCATCTAGCAGCCAAAACTCAAGTGGGTGTGGTTTAGCCATTAGTGTGCTTGTGCACTGCACTGAACTCCCAAAAATTGACCATAATATCCATACCCATCTTTAATTTTGAAATGCCCTCTTATTTAAAACAACTTTTCTTTTCTTGTTTTTGTTTTTTTTTTGCTTCAGTTTGTCAGAGTGTAGCAGAAATTTGGTTTTAATCAGAACTTGAAGGTAATGGACAGAGACAGTTGAAAGAGATCAATCCCCCCCCCAAAAAAAAAAAATCAGAGGTGGTGTCCTCTGGGGGAAACCTTTGCAGCCCCAGCAGCTTCTGATGGAAACCAGATGGAGGAGAGAGAGAGAAGTAGGGCAGCCGTCTCAGGATGTATCTGTTTTCCTGTGGGAAACTCCGTCCAGACCACCATAATGAGAGAGGTGATGCAAGAGTCCTGCTGCCTCTACAATGGACTGATTTGTTTAAAAAAAAAACTTGTGCAATGTTCATTTTCTCAAAAAAGATGTGTCGTCTTCATCATATGTCAGATATAGAGGCAACTTTCAAGTGACACAGCAGTTTGTGTTAAGCCTGTTATAATCAGGCTGATAAATGTGGCCCTTTTAGCTGATGGCAAATATAACCCTTCTGTGTGTGTGTGTGTGTGTGTGTGTGTGTTCAGCTTATTTCCATCTGAACTGGCTGGTTCAGTATCACAGTGTTTATTTTCTGCAGCCTTCTGTGTGCTGCTGGCCACCTTGTCATTTGCTTGTTGTTCTTTTTCTTCCTTTTTCCACAAATAGAAAAGAAACAATCTGAAGTCGTGATGTTTGCAAAGCTCAGCGGCGCGGCGCTGAAAACACACCGTCTGCAAGTTTCCACCCTCTGGATGCTGAAATGTGGAGAAAATCCAACTCTGCTCCACGCTGACCATCGAGAAGTGATAAGTCAGACCGGATGTGAGCTGAAGCAGTGTCGTAAATTCAGTAAACTGAACTCTCTGGTGTGGCGGTATAGCTGGCAGCAGCCTTCTGAGATTACATTATGTTAAAAGGCTACTTCAGATATTTGTTTTCTGCAAATGTGCAAGCAGCTGTGCAATTAAAAAGTGTACAACTTTTAATGTAGGAACTGTGGGAAACACTGCACTGTCCTCCCACCAGGATACCACGCCAAATTATCAATAATAAATGAATCCAAAATAAAATTCACTGTAAAAGGAAAGAGTTTAAAAGTCAAATCCACAAGTGAAAAGGTTGCATTTACAAAGAATCATTATTCATAGTTTGCAGGCTGTTTTTGTTTCCAGCTCTCATTTGGCATGTGGGCCTCTTTGTAATCATTGCACTCAGTTGTCAGAGAGAGTAATACAATCCAGGATTTCTTCCTTAATGTGGAGAATCACCATCGTCTCTCATAAACGCTCCTACGCTGTGGACGAAACACAACCTGAAACTCTTTACAAAATAAAGGCCAACCTTCATTCACAACTGAAAACGAGACCAATCTATTATTATCTATTGGGGTCATTTATAAGATAAGATAAATACTTTAGCTACTGTAATGAATGAGTAAATATAGTAGTTAAGGTTGGACGATCAATCTCCGACTCCTGTGTTGAAGTATCTTTGGGTCAGATACTAAACCCTGAATTGCCCCCAATGCTTCCACTGGAGTAAGTGCATGTGAATGCTAGATAAAAGCGCTTAGTCATAGATAAGAGTGCTGTGTAAATATGTGTGTGTGACTGGGTGATTGTAGTAGAAAGCCTTTTGAGTGCTCAAATTGAGTAGAAAGCTGTAGACCAGTACTTGTAATCTATATAAGTAGCCATTTACCAGTTAAGTATAATCATGTTTTTTTTTTTAACTACTTTTATTTCAGACAGGAATAATCTAAAATGTTCCAATCATGGCTTTTAATTATTTGTATACTGAAAGCGAAAGAAAAAGTGCAGCTGTGGCTCTGGACGTAGAGTGGGGCTCGGTAGGAAGGTTGACGCTTCAATCCCTGACTGTGTTTCAAAGCATTCTCAGGCAAGAGGCTGAACCCCAAGTCATCCATCGACATGTAAGTTTGAATGCTAGATGAAAGAGAATAGGTGGTGCAGTGAGTGTTTGGAGGCTCAGGCCTGGACTGGTAACCTGTCCAGGGCATAACCATGATTATCATCGAGGAATGTTTCAAATATTTTGCACTGAAACACTCGTAATACTTTGATTTAGTCTATATTTTTAAAAAGTAACTAATCATCCATTTCCAAGTTCAGATACTATATGACCCCAGAGCAATTACAGTTTCCGCACCAATAGTCCAGTGGCTGTAGATTTATAGGAGGAACCATCATCATGAATAAAAATATCTCAGCGGTGCATATAAATATGCGTCTGGGGTCACAAATAAGCTCGTACGGTCACTTGAAAATCAGACCTGTTCCATGCACTGCTGACATGTGGACGAGTCCCACTGTGTCTGATGAGTGTGAAAATAAAGAAGGTATTTTTAACAGTCTGAGCGGCACTCACGGCATCTGTTCAGCACAAGCAAAAATACACAAGAGCATCTGAAGATCTGAAGACAGCAGCAAATCACAGCTACCTTGTTGCTTCACGGAGGAGTGATTTAGAGGAAGCTTTACCTCATGCGTAAAAGGCTTCCAATCAACATGTAGGCTGCAGACCGCTGTTTGAAGCATCGCCCCTTTTTACATGGCAATCCAAGTTTAAACGTGATTTTTGTTGTGTCATTTGTGCACAATAATGCCGTGGAGCAGTACAAACTTCAGCAGCTTTAGTGGCTCTCAGAACAAAAAACAAGCAGCTCTTTGTGGCCTGTGACAAGTTGAGCGGATCTTTTGTTTGTCTGGAAAACAAAACCTCTGCAGTTCGCTGACACAGTACCTTGGTGCCTATTGTTACAGCAGCACAACAAGCCTGAGGGCATTTCAAAGCATCCAAATGTCACTGCTGTGACATGAAAACTTGAAAACTGAAAAAAGAGAGAATAAAGAGTTAAAATCTCGCAGCGTTCAGAGCAATATGGGCTCATTGATGAAGCGAAAGTGGATTAGTTGCTTGGATGGCTTGATTCTCTGGAGGATTTCTCCGGGAAGGTCAAATTACATTTGTTTGATAGTTGTTCAAGCAAGAACAGAGTACTTAATAAAAACACCCTGGTTCTGCTTGCCTGAATTAATTATTCACAGTTCAAAGCTTCCCTCTGCTTTGAAGTAATTACATCTCACAGCCAGACCACTGCAGAGAAACAAGTCACTTCCTTTTGAATTCTTCACTCACGTGTCGTGCGCCACTGTGCCTAAAGTCAAATAAATATTAATTATCCTGCTTAAAGCCATTGTTTTACAACTTATGGGCTTTACAATGAGGAACAAAGAGAATGAAAAGTGGTAGAAGTGGCTGTGTCGAATCTGAGAGGCAGAAAGTGAGATAAATCAGCTGAGGGGAGGCTTGTTTCTCTTGATGACGTGACTTCAGACTACAGATTAGATGAGATAAAACATGTTTAGATAGGTCTGTGGGGTTTTTTGTTTCCTTTTGTTTTGTTTTGTTTTTTACCTTCATGGGAACTTAACTTTCTTTGTACCCATAAATGTCACCAACCTCCAGTTTATTTTTTTTAACGTCAAACTGAAAGATCTTGGTTGCTTTTCGATCTGTGAGAATCTTTTGCGTTGAGAGCCGTCTTGATTTCTTTGTAGCATAGATTCGACATGGTGCTGGAAACATTCCTCCATTTTGGTCCATACTGACACAGCGTCACACAGTTGCTGCAGATTTCTGAGCTGCATATCCACGATGTGAATTTACCCTATGCCACATCCTAAAGGAGCTCTATTGGACTGAGATCTGGTGACTGTGGTGTAGTGACGTCACTGTCATGTTTGATATGATGTGAGCTTTGTGACATGACGTGTTTCCCTGTTGGAAGCAGCCATCAGACAATGAGTACACTGTGGTCATAAAGGGATGGACATGGTCAACATCAATACTGTCTGGCTGTGACTTTTACACATTGCTCAGTTGGTACCAAAGGGTCCAAAAACCACCACTAGCAGTCTGAACTGCTGATACAAGGCAGGATGGATCCAGGCTTTCATGCTGTTTGAACGTCACAGCAGAAATTGCAGACTCATCAGGCCGGGCAACATTTTTCTATTCCTTTACTTTCCAGTTTTGATAATGCCGTGTAAACTTGGTGAACTTCATGCGCCGAGTTTCTGTCGTGTCACTGGCTGATTATTTGCATTAATAAGCAGCATATGTTCCACTGTGCATTTCCTTCTGAGACAAGGATGTACTAGTCTGTGATGTATCTTACAGATGTCATGACAACTCATTTCTGCTCCTTTTCAACACATCTGTGCATGCCCCTGAAGACACAGAGGAACATTGTTAGGCATCCGGTGGAATGTGTAAACGGACACATGGTCTCCATCCAGGATAGCTTTCTGCTTAAGGTCTTATTCATATTTTCACTCTTAAACATGTTATTTCACTTCACACAAACATTTCTGGACACTGGATTATATGCTTAAAATAAGTGTTATGATTATAGAACGAAAGGGAGATTTTCTGAAAGGGTTTAAGCTATTGTGCCACTACTGAATACAGCTGGGATTGCTTTCTTTTTTTTTTCTTTTTTGAATTGCTTCCTTAGGTATAAACACAACACTGCATCACACAAGACAGGGGAAAAAAAGAAGAAAAAAAACATCTGGAAATGTTTTGTGCTGTGGGATCAATCCACTGAGGGTCCCACTCACAAGTTAGAACTGCATGACACAAGAAAACTTACCCACAAACCCTCTGTATTCTCCAGCTCATTTTTCAAGATGTAACACATGTGGTCGGCCTCTGATGCAATCTCTGAAAATCCGTTAATTAGTCACTTTTCTTCCCCCTTTGTTTTTGTTTTTTCTTGTAGTTTAAACAAAGTGTCACAGAACACAGGGCACAGTGTGACGTTTTTCCATCTTGGATACCACTTGTTGCCAAACACACACACAGACACACAGAAAATCTGCAAGCTGCCGTGTCGGATACCCACTTCTCTTTCCCCCTTTTCTCCTTTCTCAGCTCGGCTCCTTCGCTGTCACCTCCTTGGCAGGTTACCAGCGCACTGTGGCATATAAGCCTGACAAACCTTTGTGCATGTCCCAATTTATTTTATTTTATTTTTAAAAAGCTATTCAGGAGCACAAGCGTGCCCGTATGTGTCTGTGCATGCGTGTAAATAAAGTTTCTGAGTTGTGAAAGCGACACAAACCGCAGAGATCTAAGCTTTCCCTCGTGTCCTGCAGAGACACACCCTTTGCTGTGAGTCAGGCACATATTGCACACACTTTCTATGAAAAACTGGAGCAAAATGTTAAATGCGGCGCAGACACTGACACAATATTTCCCCGCATGTGGTTCAGTTTTGAATGTGTTTCATTTCCTCGGCCGGTACACAGAATAATTGTTCCCATTCTTACGTCACAAAGAATTAAAGCAGTCAAAGGATGTAAGAATAGTCACATTTTATATAAAGTTATATACAGCATAGTTACATACATACAAATATAAAGTCTCCTCCACTTAAACTGAAAAGACTGGATTTGCTTTCAAATATCGCGCCTTTACAGATTGCAGACATCAATAAAACCCTAATGTGCAGTCTTGAGGCTGCACTGAATGCCACAGGAATGCCAAGGTAAGCACAGCGCTGCTCGATGTTTAAACATTAACACATACCGGCATCGTTTCATCACCAAGTATGTGATAACAAGTGATAATAATACTGGATATGAGCCAATCTGCTATGAAAACCATCCCGCTCAGCTGGAGGACAGCGACCGGGAGTAACAGCGACTCCAGGTCTGCACGGTCGAGGACGCTTACGTCCTGTTTTGTAGTGTAGCTGTGGAGAGGAACAGTTCAGCTCGGGCTCAATGGGCACAAAAAACAAGCAAACAAAAAAATCAAGTAATGAAATGGTCATTTTGTGGGTGTAACAAGGAAAAGAATTTTACCCTCAGCATGTGTAACAAGACTTGACTTTGTTTCCCACGCACTTAAAGGAATCTGCTCCCTGGATTCTAGAGTTCAATGTTTTTTGGGGGAGTTGTTTTTGTGTGAAATACTTGCGTTAACCAGCAGCCACTGTTGGCGTAGCTTAACATTAAGACTGAATACAGGGTTATACGAAGACAGCCTGGTTCTGTACAAAAAAGTGAGAAAATCCAGCAAATGAACGGGTTGTATCTCTTGTAGGTGGACTGTGTTTCCATGGAATAAGCAAAGCAGGCAAGGACATGTTAAATAAACCTTACTTCAAGTGCTGCAATGATGGTGCTTGTGATTCTTAATCACCGGCTGACGATTAAATAGGTTTGAGCACTGGAGATTGTTAGTGCTACGCAGGAAAAGTTGAGCAATAATCTGTGGGATACTGACAGAATCTGTGAATCATCTAAGAATTTGTAGCATCTGATGTCATCAACAGCGGTAAGAAAAGCAGTTTTGCTTGGCATCAGTCTCATTTCGGTGGGAGTGCGTGGAACCAGTTTTCGGATCAGGCACCGGTGGCTCGTCGGTGGAAAGCTGGTTCTTCCAACTGAGCTAGGCTGCTTTCTCTGCTTCCAATCTTTGAGCAAAGATAAACTTCATTCTAAAACATAAGAGTGGTATCAGTCTTCTAAAGAAAACCCTCCCCTAACCTTTTCTGTCAAGCGTCACATTCAATGTCACATGAAAAATCTTAGTGGTCACCGGTCAACAAAAGTCCCTCAGTGCTGTCGTTCTCAGCAACGCTTTGAAGGAATGATATTTTCCAAAGGTTTAAGTGCATTATTATAAAACAATACCGCAAATCTAATAAGTGCAATTAAATCGTAATGTGGTCCGCTTTGAAGTACACTCAAGGGATTTAATAACACACCACTCTACTTTTGGCCCAATTTGGGAAGAGTTTTTCTCTATTGTGGGGTTGCTTTTTTGATAATTCCCAACATTTTATTTTAGCAAAGAGTGTCACAATGCCTTTACCCAAAGTACCCCAGATGGCCACTCCTCTATCAAACACACCCAACCCTATGAAAAAGCCATCATAGGTTTGGAAAAAATCCCATCTGGGGCAACCTGACCATGATCGTCCCATTAGAATGACAGAGGCAGGGCGGACCACCAGACAAGATGCCAATGAGCAATGAGCCCTGATCTCACCACAGAAAACCTGTGGAGTTCCTCTCCACAGATTCAGCAGCAACTCTGGGCTGCACTGACTGAAGAGTGGGCTGCCTTCCCACAGTGTTCCTGTCCATGAAGAGGTGTACTAGTGCCACAATCAATGCAGATGGCACATTCATTATGGACTGTCTTTTTTCATACCTGCAGTTATGTCACTTCAGCAAAGTATGGTGCTTATATTTTTTTGGCTTTTTTTTGTCCTTTTTTGTTCATTTGGTCATTATTAAGTTAGGATATCCATTAAAAGCTAATGGGAAGCAATATATGAGTGGACATTTGCATACCACTCAAACTACACCAGCAAATTTACAAAGAAATGCAGTGGTGTGGTGTAAAATCCCTTGAGTGTACATGAAGTACACTCCAGTACTTTAAGTAATGTATAAACATTGCTTAAGTTGTGACTTCATGACAGGTTCTCTACCAGTTTAGACAACACTGCATTTTAAAGAAAATGTGCTACATAAAAAGAGACTGCGTTTTAAAAAGATACAGCATGTATGATACTTCATGAAGGCTACCTCAGATCTTTAAAAGACACTCCAAAATATCCCCGTGACTTAATAAGAGCAACACACACACACACAAATAAAAGTGTTTTCATCTCTAAGCAAATAAAGGCACAGCTCTGGTATCAAGGCTCCAAGAAGCAGTCCATTCCCTCAGATATGGTCTCACAGCACAATGCCGTCTGTGTTACAGGTCAGCACCTCGTTATGCTGGACCTGCCCCATCTGCCGGTGGAACAGTCCCTGTTTCTGGGTCCTCCAGCAATGGTTGTTTCGTCCCAGTGTGATACTCTTAATGCTGGGCAGATGGGTCAGCATGTTAGCTGGCAAGGATGCTACGCCAGAACCGGTCAAATTCAGCTCCTGCAGAGAGTCTAGCCCACTAAACACTGTGGGGCTCAGGCTCTTGAGCTTCGGGTTGTTTGAGAGATCCAGAACTTGCAGGCTCTGGAGACCTTTGAAGCTCATTGGCCTGATGTGCTCAAGTTCGGGGAGGCCACTCAGAGATAAATAAACCAGATCTTTCAGCTGAGCAAAGGCTCCCTCTGTGATTTGTCTGATGGGGTTTCCATCCAGATTGAGATACCTCAGAAGAAGTCCCGCCAGGCTCGGCACGCTCGACAGCTGGTTTGACGACAGAGTTAAGCTCTGGATGTGTAAAACTCGGCCGTACAAAGCAGCAGAGACTGAAACAAGCTTGTTTTGAGACAGATCCACACTAACAGGTTCACTGTGAACCTTGGAAGCAAACACCTCCAAGTCAAACTCCCGGAAGCTGTTGTGGCTGAGGTCAACTTCAACCAGGGGGAGCCCAGAGAAACAGCTCGGCGAGAGGCTCTCCAAGCTGTTGTGGCTCAGATCCAAAGACTCCAGATAACGCAGCTTGGACAGTGCGCTGGGGCTTATCTGGAAGCATGAAGGAAGGAAACAAGTTAACAAAGATAAAAAGAAGGAATAAACACTGAGCAGTAAGCTGCAAGTAAATATTTTTATTTATTTTGTGAGACTGGTGGAGCTTGCACCATAATGGGACCAGAAAGGGCAAATACTTGAGCTGTTATCTCTGACGCTAGAAGAGGTGTTAGCTACAGAGCTGCATGTCCATTGTGCTCCATTAGCGGTCCAGTGAACTGTGAAAAAGGTTTTAACTGGCTTCGTCTATCTCTCTCAACACTCCGCTCTGTGTATCAGACTCCATCAATTTTGTGTCCTTAAAAACTTGATATATAATTTAATGATTTGTCCTTTAGAGTATTTGGAGATAACACTCCAAACTAGCTGGCAGTAGGGAGCAGGTCTGAGCTACGTATGTCTGAATCTAAGTGAGAATAAGTTGGTAGAATTTACAAAACACTGCAGATTCAGCCCAAGTTATAAATCTTTGTTTAAAAAAACAGGCATAAAAAATTTGACTTTGACTAGGCCAAAAACCTTCATTTTGGTTTTTTTTAGCCATTTAGAGGCTGACTTGCTGGTGTGTTTCAGATTATTGCCCTGCTGCATAACACAAGTGTGTTTGAAC
The DNA here is from genome assembly GCF_051167445.1 of Perissodus microlepis. Taxonomy (NCBI): domain Eukaryota; kingdom Metazoa; phylum Chordata; class Actinopteri; order Cichliformes; family Cichlidae; genus Perissodus; species Perissodus microlepis. The sequence goes on along the minus strand of NC_140474.1, from coordinate 22,357,551 downwards.
TTCAAGGCTTGAACTGATAGCCGGACATTCTCCTTCAGGATTTTCTGGTACAGAGCAGAATTCATGCTTGCTGTAACTGGTTACGGCAAGTCGTCCAGGTCCTGAAGCAGCAAAGCAGCCCCAGACCATAACACTACTACCATCGTGTCTAACTGTTGATATGATGTACTTTTTATGAAATGCTGTGTTAGGTTTGTGCAGATGTAACAAGACTTTCCACAAAGTTCAGCTCTTCCTTCGTCAGTCCACAGAATATTTTTCCAAGTCCTCGGGATCATCAACATGTTTTTGGCAAATGTGAAACAAGCCTTTGTGTCGTTGTTTATGGTCACCAGTGGCTTTCTCCTTGGAACTCTCCCATGGATGCACTTTTGCCCAGTCTCTTTCTTTATTGTTAAACTCTGATCTTAACTGAGGCAAGTGAAGCCTGCAGTTCCTTAGATGTTGTTCTGGGTTCTTTTGTGATCTCCTGGATGAGTTATGGAAGTGCTCTAGCTATAAAGTGGTCACCACCACTGTTCCAAGTTTTCTCCACTTATGGAGAATGGCTACCAGTATGGTTCACTGGGGTCCCAAAGCCTTAAAAACAGCTTAATAACCCCTTTCAGACCGACAAGTGTCTGTAACTGTTTCTCAGTTTCTTTAGATAGTGATTATAATGTGCTGCTTTCTGAGATCCTTTAGCCTACTTGTCAGACAGCTTTTATTTAACAGATTTCTTGATTCAACAGGACTAGCAGTTATCAGGTGTGGGTGTGGCTAGTGAAATTAAACTCAGCTTTCTAAATATGTGGTGAATCTTTGGCAAATCATGATTTAACAGGGGACAAATCCCTTGTTACACAAAGCCAGGTAGGTTTGGACAGCTTTTTTTCCCTTAAGAAACATTCATTTAAAAACTTCTTTTTGTATTTACCCTGGTTATATTTTACTAATATAAAAATTTGTTTGATGATCTGAAAGAAAAAATAAGAAATCAGGAATGAGGAAAATACTTTTTTTACAGCACTGTACCAGAAGATTATTACACTAGTACTATAATCCTCCCAATTGGAGCGTTGGCGTGCTCGATGGGTTTAGGTTAAACTTTTAGGTCAAACTATTGTAACTCTTGAACTACTGGTGCAATAACAAAACTTCCAATGGCTCCTGAAAGCAGCAACTCTGTGCTTTTCAGTGATATAAGGGTCATTACGGTAATCCCAGGCAAGATGCCACATCAAAATCTGGGCAAATAACAGAAAACAACACAGCAAATGACAAAAACAAAACAATTTAAAAAAAAAAACCCAAAAAAACAGTAAAAAGAACCCAAATGCCTGAAAAACCACCAGTGAAAGTTCAGTCTTTAGTGGGTCAAGGACATATATAGGAGTTCTTTAAACTACTTACCTTTGTAATGTGGTTGCTGCTGAGGTCCAAACTGATGAGGGTGGTGTAGCCTGGACCAGCCAACATAGTGTCACTGAGTGGGCCCATTTCATTGGAGGACAGGTCCAAGTGAGCAGTGTCCAGCGGGATTGGTATGGGCATGGAGGCGCTGGGTCCCAGCCCTCGGCAGTCCACTTTGGTCAAGCTGAAGCTGTCGAAGAGACCAAAGCTTTCCACTTCACAGTGGCAACCAGGATGGCAGTTCTTAACGGCGCTGGACTGGGCGTCCGCCAGCAGCGAGAGACCGAGCCACAGCAAGAGAGCCATTATTCTCTGGAGAGAGAACAAATTCACTATTTACATTAAAAGCCCTCTTAACAACACTCCTGCCTGCCAGGTTAAAAACGGTTCCTGGGCACAGTTGCCATCCGGAGAAACTGCACCTCTCACTCACCATCAAATCCAACCTTGCCTGAACTACCGAACAGAGTACCTGGATTTTAGAAATTTGAGGAGCTGTGAAGGCTTTTGTATAGCTCTGAGAAAAAGACTTCACGCTTTTATTTGTGCAACTTGAGTAGCCCCAATTTCCCCCTTCTCTGTCTCTCTCCCTCTCTCTTTTGGCTTCCCAATGGGTGTGACCTAATTTCTTTGATCAATGAGTTCATTTGCACTTTCTTAGTCAACTCACTAGAATGCATACGCATAGTTATAAAACTGAGTGTATCGTAAATCTTTGATCCATTTTGAAATTAGGGAGAAAAAAAAAAAAAGAGAGATGTGCCCACATCCTCTGAGCCTCGGTGTATTAAGAAGACACAGTCAGAAACAATTTCTCCTTCTGAAATGCTATTTCCATGTGACTGCACTGTAAAGCACAGCAAATACGGAAAGAAACTTTATAAAAGAAATGACTGAAATTTAAAAATTGCTCCACAATTTTAAAAAGCTTTAAAAAGAGAATAAATTGCAGAATAAATATATAATCATCCAATAAAAATACTGCAAAACTGAACCAAGACCAAACCAGAGAATAGCCAGTCATACCTATATTCAGCTCGTGTGCTCCCTGTGTGTATCGGAATGAATGGGAGCTTAACAGTGTCTAGTCACGCAGTTCAACTAAGGCAACAAGTATACTCTCACACACACTCACACACACTCACACACACACACACACACATACACACACACACACACACACACACACACACACACACACACACACACTCACAAACAGAAAATGGACAGAGGTTAAGAGTTGTGTAATAGTTAGAAGTGAAAAGTCATGGTGAAGTTGTTGCATGCGTTACACAGAAGAGTATGTGTTAAAAGATAAAACCTGCAGCTTTGCACCAGTATAGCTATGAGAAAATGACACCCTTGCCCTCCTGTTTTTAAATAAGTAAACTAGAATAACTGTCATGTTGTTACAAATTTTTAAAAAAAAAACTCTTAGAAGTTCCACTTTTTTATTGGACATTACCAAGACCACAAAATTCAGTATGAATGCATTTAATTTTAAGGCTTTCCAATAAATGCAAAATGCATTTTCAGTAACACCTAGAAAGAGTTAAAATTTATTCCCCTTACATTATGTATGAGCGTGAGCGTAGTTACACATTACTTGCTGTTTAACACATGCGTGCCGATTACAGCGGGCTCAAAGTCTACTCAGCCAAAGCCGCTCACCTCTGTGCAGTGTTTTGCTGTTTTGACCCCTGTACACACTGCTATTGGTTAATCTGTAAAAGCGATAGAAAGCCGTGACTGTGCGTTCCAAGTGCGGACTGTGCACGTCCCCCGAGCTGCACGTTTTGACCAGACATGAAGGGGCATGTTGGAACGCTGAGTTCTTTACAAGCAGCACAGTTCACATGCAACTTTTTTTTAAAAACTAAAAGGCTCATTCACCCAATCACACACACTCACATAGATGCATCAGGAGCAACTTGGGAGTTCAGTATTTTGCCCAACAGTTCAACATGCAGACGCAAGTAGCCACAAATTTGATCATCCAACTTTCCAATTGGTAGACAATTTACCTCCTAAGCCACAGCTGCTAATGAATTCATTCAAGAAAGATCTCTCTGAGTCTACATTTAAAATCTTATGTATGAAAACTGATTGTCATAAAGAATGGCTTAGGTCTACTGATTTTCCAGTTGAAGTGCATTAGCAACACTGTTTACTTTCACGACTAACAATTTTTATCAATGGCTTTTTTTCCCCAGATGAACACAAGAAAAAAACTGAAAAAAACTGTGATGAAATGTACGACACTTTTGTCATCAAATAAAAACTAGATGAAAATATTTTGGAGATACAAAATCCAATCAGAACATTATTTTTTTTATTTTTTTTTTAAATGGGAAATGGTACAGCTGGCTCCACCCATGTGTGGGCGGAAGAGAAGAGCAGACATAAGGACACAATTCACATTTAATATCAAGGAAAATAAGACTAGGACTAAAACCGAGTCAAAATTCATTAACACTGGTTAGCAGACCATAGAGAGCTAGTTTCTATTAGTTTCAGACTTGGATTTAGTTTTTTTTTTATTTATGATTGTATGGAGGACATATGTCAGAGGCAAGATTTCAGCACAGGTATTACAAAAAAAATGAAAGCAGTTGACTCTCAGTCTTGTAGATATCTAAAGTCTCAAAAAGCAAGTCCATGAATGTCTCATAAGGCAAGTTTTGATCAAATTTAAGGATATTTCTTCCAAATTTTTGTAGTTCACAGAATCCTTTCAGTTTATTTACATTTTTTTCAAAAGGTCTTTTATATTTATTTTAGTTACCTAAAATGTTTTTCACATCCAGTTTTAGTAAACAAAAATGACCTTGGTCTGTTGTCAGATGGAGGCAGTGACCAAAGTATGTGGTACAACCGGTCTGTGGGCTACTCGTGCTTGTGCTGTTGCTGGTTCACCAGCCAGGCGTGGCGAACAGTGAGGTTATAACACATAAAGTCCTCAAGTGAGTGTTAGAAGCAATGAAAGCCATCCACTGCTGCCACCGTCTGTGCTTTTCATACTGTATTATGATATTCAATGTTTTTTATCCAATAAGCTCAATTACACAGGTTTTTTTTATGAGTTTACAGGAGCACATTGAACACCCCTAGATGTAGGCTCTACGTAGGCACACGGACACAGAACTTTTACTTCACCCCAACCTGGAACTACAGAGAGGAATGCTATAGGCAGACTATGGCTACGTCCACACTAATGCGTTTTCGTTTGAAAATCGTTTTCTCATCGTTTTCTCATCGTTTTCTCTCCGTTTTGGCCTCCCGTCCACACTGAGACTGCGTTTTGAAAACGCTCTCGAAAACGAATACACTTGAAGATGGTGCTTCGCGTCGCAGTGTTGACAGCGAAAATGGAGACTTTCGAAAACGATGACGCATTTTAGTCACGTGATGCAGTCATGTGACCAATTAAACAAAGATAGCTGAGGGCATTACACAGCAGTTGTTTTGTTTGCTCTCAATTTTGACAGCCCTATTAAAGATTGATATCAGTTTGTACATGCTTCAAATAATTAAATTCTCACTCTTTTGCAACTTTGTACTTTTGTGTTACTTGCAGCAACAACTCCACCTCATTGTTAGTCCGTTTAAAAAACTCGGTGCTTTTCCTCGACATTTTGCCGCGACGTTTCAACGAGCCAGAAAGTAAATAAACGGCAGACAGAAATGAGGCAGGCCGAATCTTCTTGCGTTTCACGCATGCGCAATGCTGGAACGTAAGCGTTTTCGGCCATTTCAATGTGGACGCACAACTCTGTGAAAATGACTGAAAACGCCATTTTCAAATCTATCCGTGCTAGTGTGGACGTAGCCTATATGTGGAAAACTGTAAAACCAAGTGCTCTTCAGCAGTTTGTCACTTCTGTGGTTATCCAGCCACTTTCATCAACCCTTCTCCCCTCCTCCACTGTTTGCTCCCTCTGCATTAGTGCTGAACTTTCTCCGCCAGGTGTGCTTCCCAGCTTCTTGCCAATAAATCTCAGCTAACAGCAAACCACTGCAGGCAGCGCCTCCAGATCAGACACATTCTAACTGCTGCAATTATCCAACAGCAGCACGAGCTACAAAAGCCCCCCTGAGAGGGCAATTGGCAAAGGACTGTGAAATCAGCCTCCGACATGTTCTCGCTTTCAGAGGTCTTCTCACACCTCTTCATCCCATGAAAGCCGCACATTAACCTCTGCTGGCCCCTGAGGATTTATCAGCCATTAGTTATATATGAACACATGCACAGTGATTATTTTTATGGGATCAATCTTATCTTTGCAAGAGTTTTGCAAAATATTATCAGTGTTGCTCAATTTGCTGTAGTGTATGGAAGCCCGTTTCCGCCACTAAATAAAAACAAAAAAGCTAGTATCCATAACTCGAAATTTCGAGAAATATAACTCAAAATTTCGAGTTACTTTTCTCAAAATTTCGAGTTAGCTCTGCCAATCAAAAATATACGTGAATGAGGTCGCTTTCTTGTTACCCGGAAGCATATGGCGCAGAGGAACGCGCTCTCAAAAACGGATCCCAACAAATTGGCGCTTTCGCGAGTACGTTTGCTGATAGTAACACCATGTGATTCAGCTAATAACACAGGGATTTCATCATTTGTGAAGCCAGGCTGAAAACACTCAGCAATCTGTGCATTCACGACTGGATGTAATACCGGTAGCTTAGCTGTAGCATTTGTAGCTGAGGGCTTCAGCTTCCGGGTAACAAGGAAATGACATCATTCACGTAGATTACTGATTGGCAGCGCTAACTCAAAATTTCGAGTTGCTTTTCTCAAAATTTTGAGTTAATAAATCGAAATTTCGAGTTAATATGTCGAAATTTCGAGAAAGTAACTCGAAATTTTGAGAAAATAACTCGAAATTTTGAGTTATGGATCCTTTTTTTTTTTTTTGTGGCGGAAACGGGCTTCCATAGTAGTGTGATCAGACTTATCAGATAAATGTGTCAAAAGTCAATCGAAAAGCATCGCTTTTATTTGCCTGCAAGAAAAATCCTTGTGTAAGTTCAAATAAAAGATCTTCTACTGTGTCTTCTTTATCTAAATGTAACCAAATTTGTAGAATACAAATATACTGCAGGCACATTTTAAAGCGTTACTTATCTAACTATCTCTCTATTTAGCCCTCCCATTTAAAATGTATTCATTTCCACCTGAGTCAGACCTCTTTGAGCCCCCAATGTGTTTAGCATCCTCCGGTGCTATGATGTATTCGTTATGTCACTGAGACTTCTCTGTCCCAATTTAATCTTCAAGCTGAAGACTAAAAAGTGTGTAATTAGAAGATGGATGCTGCACTAATCCTTTTAAGCCAAATTAATGCATGACAATGAGGTGGAGACGAGAAGTTTGAATTAAACCAGCACTGCTTAAGTGTTTTAAAACAATTAGGTGCCAATGAAACGCCAGCAGTTCTGGCGAATAAATAAAATCGGAGGCAAAGAGGTACTAAACACTAAAATAGCCTTTATCCTGCCAGCTCCTTACAAGGTCGGTTTGATATTTGATAACACAAATATGGAGGAAAGAAAAAAAACACCAGATAACTCCCCCCCTGCATGTACTCCCCAGGTGGTATCCTCTCCTAGACCATCCTGACTATTTGGAGAAGGTAATTTAAGCTGCTACCCCTTTTTCCCCCAACAGGTCACCACATCACATGGTCTTTATGTAGTGCTTTTATTGCTTTTAGCTGTCAGTGTGATTAGAAAAGTGCTACAAAAAGTTGAATTCACTGCATCACATTACCTGTGCCTGATAAGATATAACACTTCTATACTGCCAGAAGATGGCAATAATGAATAAAGAAATTAAGAAAAAAATGGAAAAAAAAACCTAGAACAACAACGTCAGTATTTCACAAACCTAAAAGGCTACGCCTTTGATAGCGCCTGTGGATTTGTTGCTGCTATACAAATAGTACAACCATGCAGGAGGACATGCAAAGGGTTGGTGTGCCAGAAGAGGATGCTAAGGACAGGGTGAGATGGAGGCAGATGAGCCATAACCAAAAGAAGAAGATGAAAACACAAAGAGGAAAAACAGGCAAAGCCAAACACAATTACAGCAAAGGAATTTTGAGAAAAAATTACTAATAATAACAAATAGGCGATCTAGCACAAACCTTACTGCTGGGTAGCGCTAGCATAAAAACCCCAAACTCTGCTACAACTGTGCACTGTTGGCCAAACAGTACTGTTGCTTGAATTGCCCATCCTGAGCGAGAAAGGCCAAATTTCTCCAACGCTGTCCAGATTTAATCTTGTTTTGGCCTGAAGCTGAAATCTGTCAAATAGGCCAATATTTCCCCAGCACTAGCCCAATCATTTCCACCTTTCTAATGCAACTTCAATATACTGTTTGTTCATTTTTTGTTTATATATATAGAAAAAAAATAAAATAAAAAATAAAAATAAAGAATACTCACCGATTTAACAATGACAGTATTGTTGGAGGGGACATAATCAATATCGGCTCCAAAAAAAAATATCGGTCAAGCTCAAAGGAGGGGATTTGGACTGCATCAGTAAATGTGAAGAAAATGTGAGTGCAGAGCTTTTATTTGCTTCTATTTTCATCTATATATCCTCTTCTCTCTCATTTATGGCTTTGTGTCAGTGTCAGAGTTTCTCTTCCTCTTTTTCATCGTAAAAAGCCGACCAAACGCTCGCAAAAAGTGCCGCAGCTCTGTCAGCATTGCCACAACTTAAACCGTCGTGCCATGCCCTGCGAGAGGGGAGGCGGGTACCCACGCACTGCACGGACACCTCTGTCTGCAGATCAAATTTCCTGCAGCTGTACGTGGCAGAGCTGGGGGTGGGGTGGGTTGGGGGGTCTTTTGCTTAAATACACTAGAATAACTTAAAAAAAAAAAAAACCCTCACATGCTCATTTCCAAGAACAATTTACATACTTTTATTGCCAACCCCGCCCCTCTCAGCTGTCACTGCAGCTCTGCTTGTCACCTCAGCGCGCATCGTTCACAGCAGACAAGAACAATAAAGTTTATTTCTCCCTCTGTGTCCGGACAGCATGAGCCAACGACACGCAAGAGCCCGGTCGGGTCAGTCGGGACACCAGGGGCGGTTTCTTAAACAGAGGCAAACGTGAAATCTGAGCTGGCCAGATGTCTCACCCTCCTCTGCTCAGGGCTCTCTGTCCGACAACATTTAACAGCTTGGAAGACAAAAAATAAGCAGACGAAGAAGGGAGAGGGTAAAAAAGAAGAGGGGGAAAACGCGACTTTGTTACTTTTCTCATTACTCTGTGTTTCCAGGAACTTACTTTGGTGTCTTCCATCCAGGCAGTCCGCTTTTCGGCTGCTTTTTTTCACTTCACCGCTCCCATTTTCCAGCCCCCCGCCGCTCTCTCGTGTCCAGCTGGCTCATCTGTCTGCTAGTCTTCATGAGCTCTGCAAAACCCCTCTGACAGTATGCTCTGCTCCGCCGCAGTAAACTATCAGGAGCTGGAAACACCGGGACACACTCGTCTGTTCCCATCCCATAAAGTCCTCCTCCATTCCGCTTTAGCGCCCACTAAAAAAAAAAAAAAAGCTAGCTAGAAAAAAACAGCACTCTTCCTGTTTGTTACCACCAAAACAAAATGTTTCAAATAGAGCTTACAGAAGAACTTATTCCATTTTATCTATATTAGAAGCACGGGCCTTCAGGATGGCTTTTAAGTTTTTATTAGAAATTTTTTTAATAGCGGATAGTCAGCTAGGTTATCTCGGCTCCTGTTGCCATGGTTCCTGTACAGGTTAAGATGTGCCCTTAGCTAGCTAATCTCTATACAGCAACATATCATATTCATCTTAATAAATCTATTTACCCATTTCGTATTAGAAACGGGGAGAATTTACACACTGAAACTGTTTCAGAGGTCTCACCCAGGCTCGCTCTGAAAGAAATTTAAAAAAAAAAAAAGCTCACGTTTTTATTTTGAAAGGATCGCTAGTACGAGTTTCCGCTTTCTTGATACCGAGCTCCGTGCGCCCTCTAGTAGCAGTGGAGAAAAACAAACACGCGCGGAAAGAAACGCTGAAAGCATGGTTGCGCAACAAGGCGGTTTGTTTCGTTTGGCCTCAGCCACACGTCTTGATGAAACTGATAAATAAAATAAAATAAATAAAGAATAATAGTTCATGTGAACAGAAACCCAGACCTTTCCTGTCGCGCTTTTTTTCCTAGCGTTTTTTGGTGTGCAGGCAAATAAGTTTGAGGCGTACAAGACAATGCCTACAGAAACGGTTATCTGTTTAATTTGAACATATTTAATAGATATTTACTTCCAATATGACAGGGGAAGTCTGATCGTCCAAATACAAGCATGACAACTAAATAAATAACTAAGTCAACCATCCTACACAGGCCAAATCTGTGGAGATTTTGTGTTACACCCTGTTATCCTGACATGGAACACTTCTCTCATAATGCAGGAGCAAAAACACAGAGGTCAAGTGTGATAATGAACATCTGTTGGTATGCAAACAATGCTGAAGGGCCCCCGGCTCTCTCTATCTGCACCCTTAAGGTCCATTGTTTTCCTCGTGAGAGCATTACAGCACCATGGCTCACACCCATACAGTTACCCGCACACACACATGCACCAGCACTCCCAGGGGTGCACACAAACTGAGGCCAGCATTGAGGAACTGTACAACTATTGTTTTTTCCCCGCAAACAAAAAGGCACGCAGTACAGTAAGTTCTGCAGGAAAGCTGGTCATATTTTTTGCGTGTTTTGTGCAAACACTGTCACACACATAGACCTCTTGCATCTTTTTTGGCAATAAAAGGGTCTTCAGGTTTGTCAAAAGATCAGAACTTGCTCAAGACCCTAACACTAATCCTAGTCTAATGAAATCATAAGTAAACCAGCTCTCTTTCTTCTTGTTTTTCTCCTGCCATGGCATACTGCTTATTAAAAATGCCACCAAGGGATTAGAGGCCTGCTGAACACAGGCCCCTAGGCCCAGTTGGTCGAGGGAGGCTTGAAATGAAAATGAAACATACAGCAACCAATGAAGAGATGCAAAATGTACCAAACTGAGACAAAAACATCTGCAATAAGAGACAAAACGACCCCAAAGATACACAGAATAGTTCAAAAAGAACGAAATGGAACACAAATGTGAGATAAACACAAGCAAAAGTGCAATACAGCCAAAGCCGAGCCACACAGTCGCTGCAAAGAGATTTCAAACAAGGACACACAAAGTGATACAAAATCACACAAAGTGTCTGCACGACACATCATTGGAGACACAAAGGAAATAGAAATCACTTCTGTGTGGTTTGCTCCCACTGCGAGTTCAGGTGTTTGGGTAATATGAGTGGGTGCCTTTTGTGCTCAGGGAGCATTGTTTCATAATCTGTCCATTCTACAACAGTCATAACAGCCAGAGTGCACCTAACAAAAAGTTTGTGATCGCTGGGTCGTTCTGTTATTTCAATGTCAGTGTCAACTGTGGAAACAGTGCAGGCTGTAAAATCCTCCTTGGTTACAATCCCAGTGTTCAGGGGCGTGTTACAGTATCTGAAACTGAAAAACATTACTTATCATTCATGCTATTGGGATTTTTTTAAGGTAACAAGAAAAACCTTTATTCACGTGGCAAAGTTCAAATAATAGATTATAGGGTAGGCAAATGATTAAGCAGGTGGAGATTAAACCTCCTGAATAATGTTTGCAGAGGAATAAACCAGAAGGGTAAAACCAACATCGCTGCTCAGATGTTTGAAAAGAACAAACGCCCAGTTAGGTTTATTCAGAGCAACGTGCTGCAAAGGCCAACCATTTAGGTTTTTCAAAAAATATTAATAAAAGTACAAGGACTCAGAGGCAGTTGTAACAAGGCGTTAGCAAAAGTTAGAGATCTTGCTCATTTCTTCTGTTAGTCTATTCCAGTTATACCTGTTAGAAGTTCAAATCAATCCAATTTTAGCAGTGTCCAGTAAAGACATCTGAGAAAAAAGTTACATATGACACATTTTTAAATAAAGTAAAGAAAGGAGATTTTTAAAAATCCATTTACTGTTAAGTTATTCTGACAGCTTTAAAGTGCTTAATAAATTCATTAGAGCACCACCGAGTGTGAGGTTTGGTTAATAGTTAATTCACCAGTATACACAAGCTCTTTGATTGAAATCATATACTTATTGTCAAATTCACTGAGTTACAAAAAAAAGGGAAAAGAAAAAATAGTAAGCCACATTAGTATTATTTTTATATTACTTATAATACATATTTACTTGAATTCGTGAACAAAGACAGTAGTTTAAGTGGTTCAGTGTTGTGCTTTGGCTAAAGTAATAATAATCATCATCCTCATCATCATAAAGAACTAAAATATTTGAGTTTTCCTGATTTTTATTTTATTTATTTATTTTTTTGAATAGGTGGTTTAATAAATGTGTACTGCATATGCACCTAACTGAGCATCTGCAGAGGGAGTGCAATGCTCGGGCTTGATTTTGCCTTTTAGTGTTAAGTGTTATAAACCAGCCTGTGTTTCAAATGTCCGTGGTTTTCCCTTTAAGACGGGTTTAACTGTGAGGGAAACAATGATCTTCTTTACTGAGCGTTAATTATATTAAGTTATATTAGCCAGAAAGTCTTTTGACTTCAAGGGGGGAAATATGAACAAGCAGTGAAGGACTTGTCCACTAGATGGCACCAGAGCTCATTTAAAAAAAAAAAAAAAACACTATTATTTTATTTATTCATTTTTCTCACTTTTATCACAGAAAATAACAGCTGCAGTTTTTGCTGACCCCGTCACTTAAATATAACTTGGCTCCCTTAAAAAGAGAATTGTACTTTACCTTGCTAAATGAAGACTTTGGCATGACAGAACAGAGCTCCTAACAACTTCTTTAGCATAAGCAGCATTCAAGGCAGTGTTTGGCTTGTTAGTGGGAGTTTCTGTGCCTTGGACGACGCAAAAAGTCCAAGGCCTTTGAAAATACTCTACTCCCTGGTGTCTCCATTACTTGTCTCCTCATTATTCTATTTTATCGGCCCAAGGACATGTTTATTCATCCTTCTCCTTCGTGCCCACACTGCATTTCCGTTTTTCTCTGCACACACTGCATATTGTGAGAATCTTTCGTGAGGAGACGTATCGTCTGACTGTGCTGATATTTATTTACGTGTGTATTTATGTATTTTGACTTGGTTGTCAGTTTATTGTCTTGCAGATGCTTCACTGTGTCCCCACAGAGCTGCACTCAGAAGCAGACCTGTGCTCGCTGTTCACTGGACGGACTTTGCGCTGTGTCATCATTTCTACTCTCTATTCCTGGATGGAGGACAGCGTTGTCAAGGTGTTACGTTTAAGAGGCTCTTCAGCTTATGTGGGATATGGGTCAACAAAGGTGGACTCAACTTTGCAGCTCTATGTATGTGTGTGCACAATTCACATATATATATATATATATATATATATATATTTATATATATGGCACTCAATCTGTCTTTAATAAATGTGTGAAACCATCATTTCACACAGTTTCGTTTTGGTTTTCCCCATTCCGGGCTGTTCATGAAAAGTCATGTGATGATGTTTTATGTACCACCACCGTTGGTTTGTTTGTTTGTTTGTATTCATTCATCCACCCTCTCCATATTTCGTGTGTGGATGTGGTGACAACCAGCTGCTTCTGCCAGGCTCAGGCTGCTTCACCAGTGATAGAAGACCGAAAAAAGACTGACGCAGGCAGAATTCGTGAGACCTGCAGGGAAAGCCCTTGTTAACTCTAATTACTCCCACTTCGCCAGAGTTCAAATTCATTTAATCCAAGCTGCACTGTGCGCACATTAGGCCAATTAAAGCGCTGTTCACTTGCCTCGGTGCACCTTGGCTGAGTTGTCTTGATAATGACCCGTTTGCTTGCTAAATGTTTGTCTCTGTGTGCACACGGAGGACCTTCTTTTTCTCTTTTATACGAAGAATGAGGAAAAATTAATTTGTTATTACACTTCTAGCAAAAAGGCCTAACCTGGACCACAGCAAGGCTTTCAGAGTGCGCTAAGGCCTGCTGTCAATCCTCTTATATTGTGCCTCACTGAAAATGGATTAGTGAGTAACACTGTTCCCGGGTCACTTTGGAGGGATTTGATTGATTGGGCCTGTAGCTGATACTGACCTCCTATACTAACATACTAAATCATTTCCCCTTTAAATTATTACAAAACCAAAGAGGTGTAGTGTTTGGGGGAGGGAAATTGCGCTTTACTTTTATTTTTTTATCGAAAGGAGGAGTGCAGGATTTAAAAAAAAAAAACCTTCGATCTGGAATACATCTAATTTTCTTTTCACATTTACACGCTAAAGAAAAAAAAAGACACGAGTGGGTTTGCGTCCTTTTTTAAGAGACATGTTGCCTGTGAACAGAGCTGTTTGTGGAAACGCGCAGGAGCCTTCAGAGACGCTGACTGCAGGACGTAAGTAGCTCTCCAGGGTGCTAAAGTTGTCTCCACACCCCCATCTAGGCGCTTTTCGTGACACTTTCAGCCCGTAATCCCCACACGATGACCGGCCTGTGTCTTCATCAGAGCGACACCGGGGCGAACAGGTAAAGGTTTCGGGGATGGTTAGTTGGCGAGTGTGTGTGAAGACAGAAACAAAGAAAAAAGAAAAGAAAGAACGCAGATCCGAGTGGGTATCTGTAAGATTGTCTCATCGGACCCTGTCCTGATGCTGTTACAGACATGTGGTGAGTGCTTCAGTTGTGCTTAAACATCTGTGAACGTTCAAATAATACTGGGCAAAATGGAGACTTGTGTCTGTACCCCGGTTTGCAGGTGTCAGAGGTGTGACTGATAACTGATAGTGAACGCAAGGCTTCACTATCTTGGTCACCGTGGGAGGACAATGCAACATATTGCTCCAAATTTCAGATGGCCGCTGTGGGAGTCCAGCCATTCGTGTGTGCCCGTAATTAAAAACAGACACACCTTACCGGCTCTGCCCTTTTACAACTTTCTGTTATGGGTCCTGCTGGGAGTGCTGACGTTCCCTTGCTGCGTCCGCTGTTTGATATTCAAAGTGGGGGTCCTGGGGCCCTGGAACTGCGACCCTGTTTTTTACAAGGCCCTGCCTGCTGCGGCGGCCAGGCTCGCCGTGAGCAGGATAAACGGGGACGCCGCTCTAGATCTGGGCCTGAAAATGGACTTCATCATCGTCCAAGAGCCGTGCGAAACCTCGAAAGCGCTCACGGCATATATTTACTACGAGGGCATAGCAGACGGACTCGTTGGCCCCACCAACCCCGGATACTGTGTCGCAGCGTCTCTGCTCGCCAGGAACTGGGACAAGGCTCTCTTCTCATATGGTTGTGTCGCCTACGAGCTGGAGAGCACCACGGCATACCCAACTTTTACCAGGACAGTGCCGTTTCCCACCGACGTGTTGTTCGTAGTGTTGAAACACTTCAGGTGGGCCAGCGTCCTGGTAGTGTCATCCAATGAGGACATCTGGATAGACACGGCTGTGAGGGTTGCTTCTGCTCTCAGGAGCAAGGGGCTTCCCGTTAGACTCGTCGGATCTATGGGCGTGAATGAGACGGAGGTGGAGAGCACGATGAGGAAGATCCAGGATGCAGGAGGTGTCAGGGGTGAGTGTGTGAGAAAAACAGTGCCCCATAGGTGATTATATGCAGTCTGTGGAGGGACAGGAGAAAAGCACCCACGGTACAATCTGTGCTGTGTTAAAGTTGTGAAATTGTGGAATGGTTCTAACGCGCAAAGGCTCTGATATTTTGGCCATGCATTTATATTTGTTACATAAAATCATCAGTAAAACACAGCAGTGTAAATAAGTAGCATACCCTTCTCTTTCTCTGGTAATGGACCTCTATCTGTTATCTGTCGCTTACTGCCAATATTCTTGCCCAAAGGGGAGATTTTCTAAGAAAAGGACATTTCGTGTGCTCAGTTTAGTCAAATGAGGTCTCAAAATAACAGTGGCCACTGATTTATTTATTTATTTATTTTTCAGTTCAATTTTATTATTAAATCAGTGGCCACTGCAGACACCTCGAGGCACTTTATATTGTAAGGCAAAGTCCCTACAATAACAAAGAGAAACCCCTAACAATCAAACGACCCCTGCTTTGACCAACTTTTGTTACAAAACACTGGGAGCAAACATCATTTGACATTAAAGCAACTTGCAGAATGGCAAATGCCAAACCAATAGATCACCCAACCAGAGTACTGCCACACCTCAGCTGTTCTCCAACACCTGAGCCGGACGCCATTTAGATAACTCAGGTTTGACCTTGTGCTTAAAGAGTGGCACCAATTTAATTAGTCTGCTTTTTTTTTAAGACTTTTATTTTGACAATAAGAAGCTGCAAAGGTTTCAGACATTTCCTCTTAAATTTCTGGCACGTTTACTGCAGTTAAGATATTTCACACTCTCTCCATTCAATAAAAATAAGGTGCTTTTCCCCAACACAGCATTTGTTCATAATAGTCCTGTTAGTGCACCACATATATTCATAAGGAATTTGTAATGCTTTGTGTCTTTGCTCTTCATTTCAGTCATCGTTATGTGCATGCACTCAGTCTTGGTTGGAGGTCAGCAGCAGGCTACTTTCCTCCTCACAGCACGCAAGATGGGTCTGACTTCAGGGAAGTATGTGTTTGTGCCCTACGACGCTCTGCTCTACAGCGTGCCCTACATGAACGTCTCCTACCTCCCTCTGCAAAACAGCAGCAACCTGAGAGAGGCCTACGACGCCGTGCTCACTATCACAGTGGCCTCGGAGCCGCTGTCCTTCAACGAGGCGTTTGCTGCGGCCAAGAGGAGCAAAGAAGTGACGCTGCCCATGGAGCCAGAGCAGGTAGGAAGCCAATTCAACTGATTTCACTCACAATTTCCTCTTTGTTTGTTATTCCATCACACATTGTTGCATATCATGACATATATTGGTGCAAAGGCTGAGTCATTAGACAGTTATAATGTTTCCTGCTGTCTCCACACGCATATTATAGAAAAACATAATGACATGCTTTTAATAATAATATATGATTTTCTATATTAATGATAAAATATCCCTTTTAGCAGCTGTAAATGACTGAAATAGGAAGCCCGTCATGTTTTCTGTTACAACCTTGCTAAGCCTTCGCTTGAACCTGCAGGTTCATCCGCTGTTTGGGACCATCTATAACAGCATCTACCTGCTGGCCAAGTCCATCCAAAATGTCAGGAAAGCAGGCATGCGGCTGTCAGGGTCGAACTTGGCCTATTTCAAGCGGAACATCACTTTTAATGGCTTCAACCAGGAGGTCAAAGTGGACACCTCTGGGAGTGTTAAGACCAACTACATCATCCTGGACTCTGACAACAGGGGCAGCAAGCTGTACCAGACCTATGTAGTGGACCTAACATCAGGGGCACTCCGTTTTGCGGGGAGGTCCATAAATTTCCCCGGAGGGTCCCCTCCTCCCTCTGACTCCAGCTGCTGGTTTGACCAAGGCATCATCTGCACAGGAGGTATGAGGCTCTGGTGTGTTTGTGTAAAGAGGTGCGAGTTTACCCAAGTCTACATTTTGTCATTTATCCATCAGTCTAATGCATACCACTATGGTCCTTAGGTGTGGAGGTCACCTACATCATAATAGCGTTAGCAGTCATCTTCTCCCTGGCTGTTGTGGGGCTCACAGTAATTCTCTATATCAGGTAAATACACAACGTCTTTTTTTTTTTCAACGATGCCTCCCGCTTCCAAGCCTATATTCAGAGATTTGAAGTAGTGTGATCTATACCATGTGGTATGATGTGGGCAATAACTAATATCAGCTCCAGAATCACATATTATGCCTCTTTGCTTGAGAAGACATGTCTCAAGTATAAAAGCTTGAGAATTAGAAATGTACTTTTAACTTAGAGCTCATCTCTGGATTAAAGACAGTCAGACACACCAGAAGAATCTACTCGAAGAACTATAAGCATTCTCCTTTTTTAGATAAAATGGTGAAAATTTGGGTTTGTTCAAGCCACTATTATTTTTACTTATTAAATCATGACAGCAGGGAATATAAATTTGTAGCAAAACAGAAGAAAAAAAGCGTTTTTCCAGATGTAGACATTTGAGGGAGACATCACTACTTCCCCCGTATCGTTTCTGAGATTCAGGGAATTTGTTGTATGTGTGCTGTTTACCTATTGTAAAATCACTTTGGCAGGAGGAGACTTCATCAGATCCAGCTGGTCAGAGGTCCCAACCGGATCCTCCTGACCTTAGAGGATCTCACTTTTATCAACCCTCAGCTTAGCAAAAAGGTAAGTCATCACTAAATTAGACTAAAGCACACCGTTCCATCATCTGTGCGTTTTCCACATTGTCACATTTAATGTCTGCCGAGCACAGCATGGCTCTCATTTCTAATAAATCTTTAAATGGTGTTTGATGTCATGCAGAAAATCACTTTAGAAGATCTGAGCGAGTCCAGGAGCGCTCTGGAGGAGAAATCTGCAGACCCCTCACACTCTGTGAATAGCATGCAAACAGAAACTCATGAGACCACTAATGTAGCTGTGTACGAGGTAAGCTGAGTTTACATCAAATATTCACTAAAGCTTCTTAACATAAGCTGGTGAGTAAGTGAGGAAGGTAAGGGAGATCCTTGTGTAACATAATGTCTGGGCCAGTGACTCAAGATGCTTTATATACAAAATTAACACATTTCAGTGGAAGGAGGTTGACTAAATAAGAACCCTTTATGACTCTATCAATGCAAAAGTTTAATTTCATATAATAATAATATCATGCTTTTGCATTTAGGGCGACTGGGTTTGGCTGAAGAAATTCGAAGAGGGCCACTTCAAGGAAGTAAAACAAAGCACCTCTAGGATTTTCATGAAGGTAGAGCAGCATGTCCAACTTAATGTCACGTAAATGCATATTAATATGCCTCAGGAGACATGTTCTGCTTACTGTGTCTTCAGATTTTTACAGATTTTTATGACAATTTGTGGAAGAGAGTGATCTGAGAGCAAGTTAGGGTTAGAGTCAGAGGACTGCACGTCAAAGTCAGAGTGAACTCTATTGTTGTCTCAGCCCAGTATGGATACACAGAGAGATGAAATGTGCTCTGACACCACTATATATATATATAATACTGTGTTATCAAATGGTACAAATACAAATATAAACTATACAGTGTTATTGTCATGTGTCATTTCAACACAATATTTAGGTGACATGTGCTCTCCTGTGTGACCCAATGATGAATGAGAAAAAAAAACTGAATGTGTAATTCCTGCAAATATTAAGACTGAAAAATGTGTATGATTTTTTGGTCATCTTAACAAACTGCAGCTACTTTTCTCAGATGAAGGACCTGAGAAACGAGAACGTAAATCCGTTCCTGGGCTTCTTTCTGGACTGCTCCATGTTTGCGATGGTGACGGAGCACTGCTCGAGGGGCAGTCTGCAGGACCTGCTGAGGAACGAGGACGTTAAACTAGACTGGATGTTCAAGTCCTCCCTCATGCTCGATCTCATCAAGGTGATAAAAAAAAGTCTTTTAGAAAAGAACCGCTTGCCATTTTTTGAAGGGAAGAAAACAGCAAGAGTTTTATTAAGTGTTTTTAGTTGTTTCTTTATGATTGAATCAAAGTGTTATTTGCATCTGAATCTTTCTAGGGTATAAAATATCTTCACCACAGGGACTTCCCCCACGGCAGGCTAAAATCCCGAAACTGTGTGGTAGACGGCCGTTTTGTCCTCAAGATTACTGATTATGGCTTCAATGAGCTGCTGGAGTCTCAGAAAGCTCCTTTAGAAGAGCCCCCACCTGAAGGTACTGTTTGCTGTGCTGTGTTTTACACTCAATATACTTTATTGAAACAATGCCAGAATCTAAATGTTTCCTTTGTTGTACTTAGATCTGTTTTGGACAGCACCAGAGTTTCTACGCGACCTTGCAAATTCTCGCAAAGGGACATTTAAGGGAGACGTGTACGGTTTTTCTATCATTCTTCAAGAGGTGGTGGTGAGAGGGCCACCGTACTGTATGCTGGGACTGCCACCCGAAGGTGTGTATTCATCACAGAATACTCAAAAAATGAGTTATTTACTTATTTAGTAAGGAGAAGATGGAGATATCTGATTTTGGTTTGGCTGCCACCAAAAGCTGTCTTTCCACTTCAAAGTCAGTTAACAGAGTGTCGGTATAGAGATAAAAGTAATAATAGTTTTGTATTCTGTCATTTGTTTTTAATTCTGCTTAGTGTCAGTTAGTCTCCCGTTTGATTTCTTTCTTGTTTTAGTTTAATGTTCATTAGTTTTAGTGTTAGATCTGTTTTTTAATTATTATTGTATGGAGGGCATGTGTCAGACGCTAGATTTCGGAAAATCCACAGAAGTTTTTGAAAGCATTTGTACGGTCCCCCTGAGAGGCCAAACAGACTGCAACTTAAGAAAACACCAGCAATAAGAAAAACGCTGCAAAAGCACACAAAACACAACGGAAATAGGAAAAAACAAAACACAAATAGTTGCAGTCCTTTTGGCCTCTCAGGGCCACCGTACATTTGATTCACAGTGTCGTTGACCCCCAAAGTCTCAATTAACAATCCCTCAAAGGTTTATCAGGGAAATGTACATACAATTTTATCAAACTAGCAAACAGTAAAATTATATTACCTCTATATTTTTACTTAAGTTAGTTTTCAAAGTTCACAAAACTGTTTCAATTATTTTAAAATTTTTATTTAAGGTTTTATTTAGTTGCATTATTTTTATTTCACTTAATTAAAATGTTTGTTTTACAAACAGCTTTAGTTTTTAGTTTGGCTTTAGGCACCTGTAATAACTTTATTCATCCTGTGTTCTCCAGAGATTATCCGTAAGGTGAAAAAACCTCCTCCCATGTGCCGTCCTACTGTGGCTCCAGACCAGGCTCCGCTTGAATGCATCCAGCTGATGAAGCAGTGCTGGAGCGAACAGCCTGACCGCAGACCGACCTTTGATGAGATCTTTGACCGGGTTTGTTTTTGCAGACGACCTCGTGG
The DNA here is from genome assembly GCF_051167445.1 of Perissodus microlepis. Taxonomy (NCBI): domain Eukaryota; kingdom Metazoa; phylum Chordata; class Actinopteri; order Cichliformes; family Cichlidae; genus Perissodus; species Perissodus microlepis. The sequence continues at coordinate 22,337,108 of NC_140474.1, read as the reverse complement.
CCTCATTTCTTTACTTCATCTAAACTATTTAAAGAGCTCTATACATATTTGTTTAACATGACGCCGTACTTTTTCCAATAGTTCAAGCTAATCAACAAGGGTAAGAAGACCAATATCATCGACTCCATGCTGAGGATGCTGGAGCAGTACAGCTCCAACCTCGAGGATCTCATCAGAGAGAGAACAGAGGAGCTGGAGGTGGAAAAGCAGAGAACAGAGAAGCTGCTGTCTGAAATGCTTCCACCGTCAGTCAACACTCTCACACAATCCTGCCAGCATGAAGTTTGGAAAATAAATGTACCCCTACTCCATGATCATCTCGTTCGTCCTTTTTTTTTTTTCTATTTCTGTCCAGTTCTGTGGCAGAGGCCCTGAAAACTGGTGCCACAGTGGAGCCAGAGTTCTTTGATCAGGTGACAATCTACTTCAGCGACATTGTGGGTTTCACCACCATCTCCTCGCTCAGTGATCCCATTGAGGTGGTCGACCTCCTGAATGACCTCTACTCACTATTCGATGCTGTGCTCTCAAACCATGATGTCTATAAGGTCAGGGAATAATATCGCCTGATAAACACCCAGTTTCAGAGGTTACTGGTCTGAAACCTTTGACTTCCACTTGATTTGCCCTTTCACTGAATAAACTTCTTGATTTGTCCAGGTGGAGACCATCGGTGATGCTTACATGGTAGCATCAGGCCTGCCTAAGAAAAATGGCAACAAGCACGCTGCTGAGATCGCCAACATGTCTTTGAACATCCTCAGTTCAGTGGGAACCTTCCATATGCGACACATGCCGGACGTGCCCGTCAGGATACGAATAGGAATCCACTCAGGTGGGCGTGGCAGTCTTTGGAGTCATTATCAGCCTGACAAGCTTATCAGGTAGAATCCAAAGATGAATGTGCGTCGCTGAAAGAGATTTTAGAACAGGAATCCACATAGTAGTCTGATCGTATTTATTCATTTAGAAACAGTATATGTTGGCTAATGTGGTGCATCGTACAAAATAACACAACAATTAAAAAAACATAACAAGACTATGACACAGGTAAATATACTGTGTAGTAAGTATAAGAGTTGCAGTCTTGGCAGTGGACTTTGCAGTGCTTTGGGCTTGATGCAGAGTCAATGGACAAGCATTAGTTCAGGTAGACACAGGCAGTCACAGCTCATTGCCATGCCAGCCCACATCAGCTGATATCTCATTGTATGCTTGAATTACCCTTTAGCAGGAAATCCACGTCATAGCTTACAACATAACCCCTCCTAACCCTACGCTGTAACCTTCCACACCAATCAGAGGTGCTGCGGGCTGCATCAGCCTGATTAGTAGTTGCATTTCCTTGGAGGTGTGCATCAGGTTAAAGTTACCCCGCAGGGTTAAGAGGCATTTCCGGGTATGTTATTAAGTTATTTGCTGCTAAAACATAACTCAGGCATTATAGTGCATGGTTTAAGCTACTTTAGTTTGCCCACAGTTGCTGCACATCTGCAGTCCACTCCACTGCAACCCACCTCTGGCTCAGCCGCTCAATTTCATGTTTAATCTCTCTCGTATTTGTTGTTATTGATGCATGCTCTGTTATGAGGTGGGACTCTTAATGCTTCTCTCCAAGTGAGGGATGTAAAACTCCTCAGATACTAAAACTTTCCTAATTGAAACCATGGGTTTCACCTTTAAATTAAAACACCACTAGTAACGGACATTTTTCCATGAGTGAATGGAATGATTGGACTTCTGTTGTGTATTTTGCAGGGCCCTGCGTTGCAGGCGTGGTGGGTCTGACTATGCCTCGGTATTGCCTTTTTGGAGACACCGTGAACACTGCCTCTCGTATGGAATCCACTGGCCTGCGTACGTGCGATCTTTGCTGCATCGTTTAGGTTGACTCTGTTGTCTGTATATTGTCTTTATATGCGCTTTATCCTATCCTCAGCTTACAGAATCCATGTAAATATGAGCACAGTGAAGATCCTCCGCTCTCTTAACGATGGTTATAAAATAGAAGTCCGAGGAAAGACAGAGCTAAAGGTAACACTTTGGGAAGGACTTACTTATTTACTAAAAGACCGACTGCACAGCTCTGAGTTGTTCTTTTTGTTGCAGGGTAAAGGTATTGAGGAGACATACTGGCTTGTGGGGAAAACCAACTTTACAAAGCCTTTGCCAAAACCACCAGAGATTAAACCAGGGTAAGAGACCGAGTCTCGCTTTTCATTCGCTCACTGCACCGTCACAACAGCTGAATTTAAAGGGAAATAATGAAATGTGTGCGATTGTCACAATTTGCCATTGAAGTCAGATTCATGAGTCACTTGTAAACATCTTTTTTTTTTCAGATATATTTTCAGAAATGTTGCTTTTCATTAGTGTGATGCACACATGTAACTTGTGTCCTGCCACTCATGCAAACTGCAACTATCCACATGTTGCTTCAGGCAAGACAATCACGGGCTGAACCCTGAGGAGATAGCTGCATACAGGAAAAAGAAAGCAGAGAAAAAGGCTTGACCTTCTTAGTCCATACACAGGAGGTATAGATCTGCATGCCAGCTGGTGTTGTGCTGTAAAGTGCTACCATGATGAGATTGTGCGCATAAATTTCCCTTATAGATTTCTGGATCTCACAAATTGCTTGTGGTCTGGCAGTGCCACATTAATCTTTTGATCTTGTCGTATCTTCTTAAGCAGATTGGGGAAAGCCCTCTTTGTTTAGTGCATTCGTTTTCATTGTGGCTGGCTGGTGGTTTTTTGTTGTTGTTGTTTTTTAATTTACTGTGTTTGTAGCAGCTCTCGTTGTGTTTTTGTGGATCCTAGATCACTCCCTAAAATTGACAACTGCACAAATTACAGCCATGATTTTAACACCTTACTCTGTGTCAACTAGGGACAACTGGCAAGAGATGGTGACAGAGGAGATCAAGACTCATTTCCGCAAAGCCAACAGGCAGGTGGACAAAAAGTTGTGAAGGCAAGGAAGAGAAGGAGAAAAGTGGAGCAAGCAAAACTAGAGGAGAGGAAAGGAGAGGAGAAAGCATCAGGAGGAGTAAGCATCCATCCAAATAGAGACAAAGAGCTGGGAGGGGCGCGCAGAGGACAGAGAGCACCACCCAGCTTCTCACTGTGGCTTAAGGCAGACTTCTTTAAGAGGATTGTCCATCGACCAGCTAATCTGCCTGCAGCCAGCGCAGCAAAACACAACGGTGCTAATGTAATGAGAGTTACCTGCCTACGTACCTGCTGCCAGAATCACGGGGAAGGTGCACCACTCCTTCATGATGGATGCACTCGCTCACTCCTCTCTGCACTCACCGGCCACTGCGTGGTCACCTATTACAGGGCAATCAGAAGCTCACTTGCTGGAAAATTTGAGTGCCCCAAACGCCTATTTCAAAATGAAATGTTATCTTTTTTTTCTGGTGATTTTATCTGTTTTTAGTTTGTTATAAAGCTCATAATATAGTTGTCGAGACTGTTACTTAGCTGTGGCTGAATTCTAAAACTGGTTAGCCATCCAAAGTTTGAGGCAAAAGCTGCTACTGTATGAAAACAACAAGATGAGAGGAAAAAAAGGAAGGGGTCGATCAGTTTTTTTTTTACTGTCTTGAAGCACATGACAAAGTACATTTAAGCCCATGCCTACAGTTTTTTTTCTTGAAATATTTAACAAGTATAAATAAGGAAAAGTATGACTCATTTTTATTTCTGTCATGAGAAGGAAAATGGCCACTTCCTTTAGTGAAACATGTCACTGTTTCTAATGTGCTCGGTGTCATTTTAGTATCTATTGTCAGCACTCAAAACTCTAGTTAAATGAATCCACCTTAATGTTCTGTTTCTGATGAGGTGCTCAGTAAGACGATACAAATAAGATACAAAAATCAATAACAGACCCAGTGAAAAATTCTCAATGATCTCAGACATTTTAAACCTGTAAAGCCTGAATAATGAAAAACATCAATAAATAAAACTGGAGAGATTATTCAACCTTCTGACGAATTAATAGAAGACATTGAATATCAGTTTGCATATACGAGCTTTAATTTGTATCACGTTTAATACATAAGGCGTTTTTGTATGTGTGTCGACTGTATATTCATCAGGCTTTACGGGGAAAAAAATCAAAAATGTAGAGAAAACATTATGTTTTTATTCACATCAACCAAAATTCCAACCAAACTGTTATTATTATTTAATTATTATTAACACACATGAATTTGTAATCGTGTGTCAAGTGTCGCATGGTTTCTTTAAAAGATAATGGTCCCACGTATATAACTTACACATATATATCCAGGACAGCAAGGAGTAACAGATGAACAGCACCACCTTCCGGTTCAAATTAAATTAGCAAGTAAATACAATTTTATATATATATATATATATATATATATATATATATATATATATATATATATATATATATATATATATAGTGCTTGTCACAGACATAAGAGCTAGAAAGCCCTGTACAAGAATTAAAACACAAAATTTTCACAAAAAAATTTGGGAATGAGCGCTGAGCAGATTTTGGGTTTTTTTTGTGTTTGTTTTGTTTTTAACCTCTTATTTACTTCTTTTTAGATTAAAAAAAAAGTAATACAGCAATGCAAGAAATGTCCCTGTGCACTGTAGTTTCATTGCGGATTGCATAAGGGAAAACCTTTACAAAGTAAAAAACTGAAATAGATACAAAATGTCGTTTAGTAGAAACGTACCTCTTTTTGATGCATGTTTTGGACTCAGCCCTAAGTATGAAGTAATCTTATATTCACGCGCTGAACAATGAAACATATTTTAGCCGATTATAAATTTTGCAAATTCTCCCACTGATCACATCATGTTATTTTTGCAAATAGAAGAAGCATTATTCATGGTCAGTATACAAATCAACAGCTAAGTCAGTCAGCAATATATTGTAATGTATATTGTGTAACTTATATGATGTTTATTTGTCTTGTATATTATGTAACTGTAATGCAATGTGTAAGATCTGTGTAAATATAAAGTATCTAAATCACTCATTTGTAACACCTTAAAAAGCTTGCTCTCTCTTATTCTCAGCAACCACAAGGTGGCGGCATGCTTCTCTCACAATGAGATTACGTCCTCTCGTATGAGAGGTTCTGGTGATTTTTAGTGTAGCATTCTTTATTTTTATTTCTGTCCCAATGCGTATTTGACGTGCATGAAACAAAAGCCCTACAGGAATACTGAGAGTCTATGAGGCGCTCATTTATAGATGTTTATTCTTTTGTCAGTGTGCTGTTGTCTTGCAGCTACATCCTGCTATGCGCAAACATCTGGAGATTAGATTTCCCACTCACCATGAGAAACCTGCACTCCAGTTTTTAAACAATGTAGAGTCTGCATTGTCAGGAAGATCCCGACAAAAGATCCCACTGGTGTTATTATTTAGGCTAGTAGTGTTTGGAGAAATGGTGCACCAAATTCCCTTGAGGGTTATCACTGCATTCCAGACCTGGGAAGACTGTTTGACCTTCAGCCAGCTGGAAAGATTGTTATCCTTTAGAGATGTTAACACTAGCGTGCACACATTCTCCAGTTCAGCTCCCTATAGCACTCTGTCATCCGTATTTGAATGGCATTCACGTGGTATTCATTCAGGAGATTCTCAACAAAGACAAGAGCCACGCACAAATATGTTCTTGTCATTTTTTTTTATTGAAAAAGGTCCACATTAATCACATAAATCACACAATTCCAACAGATTCTTTGTGGAAAATACCTACAGCAAGAAAACGACACAGAAGATGGTTTGCAACTTAAATTAAGCACCAGACGTTTTGCCACCTTTCCCCTGCAAGCTCAGCTCGCGCAGGGGAACAGTTCAGTGCAGGCTGGAGGCAAAATGAGAGGGGGAATGAGATGGCACTGTAAAACAGCTTGTGCATCGATCTTTTTTCTCTTTAAACATTAAAGATATTGCAAAAAAAACAAAAACGCACACACAGGTCGTAGCCGAACACACGCAGGCAAAAACAGGATGTGAAAGAGGACTCGTACTTAATATAAGCATGCTGTCTGCTGTGCCGACTGCTGTTTGTTTGTGGAAGTCTTAAAAAAGGCACATTTTTTTTAGATTATTCAAACCAGCATGTTCTTAAGACGAAGCCATGTAAACAGATTTGTTCCCTGGGAAAGTCGAATGTTTCTAAGCTCGGATATTCAGTCCACAGATTGACAATTGGAATGTGCTACTAAGGTGACAATCATACCAAAAACAAAACATGCTTGCACATAAAATCACACACGATTACACACGTGCACAGTTTCCTGCCATAATTTCTCAAATAATAAAGCTACCCACCACGATTTATAACTTTAAACATTATAGCTCATCACGCATTTTGTCCCCTTTAGGTTTAACCACTCTGCCGATGTACAGGATGGAGTTGGTCTTGTTGTCCTTTACCAGGAAAATGAAGGGGTGATCTACGTAGAAGAGTTTGGGGTTCCTCAGCTTCTCAGTACCAAAGATGCTTGTGTCGTATGGGTTTCCTTCGATGTCAAGCTCCAGGGCTGATGCGTGGAAGACGCTGGAAAGGTAGAGATCCTTCTTTCCAGAGATGTTGGACAGGTCAGCCTTGGCTTTGTCCACAGCTTCTGTCAGGCCCAGCTCAGCCAGGTGTTTCTGCAAAACACAGATGAAGTTGCTCAGCGCTCTGGGTTCACAGTAATATTTTCTAACACTCCTAAAGTTACACTGCATTTGAGCCATCCAGTGTGCAAACATTTACCTGCAGGTTGTGGCTGACTTCCACTGAGATCTTAGGCAGGGAGATGGCTACGGCTCTGTTCTCCATCTTGCTGAGCCATGTGTCCACCTGCTTCCTTGTCAAGAGCTTCTCCAGGCGCTCCAGGGGCTCCAGGTGATAGGGCATGATAAGGATCATGGAGGCTTGTTTCTGGCCCAGAAGCATGTTCAGCACAAAGACTTTATTTTCTGTGTCCTCGTAGAAATCATAAAGACCTGAGAGAGGGGCAGACAAAGATCTTATCACGTTTGTGTACTTGAAGGCAGGGTGGCTTATCGGCTTCTGGAGACATAATAAGATCAAAAAGGAAGATGAGAGAGAAACTCACCTGTGCGGTGCATCATGGGAACTCCGACAGTAAATGAGCGACTAACCAGGAAACCACGGGTGTCCACCATTTTATCGTGGAATTTCTCCTCCCAGTGAGCTGTGAGGGGGAAAAAAGACACGAGGTCACAACTCTGCACAGGCGTCTGGCCTCACAAAGAGCTTCAGTCAGGCGTTAACGCCATACTCACGCTTGAAGAACATGGCGTTGACGATCATGGCTCCGTCTGGGTTTTGCACGTCCTTGGTGACCTCAGGCAGCTTGCCGCCTGTGGACTTGGCCGCCCACTCGTTGATGGAGTTCACTGCGCTCCTCTTGTCCCTGAAATTGATTTTGGAGTGGTCGTAGTTGTAGTGCTTCTTGCTGTTCTTCACAAACTCGTCAGCGAAGGACACAGAGCTGGGGCCGTAGAGGCGGTTGTTGATTTTCCAGGTGGTGTTGCGTGTCTTGGCGTTGCTCACCTGAGAAGAAGTGGCACATGTACGCCATTAATTTGTGATATAAGGACAGCTCGGAGTCTATGGCCTGTGGTGATGATGGTGGAATTATGAAACAAGGGAAGCTCCTTACCTCAGTGAGGAGCTCTGACAGGCCTGCGTGCAGATGCTCATCCTTGAGTTTGTCAGCGCTGAGGACTGTTTTCACCTGGGAGGCAGTGGAGGCTTTGCCACCAAGAGCCACCAGCCCCAGAGAGGAGGCCACCACCACAGGAGAAATGATGATGTTCTCTGTGTCTTTCTCCTTTGCCATGGTGTGGTACAGGCTAAAGTGAAATTTGAAAAAATGCATATATTTATATATAAATACAGAGAATATTACTTTACGTTACAAGTGCGCCAGAATCAATAATATACAAACCTGAAGGCCAAGTTGGTGCTTTTATCAGCCAGCGTGGTGGCGTGGGTGCTCAGCTTCACATCCTCTGCAGAGGCCACCAAGGCCAGCAGACAAAGGCCTACAATGTTAGTCATCCACATCCTGTCTGTCTCCAACAGCAGCTGCACTCTGTGAAGAGGAAGCAAAGAGAACAATGATGACATTATTCCTTAAAAAGAAGAAAAAGAAAAAGAAAAAGAAAAAGAAGAGCATGTTTGTGATATTCAAAAATGTATTCATTTATTAAAATATATCTCAGAAAGAAAATGCCAGGGAGCCGACTACACTTGGGCTGTCGAGCTGTGGAGGAAGGGCAGAGTTGACCCAGCCCACTCAGGAGCTCTGGAATGTCCCGAGTTTGAGGGAGACATGTTTCGTGCCACGTCAGCAGCGACCGCCGCCTGAGCTGAACAGCTGAAACTCGACGTTTACTTGGATTGAGCTGGATCTCGCTTCTCCGGACACATTTTAAGTGATACAAATGGTTAATAGTGTCTCCTCAGATGCGAGGATCAGAAATCCCTTTGCCACAGTCTTGCGAGACATACAGTGCAGACTTTTTTCATGTTGCCTGCAGAGAAAGAAAAGGGCGTATGCCTGTAGGCTGCACCCCATCTCTGGTTCAAACAATGGGCTGAATGCGCAGCCTCGGGCTCTGAATAACCAGCTGCACTGGCATACTGTTTCTCATGCAGACTCATACTGCATCTGTTCCTCTGTGATTGCATGTTTGTGATACCTTGAGATGTTTTCATTTCTGCGATTTTCATTCTGAAAGACAAGAGGTGTATGTAGTAATCTCTGTGGAGCAGGCAGTGAGAACATATAGGCAGATTCTCATGGAGAGAAACTCTATGCAAAGTACAGTCTAACGTCTCTGTTCTAGTTTCAAGTTTTCAACCACTAGAATTTAAACATTAAATATTAAGCTGCCAATCTAGTCAACCCACCACTCATTCAAGATGAGGCACTTTTCACTGTTTGTTTCCCGACCCTGGAGGGGGAAAAATGCTTTGATCCAATGAGCTTTGCCACAGTCAAAGTGATACTCTTCCTAGTGGAAAGACAAAGCTAAACTGGGTGCAGGCATGCTACTTTCCTGCAAACCTTTTTTTTTTATTTGTTTGAACTGAATGCATTTAAACTGTTGTCAAAGTTCTGACATGGAAGCAGCAGAAAGCCTGCGCCACCCTGCCAGCTGCATGACAACTTTCAGCTCTCATAACAGGTCAGGATTTGTTCCCTACTGGAAACAGAAGAAATACAAGAAGTATTCTCTGACAGACAGAGGAATCTCAGCTGCAGCTTTCAAACTGGGTAAAATGGAGGGTAGCTGAACTGCAGCTGTAACACATGAAAACAAAGCAGTTCATTCAGTCGCCGCATTCCTCCCTGCGAAACAAAGACCGTTATCTTCTGATCCTTACCTGGCACAGATTATCGCAGGGTTGCTTCTCCGAGCTGTGTCCGGTGGATAGTGTGGCTGTGACAGACTTTCCTGGCTCTATATATCCTAAAAGAGAATTTTCTAGAAGTTGGGAATGGGATATTCAAATGAGGGTGTCTGTGTTTCCTCAGGAAGCTGGGAGCTGGGACGTCCCCTCTTGAAATCACAGGGTGGGATGAAAGCTGTGCCGACTGAAGTAAGTGCTGGTCCTGGATCAGCGTTAAAACTTTCCCACAAAAGGCTCCTGACTAGAAAATCTGAATCCTGTACAGTCTTAAGTTTCTGCCTCAGTCTCCTCTGTTTTTAACACTGCTTGCTGACTCAATCTTAAATGGTTTCATCACATGATTGGAGATAAAGATTAAGCTGCCACTGACTGTGAATTAAATTATTGTTTTGCATGCATATAAATACAGTGTTAAAGTTCTTTTTGCACTCTTGGCATTTGTGTGTATGAGCTTCTCTTGAAGTATGGAACACCACCATGCATCAAAACAGTCTCAGCAGGCAGGATGTTACTCAGTAAGCATTTTTACTCCAGACGTTTTCAGAATAAAAGCTGTAACTTGTTCCCTGGCTGTTGTTAAGCTGCTGCTTAACTTCACATGGAAACATCCAGAAAGTTTCATGCAGCAGTATTCATGCCTCCCCAGAAGTTGCAGGAGCCTCAGCCCTACCCCCACACCCACACTGCTAGGTCTGTCCAACTCAGCTGCTGATTGCAGGGTAGTTACTAAACGATGGGGGTTGTCTGGAAGACCACTGATGTTTAAAAAAAAAAAAAAGCAGGATCTGCTTTCTTCGGAAAGAAAAGTTTCATAAAACTGCTGAGCCTGTTCTTTAGCACACAGATTAATGTTATTGTCTGTATTGTGATCTCAAAATCGCACATTTACATTCACAGGATTATCTGTCTCCTGTTTCATCTCTGAGGAATATACAGAACTGAAACCTGCCTCCAGTACAAAGAAAGACATTTCATGCTATAGCTTTACTTATGCAGATAATAAAATATTGATCTGGGTGTCTGACACTGCAGGACTAGGTGTTCTCCAACTAAAGTATTTCCATCTATCTCTTGACCCCCCCCCCTCCCAGTGCTTTTCTTTTACTGCTCTCTGCAAATTGCCTTGACATGCCAGCTGATGAGTGGCTTGACTTTTTTAGTGATGTGTTGGGGGAGGCATCTAGAACTTTCTATGAAATTTTGAGGGACAAAAAAGTCCACAACCCACTCATAGCCATGTTTAGAACTCACACGTACCTGAAGCTGAGTTACATACATGACTACCCAACAAATGAGCTCATTAACAGTTTTTACAACCCACCCACCCCCATGTTTGTTTGTCCTTCTGAAGGCCCAGGAGTGACAGTTTACACTGAGATTCCTCAGCATGTGCAGACTCGAGTTCAACCAGAGGCCAATTAATCAAGACTAAATCATTAAGATAAAAATGCTTTTACTCTCTGCCTTGTGTGATATAAAGGGACATGCATAAGAAATGATGTGGGAAGGAAACAGTTACCTGCTGTTCCCCTCACAGTGCCTCATTTGTGTGGTCTAAATATACACCACGTGTGTGTACGTGTCTGTGTGAGCATGCAGAAGCTTCCAGAGCTTTTCCCAACCAACATCAAACACACAACTGAATAACTGTGACATAGTCACGTTCACCAGATAGAAGATGCCTAACCGCAACTTGATGCAAATTTTCACCATTAGAAAATTAAAAGACCATCTGCAGATTGCGTTTTATAAAAGTAAGCAAAAGTCAGGATGCAGGCACGCGCCAGACACGTTTTCTTTCCAGCAGAATCAGATGCAAGGGTGGGAATAGTCTTCAGAGGGTGGAGCAACTCTTACATAACTTCAGGGAAGAATTGCTATTCGAGGACAAGGAGCCTATGCAACATCTGGACGTCATTGCACCAGCCTCAGCATCAGCAACGACGGCAACTTCTTTGCTTTCTGGAGTTTCTTCAGTAAACTCTTCTCTTGGATAATGCATTATGAGTATGGCTCACTTTTACTGACAAGATTTTAACAGTGTTAGTCCAGGCAGTGTGAGGTAATAATTCTTTTTTTATGCGCTACAATTCAATTCAACCAATTCAAATGTAATGTGCTGTTTGTGCAGCTGCTCTGCTGTTAAGCTTAAAGACAGATATATATATATATATATATATATATATATATATGTATGGAGGTTGTGAACAGAGTTCAGTCTCTTCAGTCACTCCTGACAGCTGTGTTAGTTTATCAAACAACACAAAACCTAAGAGAGGCTTTCTCAATGGTGAGCTTCCTGTTTATCTTTTTAAGATATATGCCTGTTTGGTTTCCTCCAAACGTACTTAATAGGGCCTGAAAATCTGTTTATGGATTCCAATATATACTCCATCCAGGTGGATTAGAGAGAAGAGGAACCTTTTTGTTAAAAAAAAAAAAAGTAATTTACCTGAGAAAAGTAAAAATGCATAAAAAGTTTTCTGCATGATTCAAAGTTCCCACATCAAAGTATAAAGTTTTAAACAATTTCAAGATGATATCCACACAAACTACTAAAGGTAGGAGGAGAAACACAAAGTTGTCAGTGAAGAACTTAAAGCACAGCTGCAAGAAGATGACGCAAGACCAAAGAAATGTTTCAGCTCGACTGTATGATGTAACTGTGACGGGCCTAAGCTCACGGTCAGTATCAATGGTTGGGCCTGCTTTTTACATTCTCCTTCTCAGGTCCAGGTTCCTCACATCTAATAAAGGACTTCATCTGCTTGGTAGTCTCTATAAGCTGAAATGTCCTTTGTCTTTTGAGCAGTTTTGTTCTTGGTCAGATTTACAACTGTAAAATGGAGTGCTTTTTACAGCTTTTTACAGTAAACACCTATCACACATCTTACTGTTGGTATCTTAGTATCATGTTACAGAATTAAGTTAAACACAAATACATTTGATGGTGTGCGTGTATCTTTACATAAATATATTCATAGATATATTCATCATTTCTGGATCCAACTTTTTTTTTGGTACAAACAATAATCAAACCTTCAGTTAATGTATAAAATTTGTCAATCAGCCAGTTTAGTCCACTTTTATAAAAATACATATAGGCTTTTTAATCGGTCCTTGGTTTGTAAGTCTGAAATGACTCATATTAATGACAGATAAAAATTTTTTGCAATCGAATGCTAAATGAGAAAATGATTTAATGATTTTTAAGTAAACTCGAGAGTTACATGAGCTTTTAACTCACCCTGATCTAGAAGTTAAACTTCAGAGCCATCCCCCGATCACTGTAAACTTTTAAAATGATCCACCTGTTCAGCTGCATTAACACTAGAATTACAGACCCTTTTTTTCCTGGTGCAAGTCCAGGAAAAAAAAAAAAAAAAAAAAAAAAAAAAAAATATATATATATATATATATATATATATATATATATATATATATATATATATATATATATATATATATAGTGGCTTGCAAAAGTATTCGGCCCCCTTGAACTTTCACACATTTTGTCACATTACAGCCACAAACATGAATCAATTTTATTGGAATTCCACGTGAAAGACCAATACAAAGTGGTGTACACGTGAGAAGTGGAACGAAAATCATACATGATTCCAAACATTTTTTACAAATAAATAACTGCAAAGTGGGGTGTGCGTAATTATTCACAAATCCCAAGATCACAAATCTTCCACTGCAGCACGTTGACAAAAGTTGTTGTTGGAGCTGGAAGTGAAGGGAGGGTGAACACAAATATCTTCCTGTAGATCTTCACATATATATTATGTGTCTGACAACTCTTTTTAAAAAAAAAAAAAAAAAAAAAGCTGCCTGTCAGCACACCAGACTGGCCTAACTTTAACCTGTAGCAAAAGCCAATACAGGTGCAGGTTTAATACAGGCTATCTGGGACTGTTTAACACTAGATTTACTGAGCCTTTTTTTTCCTGGTGCAAGTCCCTACTACTAGATTACCCTGCACAAATTTGCATAAATCCCCTGAACCTACCGGTAAGACCTAGAATTACTGACTTTTTTATTTTCTGGTGGAAGTCCCGAGGTGTTAATCACCCCTGCTGAAATTTTCACAGGTCATCAGCTCGATTCTCCTCCTGTTTTTGTTGTGCAAACCAACCATTATCTTTGAGGCCTGGAACATTTGCATTTGTTCACTCAGAGTAGCTCAGATCCAAGGCAAGAGAAAAATATGTGTTACAACCCTACAATGGAGCTGAAGGCCTCTCAGCAGGGTGCTAGGAGGTGTTAGGTTCAGGGAATTTACGCAAATTTACGCAGGGTTAGTAAATGTAGTAGTAGGGACTTACAGCAGGAAAAAAAGGCTCAGTAATTCTAGTGCTAGCACCCCGCTGAGATTTTCACAGGCCTTCAGCTCCATTGTTCTCCTGCTTTTGTTGTGCAAAACACCCTCCCCCAACCAGGAGAGATTTGTGTATGTGTAGGAGTGGCATTGCCTGACTACAGCACAGTGCTGTGCATAAAAGCAGACCGACCAGGAGGGAGAATCTTTTCTTCTTCGCATTTCTGAGAACGCACATCAGGATGGCCTCCGTATCACTGCCACGCAGGAAGAACCTCTCCGCACAACAGGCTTGGGCCTTGCTTCAGGAAATGGACGAAGCAGATTCTGATGGAGGAGAGGTTTCATTTGTCCAGCAGGCCACTGATACCTCCTCAGAAGAATCTGAAAAGGAGACGGAAGAACCCAACATGCCTCCTTGGAAGAGGCCCCGTGGTACTGGGAAGCCCTGTCTGAGCCAGACGGCAAAAGAAGGCACTGCATGGGTAGAGGAGGACATTGGAATGCCCAGTGCAGGAGCAAATCGCTCGTGCTTCACTGCGCAAGCTGGACCCACAGAGTCTGCTAAGGTTTGTCATTGCCATATTACATATGATATTTATATAAACCCATTTAGAGTGAGGTTCATGTAAATTTACCATTCTCTATTTGTTTATCTTCCGACAGCGTAAAATTACAAGTGTGCTCCAAAGCTTCCTTTGCCTGTTAGACGTGGGAATGCTGCACACCATCAGAGAGTGTACGGTACATCAAGCCCGCAGAACAGAGCCGGACTGGAATTTGTCAGTTCATGAACTGATGGCATTCATTTCAATTCTGTTTGTAAGAGCAATCATGTGTCCCGTTGGTGCCATTGTGGATTGCTGGTCAGAAAGATTTCTGGTGCCAGTAATCAAAGAGACAATGCCCCGAGATAGATTCATTTCAATTATGCAACACCTTCGATTTGATGACAAGGACACGCGGGCAGAACGGGTGAAAACAGACAAATTTGCGGCGATCTCTGACATCTGGACACGCTTCAACGAGAACTGTGCTAAGAGTTTCACTCCAGGAGAACACATGACCATAGATGAACAGCTGTTCCCTACCAAGGTTCGTTGTCCATTCACACAGTATATTGCAACCAAGCCAGACAAATTTGGGATCAAGTTCTGGATGGCCACAGACTTGGACACCAAATATGTCTGCAGTGCATCTCCTTACTTGGGAAAGGACCCCAGTCGTCAGAAGGGAGAGAGGCTGGCAGAGAACGTGGTCATGAAACTGATGGAGCCGTTTTTGGATGATGGGAGAAACGTCACAACGGACAATTTCTTTACTTCACTGTCACTGTCGCACAGACTGCTGCAGCGCAAAACAACGTTACTGGGCACGGTGAATAAAGTCCGGCGTGAACTTTCTCAACTTGTGCGGATGTATTCCGTAAGAGCAGCAACACGCAGGTGGCCAGTAGCAGTTTTCTACAATATGCTGGACCTGGCGGCGGAGAATGCCTACATTTTGTACAAGGCATGTACAGGGTGGACAGGCAAAAGAAGATTGTTTCTGAGTCTTCTAGCTCAGGAACTTCGTTGCCGATTCATGCAGCACAAGGAAATATTAGCACAGGCTGCTGAAGCTGCTGCAGCTGCTGTGCCAGGGACTGGAAAGACAACGCAGTGCCAGGTGCAAGAGAGCTGCAACAGGAATCGCAGCAGGTTTACCTGTGCAACATGTCAGAAATTCACCTGTGCCAAATGCAGGGATGATGAACACTGGGTCTGCAAACGCTGTAAAGTTTGAAACACTTTGAAATAAAACAGACTTGTATACCCATATATTGTGAATGTGTGTCTTTTGTATCGATATGGAAGGAATTTCTGAAGGTTGTAACACAGAGGTTTGGCCTGGCTTGGATCTGAGCAACTCTGAGTGAGCAAATGCAAATGTGCCAGGCCTCAAGGATAATGGGCGGTTTGCACAACAAAAGCTGGAGGAGAAACGAGCTGACGACCTGTGAAAATCTCAGCAGGGGTGATTAACACTTCGGGACTTCCACCAGAAAATAAAAAAGCCAGTAATTCTAGTAGGTCAAATTCAAATTCAAATTTTATTTGTCACACACACAACCATACACACATGAGGTGAAATGCTTGTAGCTGTGCAATGCAATGCCCGACCATTAAATGACAGTGGTTTTACAGTATTTACAATTTACAGGTTATACAAAATTTACAGATTTAACTTAGAAATTTACAGTAAAAAAATGTGCAAATAGCAGAAAGAGATTATAAATTATAGGAAGTGTGCATGAAGAAAAACCAGAGTGCGTGTGGTGATGTGATGTGTGTGAGAGTCCAGTCTTATAGTGATCTGATGTGTGTGAGAGTCCAGTCTTATAGTGATGTGATGTGTGTGGGAGAGTCCAGTCCTACACCTGGTTCAGGGCCCGAATAGCCTGGGGGAAGAAGCTCCTCCTCATTCTCTCTGTTTTGGCCTTAAGGGAGCGGAAGCGCTTCCCAGACCTCAACAGTGAGAAAAGTCCATTGTTGGGATGGGAGAGGTCCATCATAATCTTCCTAGCTTTGGTCTTGCACTGCTTGGTGTAGATGGACAGCAGGTCAGGGAGCTCTGATTGAATGATGCGTTCGGCTGAGTGCACCACTCTTTGCAGATCTCGTCTGTCCTGCTTGGTGCTGTTCCCAAACCAGGTGCAGATGTTTGCCGTCAGGATGCTCTCGATGGTGCAGGAGTAAAAGTTCTTGAGCACCTTCAGTGGCAGATGGAAGTCTCTAAGTCTTCTGAGGAAGAAGAGACGCTGACGGGCTTTCTTAACCAGGGTGTTGATGTGACAGGACCATGACAGGTCCTGAGTGATGTGGACACCCAGGTATCGGAAACTGTCCACTCTCTCCACTGGCGTGCCACTGATGATGAGGGGCTTGTAATTCCTCGCCTGCTTTGTAGTGAAGTCCACGATTAGCTCCTTAGTCTTGCTGACGTTTAGGAGGAGGTTATTCTCCTGGCACCAGGTCTCCAGGTTCCTAATCTCCTCCAGGTAGGCCGTCTCAATGTTGTCGGAGATCAGGCCCACAACAACAGTGTTGTCAGCAAACTTGACAATGGAGGTGGTGTCTGATGTGGCTACACAGTCATAAGTGTACAGTGAGTACAGCAGGGGGCTTAAAACACAGCCCTGAGGCGCTCCAGTGCTGAGTGAGATGGAGGGGGAGACTTGTTTTCCCACCCTCACTGATTGGGGTCTGTCTGTGAGGAAGTTGAGGATCCACTGACACAGTGATGAGCTGAGTCCTACATCTGCCAACTTGGTGAAAAGCTTAGAGGGAATTATTGTGTTGAATGCTGAACTGTAGTCCACGAACAGCATCCTAACATAATCCCCTCTGCCAGTGTCCAGGTGACTCAGGGATGTGTGGAGCAGGTGAGATATGGCATCGTCTGTGGAACGATTAGTCCGGTGAGCAAACTGAAGTGAGTCGATGGTGGCAGGAAGTGAAGAGGTGTTGGGTTTAGGGAAGTTAGCAAATTTGCACAGGTTTAGTAAATCTAGTGTTAACCCTTTCACCAGAGATGGGCAGTAACGCGTTTCTTGTAACGGGTTACTGCCCATCTCTGGTGAAAGGGTTAACGTTTTTCGAGCAACGAGTAAAGTAAGGGATTACTATTGCAAAAAAGGTAATTAGATTAATGTTACTTTCCCGTAAACACACTGCGTTACTAAAACCGTAATTTTGAGTGTCTCATGACAATGATGTAAGCTTGTGCGACATTTGTGGCAACAGCTGTGTGCAGATCAAAAATGGATAATATAACGAGTGCGGGAGAAAGTATGACCATGCAGCGTTTAAAGCGTGGAAGTACTGACCTTACTTCCACGCTTACTTCCACTTTTCCATAAAAAGTGACAAAAACATTAGCGTCCGCTGTTCACTGCGTGGGAAGAAAAGGTATTTTTACAGCGAAAAAAACCCGAGCAAGAGTACGCTGCCACGAATGGGAAATTCACAGAGAAACTGCCGTATCCTTCCACTCAGACCTTCCCAAAGTGTGGGGCCCGCCCCCTATGGGGGGCGCAGAGCCATTGCAGGGGGGGGCGCGGTATGAAAGGGGGGGGGACAAAACGCTTGGGCACTGCTAGCACAGGGCGCCCACAGAAACGCAAAGCAGGAGATGAAGCATCGCTGAATATGTTTCCAAACCAACTTCATTCTAAGCCAAAGACTAGAAAATATGGTGAAGCATATCTGCCCTTTGGTTTCACCTGCACAAGTGCCAAGGTAGGTCTCCCCTGCAGAATTGGTTTTCCCTGTGTTGGGAGCAGCGCTGGGCTGTTCAAATCATGGACAAACAGTATCCCACAGTTGTTTATGTTTTTAAACCCATTTTGCACAGAGAGGCACTTTTTGAAAAATGCATTGATAGCAATGTTGAATATTATTACACATGAAAAAAAACAACTACACGTAAAATAATCACACCGTGACGCCTCTGCCTTTCTAAATGGAGGGACAGTAACTGCGTGTATATGTAAGCGTGTAAAACCTGAAGATAGTCAGATTAACAGTATTTTGTCTCTGTCTGCCATTCTGCAATTCATCTCATGCAAACAATAACGTGGCGCACAGCATGACGTGAAAAAAGGCACATACCTTTGACCTTGCATGAGGAAGTCTGCATTCCTCGTCCACACGTAAACACAAAAAAGGAGTTTTAAAAAATCTCAGTTTTCGGTGATTCGAAAGCGTAACAGAGTTAGTAGTTTATTTTATTACTACCTGTAATTTATTGCAGATTACTTGTATTTGCTTAATTGTTTACTAAATGTTTGAGGTGTGAAAGAAACCGCAATGGAGCAAAATATGAGTGTGTGTGGTTGGAGGATGTGTTTGTGCACGTGCGAGAAGGGGGGGCGCGAACATTTTTCTTGTAAAACAAAGGGCGGCCTAGCAAAAACAGTTTGGGAACCACTGCTTCCACTGACCACTGCGGCACACCTGCACCAGGGCAAACCTCCGCCTGCCCCACTCCTGCTATACAGGTGAAAAAAGAGCAACAAGACCGCTGAGTGTTTGATTTTATTTATTTTCTGCTGTGTTTTACGTGCATCTATTTGAAAGAGTGAGTGTAAACACAAAAAACTATTTTATTTTATGTTCTGGAATATGCAGAAAATAGGTTTAAATGTTAAACAAATTTCTTCCAGTCAGAGAATGTTGCATATAATTAAATGTTTGCTTGATGTATAAAGTTAAAAGATTAAAACAAATAAAACAAGTTTTAAAAAGAGACTTTTCCATTTGATTACATTTTATATGATGGATTACGCAGAAAAAATAGAATTGGGCTGAAAGATCTATCGCTTTATTACCTATTTAGGGGATAAATCATGTTTAAAAAAAGTAACTAAGTAACTAATTACTTTTGAAAATAAGTAATCAGTAAAGCAGCGGGATTACTTTTTCGGGAAGTAATCAGTAATTAGTTACTGATTACTTTTTTCAAGTAACTTGACCAACACGGATGGTCACTACAGTGGACAGCTATTCAGGCTGTTTTCTTGTATTTGTGTCAGCGTTGATGGTATACTTGCATGCTTTGGTGGCATATGAGGTACATTCTATTAAAAAGTTGAGTTTCATGATGTGACTGTGTATCCACTATTGTTTTAAGGCTTTACAGTCATAATTGGTGATGATCCCAACCCAAGTTCCAAACATTAACCCTAAATTCGTAAATTCCTTTTCAAACAAGCAAACAGAAAGAATTTTTTTGTGGGGAAACAGAATACATATCCTATAGGGTTAAAATTTAGGGCTAAGGTCATCACCAGTCATGGCTTTCTCTTCAGAGGGCCTATATAGCATGAATATGCCCCCTGGTGGGACAAATGGAATGCTCCCTTAAAACATGACCGTTTTGTTTTGTGTGTTATTGTTTTTTACTGTAATAAAAGTAGGAGATTATTTTCAGGTTTCAATTCTTTCTGGAGAAATTACTTTAAATTATTTAAAAAATCTTTTTCTTAAAATAAAGGCAATGTACTGAATTGCAATAAAGCTATTGCACTTGGGCACTACGGACATTAAAAGAAGATTTGCACAGAGCCATATCCCTTCCCCCCAAGACATGAAGCAGGCATGAAGGAGATCTGGTCCCCAGACATCTAGAGGCCCCCCAGAGCACAAGGAGGAGAATTGAGGGCCCCCCACACCCCAGAAGGGACCCAGCCAAGCCACGTGGGCGAGGCCCTGTCAAGCAGCCACTGAGAGTGAGCAATACATACCTGGGCATCCATCCCCAGACACAGAGAACCACCAATACAATGACAGGTGGGGGCATCAGCCACCGGCATGGAGTGTGGTGGGGAGAGATAGGCCCCCATACCTGGGGGTGGGGGCTGAGATGTACTGAGAGAGGTGCAGTCTAAGACCCAACCTGACGCATAGACCCAGACAAACAGGCACACACAGACACAGAGATCCATTCCCACTCTCATGCACACATCCTGGAGCCAGCCACTGACCCTGGTAGGCACCCCTGTTCCCCGAAATCCAACAAGGCGAGGGAGGCCGGGCCCATCCAGAATGGGGCCCACAGAAGCAGCACCGCCAAGCCCTACAGAGCTTGGGGTGGCCCACCTGACCCCATTGCAGAGGAAAAAACACCCACCCCAACATTAAGTGAACTCCCACACTACATAAGACAACAGACACCCAGGATGAGTTCATCTTCCATCTGTTAGCCACAACCCACATCCCCGGGCGACAAACCAACCAGGACCCAAGCCCCCAAGGCCCAGCCAGCCCAGCCACTGGCAATCATTTCAAATTTGAAACAAATGCTAATCAGACCCACAGACAAAATGTGTGATGTGAATCAACAACCACTAGATGGCGTAAAAACACAACTTACTACATGACACCATCACACCACTGCAGTTTTTGGCAGCATCCTCAGAAATAAATTGCCAAAGCTGTAGTTATTGTTATATTTAACTTTTGCCTCTTTTATGCATTTTAATTCATGGGCCAGTTTTTGGAAGTGCTACTGATCTTAACAATAAAACAATAAAACCATTGGGGGTTTTATTGTTAGATCATTTTAAAATGATGTAACTGTTAAATCAAAGCCCCATCATCTCATATATTATATCTTTAAGAAAATGGGTATATTCTTACCCAGAACTGCCAAAGGTAACATAATTTGTTTGGCATGTCTGTGCAGAGCAGTGGGGGAACCGCAGGGTGATGCTCAGAGCAGAGCAGCCATACCGCAACCATATCTCAAACATGTATCTCATGAAAGGTATCAAGTTGTTTTGAGCCAGAATGAACATTTAGCCTATGTACAATACAATAAGGCAGGGTCATAAAGATACTTGCAAAACAGGTTATTTTTAACTTCATAACTCATCTTTATTAAAGCCTATTTATCAATATAACCAAAAATGTTGGAGATTGCAAAAGCACTGGCACTCACGTTTTGGTAGGTGATCAGTTCGGAACAACACCAGGCTGTGGACACACTTTTACTGTCATATTTTTACTGTAATTTAATTATTAAAATGTCTTCCTTATTTATTTATTTACTTATTTATTTTGTTAGTTATTTGTTGCCAATGTGAAGCCATTAAAAAAACCTAAGCTCTGTTTTTAATCCGTTCTTTATTTACATAATTACCGCATATTATCCCAAATTAATTTTGAGCTTCCCCACACTACTCTTCTTCTCTGATAATTAACTTATTTAGATGTGACAGTGATTGTGGTGCCTGTTGCAGACTTTGTTTATTAGTGAATTGTTATCAAGTTTTAGTTTTAATTTGTAATGAAATCATCTGAATCATTTATAAAACTAATTTAAAAAGCCTAAAACTTACTCTTAAGTAATTATTTTCTCTGCTCTCCTCTGTGTCAAGCTGACCTGGCTGAATGAAGGACTCCATAGTATCGTATTCTGTTCTCATATAATCTTTCAGTGCCTGATATACACAACCATGTTTTGCACATAATGTTCTGACCGTATTCTGTGACCATGGCAGACAGATAACTTGTCTCTATTTGTATTATTATTATACTTAACAATAAAAAAGGGGTGGGGTTATCTTTAAAACTGGTTTGATGTGTCATATATTAATTGTCGTTCTATCTGTCGTTCTATCTATTCTTTTATTCTTATTTTGTTTAGGGTTAGTAACTTGCATGCATTATTTACATGCTTTAAACTGTACCTGCTTACATTTAATATTTAGTCTTGCATTATTTATTTTGTTTTATGAATCCAACCTGCATGCTTCTCTGCATTTTAAGCAGCAAAAGGTGCTTCGACCTGGAATCAAATACACTATATACAAAATATTTTCCTTACTTTCTTTCATTTTTGATTAATTACATATCAGGTATAACCATGCGTACACATGGTATATATAGTTCAGTTCAATTCAATTTAGTTTTATTGAACTCACTTTTATTTATATAGCACCAAACAACACAACAACAGTCACCTCGTGGCCCTTTGTGTACAGTGTTGTGGGAAACTATTTGCCTGCTTCTTGATTTCTTTGTTTTCTGCATATTGGTCACACTTACATGTTTCAGATCATCAGACACATTTTCATTCTAAACAAAGATAACCTGAATGAATACAAAATACATGTTTTAAATGAGAAAAAAAAGTTATTCTAACCTGGTCCTGTGTGGGAACAATAATTGCCCCCCAAAACCAAATAAATAGTTTGAGCACCCTTGGCAATGAGTCTTTCACATCACTGTAGAGGAATTTTGACCTGTTCTTCTTTGCAGAATTGTTTTAATTCAATCGCACTGGACAGTTTTTGAACATGAACAGTCTGTTTAAGGTCAAGCCACAGCATCTCAACCTGATTTGAGTCTGGACTTTGATTAGGTCAAAAGCTTAATTTTGTCTTTTCTTTTTATAAGCCATTCTGAGCTGGACTTGCTGCTGTGGTTTGGATCATTTTCCTGCTGCAAAACCCAAGTGGACTTAAACTTTAAACTGATGGCCCGACATTCTCCTTTAGGGTTTTCTGACAGGGAGTAGAGTTCATTGTTCCTTTAATTACATCAGGTCATCCATGACTTGAAGCAGCAAAGCAGCCTCAGACCGTTACACTACCACCACCATATTTGACTGTTTATATGATGTTCTTTTTTATGAAATGCTGTGTTCATTTTATGCAGCTGTAACAGGACTCGAAGCTTCCAAAATGTTCAGCCTTTGTCTCGTCAGTCCACAGAATATTTTCCCAGAAGTCTTGGTAACCATCAAGATGTTTTTTTGGAAAATGTGAGATGAGCTTTGAACTTTCCCATGGATGCCAATTTTATCCAGTCTCTTTCTCATTGCTGAATAATGAAGTCGGACATTAACTAAGGCAAGTGAAGCCTGCAGTTCCTTAAATTATATTCTGAGTTCTTTTGTGAACCCCTGGATGAGTAATCAATGCACTCTTGGGGAAATTTTTGTAGACCAGCCATTCATGAGAAGGTTTAGTTTTCCTCATTATAATAATTACATGTATAATTAATTAATAATTATAATAGCTCTCACCTGGTTCACAACACCTTAGAAATGGTGTTGTAGCTCGATTGATTGATGTCACTGACTTTGTTTCTCAGCTGTTCTTGACTTTCTTTAGACTATTTCATGAAGTGTTCCTTTTGGAGCTTTTTAAGCTTGCTTTAATTTGTCAAACAAGTTGGCATCAAACAGGTAAGAGCTTTTTGTATTTACTCAGGTTTAAATTTGTTTGATCTGAAACATATAATTATGCAAAGCTGTGAGTTTGATAGTCAAGGAGTAGCACTTTCTGTCCTAATATTTTTTACATATCAAAACCAAAGGGAAACTGAAAAATCCCCCCAAAAGCATAAACCTTCAAGAGCTGACTGCTGGCTGCCAACGTCATGAGAAAATTGCACCTCTTGGACTGTGGTTGAATATATGATGAAATCGCTTAAATCCATCCAATAACTTCATCAGCTCCTCTACAAGATATTGTACTGAGTTGCTGCCATGCTAGCTCCTCTCTGAGTTGATGTGAGAACTATGAAAACATCATACCCAGCTGTGAAATTCCAGCAAACCTACAAAGTCAGAAGAAAGCCGCAGTGTTGGCTTTTTAGTCACTCAGTCCTGACTGTCTGTGCATTTCACCAATTCATCCATATTCAAATCTTTCCTGCTCTTTTCAAATTTTGTCTCATTCTAGTGAGCATCAGTCACAAGCTCTGCCATATTACATAATAATACCTGCAGGGGAGACCCCCACCAGCCATCCTACCCTTCCTGTCTGTGCATGCTGGCTGGCATTTTAAAATGGGTGGAGTTCAAAAGCATGCACAGCAGCTGGAGCTGCTGACTAATGCCAACCTGTGGTGAGAGGACCAGGGAAGCCCGGGCCAGTCACATCAAATGGGGATTTGTCATAGGATCTCTTGCATCCTCACGCACAGAGGCACATAGAGAGATAATGTCAAGGTGTGTGTGCCTCTGGTGACTCCATGTATGTGAGTATCTGAGGTGGCTGACAACATGTATCTGAATTACTTGTGCCAGAAAACTAATGTGCTGTTTGACAACCAACACCTACACTTACCCCATGAGTTCTCCCACCTGACCTTTTCTTTGTCATGTGACACTACATCTGCTCCCGCTGATCATCCCTCTGTGAAAGCAGACTGCATTATTTTTTACTGTTTTATGTAAGATAGCTTCAGCTCTTCATCTCAATTAGCTGAGAATCACTTGCGCTGACTGTTTCCTTGGTGATAAACCTGATTTGGTTTAACCACAACTCCCACATCTCTTGACATAAGGAACACCCAAAGTTCAGGCAAAGCAATTAAATGCAACTCATCTTGAAAACGTTTGAAAATTTCAAATGCTCTATCTGCAGATGAGTCATTTCTCCCACTTGTGAACTTCCATTTTCTAAGACAACCAGATCATCACCGTGAGAATAAGTTTTACTTTTATTACAAGAAGCTTTATGTGGAATTCTGCATGGTTTCTCCACATGTGGTCAATTTTTGCACATGAGTACTAAACATTTCACAGTGCGTCCAGCGGTCAATCACGAGGGACTGCTGCCATTACATGCTGTCTCTGATTATAACTGCAGATGGTGTTTGTGTGACAGAAATCAATAAATCACTTTTGTTTGATGAGTCATAGACATGTGTCTGCATATCAAGTCTGAACTGAAAAAAAAGGCTGAGTGCACAGAGAAATGAGTGGTGGATTATTGTGATTTTTCTAAATGAATGTAATCAGATATAATGCTTTCAAGTGGTGCAAGAAGGTACACTGATCCAGAGCTCAAGCAATTTATTCTTGGGCCGATATTTGCTGTTTGTCGATCTGTCAAGACTGCTATTTATTATGGCTGATAAATAAAAGTATTAAAAGTAAAGATGACATGGGAGATATTCAATCATGTTATGAGTGTTAATGCTGAATAAGTTGCCCACTAGAGGGCACTCTGCAAATGTCTTTAGAGCCACAAACACAACAACCAGCTGATCTGAGCTGTTAGGAAGAGTATAAACTAATACATTAAAAAAACCAACAAACCCCCCCCCCCCCCCCCCCCCCCCAAACAAACTACAGATAATAAACGTGAGAGAAATGTGTTCATGTTTCATATAGCTGATATATCGGAATATCGAATTTTAAATGACAAAATATTGGCATCGGTATTGGTCTTAAAAATCCTATAAAACAGAGCTTTAGCTATTCACTTGGTAAAGAGAATCACAGAAAATATGGACATCAAGAAATTATGTGTAAAATGGAATTTGGCTAAATGGAAAGACATTGTACCTTAATCAGTGACAGCAAAAACAAAACATTTAAAATCTACGCTAAGACAGTTGTGATGTCACGTATAAAGCAGATAAAAATTAATTTCAAGCTCAGATGGCTTTTGTTGCACTTGTCAAACAAAGGTCAGCTTTTGATCAAGATTTCTTAAAGTTAGCTTGGTGAATTAGTTATGCAGTCAAGATAACAGATTAAGCCAATGCTCTTTGGTTTATAAACTACTGTATTTGAGTACTGATGCATTCGTGTCGCCTCGAATTTTCGGTTGACATCTCAGCTGATGGTAATGAGGGTACCGTTTGACGTCAGAGGTGTTAGTGCTGAAGAATTTATTTCGGCGGCATGATGTGTCCAAATTTATCAGAAAACTGGTCACTTTTTTTTCTTTTTGGTTAATTCAAACAAACTGGAGGGTTTGGGGGCTGTGTCTTTTTGATGTGTCCTGAACGCGCAGGCCGGGAGTAAAGTCAGCCCGGTGACGCCTCCTCACTGTAACAGAGGGCTGGAGATAAAAGGACCGACACTCACTCCTCCCACTAGTCAGTACATTGAATTACTCTGTCGGTGTAAGTATCCGTACTCACGCAGGGGAGGCTGAGTTAACAGAGAAGAGAGGGGCAAAGAAAAACCCGGACGGAGCGGATGAAAGATAAAGGAGACAGGAGTTATTTTAGCTAGGACATACACCGGTCACAGCGTCCGCACTCAGCCGGCCTTTTTTCTCCTTTGTTTTCTTGGTGAAACTTCGGCTCCTCATCCGTTACCGCTGGCACGGGGTGTCCCCGTTTGACTGTTGAGTCGGGGGCTTTTTTTTCTTTTCCAACGGAAAAGAAACTTTTTACACGGAACCTTCGAGCCAGCTGAAAACAAATAAAGGCACCCAGAAAGGTGAGTGTATCTATCTTTAACCTTTTTTAGTTTATTTGCAGTTACACACCTCATTAAAATATGTTCCAGAGACTCTTGACCACTAGCCAGCAGTCCCGTAACGTGTCGGCGGTTAAATATGAGGCAAGTCAAGTGTCCTTTTTCACATGCAGAGGTTAGAAGTGCATGCAGTCCATTAGCTATGACCATGTGCATTTACGCATCACTTACGGCATATTGGTGGATACGCCCATGGTGATGTTTTCCCATTGGAGGGGCTCGAATCATGCATCAGCTGCACTCTCTTCATTATCTATTGGACAGTAAGGTTCATAATGCAAGCTGAACACGGGGTCCTCCATCCATATGCCCAATGTGCATTTGCTGATGTGTTGTGGACTGCTCTTAGGTTACCACTTACATAATTCATGGCACTATTATTTTTTTCTGTTTGGAGAGGATGATTGCTGTTTGGATTTCCCTGGTGTACTACAAGAATACAAGATTACCCTCTAGATTTGTTTTATGAAGCACTTTATCGGAGGAAGTTTATTCATCTTCAGACTTTGTCCATTGGACAGCATCCATTTGGTCAACTGTTAATAACCTTCGTGGCAGCTTTAACACTTCCCCATCTGCTACTAATTACACTTTAGTAAAAAACAAAACAAACTAACACTTTCTGTTCAGAAAGTGTTAACAGATGGTATTTATTTACGTCTCACAGGCATGTAAACTGTTACTTTTGAAGGACTTGGAGCTTGCTTAGACAGAGTTTCAGTAAAATCAATGACTGAGACTGAGTAAAGACTTTCAGAGTGACTATGCAAGCTTTTTGGTCTCTTATGGATTAACTGTCTTTGGAGTGGAGTATGCTGATCCTGTATTTTTGAACCTCTATGGGATAGCACAGTGTAGGGGAGCTCCTTTCCTGATGGCAGCCAGAACATTATTTTTATTTATTTATCTATTACCTTGAGGCAAAGGGATTGCTCCTCTTTCAACTGAGCAAAAGGATTTTAAAGCTATGTGTAAAAATTTAGACATAAATACAATAACCTGTACTGTTGTTTCTTTTGAAATGTTTAAGTATAAAAGGGCAGAGCTGTTTTTTTCTTTTTTTATGTTTAAAGTTTATCAAATGCCTCTCAGCTGACTGTCTCAGGTTTGTCTGGGCAGGGAAAGATATACTTCTTAATAGGGACGTGAAATTTGTGTTGACGTGTTGACCCGAGATCCAAGGAAGCCATATTTGCCGACTTCTAGCGAAATGACCACTGGTCAAGGGAAGTGGGTGGGACCCAAGAAAGCTCTTTCTTTAACTTCCAGGTGAACAATTAAATTGACTACTAATGAGAACCCAGGATACTGCTGGTAGACATATGACTTGGTAGTAGTTGTATCAGTTGGTCACCTAGGCAACCAGAACCTTAAATGTCTGCAAGACACCAGCAATCAGCTTCATAGCTGTCTGCAATGAGCGACTGGTTTTGATGTGGAAACAGCTTGATGGTTGGCCACTGGTTGGGGTGGGGCAAAAATCAATACAGCAGCCTATTGTGACATTGTATCAATCCAGATATTGATGTTTTATTAAATATTTTTAAATTCTTTAGGAATACTATGAATATCTCATGCAATACCACCTTGGGATGATCTTAACCATTGCAACTTGTTTTGACTAAATGGTTGCCCAGAGATCAATAGTGTTCCTCACAGATAGTCCTGTTGAGAAGGCAATTGCACAGGTTGCCTGATGGAAGGCAATTGCCGACCGGATCCCATTCAGTTGTGGATTTCTAGCAGTCTGAATCTGTCTTATGGCAACATTTATGGCAGGTTTGAGTGTTATATGGAGGAAAATCTAATTTTGCAGCACAAAAAATAAAACCAAAATATTTTTTCTGAAGCTGTAAAAGATTTGTATTTTCCCCCCTCTTCCTCCTTCATCAATGTCTGTGGTCACCATGTTGCTGACAGTCGCTTGTCATTGTTCTGTCTTGTGAACCAGAGTCTAGCTTTATTTATGTAGTATACATTTTCCTTATGAACTGAATTTTAACTGCAAATATTTATTCAATTGTTTGATGCTTCAGATGACTGATTAACAATGGATGCCCGTTCTGAAAAGTTGTGTTGGCAGGGTGACATGTTGGGAAATGTTGCTTGTACTTCCTGACCTTGCACTCTGTGATATGTGAAAAATGTGCACAGATCATCAACTATGCACCAGTTTGTCTTATATAGTTGTTAGGCTTGTACCTAAATTATTTGAATGTCCGATCTCTAACAGCAGATCTAAAGGCCTGTAGAAACAACATTTTTGCTGGTCGTGGACTGATATTTTATTTCCAGTTTCTCATACAAAGGACATAATATTCTTTATAACAGTCCAATAAGGGGAAAACATTTTATCCATCTTTAATGTGCTTTGGAAATGAGACAATGAACTAAATAATTCATTTTAATATATCCAAATGATGGTTTTTCCTTTCTCATTTTTCCAACATAAATTACATATTTATATATGACAGCAAATATTCCTACTATTTCCTGTTTTTATACACAGGGTCTGGAGAAATATTTAGAGCTTTTAAAAGAAGCTTTCAAGTTTTATGTGTTGGAGCTCTGCTCTGTGTAAAGTTGCAGTGAAAAGCTAAACACTTTGTCTGTTTGAGTGTAGTGTTGGTTATATTTCCCTGTCAGAAAATATGCCAAATATCATCAGTAGCTGAGATGTAGGATGTATTATCTGAAAGCTCCATATATGAGAGAAGAAAGGAAAATGTCATTGGTGCTGTAAAGCTAGAAGGAAACCACATATCAAAGTGTATGCTCTGAACTCATAGTACCCATAGGGAAAAATGTTGTCATTCATTTGTTTACTCACTGAAGCTATAGCAAATATTTAATGCAAATGTAATGGATAACTAAGTTGGCTTAGGATTTAGATTTAGGGGGAAAAATGAAACACTGTTTGTACAAAGCTGTATGTGATACATCCAGAAGACTATAATTTCCATAGCACTTCATATTGCAACCAATTTTTCCTCAAATTTCTGGGTGTTTTTCCCCCATTGTTGAACAGACTTGCTGTCTGTAATGGAGCACATGTTGGCAAACCCAAGGGTGGAATTTGTGCTGAAGAGTTTTGAATCTGTGCTGGAAGTTTGAGGTTTTTGCCTGTTGTAGCTTGCTATGGAACTGTAGTTGACTGGTAATAAAAATGTATTTTTTAAACGAGTTTGAAATGCTCAAGCATCACAAGAATCTGTAGTTGTTTCCCTTATATTTAGACATGAACATGGTTTGTACCAGCTCTGGATGGTGACATAGTCAGATTACCTTTTTAGCAGATTTGCATTTGCAGAAAAGTCAAATCAAGCATTGATATTTGGAATGCAAGTAGCAACATCCTGTTGTTACATGGACATGTCATGAAGACACTTCATTAACTATAGCTTTTGATGAATTCTGGTTAAATAAGAGGCTGCTAAAGGGCCCGCCAGAAAATTCAGAAAACTTCTACTTTCCTACGTGTCATCTTATTTCCAGAGAAAACTTCTGTGACTTCTCACCATCGTTAAGCTTTGAACATACACGAGTATGGAAGGATCTGTGTAGGTCTCAATAACGGCTTTCTGTGAATTCTCCAACTTCTTGATGGGACTAAATGTGTTTGCATCCTCCAATTCCCAACAGACTAGAAATTAAGACGAGAACTACTCATCAAGTGGATTTTATCCTGGCCTTAACTCCCAGAGGAAGACTGGGGGCTTTGGTGCACCGTCTTTCCTAGTTTACAACTTGAGCTCTGTTCAAAGCCCAAAATGGCACGTTATTTTATCAGAGCTGAATGTTCCCCTTGAAAAAGGCAATTGTAGTTTCTTGACGGAAGTCTGTTTTGTCATGTGCAAGCAAAAACAAAATGTACATTTCTTTCCACATCTTTAGTGCCTCAGGTTATCATCTAATCTAAAATTATCATCTAATCTTATTGAATGAAAACTCAGTTCAGTAGTGTTTTCCATTTATTTCTTGTTGCAAAGTAGTTATGTCACCTATGTTTAATCATCCCAAATTAAAGCAGCTAAATGTTCACCACCATGGCGGCATTGGCTTGCTTGTTCCTGCCTCTCAGCTTCAGATGGCAGTCACAGTGGAGGACAGAGATGGGTGTGATGTCAACACACAGATGGTGGAGAAGGGCCCCGTGCAGACTTACAGATGGCACCTTGATACCACATTGTAGTCCAACTACTTTTTTTTTTTCTTTTCCTGCTTCCCTGTGGAAAAACACAGTGACTGAAGAGGTCTGAGTGAACTAAGCTAATTGTGTGGTCTGTACCACCAAACAAGAGTATTATCTCTGCATGGCATGGACATCCTTGTCAGCTGTTTATGTTCCAGGTCACGGTATCAGTTCTGAAACCTTTAAAGTGGTGATACTGCAAGCTGAATAATATTATAAATTGTTAAGAAAAAAAGAAAGCATAAAAGAAATATTCCCAGGCTGAAAAGTGCTTGTCACAACTGGATGTCTGTTGCCTTTGGCTCCTTTCTCACAGTACATTTCGCAGATGCAGTAAATGGACTATTACCTTATCACTAGGCATTAGAGGAGAGTTATTCAAGAATAACTTTATATATTTTCCTTTTTCATTACTAGGCTCACGGGTCATTTTAATGAATTAATGTTATCTTTGAAAGCTGAAACATTCTATTTAATGGAAGCTTCTACATGCTGGGCACAGAACCTTAAAGCCTGGCTTTCATTCATTATCGAAGCTTTGATTAAATCCAGATGAAAGTGAGACTGTAAAGCTGCTTATAAGTCACTCTGCTTCACATAAGATGGGATCCAGATGTCATATACTGCAAGCAAACTTTGACAAAAGAAACAACACACTCTTGTTCTTTTCCTTTGCCTTTCCCTAAGCATCCTTTATAGTTCTGCAGTTTTGTTGCTGCTTTCTTTCCTTTTTTAAAACACACAAGCTGTGTTTTTGTAGAGATGTTTTTACCTACTTGTTCTTTTCTTGTCCTCTTTTTGAGCCACCATAATGCTGACACTTTTCTTCAAGTGTAAAGCCACTTTAGTCTAGCTTACATGTTCTCGTTCTCCCCAAGATGGAATATAGTCACTTTAGCTATTCTCTGACTCATTTAGCATACCATCATTATGTTACCATTACACTGAGTCATGCTTTGTTTTTTACTTATTGGTAGATGTTAGCATGCTAATATGTTAAACTGAGATGGGGAATGTGGTAGATGGTACGTCTACTTGATAGTTGTTAAAAGCATTTCAGCACTTTTACATTTGCCACATGAAACCACGATATTTAACTTTGAAGTTTGGAGTTCTTGTGAATTTTTGTGTGCGTATCCTGTAGGGCTGCCACGATTAGTCGACTAGTCACGATTACGTCGACTATCAAAATCGTCGACGACTGATTTAATAGTCGATGCGTCGTTTGAAGCTTTGTAAGATCCCAAAAGACGCAGGAATAAGTAGTAGGATTTAAGAGTGTAATAACGGACTGAAATAGAAGATGGCAGCACTGCATGTACAAGGATGCCAGCTGCCTTTAAACTCCGAAGAAGAAGAAACTGTGTCCCAGAATTCATAGCGCGGCCCAGCTCAGTTTCCAACAATGGCGGCAGCTAGTTAGTTTTAATATTACTCTTATTATTCTTTCTGGGTCACAAAATAAACGTTTAACATATTTTCAGGCGAGAATGTAGCTGTGTAAACCTCAAATATCTGCTCAGTTTATCAAGACACCACATATTTTCAAAAGCGCTCCGACGTTTTCAGAGACGTCTGTTACCCACTAGCTCGATAGCTAGCCGGGGGCAAGGCTCACTAGAGCCCGTGAGAACACCGGACTCCCGGCAAATCGTTTTCAAACCCACCGCCGTCTTTCGCTACTCAGGTTAAACATATATAAGTCACTTAGATAACTTAAAAATGTTATTGTTTGGCTTTTTGTAGTATTTTATTTGTTCCTGAGTAAATCGGTTTGGCTGAGATTAAAGTTATAGTTTTTACACAGCTGAATAAACATCAAGCAGACAGCTGATTATCAGAAGAATATACTCTGGTGTCCTGTTATATTTTAGATAGCAAGGAGTTTATTAAACTTCACCGAAACAATCTTCAAATGTCATTAAAATTTAATAAACTATCATCTTTGTCTTTATTTTTAGTTAGCACACACCTTAAAAACTTAAAGCTGTAAGCTAATGATAGTTATTGCACCAGCAGCATCTGCTCTTATATAAGCTGTACGTTTTACGTCCAATGGATGCATGATCTGATTAGTCGACTAATCGCAAAAATAATCGGTGACTAGTCGACTATCAAAATAATCGTTTGTGGCAGCCCTAGTATCCTGGACACAGTCATAAAACTCCATCCTCATAGCTCTTCAGAGCTTGACACTGTTCTGTGGTATTGACCTCCTATTCTGGATGCTCCTCCTCATCCTCAAGACATCTGAAATCACATGCTGTCCTAAGGTTGATGCGAAAGCACAGTGCATGTATACATTAAGCAGACAGGAGTCGGCGTGATCTTTATTTTAACGTGGTAATTATCCAAACCCACAAACAATCAGCTGCCTAACCAGTCGCAAGGCAGATGAGAGGACGGTACTGTCACATCACAACAGGAAGGAGTTCAAATCCTACAAGGTTGACTGAGATGTTTCTTTTCGATATTTGGTTCTTTCAAAGTGTGGATAAAAACGGGTGTTTAGGTGGCGTGCTTTCCATATATATTATGTATATTAGGTCACCTTTAGGCCATGTAGGACGCTTCATACTGCAGCTGAAGCCCACTCCTTATTCTTACCTACGTTTTAAAAAAAATGGAACGTTACTTGACCCGTTTACTGATGCATCACTTGACCCACTTAACACCTTGTTTTGCCCGCCCTGAATTGAGTGGGGAGATTTTTCTCTGTGCTTGTGCTCCCTTGTTTTGCTCAAATAATGTAATGACAATAATGTCGCTTCCTCTTTCCGCTTTCAGTGTTCTAATTAAGAGACACTGATGGACTGTGATTAAATCAATTATTTTTCATCTGATTATTGCTGACCTATATTTTTGCAGATTGATGAGCTGTCAGTTTGAAGAGCACTGCATTGTCTGAATGTTTTTGCACCCCACCCCCCACTGGCTCTACTAATTCTTCTATTTGCTGCTGAAATGATTGAAAAGCATTCCTTCTTTCAATACTTCCTCTATCTGACTTTCAGCCAAAGTAATGCTCCGAATTAGCTCAGCTCTGGAGCTGATCTTTTAAATCTCAGGCTTTATTACAGAAAATGCTGTGTTGTCTTCATCTGTTAAACTCAGTTGGACAACAGTGAAAAATAATCATTGGCCATTCATTCCAATCGCGTCCAATCACGAAGTAATATGTCGCTCACAGGAGCTCAGTGAATTCCAGCATGATGCCGTGATAGGAGGCCACCACAAGTCCAGTTGTGAAATTTTCCCTCTACTCAGTCGACTGTTGGTGGCATAACAAAATGGAAGGAACTGAGAACAACAGCAAGTCATAAGAAGAGTTGCAGATGTTATAGTTGCAAAGTGTAGGCCCACACCATATTAAACCCTATGGATTAAGAAAAGAGACTTAAGTTCATATGCGTGTGAAGGGCAATAAGTGTACCTAAGCGCCTGCAACTTCACATTGCATATCATTATACTAATCACCAAATGTTACTGACAGTATCTCTGGTCAGCGCATTAATTTTTGCTTTCACCTTGACAACAAACTCTCAGACTGTCGTGCTGTTTAACATGTCCTGTTTAACTGCTATACGATTATAATGCATTTTCCGAAGTCCTCCTAATTCTATTCACCTAATTTATTAATTCTGTCGGTTTCAAAATTGGGGTACATTAATGGCAAATTATGACTTGTTCAAAATGTTGGTCATGAGCAGGAAAAACCTCAAAGAGCCTTTATTTGAGCTTTGTTTGTGCTGTTTTCCTCTTTTCTCAGGCCAGAATGTTCTGGCGTCAGCGACTCTCTACTCATGTGTTGAATATGCAGCTTTGCTTTTGTTTTTTGTTTCTTCATCTTGATATCATAAGCTTGAGAGCACTAGGGGAGCGTGAACACTGAAGCATGTTACTGAATATGCAACAGCCATAGGCCTTTGCTTATAGGTGAAACTGCATTAATTCTCATGAATACATGAAGGAATAGGCTTGAGGTCACCATGCTGACTTCAAATGACCTTTCGTGTCCCAGCTGAAATGAGATCTGCTTCCTTTTTTTATTTTTATTTTTTATGATTTAGTATGTTTGCCCACAATTACTAAATTATACCAAGTAAATACATTCACCAGCTATTGGTGAACCTTCTGTCACACTACACACACGTTTTTATCTTAAGGAGTGCTAAGGATGAAAAGTACTTGTAAGTCATTACTAAAGTGTAACTGTTGTTCTTAGCCAAGTGCTGTTATTGTCTTACTAATGCATGTTGTGCAGTCTCAATTAGTATCTTTATGCATTAATCACAATGTAACAGAATCTGTTGGTTGGAGTTATTTTCCCCTTGCCTCACCTGAACAGTTAGTTTACATACTCATGGGCATAAACACAGAAATTAAACAGTTAGTTAACTGGCCTGTTCTAACATGTCTCCAGATTTTTGGTTTCCCAGGAAACTCACCAGCCTCTTTCTCACGGTAATAGGAATTTGGCGTACGTGCACGTGCGCGTCTTTTCAGATGTCCCATAACCTGGCTGATCTTTACATTAGGCAATTTAAGACTTGCAGAGGTTTCAATGCAGTGTAATGCAGGGAACTATTTGGCTTTGTTATATTGTTTCTACTTCAATCATTATTTGTATTATTAATAAATATATAAATGTGAACAACATTGCACTGTTAACCTGTGAATCAGATGTGGTAAACACTGGAATCTTGTGATGCAGGTCTGTCATTAAAGTGCACAGGAAGTCATGGGGTTTTCTTAACAGTAAGCAGCAACAATGATTTGTTTATATTAAACACAAGAAAAGGAGGTTGTCAGAAATGTTGTTTGAAGCACAATTGATCTTCCGTGGCCTAAATGCAAGACCTCTAGAATGAACTAGCTTTAACAGCTTTGATGTCAGTGCTCTCCCTTTGCTCGTTATAATAGGCTTTATCACCCATTAGGGCGACCGTGGCTCAGGGGGTTGGGAAACCTATCTGTAACCGGAAGTTCGCCAGTTCGATCCCCGGGCTCTCTGTCCTGGTCGTTGTGTCCTTGGGCAAGACACTTTACCCTACCGCCTACTGGTGTTGGCCAGAGGGGCCGATAGCACGGTATGGCAGCCAGCTGTGGCTACAACCGTAGCTTGCCTCCACCAGTGTGTGAGAGTGAATGAATGCATGAATGCCTTGAAAAGTGCTATATAAATCCAATCCATTATTATTATTAGCAAAGTCTTCATGGAGCTCAGTTACTAGGTATCTATTGCACATCTCAATAAGCATGTCAGAGTATGCAGCTGCAGTTTTTGCATTGTCAGAACTTCCTGGACCTCCTCTTGTTTCATTCTCCTCTTGGGTCATCTACTGAAAAGTTTGAGTGAGCATTTTCTCTGCATTCTCAGCAGGTCCATCCTCACTAGTTATCTTGTTTTGTTTTGTTTTTTTTGTTGTTTTTTTTTTTTAAATGGTCTTGATTACTTTGCAGCAGATGTGTAGAGGCAACCCCCCCCCCTTTTTGTTTTTGTTTTTGTGAAGTATCTTTTTAAGAATATATTATTCACAATTAGCAGGTTTGCGTTTGGTCTTGCAGTTCTCTGCTGCTTGGTCTCTTTCAGTTCCCTGACCAAAGGAAGACGATGTTTTCTGCTGGGAAACTGCTGAAGCATATCCTCCCCTGCTGACTGTTTTCTCTGGGTGTACTTCTGATTGGAGGAAATGAGGCAGCAGAAAAGAAGATGGTAAAAGCTGTTTAGGGGTTTTTCCATGCACCCCTCTCATGTTCTCCTCCTCTCCACACAAGTTCAGACACCTTGTGACAGACAGTAATGGCAGGAAGTCTGCTTCTTGTGTGACGAAAGCTTTGAGCACTTGTTGACTTTGCCGCTTAATCTGTTTGAGTCCAGAATGAGGCCATTTAGGTGACAGGATCTGAAAAGTTGCTCTATTCTTCTGATGTGTTGCTAAATATGCAGAAAGCTCTGTTCTTCTTACTGTGTAATTTTTGAAAGATTTTAATCGAAGTTTCAGTTTTTGTGGCTCGGTTGTTGTGTCTGTGACTCAGTGAGTCACTGTGACAGAGCAGCCCACACTGCTTATGGTGGTTACATTTCCACACCTACTGTGGTCAGAGGTGTCACATCCATGTTGGCAAAATATGATAGTGTAGCTCCAGTCTTGGCTGAACATGTATTCAGTCTGTGGTGAACATCACGACTCGTGCTGTAATTAACTAGGCTTCACTAATTCATTGCGTCTTATTTAAGAATTGTGTCCACTGGGCTGTATTTGGCTGATGAGTTTTTGCTAAGACATTATGCTGATAAAGGGATTAATGGAAGAGCATTTCTTTCTTTTATTCAGGCTTGAGGAGATGAGCGATGGGGGTATTTAACCCCGAAGTGAAAAATGCATAAGCCTTCCATTTTAAGGTGACAAATCTGTGCTCTCGGTGCTGCTCATCAAATAGGTGGAATTCTAAAGGCCCGTTTGATGTTTATCTCAACTAAAGTAGTTATGGCGTGTAATATTTTTTTGACTTTGAGAGTACAAGTGGATGTAACACTTTCATGAATGGAAGCTTTTGGGGGTAAATAAGTTATGACATCAGCCTTTCCTGTAACAACATGGAGGTGTTTCTGTGGCAACCGGTTGGAACAGTATGTCAACAAAGAGATGGCATGACAGTGCTGAAAGTGTTTGGTGTGATCACAAAGGCAAACTAACAAACTTTGCTGTGTCAGCTTCACATTTGTTTTCCTGTCTTAAAGGCTTGGTCGACAAGCCCAAACATAAATCCATATTTGTTTTTTGTTCCAGTGTCGGCAGCAGTAATGTGAAAAGCAGCTCTTTTCAGAATCCCGAAATGTTTGACTTCTGTTCATTTAAAAAATATTAATTAAAATCATTTGTTTGTTTTGAGTCTTTGGTGCTTGAACTGTGTAATTCCACTAACTGAACTGAAACTCCAAACCGCTGTGGGTTTTTGTTACAATCCCCAGCTGACATTTTGAAGATGTCAAAAGTGTGTGTGTGTGTGTGTGTGTGTGTGTGTGTGTGTGTGTGTGTGTGTGTGTGTGTGTGTGTGTGTTTTCCTCACTGAAGAGCTGAGCTGAATTTTGATTTTGATGCCTTTTTTTTTTAGTCATTTTGACCAATCTACACTGTGCCTGATTTCAGCTAAAGCTGCTTACAACTGCTATTTTTCCACATCAACTTTAGAAAGTGTTTGGGCAGTGAGTTGAGGCATGTGAGAGGTTCCTTTCTCGTGTGTATCACACAATGGGACATAATCCAATTTGCATTCTCTCTCACTACTAGAAATACTGTGGTTTAACAAAAACATGCAGGAGGTGGGACACATGGGATTCACTCATATGACCTACGCTATTTCTGCTTATGAGATTGTACTCATAAGCTTGTAGGTTAAAGACTGTTTAATGTCATACTTTTTTCCCACATGACTCTCTACTGATTAATGTCTTTTTTTTTTTTTTTTTTGTTAAGGAACAAAAATAGGGCTGCATGTTTCAAAACTGCTTATCAATTAAGACCCTTTTGTTTGTTTATAAACAGACTTGATGTGTTATGTGTCGTGCCAGTAAAAGAACCTGAGACATTTTTCAGTTTCATTTCAATGTGTTTGTGCATTTGTGCGCACACACAGGATGACGCAGAGTAGCAAGTGGTCAAGTGAAGATTGTGTGAGGGTCCACGAAGAAGCCAAACGTCTTACGTTAAGGCCACATTATCTGTATGCACACCCCTCCAGAATCTGGCCAGAATAGCAAGTATTCTCTCTGGCTCTCTGTTAACATTACTGCTGCACCCCTGATGACAACGCATTGGCTTTAATGTGCAGGCAGGTGGCAATTCACTTTCTTTTTTTCTTTTTTCTTTTTTTTTTAATGCCATGATCAAACATGTCAGACTCTTTGCTGGCTCAAAATGAGGATTTTTATGCCATTAGTGTTTTGGCAGATTTGTAGATATTTTTCCGTAATTATACTCCTAATCATGTCCTTACAAGGCTCTGATCTCTTTCAACTTGGCAGACATGGTTTGAGAAGAACTGTCACTTATAATGGCCATGGCAGCATGAAATGGTGCTCAGTCTGATCAACGTCTAAATCCCTTAGGCTGCTTTGTAGCAGTCAGGCTGGCTACAAAGTAGTTTGATGTTGGCCAATATACTGGTGCAGTATAAGGTGATTAATGAACACACCTGTGCATTGTGTTGGGACACAAGAAGTGAGTCTTTGTAATCATGTGATCTCTGTGCCTGGTTTTATTTGACAGTAATAATTTTATATCAGTCATTGAGTAATTATATTAACTGTGCAAGTATCAGTGAATTGATTTTCATTTCTTCAACACAGTACAAGCAATGAATTTGACAAGTACAGATCTTCAGACAGTCGATAACCTTTAGCATGACTAACTGTCCTGTAAGAGTACAGATTATTATTTTTTTCTTATGAAAAAATGTTTGGCTTGTTAAAATATAATACTTATACAAAAGGCTTGTAAACAAAGCTGCTGCATTGGAGAAGTTACATTTAACACTTTAACATTTTAACCCACAAATCATTTATAACACACTGACTGACAGTCTTTGCGGTCCTGCTGTGGTGAGCTAGATTCATTATTGCCTGGGTCTAACCCACCCTTTTCAGAGCAGTTTCGCTAATAACAGGAAACGTGGCCCATGCTGTAGATGCTAATGAGCAGCTGTCCAGAGACTGAGACAGCCTGATTACAGCAGGAAGAGTGCAGAATTACTCTAAAACATCAGATGCAAGTACGCTACACACTAGCAACCGCTGCAAGGAAAAAGGAATATAACTAGCTAGAAGCAAGTCTGCATCTCGCTGTAGCCTCTTATTCATGTTTGTTTGCCTCTCATCGACACGGCTTGCTCACCCTGCCATTATGTATGCATCATTTGCTGCTTTGAAAACACAAAGTTGCACTTTCAACCCCAGATATGGTTGATGTGTGTTTTGCAGCTGCAGCACAACAGGCTCCATCGTGTCCCTGGAGAGTGAGGTAAACTTGTGATAACAGTCCGCACCGCTGCAATATCATTATTGTTATTATAGCTGATTACAAAGTCTTGGTGCTGAATCAGCAGCAGGCTCATTGGTGAGGATTACTCAAAGCTCTAGTTATTCACACACAACACAGACTAGTCGTGCCTACCATGTTTACTAAAACGACATCAGACAAGGATGAAAGGAAAATCAAGACTTTTTTTTGCTTCTGAAGTATAATGTGCCTTGCTACTCCACCATGGTTTGTAGCCTTACTAATAGTGAGTGCTGGCAGTGTAAGACTTTCAGATAAGGTGCCAAATGATGCAGAGACCCCCTGTTTTTATAGCACATTATAAAAAAATAAAGTGGTAGTGAGGACAATCATGTTGCTTTACCTGGAGGTTTAGTTGACATTTTGACCTTTTTAAAGTTTCCCAGAGGTTGAAAGGTTTTTGCTAAAATGTCACAGTTGTATTATTACACGTACACTTGTTGGTATTGCTTTTGCATTTCCTCGTATTGGCCTGATTAATGGGAGAGGTGGTGCCTGCACGCTGCCTTGTCCCAGACCTATTATAAGTGGGTGATATATTCATGTTCTTGGTCATGTACTTGAATGTGATGTTCAATAGATAATCACCTTACCAGTGTTCTTTGCCATGTTTTTTCCTTGATCATATTGATGAAAGCTGCTAGCAGTCCCAGTTGTTATTGGAAACATGCACAAGGTCTTAATTTGAAGCTGTGCTTTTTATCAGGACGAGCTTTTCAAGGCAGCATGTGTTTTCTATTAAAGTGCCAGACATGTTACTCCATTTGTTCCATGGGTTGTCAAACACAGCCTTTGTGGTTTCAACAATTTGTTGCTGCGTTGTTTGCTTCAATATTAACGCTGTTTGTAATTTCTCACAGGATCCTTCGCAGCCAGTGGGATGTTAGAGCTCTGGAAGCCGGACTGACTGAAGGAGCATGGTGAAACACCAACCCCTCCAAGTCTATGAGCGCCAGCTTTGTTTGTCATGCATCACTGGGATCTATGGTTGCAGATGGAAACGCTATCAACGCTCCCATGATGACACCACCAAGGTGAGAGGCCCCTTATTAAACAATGCAGAAACCTTACCATTTCTGTACAGTACATATTTCTATCCATGAGTTCCTTTCTGTAAAAGAGTAATGCCTCACACTGTACCATAGCACATAGTTCAGGACGTAGTACATGTTTGTTACACTGCAAAGATTTCAAGTGTCCAACAAAAAGGGATTAAAAAATCATTTGTAGTCACCATCACTTTGTCAGTGTGGGATTATGTAAAGAAACAGCATAAAACTTGGACAAAATAAATCCATAGAAGCGTGAATACTTTCCGAAGTTGATTGGGACAACCTACCTGGCGAGTACCACGCAAACCAAGGTTTATTTGACTTTACCTTCACTGTCCACTGTCAATCTGGTGCCGAGTGTTTATTGCACTACTTAGCAACTCTGCTTATATTGTGTGGGGGGCAAGTCAGCTGCTGTATGCCAAGAATGGAAACAACTTGGGCAGAAGCCCCCAGAGGCTGACTTCATGGTTGTTATGTTGGCCTAGCTGGAGCAACAAATATTACAGTAATGTCACAGTAGGTTGATTCTGTTTGACTGCTGCAACCCCCAGAGACTGTCATCCACTACCTTTGTTTGCTAGCTAAGCACTGACAATTCAGCTGACGTTACCTGTTTCAGAGTGTTAAGATGGGCTGCTGCATACCAACAACGCGAGACTGACCTAACCAAAACTCTGCTGATGTGACTGGGAACCATATTTTTTCTATTAATTGTAACATAGTCAGAGTTATCATTCATAACATTCCTAATACACTTTAGGGAAACCTCTGAGACAGGAGCACGCTACATGAATTAAAGGCTTTGTTGTCAGATTCAGTTCAGTTTTTTCCTAATTTTATTACAGAGTTGCTGCTCACACAGGTTCTTTTGACTATAAAAAGTCAGGTTACACTGAAATTAAAGTGAAAGGAAAAATTTGCAGTTTTTGGGATAGCCTGCATTCAAACCCATACAGATCATAGAATGACATCATCACAGTAATTGCGACCTGTTTATTTACAGTATATTCTCAGATTTGTCTAATTGTTTTAGAGATGCGTACTAACGACACTAGCAGCCAGTCTGTTAATTGAAAGAATGACATTTGACTGACCTGATTTTTTATTTATTTTTTTTTTTTTTTTCATTCTAACAGAGCTTTTGTTTGTATAGAAACTCTTATGATGGCTGGATTAGTGTATAGATTTACATAACACTGTGTACAAGAAGGACATCGGTAGGAAATGGAGTCAGTGCTGTCCCTGCTCTCATTCTTTGTTACAAGAGAATTTGAAGCTGTTCACGCACTCACGTGTGCCAGCGCACAGTTGTGGATGAATGAGATCTGATCATCTTGTTCTGTGCGCAATTTATTTTACCAAGGTCAGTTTCCCACAGTCCTTAGAGAATTTCACTCCCTTTCCACAAACAAGGTTTTCTGTTATTTATTGCTTAGTAATTAAACTCACTTACTTGGCTTTTTTATAGATCTTCCAGTGACCTTCAACCTACATTTTTAAGAGTAGCATCTTTATTAAAAAGTTGGCATTTCTCCTTAAAGTTTAATTGCTAAGTTTAAAAGCTATTATTATTGTATTGCTACAGTAATGTGGTGTGGGTTTTTTCTTTCTTTCTTTTTTTCCTCACAGCCCTGAATAACAAGCTGGATGTGTAGGAGTTTTTACATTTTCTGTTGAATATACTACTGAAAAAATGCATAAATCCTATAAAACTGTTCTTATTCTTCCAAAGATGTGTGCTTTTATATCCACACCATGATCTCCAAATACCCTAATTTACATACTAAGAAAAACACATGTGACCATATTATGTCCTTGCTGGCTTCTCCCTCATTCAATAACCTTGAGCTTTCTATGGTCAAGCTTGAAGTTATAATACTCCATTGTTTCTACCTGTATGTCATCACATACAATCTGCACCCTTTTTTTTTTTTTTTTTTTTTTTAAAAAAAAGGTTGAATTAGATTTTGTGTGTGTGCGCGTGTTATTATTGAACTTCAAGCCTGTCACGTACAGAAAACCCTGCAAGCATTCTGTAGAAGGGTCCCATTTATCACTGACAGGTCAGCAGACCTTGGGGTCCAAGTCATTTGTAAGTATAAATGCCTACATGGGGAAAAAACATTTTAAAGAATTTAATTTTGAAGGCTCATTTGGCTCATTTTTATAAAATTGCAGCACCATTAATATTAGCTGGATGCCAAAAGTATTGCATAAGGTGACCTTTCTTTCTGCTATTTTGGAAGGACACTTGGGTTATGTTGCTCCAACAGACTCAAACACACAGCACATGTCTTTGTTTACATTCATTTATTTATGCCCATATAATATACTCTAAACTGGCAGAAACAAAGGGAACACACACACACACACACACACACACACACACACACACACACTGTTGTGAGCAAATTACCTATATAAACCTGTTTAGGTGTATAAGTAAACACACAGAAATAACACAGGAAGGCAAAAAGGGTATATTTACCCGCATTTCATAAATGGAATACACTGGACCTCATTTTTTCCTGTTTGGAGGGACCTGGACACAGTGTAGCTCTGTTTCCTGTTACAAGCACAAATGAATAAGTGTTGCCAAGTCAGCACCCCCAATCCCCCAAGGTGCTCTTCCTTTGTTTTGAGCCTGTGGTGCTGGGTAGCACTTATCTTGACTCCAGTGCA
Source organism: Perissodus microlepis (assembly GCF_051167445.1). Classification (NCBI taxonomy): domain Eukaryota; kingdom Metazoa; phylum Chordata; class Actinopteri; order Cichliformes; family Cichlidae; genus Perissodus; species Perissodus microlepis. The sequence goes on along the minus strand of NC_140474.1, from coordinate 22,293,579 downwards.
AAAATGGACCCTTCAGTCTATTTTAATTCATTTGGATTCATTTAATATTTAAAATTGTCAGTGCTGATACTGGAAAAAAATTACTGTTGATTTCCATAGAGAATGTTTCTTAGCTTACACTGTGGTGATTTCATAAAAAACTGCACCTTCACTGATCTCTGTAAGCAAACTGCAACTTGGAGCTGGTGTCAGGTATGTGTAACTGGACCTCAGCGAATCACATGAGCTTGACAAGCAAGCAACAACTATAGACCCATTTATAATCCACAAGTGGGTTGTGTAGTTTCTCTCCCTTTTTCATCTTTGTTCACTCTAATGAGTCGTTTGGGTTGACTGGCTACCTTAGTGACGCTGCCTCCTGTCTGTTCAAGGTGCTTTGTAGGAAGACTGCCAACGTCACACAGTGCAAGCCGATCTGGCCTCTCAGTAATAATTGAAAGTATTTCCATCTAGCCAGTCTTTACAATTCAGTGGGACAAAGGCTTCAAAAATAGAAGCAAAGCTTTGGTAATCTTGTGGTCTACATTTGCCCTGGCTTGTGAAATACTGGACAGGAGCTAGAGCTAGCAGTTACTTGAAGCGATTGTTGCTCTGCAACATTGAATTTTGCAGATAAAAGGGGAAGATATTTGAAGACTGAACAGTATTAGATTATAACGTTGTTCCTTTTCTTTGGAACTGATGAACAGCAGCTTATTTTTATGAGTTTTAGTTTTTGGACCAGTGATTTGACAGACTAGACATTTAACATTAGTCTGTTTGCAGCATTGGACCAGTTTGTCCGTCTCCTACGCACTTGTTGGATTAAATATATGTGCAGTGTATTTCTGTTCTGGACTGTTGCCTTGGACATTAACATTTTGCAGATATCTTTTTTTTTTTTCCTCTGCATTTACAGTCTTTTTTTTTTTTTCTTTTTATGGCAGACGCAAATTATTATTGTTAAGGAAGTGAAACAAAGTACCGCAACTCTGCTAACATACTTACTTTATCTGCTTTGATTAGAAAATCCCTGAACTTCTTCCCAGTGTGTGCGTCCTCACCCCTGTGATCCAAACAGTGACTTTTCAACAAATTCTAAAATGTGTGGCCCCCTTCAAACAAGTAACATCTAGTAAATGTCTAAAGTTAGAGCTATTGGACAGTGACACATAGTGTATATCTGCTTCTGTACACAGAGGATTTTAAATCAATCAGCATGTAATTGAAGTGCATTCTTTGTTTTTTAGGATTTTTTTTTTTTACATGGTCTCCTATCCAGACCTTCCTATGGTTGGAAACGTGTTTGAACATTTGACCGAGAGTTTACTGATCTACAGGGTTGAGATGGGTGTACTTCATGTTTCAGGAAGAAATGCTGGCTGTGTGTACATTTCTCATATATGCAAAATTACTTAAACTGAATCTTGTGTATGGAATTTGTTTTTTTTATGATAAAAGTAGTAATGTGGCCTTGAATTATTTTTCCCACTCATGCTATTGGCAGGCTGGTAATATAGCTGCATTTTAAAATGCTTACTCGGCTTGTGTGAAATGCCAGAGACTTAACTGGATCTGCTCAGGAATGTGACAAGTGACTGAGGTGTTATGTCCAGTGAAGATGGAGGCAAGGAGAGCGGAGCATGTTAGGTTGGAGTTTACAGGAAAAGGGTTTTTTTGTTTTGTTTTTTTTCTGCCTGTATTGATCTGTGGTAGCAGAAGGAAATTAAGCAGCATCCTGCAGTGTTGGCATGTTTAATTGCAGCATACTGTGTCAAGCTGCCATGTCTAATTAAATGTATCATTTAATTGTTTCTTGCAGAGCCTGACCAATGTCTAGGAAGTAAATAAATCTGAGATCTGTTGAATACATTTGGTGACACAATATGCGATATATCCAAAGCATAAAAAAACAAAAAACAGACTATTAAAGTTGTGACATTCCACCATTGGGCAGTTGGATTAGCTTTTTTCTTTTTTTTAATCAATCTGTAATGTAAATGTGTACTTAATAGAAGTTGTCATTAACACCAGAAATAATCTGAGCAAATAGAATGAAATCCAGAGCACAGCAGCCAAAAATGTTCCAGGCCTGAGGAGGTGAAGCTGCAGACAGAGGAGCAGAGGAGACAGGCTGCAGGTTTGGTGATCAAAGCAGATTTGGACAAGATGATGAATTTTGACTGTGTTACTTTCACAATAATTATTTAAATGTTTCTTTCTTTTTGTAGCTCGGTCAATTTAAGATGTAGTCTGTGAGCATGTGTAGTTCAGTCTGTCTCACAGTGTGCACTCTGCTTTTGTACAGTATTTATTTTAATGTCACAAATTATCAAAATTAGTTTTTAACTTGTGTGTTAGTTATTTTGGTACATCTCTTATTTATTAAATTTTTAGGGATTACATTAGATTGTGATCTCAAATATTTGTTTTGTCAAATCTTAATTAAAATTTGACAAATGAAATGAAAATGAACAACTTGAAGAAATTAACATCTTTGCTGTTACTGCTGTTGTTGTTGCAGGATGGGGTCACAATGACCCCTCCTGACAGTTCCAGTTCCACTTATTATCTGTAGTAATTTAGCAGGTCAATATGTGAATCTGAATCCATTTTTTGTACATTTATGGCCATTAAAATATACTGAGATGATCACATATGGAAACATATTGATTAGTATGTGTGTGTGTATATAGCGTGTAATCGACTTAGTTATTTTGCAGCTAGCACAGTTAAATTACATTTGATTAAATCACAATATATAAATAATAACCTGAGCACAAAAGGTGCTCTGAAAGCTGCTTTGTGATACTGGTGTGCAAGTGTTGACAGCTTACACTGTGTCACTGTACAAGGAGACATACTGTATGTGACACAAGGACAGTTTGTCCATGTAGTGTTCCAGCAGACTCCTCCATTACAGAGTTTATTTCACACTGAGCTCCTATAAAAGGAGCAGTAGGCAAATGTATACTGTTATTATTGGGGTTGGCATGATACAGACCTGGCACCATATTTTTGTTGCTGATCAGATATTTATATATATTTATATATTTATTAAGGTCGGCTGCCACTCTGTGACTGCTGGTAGATTTTCTTGGCATCAATCTAGGACTTCAACTGAAAAACCTTTTCGACATAAATAATTGTGATTTATCTTCAGCATTAACATTACAATTTTTTTTTTAACTAACCATAGCCACTACCTTAAGTTAACAGACAGCCTTTGTGGTTAATCGCTAATAAATGTTTTTCAGCATTTTTGTATCTAAAGGTATTGAAAGTGTCAAATGTGGTGACGTGGGCCTGTGGTATGTACTGCTGATCACGTAGCCAGAGGTAAGCTCAGAGTAGCATGCTATAGTTGCCTTTGTAAGTTTAAGACACATTTGCCACAGTTACACAATTTGACTTGTGAATCCACAGGATGACAGGTTTCCATGGGTGAATTTATTTTTATCCATTCTACAAAACTTAACATCCTAGTTCTGTCTGGGCTACACTTACAAATCAGATGCAAATGAAAGTATACACAATAGGCCATTTGCAGTTCTGTATAATAATCACACATCACGTGTTTTCTTCTGTGCAACCCTGTCCACGTGTTGTTGTAGAACAGCTCATGAGTATAAATAGTTACCATCTTGAGTGTGAAACTGTGTAGACTCGATCCAGTCTGGCATATTGAGGCATTGTTGGAGAACACAGAACAGATTGAATCAGCCATATTGGCAGTTAGCAGTCACCCTTACAGTGAAAAGAAGGACAAAAGATCAAAACCTCTGTAACTGCTATAGGTAGCATATTACCCACTGATACCTTGATTGTGCCGTCTTGTTAGATATGATGATGTTCAGTATTTACCTGATTTCCTTGCTTTAAATTTGACTGAGAACCAATTATCTGTCACAAAGTACCAACTGGAAGGAGCTAGCAAATCTCCACAAAAGCTACCACAGTGGATCCGAAATGATGCGGTCAAGGAGTGATTTCACTGTAGACCTTCAACTTTGATTCCAGGGATCTAACAAAAGTAACAGATCAACAGTTTGGGAATTAAAGACCTTTTGAGGTAGTCCATCCAAATTTACAAGCTCTAAAGTTTGCTTTCTTGAGATTCTTTGCTGTTCTTTTTGTGGATTTTTTTTTCACCCCTTATTTATGTCTGCAGTAAGTGTTGGGTTGAGTTAGGTTGATTCATTCCCACTTAACATTCCAAATGCCTTTAACTGCACTCTAATGGGAATATTTACTAAGCTGCAACAAGGGGAAGACACTGAATTCGAGCTGACATTTTGAGTTGTTTTTAAACCATAAAATTCAAAAGAACATTACTGCAGACAGAGGAACAATCCAGTAGGCTTTATTTAATATATTGTTAGCTGCTGCAGTAATAATCCACTGTATTGGCCCTGCTGTGAGCAGTTAAAACTAAAATACTGCTGAAGAAGGAGGTGGGGAAGAGTAACTCATATAAATTTGTTTAGACTTCCTTTTTATTACTTTTATTTTATCCTGTGCAGGGGTTGTTCACAGCCCTTGGCCCCATAAGTAAGTCTATGTGCAGCTTTTTAATTTAAAACAGCAATGTTTTCTCTGCTTTCAGCTGTCTTGGAAAAAGAGCAAAAGGTATATTTTTCCACACCACATACGGTTTGTGCTCCATACCTGACTTTTCCAGATATGAATTCACTGGTGTCGTTTTCTTGAGTGCAATAGAGAATCACAAATATTATTATTTTGACACTATTTAATGTTTTCTTAAGCAGCCTGTATATATATTTTTTGGACAGAGCATAATGTACAGTACCATTTCATAAATGATGAATGCTTTATGTGACTGAAGGGATGTCGATGCTTTGTAGAAGCAGCATATCAACATTGTAGGTAAAAGCTTGTTATGGCATTTGTCTCCACTACTTGCAAAGAGTTTTGTGAACAAAGTGCAAGCGGAGGATTTTCTGGAATGTATCCTTTTAAGGTTTTAACATGAGTGTTTATATGCTGCAGCAATATTTTCCTTGATCCATTTGATCCTTCTATTTTTAGCAGTTAGCTCTGCCACTTCCAAGCTTTTCAAATATTTGCACTTTTTATTCAACATTTCAGAAATGCATTTGATTTAGTTCATTATGCAGTATGGACTGCATCATATATGTTGTCCTTTTAATATGGTCATTTCAGACACAGACACAGCCAAGATTATACATATAAGATAAATAAGCATAACTTAGATTCTAAGTTTGATTACATAACTGGTCTTCCTCAGGAGAATACGCTCTTGTGATTTCCTAAAGAGTCAAACAACTTAGCACTCTACTTGGAAATGTTGTCATAATAAAGCCTGGAGAAGTGTTGGAGTGCTTTTCAATCACTCTGTTTCCCAGAGCTGCTTTGAATTTTCATAGATTTCCGTTGGCCCGCTGTTGGTCTGTGTCATGTGTTCTTTTGCCCGGATAAAAAGCCAGCTGTGCAGAATGGTAATGTGACGTTACGAGGGCAGGTCAAGTCATCTTTGACTGAATGAGCTCTGCTGCTGAGTGAGCTGGGAAACAGGAAGACAGACTAACAGACCCAACAAGATGATCTTTTTAAGAATTTTCTTCTTGACTTGTGGTTGTCTTGTTTGATTCCTTGTGTGCCATATTCATATTCATTCAGTATTAGTAGTAAAGACTTTGTGCATCATAGCAGCTCTCTCAGGTTCATCCAAAGAAAAGGAGAAGGTGGAGCATTTAATGAGAGGGAGGGGGAGGCCAGGCCAAACAATGGCTCCTCTCAAGAGCAAGGTCGGCTCTCCCAGGTGTCTCCAGGTAGTCATTAAGGGCCATGGGAACCCGGGCCAGACCTGCCTGTCACACACAGCTCTTCCTCCCACAGAGATCAGTGTAACCTCTTTGTAACCACGCTGAGCTGTTATCTGAATGTTAGGAAGGATCCAGGTAAATGTTTGTTATTTTGCAGTGGAAGCTAAGCAGTAGTTGTTTTTCAGAAAATAACTGAGTGTTTTTGAGAGACTTATTTATTCATTATTATTGTAGGGTTTTTTTGTTAGTGAAATAACATGCGTTCCATCAGGAATTTCATAAGAGTCTGAATATGATCTGCATGCTGAAATTTAAGGAAGCTCTTAAAACTAGCTTGAGGTCAAAGTTTGGCATTTAGATGCTGTGTTTAACATCATTTTAAGCTGAAAAGCTTATTCATGATCCACAAACCTTTAGCTCCAGCTTTTGGAAAGCTTTGAATATTTAAAAAAAAAAGAACGAAAAAAACCCCCAACCCACCCACACACCTTGAAAATGAGAGCTGATAAAAGCAGGTCAGGCATACTGCCTTACATCAGCTGGTTGAGGTGATAATGATCTGATCCTCAGCACTCAGCAGTGGTGCATTTTAGCTGCTTAGGCTATTTAACCAAGTGACTTTATCTTAACACTACAACCCACATAAAGCTCACAAGTTTTTTTTTTTATACTTATGTTTTTTGATGTTTAGGCCAAAAGCAAGGATACATTCATCTGTTTTGTTTTGTTTTTGTCTATTCTTTCATTTTTTTTAAAGATTAATTATTGTTATAAAATATTCATAACTGGTTTCTGGGAACTCAAAGTGGCTCTTCAAATATACAGGGAGTGCAGAATTATTAGGCAAGTTGTATTTTTGAGGAATAATTTTATTATTGAACAACAACCATGTTCTCAATGAACCCAAAAAACTCATTAATATCAAAGCTGAATGTTTTTGGAAGTAGTTTTTAGTTTGTTTTCTAGTTTTAGCTATTTTAGGGGGATATCTGTGTGTGCAGGTGACTATTACTGTGCATAATTATTAGGCAACTTAACAAAAAACAAATATATACCCATTTCAATTATTTATTTTCACCAGTGACACCAATATAACATCTCCACATTCACAAATATACATTTCTGACATTCAAAAACAAAACAAAAACAAATCAGCGACCAATATAGCCACCTTTCTTTGCAAGGACACTCAAAAGCCTGCCATCCATGGATTCTGTCAGTGTTTTGATCTGTTCACCATCAACATTGCGTGCAGCAGCAACCACAGCCTCCCAGACACTGTTCAGAGAGGTGTACTGTTTTCCCTCCTCGTAAATCTCACATTTGATGATGGACCACAGGTTCTCAATGGGGTTCAGATCAGGTGAACAAGGAGGCCATGTCATTAGTTTTTTTTCTTTTATACCCTTTCTTGCCAGCCACGCTGTGGAGTACTTGGACGTGGGTGATGGAGCATTGTCCTGCATGAAAATCATGTTTTTCTTGAAGGATGCAGACTTCTTCCTGTACCACTGCTTGAAGAAGGTGTCTTCCAGAAGCTGGCAGTAGGACTGGGAGTTGAGCTTGACTCCATCCTCAACCCGAAAAGGCCCCACAAGCTCATCTTTGATGATACCAGCCCAAACCAGTACTCCACCTCCACCTTGCTGGCGTCTGAGTCGGACTGGAGCTCTCTGCCCTTTACCAATCCAGCCACGGGCCCATCCATCTGGCCCATCAAGACTCACTCTCATTTAATCAGTCCATAAAACCTTAGAAAAACCAGTCTTGAGATATTTCTTGGCCCAGTCTTGACGTTTCAGCTTGTGTGTCTTGTTCAGTGGTGGTCGTCTTTCAGCCTTTCTTACCTTGGCCATGTCTCTGAGTATTGCACACCTTGTGCTTTTGGGCACTCCAGTGATGTTGCAGCTCTGAAATATGGCCAAACTGGTGGCAAGTGGCATCTTGGCAGCTGCACGCTTGACTTTTCTCAGTTCATGGGCAGTTATTTTGCGCCTTGGTTTTTCCACACGCTTCTTGCGACCCTGTTGACTATTTTGAATGAAACGCTTGATTGTTCGATGATCACGCTTCAGAAGCTTTGCAATTTTGAGACTGCTGCATCCCTCTGCAAGATATCTCACTATTTTTGACTTTTCTGAGCCTGTCAAGTCCTTCTTTTGACCCATTTTGCCAAAGGAAAGGAAGTTGCCTAATAATTATGCACACCTGATATAGGGTGTTGATGTCATTAGACCACACCCCTTCTCATTACAGAGATGCACATCACCTAATATGCTTAATTGGTAGTAGGCTTTCGAGCCTATACAGCTTGGAGTAGGACAACATGCATGAAGAGGATGATGTGGACAAAATACTCATTTGCCTAATAATTCTGCATTCCCTGTAAATTTACTTACAGAAGATAAACAAATACAACAAATAAAGAAGCTTAAACTAGTAAAAACAGTTTTCTTTTATTAATCAGTTATTTCATTAGTTGGATATAATTTTTATACATGCCTGATTCTATAAGCAACATCTTTAAACTTCATGCAGATATTTGGCTGACCGTCTCAGACTTCCTATAGACTCACCACACATGTACATTTACTACAGTTGCACTACAGTTACAGACACTTGTTTCTGACCCAGGAGCAGGTTTGAAAAGTCGATTTTCTTAGTAAATGTGTATCATGCAATTGGTCCAGATTACACAAAACTCTGACTTTTTATATAACTGTGATCAAACGGTGTGTATGATTTCCACAAAACTCACTGCATGTCACTGGTATCAAATCATTTAAAGTCCCATTACTCTTTAGCCCACAGGGTTTATTCAATCAGCTTTGTGTGCGTTACCTAAGGGTTTGTGAGCAATCATTGCTGATGCTTAGTTCATCAGGGCGCAATGAGCTTTTCTTAAAGCAATCTTCTTTGCTTTAAGAAAAGGTCAGAAGGTTTTTGTCTGGATAATAGCACAACTGTAGATGTATTTAAAGTTTGCTGAGAACGATGGAAATGCCTGTGTGCTCATCACCTCTTATGCATGTCCTCAGGGTCTCTTTCTGTCTCTGTGAAGATTTAGCCCATTTAATATTTGCCATAGTGCCAAAGTGCATGGAGAGGAGGACAGTAATTAGTCAGCTTGCATACAAACTTTATTAAAAGCTGTTCCTTGCTAATGAGCAAAGTGTATAAGGGAATACTCGGGTCAGTTCGGTGCCATGTGCTCAGGTAAGTTTAGGAAAAGTTAACTTGTTATGAACTCTGCTGGTCTCTCCTGTGGTACTTAAATTGTGACTGTCTATCCAATAATTTATACAGAGTGTCTCTATTATTGTGTGTAGAATTCAGCAGATTGTTTGTAATTCAGTTGTTTTTATTATTGTCAAAAGGACTTTTCAAGTCATCTTTTCAAGTCTGTTATAATTAAATATGGAGGAGCCACATAAATAATTGTTTGTGTGTCTGTGTGTGCAGTGGGAGCTTCTGTGGTCCCTGATCCTCCTCCTTACCTTCTGTCTCCTGCTTGTCTGGTTCTACTTCTGGTGGGAGGCACATAATGACTACAGCGAGTTCAACTGGTGAGTACAAAAGTGCCCCTGTGTGTTGTCAGAGGCTGCCAGCATATAGTTTTGGCTGTAAACACATTCAAGCCTTACTTGTTGGCTTGTTGTCTTTGTAAACTGTCAGTTTAACCTGTTTTCTGCCAGAAGCCTCAATTATACTTCCAGCACCTTCGATCAGCTATGGTCCGCTCGGATCTGACTGACGTACATTTCACAATCAGTGAAAAGCAGTGAGCGCAAGGGTCTGTAGGGACATCTGCCTGCTTGTTTTTGTTTTGTTTTGTTTTTTGTTTGGGGTTTTGTTTGGGTTTTTTTTAGCATTTTGTGACTATGCGGTCTTGTCTGCGAATAATTTATTCTACAATGCACCAACTACACATGCACCAAAGGCCACGAACTTCAAAGAAGTCAAATAGGAACGACCACTCGACTCTTCAGCTGTCCGTGTCTGCAGCGGAGTATAATCAAGGCATTATTAATCTGAACAGAGACCACCCAACCCTGTGCAGATTACACCATTACGTCACAGAGGTCCTCACCCATCAACTTCCTGTTTTGTACACCACTCAGTCCTGGGCCACATTTAATCGAACAAATGTATATTTGACAATATACATTTGTATTTGTTAACCCACTACTGTTTTTTGGGACAACCACTTACAGCTTCTCACAGAGCAGACACTACGGTTTAATCCTAGACTAAAAGAAAAATTCAGTGAAGGCCTCCTGTGTTTATGGTTGAGGAATGGGTTTAATCAATGTCTGTGGAAACTGAGCCTTTTAAGATACTAAATGCAAGGCAATGTTAACTGATTAGCGACACTGATGTTTCCATTTTAGTGCAAAATCTCTAAAGAGCATGCAGACATCACATGATTTCAGATGAAAACTTTCCCCTCCCTCTCCTCTCTCTGTTCTCCTCTCAGGGATCTCTGCAACAATGTCACCGTTTCCTCTTATTATCATCCGTTGCTTCCATTACCTTTCCTCGTTTCTTCACCTCTGTAGTTTTCAGTGATTTCCCAGCTCTTTTTTTCATTTAAGGCCCAGCTTTTGATTCACAATAAGTAACAAAGCTAACTTAAAATGGGCCTAAAGGCCTCAGACTAGTTTTGGGTAGATTTTTTTTATTATTTTTTTCCCCACTCATGGTCCTTTGCAGTTTAACTGAAAGCAAATATCCCTAAAATGACCATCTTAGGTGCACAGCTCACCCATTTCCTGTTTAGATCGAGTTTGCGAGGGGCAGCCAGACAGTAGAAAGTTATATGAAAGGGAGCTAAAACGGGCTGTTCCAGACAGTGGTTGAACTGAGTGGCTGCACCAAGCCCAGGGCAGGATAAATAAGAATTATTTTTGAGTCATGCAAAACAACCCTAGTAGTATCCAAGAATATATGGAGCTGTAGTAGACTACAATGCCCCCTGTTTACCTTTTCCTTTGGCTATGTTTGCCATCCTCTTTGGAGCTCTGCAGACAGTCCAGTTTTATCTGCTGTCTAAGTTGTGTGTATTTATCCACATTTACATCTCCAATAGACATTTGCCATCCCTCTTTATAGCAAATGTCCTTCTTTTTACCCTGCTTTTGTGGGATTTCCAGAGATGATCACAGTAATTGCCATCCCTGTCTTTATGACTGAGTGATTTAGCTGCAGGGAGTATCTCTGTCCATGTGTAGCATAAAAAGCATTCACAAAGGGCTGAGGAGCATCTGCACTAAGTGACCCTGCTGTGGCTCTATGCCACTAGAATCATGCACAAGGCTTTGAATGTAAAGGACCTAGCTGTCATTTAAAAATGTGCACACCCACACCCAAAGAAATGCACAGAAACAAATACATTCAGGCACTTCGTCTTTTCTCTGCAGCTGTGGACCTGGTGTTACACCCAGTGTCACTCTTCAGAGGATTAAAACTCAGAGTAGCATGCGTATATTTTTATGTGTCTATATATAGCTATATGTAGTTGCATGTTATAGTAAAGCATCCCATAAGACAGAAGCCAGTCCTCAATAATTTGTCCAACCATCCATTAATAATGTTACATAATCTATTTTTGTCAGATTTTCCCTGTGGCACAAAAACAGTGTCTGTGGTCACTGTGCAGAGTCTGTGCATTATTGTTGCTAACACAAAGCTTGAGAGCACTTTATTGATGTCTGATTGACAGGCAGACATCAATAGACCTTTAGTAAACCAATAGTTTCCATTTTCAGCTTTCTACATCAATGTCATGTTTCAACTGTAGATTGCATCATTTTGTCTCTTTGTACAAGTCTGTTTCTTTGTGGACTTCTGCAGCTAATCTAACATAATGTTGTTGGTAGTTTGTCAGTCATGTTTGTTTTGTAAGAAAGAAAAATGGCTGATAATAGGTGGGAGAAAATAGGGACACATATATACACTCACACTCTATTCTCACAAGCCTTCACACCCTTTTTTATTAGGTGTGATGAAGACAAGAAATGTTGTTATCCTTGTTTCTGCAGGTTCCTGTACAACCGCTCTGGGGAGTGGAGTGATGGCACTGTTCCCATCCTAGCCACCACCGCTGCTGGCTTCACCTATATTGCTTTTCTAATTGTGAGTCACAGATCGCAATTGCTTCGTTGAAGAGATTTTTAAATTGTCTTCATGTGTTGCCAGATATGGTAACCACTTACATAACAACGGTTAGCAAGTTGAGATCTGTAAGGCAGCAGGCTTGTTCTGAACCTTGTTCTTGTTTCTTTCTGTCTTTCTCTTCAGGTTTTAGCACTTTGCCACGTTGCACTTGGGCAGCAGTTAAATTTGCACTGGCTTCATAAGGTAACATGCCAAATGTGAAGCTGAGCAACTGTTAATGTGTCTGTGTGTGGTTTGTGAAAAATGGGTGGTGGAAGGGGGGCGGGTGAGTTTTACATATGTATTTTTAACTCTGTTATGTGTTTACTTAGTGTTTGTGTGTGTCGCTGTGTCCAATTGTTGCTGATCAGCTGAACTTCCCAACTTATAGTTTGGAGTTGTCCCAGCAGAGTTGCAAAATCCCAGAAAACAAGCTGTTCGGAAATGCTGTCAGCAAATCAAATACAGTTACCAAACACTGTTTGAGATGTGAAAGAGCTGCGAGCTACTCTGGGTTATTCTGGTGCATATGTGTGTCTAAACAAACAACCTCTTTTGGTGTCTCTCCCTCTTTCTCCACACAGATAGGAGTTACTGCTGCCTTGCTCACCACCATCATTGGGGTCATATCTGTCAATCAAACATGGGCGCAAGAGTGGGATGTCATCCCCATCTCCCTGCAGGTCAGCAGACTTAAATCACCCTAAACTACTTTGATCACAGCCATCAGACATCACAGCTGGTGCTTAGGTTCCGTACTAAAGTGAGTGTTGTGATCCACAGGCGAGAGGCACCGTGTTATTTTCACACAACAACCAACACTTTGACCAGAGGTTGTCGGCCTTGATATAATAATGGCTCAGTAATGGAGCTATAATCAGTTTTCTTTCACAGAGACAGCCAGGGTGGACTGAAGTGTCTCTCCTTTGTAGTGCTGTGGAGGTTTGCACATGCCCATTTAAACTGGTGTAATTCCTACACTACACATCAGTGTCTACAGCAATCGGTCCATCTTATACATCCATATACAGCTTTTTTTTTTTTTTTTTTTAATGTCCCTTTAAAATAATCGTTGTGTGCCTGCTGTAGCAGTTGATACTCTGCTGGTTGCCATTTGGAGGAATGTGTAATCATGTAAACTGTCTATGCGGTACTACAGCGACTACAGTGTCTCTAAAATTAAATTACATCAGAGAAGTTTAAATAACCTTATAGTTAGTGTGTCCGTTTGGGATTGTTGCACCACCAGAAATGTGTGATTGAAGTGGATACATGATTTCACTCCAACTGTGGCCATTAAAATTAAATGCCAGTACAAATTACAGCTATTATCTCTAAATAGTGTTGCCAGTGCTTCAACTCCAGATAATATCTGTAATTCCATGTCTCTGTCTTCTTTGTCTTTGTTTCTCTCCTCCTCTACTCAATCGTTAACTCTCTCTAACCTTTTCTGTCTACATACCCCGCATTCCTCTCTGTTTCACACCTCTGTCCAGGCTACAGGCCCGTTCCTGCACATCGGGGCTCTCGCCGCAGTCACGGCACTATCTTGGATTGTGGCTGGACAGGTCACCCGTGCAGAAAAAATGAGTATGTGTGCTTCTGTAACACAACATTCAAGTCCATTCTTACCTGACGTTACCATCATCCACAGATCAAACACACACATACACAGGAGGAGTTGTGAATGATTAACACTATGTAGACAAGAGGCCAAGACCTCCACCCAGGGTGTCCAAGATAACGAACATTCCTCCGGTCTCATGTGATGTTTTCCACCCAGGACACTTTGAATTGTTTGTCCTTGATTTCAGGACTCTTTGTGGGGATCGTTAGCTCTGAATGTGTGCTCTGTCCTCACTCTCACTGCCACTGGTGTCTGTAAAGCAGACACCTAAAAAGAACTTGAAAGTCTTTGTGATTTATGATTTTGAGATTTTGAACAAGGGGGAGCCACAGTGTTGGCTACCAAAAAACTGATGCATTAATGGTATGTCATTAACTGCTAATTACTTACAAGTTATTGTTTTTTCAAAGATAAATGTGTCTTTAGTGATAAAACCTGATACATCTAAATGATCATTGCTCAAGAGAATTTGCCCTTGTCTCTTTGAAAGATGGAAAATAACTTGCCTGACTGTTTAGTTGTTGGCTTCATTTTTTACGTTTATGTTTGTGGGTTTTTTTTTTTTTATATATATATACTTGATGAGGTGAAAAGGTCTTGGCAAAATTTCTCTTATTCAGTGCAGAACAGCAACTGAATATCAAAGAGGGTATGAGTGTGTGTGCGAGTGAGAGGGTGGATGAGGGTTGTGTGAGTCTCCTGTGTGTAACAAGAGTTGGCTACTGAACCCCGCCCCGGAGCTGACCTTGAAACAAATACATTCCCGTGTGTGGGTGTGTGTGGGTGCCCACTTTCAGCCATCATTACACACTCATACAGAGTTGGACACAGGGTAATCTCTATGGCCCCGATGGATGTGTTGTTGGCCACTGTGTAGTTTTAAGCACCGCTGAACATTCAGATATTTACTGCCTTTGCACAGGTAACCGATTTTGGCACACTCCTAGCACCTAGCATCTTTCACAAACTGTGTATAATGAGCTGTTTGGTGAGCTTTGGAGGTGCTGAATGGTAGATTTTGTGTTACCCATTTCCCCTGTTCCAGTTATTATGCTATGCTCCTATTGGAGTGTTCTTACAGTCATCATCATAAAAGCAAATTTCCCCAAAGTCAAACTAGACTTCATTATATCACAGCTAATAACTGTAACTATGTTGATGCTGCATATCTTCTTCCAGTGTTCCAGGTGGTGGTGGTTTTGCTGTATGTCAGTGTGTTACTAGCACTCTACATGGTGCCCCTACATATCACCTCTCCCTGCATCATGGACCCAGCCACCCTCAAACCACGCCCTGCTGTTATTGGCCATCAGGGAGCCCCTATGGTGAGTCAGCTGATGCCCAGCTTCCATTCTGAATGAGAATTTAAAACGAAATAAATAAATAAATTGATGTACATGTTCGTACAGTAACATACAGAGTCCTGATATTGGCTTTGCAGCAAGGCTCCCAGAGTCCCAGGAAAAATTGTGCTGCTTTATATTGTTATTTTTTATATTAGTCCCTTGTTTTGTTTTGTTTTTCTCACTTTTCTGAATGAAAAACAAAAGGACTGTGTCAGCATATTAACTTGTGTGCAACTGAAAAATAGAAAAACTATGTGAGCTGGGAGCGCTCCATACCTACATTTTCTTCTGGACTGCGGTGTAACCCAGCCAAAGACAAAGTGTTGTTTGTAGTTTTTTTTTTTTAAGCACCAGCTAGACTCTTACTTGGAGCTGGAATGGTTAGCCACATTAACATATGATCTGTAAGATCATTTTTGCATGATTGATTTATGTGCTTGGGTTAATGCCATTGCTTCTTAAAATCACCTGCAGACAAATTTAAGCCCTTGGCAAAACGTACTGTTGAGTATTACACAACTGTTAGAAGGAACGAGAAGATGGTTATTCAGAACAGTTAGTCAAGCACACACTCAAAAACACACCCAGATTTTTGTGCTATTTGTGCAAGGCAATCGATTCTCACTGTGGAATCTAAATTTAGGAGTGGCTGTGGAAGGCTGTGAGACTCCCACTGGGAAACAGTGATCACATCACTGGACTCTTTGTCCCAGAATCACTCTGTATTGATTATAGCATCATTCCTTTCCTGTGGTTCCCAGGCAAGTAGCTTTACTCACAGGCTTTCATAGGATGATACTATTCTAGTAAGTGATGGTATGGTATTGATCATACCCTCGACCAGAAGAGTTAAAGGGCAAGCTGCAGCTGTGACTTTTTTCATTACACACAATCCTTTGTGTTCAGAGGACAGAGTGTGTATTATTTTGTGAACAGGACAGAGTGTGAAAGCTTTATAAATACATGTAAAAACTTGTTCTCTGTGTCATTTTCTTATCAAGAGATGTAGCTCCAACTTCAGAAAAGTCAGAAGTTAGGTCATTGTTACGGGGCTATGTGTTAAAAAAATAAATAAATAAAAAAAATTCTGTGCTTGTCCTTTACTGTGAGTGTGTTTGTAGCTTGCTCCAGAAAACACAATTTGGTCCTTCCAGCGAGCGCTGCAGATGAACGTCACTGGGTTGGAGGCTGACGTGGCTGTCAGGTACGCACACACAATCAATACAAGAGAATGATAAAGCAAAGCAAATAAAAGGTTTAGTACCACCACACACACACACACACACACACACACACACACACACACACACACACACACACACACACACACACACACACACACACACACACAGGGTTTCATAGATTATCACAATCACTGGCTTTTCAAAAATTTCTCAATCAGTTCAGGACTAACGTCACACAGAACCACATATCACATTTAGTCCTGCTTGGGATTTTGTTTTTTTGTTTTTTATTATTATTGTGTACTCCAAATACCAAAAGGACAATCTTAGGCATTACGCAATGAACATACCGCTGTTAAGTATAGTAGCAGTCCGTAGTTATCAATTCCTGCATGATTTTACCAACATAATAAATGAAGACGGGCTGAGCTCAGAGAGGCACACTTGGAGGAAGGCAGGAAATTGGGTGGGTGGATACTCCAGTGGCCGTGCTATATGAATAGTGGGTGCCCATGTCTACTCATGCATGTACGGCTATGGAGGATGAGTGATTGTGTGGAGGTGGAGAGTGATGCCAGCCACAAAGTGTGTGTTTGTGTTTTAGAGCCACATTTCATAGTGCAGACTGTTTTAAGACCGTCGCTGCATCCTAATGTGATTAGATGTTTTTGCAGCAATCTTAGTGGTGTGTGTGTGTGTGTGTGTGTGTGTGTGTGTGTGTGTGTGTGTGTGTGTGTGTGTGTGTGTGTGTGTGTGTGTGTGTGTTCACTGTACAGTCCTGAGAGAAGTGAATGGGTGTGTGATGTTCAGGCTACTGACAGGTGGGCTCCTAACGGTGCTGAGTAATTAGACCTGATGACAGCCAGATCCACAAAGAGACTCCACTCCTGAAGCAGACTGGAGACAAATGCTCATGTGTGCACGCATTCATACTATAGAACATGATTTTTATTTATTTATTTTTTTCCCCACACATGATGATGATGATGATGTTTTGGAAACTAACAGTTCAAACACAGACAAACACCCACCTATATGTGTTAGCAGAATATTTGTTAGTCAAATGCTTAGTTTGTTTTTCCGATTAGTATTTGAATGACAAATACAGAGAATGGAAGAGCTTTCTCCTTTTGTCTTTTCCTGGAAATGATCTTGATGTGAGCTCAGTTTTTTTTTTTTTATTCACATATTGGTCAGCAGCAGCATTTTCCTTTTTTGGCACGATTTCAGTTCTTATCTCTTCTCTGCTATTTTTGGAACCTTCATCACTCTCGTACACATCAGCTGCAAATATTAATTACTTCTTAACTCTTTTGTTTGCTAGCATGGATGGTGTTCCTTTCCTGATGCGTGACTTTACCCTGCGAAGGACCACAGACGTAGAGAAGGTTTTTCCAGATAGACAGATGGACGAAGCCTCACTTTTCAATTGGACGGATCTGCAGCAGCTCAACGCTGGACGTTGGTTCCTCAAGGTAGTTCTTGTTTCTAATAAGGACTACATCTGTGAATTTATTTGAAAGCAGTCTTAGCTTTAGCGTGCCGGGATGCACTGATGTGCAACAAAAGCCATTATCCCAGTGAGCCATAAATGCTATACGACATCGCACATTGATCATTCATGATGTCGTTGGCTTTCATCAAAATGTTAACACTCACCAAAGCTTTACTGGGAGCTGCGGTGCGATGAGTGCCATGTTTCACTGTCATCCTCGTACGTGAAACAGCCGTCACTCGAGGACTGCTTTTTCATTAATCTGTCCATGTCTAAAAGTGCAGGTTTGTTGCTTTTAAAATGTTTCCTTCTTTAGCTTAGATCTTATGAGATGAGACCATGATGTGCAAAGACTGAGATGTGGCTGTCTGTATTTGTTTGAATCTTCATTACTTTCCCCTCTTGTGTTTACACTGCATGTGTGCACACTGTGTGGATAGATATTGCATTTCTAAGAAAAGCCGTACCACCACTCCATGTAATTTTAACAATGATTTTTCATCACCTAATCTGTAGTGTATATGTATTCTACAATATATAAAAGGCAGAAATGAAGTGTTTTCAAGTCAAAAAAAGTGAAATGGCATCTTATCATAGATTAAAAGAGTCTTCTTAGGATCTTCTCCAAAGGGAGTAAGCAGTGTAGCGAGAAATGTGGCGTCCTCCAACGATGTACTGAATGATCTTTTGAGTTTTTATGTTGATAAAAGTGTTATAAAGCTGTATTGTAACCTGTATTTTTCTTTCATTTAAACTGTAAACCTGATGATCACTTTTTTTTTTTTTCTTCCTTTTTTTGTGTGTGTGATGTTTCAGGATGACCCCTTCTGGACCGTGCACACGCTGCTTCAACGTGAGAAGGAACGGATCGCCAACCAGACCGTGTGCAGCCTGGAGCAGCTTCTAAAACTAGCCTCATATCACAACAGCACGGTGGTTTTCAGGCTGCGTAGACCTCCTCCCAAGCACCCCTGCTACGACAGCTGGATCAACGATACACTACAAGCTGTGCAGCAATCTGGGGTTCCTCAAAGCCTGGTAGTTATATAGGGATTAAATGGCAGTGTGTGTTTGCTCTTTTTCACTGCGTGATGTCCAGTGTTTCTTTGTTTGCATGCTACATGCAAAACGAATGAGTTCAAATGCAAATCCTATAAAAATAGTTGTGTTGGTGATAGTTTCAAAGCTGTAACTGTTTGACGTACTGTGCCGTGTCCAGGTGATGTGGACGCCTGATGACAATAGAGCCCAGGTGAGACAGCTAGCACCTGATCTGATCCAGACCTCAGTGGTGAAACGGAGCCCTCAAGTTCTGGAGCAGTCCGGCATCAGCAGCCTGCTGCTCAGATACAACCAAGTCAGTAGAGAGGAAATCAGGTAGGAAGACACACAGCCCTGATGTTGTGTTATCAGTCTGCAGCTTCAGCACAAAGATTTATAAGTGCCTGAATGTTTTCCTTTTTTTTTTTTTTTTTTTTTTTTTCTCCCCCTTTTTTCCCAGGAACTTTTCCGAGGCCCACATCAATCTCACCCTCTACACAGTCAACGAGCCCTGGCTGTACTCGGTGCTCTGGTGCAGCGGGGTGTCATCAGTCTCCTCAGAGGCCCCGCATGTCCTCCTAAAGGTGCCTTACCCCATCTGGTTAATGGTAAGGACTCATCACACACAGTATAGTTTTATATAAGTCTTTTGGATTCACATTTTGTTTTTAAGTTAACAAAATGGGGGGTGTCTGACCTTCTATTTGAATGATTTCCTTTTTCCCCCCCACTTGCTCCTTTACTGCATTGAGATTTTTTCAGACCTTTTCTGCTCTCCAAATCTTGTTGCAGACCTGTCTTAAAATATGTGTATTCAGCAGGTGTTTTATTAATTTATAGAAAATCAAAGAGAATGACACATCCCATTTATAAACTGTAAGTTTTAGCCTCTTCTTCCAACCAGCAGGCACCATGTAGATCTCTTACTGTTTAAAATTCTTACTTTTACTCATGTCTGATTGCTGGGGTTTCTCTCTAATATTGAAGGCTCTTTACCTGTTTTTAATTGGTGCCAAACAAATAAAAATTAAATAAAATTGTATTCGGAGCCTCAGTTATAGCAATCGCTGATTAGCTTGGCTCTATCCTGCTTCAATCAGTGGTCCTTAAGATGCTACTACAACTTGAGTGGAGCCCACCTGTATCTTAATTTAATTTGGACCTAATTAAGGGAGCTACTAGATACATGCTTATTGTAAAGGCTGCGAGGGCCCTCTTTAACCTCCCTCTCCTTCAGCTTCATCCTCTCTTTGACTAAATTAGATTTTACTGATTGATATCAAAAGGAGAGCCTAGCTTTGAACTGAACTCCTGTTTGCTGTAGTGTCATTCTTTTCTAGTTCAGTCTTCCTGTTGAAACTTCTCAACATGGGCAGCCTCTCTGCTATCCTTCCACTCGCCCTCATATGTGCAGCGCGCCAAACCGCTCCCCCCATCTGTGGCACCATACGGGAACTCTGCATGACAACATGTGGACATGACCTCCAGCTCACTGCTACGGCTCAGGGACAGTTTAGGCTTTCGTAGCATCTGCGGCGCTGTCTGTTAAACCCAACTGTGAAAAATATCCTCTCAAATATGCTATGAGTTGTCATTAAGACCAACAGAAGGTAACGGGGAAGGAAGTAGAGATTTGCATTTATGTTTGTAGTAAATGATAATGTTGACAGTGTCAGTGTTTGCTTAAAAAAAACTGCTATTTTAGTGGGTTTATTCAGAAAAAAACAGTTCAGCACAATTCAGCTGAAATTAACTGTATTCTTTGGCATATAGCGCCACCCTGTGATGGATCCTGCTGTAAATGACTTCAAGACAAAACTCAGAGCTATCGTGTGTGTGTGTTTGTGTGTGTGTGTGTGTGTGTGTGTGTGTGTGTGTGTGTGTGTGTGTGTGTGCGTGTGCGTGTGCGCGCGTGTGTGTGCGTGTGTGCTTCCAGAGACCAAATGAGTACTGCCTGGCGTGGGTGTCCGCAGACCTCATCTCCTTCGCTGTAGTCATAGGCATATTCATTTTCCAAAAGTAAGTACACACACAGCAGTCAGATCATTAAAGCGAGCTCTTATACAACAGCTAATGTTCCTCTATTTTTCTGCAGGTGTGTTATTCCTCTTTCACACTTAAATACACTCATTACTGCTAATTGACAAACACATTTACTCAGTAGACATCTCCCTGTCTGGAACACATCAGCAGCTCATACATAATGATGCTGTTTTTTAATCAAATGAGAATCCCTTTAAAACCCATTTTGTTTTGTGGCATTATAAGCCGTCATGTGTATTTCTGTTGTGTCCCAGGCGGGAGAAGGGTGAATGTTTTTATATAAATGCGTTTTCTCTTTGCTACGCCCTTCACACTCCCTGCCCTGCGTTTCTGCTGTGTTAAAAGTGCTGTTTGTTTGTTTCTCTGATGACCCCAGAGACAGATGGCCTGTCCTCCTGTCGTCACTGGCACCAAGGGCATTGATTTATTTATTAATCTGTTCCACAATAAGGGTCCAAAATGAGTCTGCTCTGATTATTGGAGCTATTTAATAGCTTCTGCTGGCTTCTAAACTGATCTCTTGTCTCCCGCCTTCTTTTGTCCTTTTTTCTCTTTCCGCCTCTTCCTCGTCCTTTCTCCTCTGCCTGACGTGCATGCTCTTCTTCCTCCTCCTCCTGCTGCATTCTGGCATCTTCTCTCAGCTATCACATGATCAGGTAACTGGGTCGCCTCTCCTGACCCAAAGTCTTCTCTCCTTTCACCACCTTCCTACCTTTCATAATCTTTACCCATCATTCCTTTGTTTGATGCATCGTTGATTTCCTCTTTTTTTTTTTTTTTTTTTTGTTTCTGCTGTTACTATATCATCCATCTCATCCAGATTTTTTCTCTCCACCTTAGTTCCACTTCCTATATTTATTCTCACCTTCTTCTCTGTCTCACCTGAATGGATGTATTGCACTGCTGCTGCTTTCCTCTATGACAGCGACGACTTCTCATCCTCATTCTCCTCTGCTAAACAAATGAAATGTAATCTACCCACACAGCACAAAAAATAGTCCACAGTGAGAGTATAAATGTCTCATCAGTCTTAATAAGTTAACGACTAAATGTCCAAAATGAATTGGAGCTCTCGATTCATCCAGGAAAGGCCTCAGGATTGGCTTTCTGAATCCTGGCTTGTTTGTGTCTCTAAATGCTTCTGTGCATTAGTCACAGTTCATTGTGACTAATGCTTCCAAGTTAATTGAATTGAAATCGGGGCTGTTTTCATTAAAACGAGGATGAAGTTGTGGCAGGCAGGAAATGAAATCAGTGGCCTGTCAGGAACGATAATCTAGCAAAGACAAAACAGTGCTAAACCGCTTGTATAAGAAAATAGTTGATATGTTTTTAATTGTTAACGAAACATTGTTTTTTTTCTATGAGTGACAGTATATTTTAAGAGAACAGTAGAGCAGTGAATATTGACTCATTAATTAAATGATCATTTTGCCAGCAAAATGCACATCTTTAATGAAATACGTTCAAGTGTTTCCAAAGATAAAGGGGTGATGCTTTTACCTTATTACTCACAATTAAACCCGATCAGTACCTATACATACATACATACACACTATGAGAAGTCTGTTGTTTTTTGTTCGTTTGGTTTTTTCCCCCCCAAATTGAACGCCATACTTCATACACATGACCGACATCGGTTGGATGTTGCATCATAGCATGTGAAGTATCAAACAAACAATTCCTGAACATAATTTGTTCCAATCTGTACATTTTAACAGAGTGAGGCATGCACACAGACCAGGTTGCTTATTACAATTTGAAATGTCCAGGCTGTAATCCAGTGCAGCTGTCTTTAGGATGTCCTTGTGTCTCGTGGTGATTTCTGATGCAGCCTGTGCAAACACTGCAGGTATCGGATGAGCGGTATGCGCAGCTACAACCCTGAACAGATCATGCTGAATGCTGCGGTCAGGAGGTCCAGTGGAGACATCAACGTCATGAAGGAGAAACTTATTTTCTCTGGTAAGGCCTGTGCAGTGAAATAAAGAAAAATTGAATTATTTACCAGTCTTTATTTATTTATTTATTTTTCATTAATTTGGGCTCTTGAACCTCCGCAACCTGTTTTTTAGACTTCAGGTGCCCAAATAGCATGCCAGTCCATCCCAGCATGCATCTGAGTGTCTGTAAATCTTCTTGGTCCTCCTCTTCCTCTCTTCCATGTTGAAGGTCAGCCCCAGTAACAGCCTCCCTCCTACATCCTCCGTGTGATGTTCAGCACCTTTTCATCCTTCACAAGCAGTGACTTCTTCCTTTGTTCCCTTCATCCGTTGCATCCCTTGTTACCTTCCACCTCTCTGCCTACTTTGCCCTTTTCCCTCATCATCATACCTGCATCCATCCATCCCTTCACACATCTGTCCTCCCCCAAAAATCCTGCCAGGGGAAAATCATGTCCCAGTCTGTGTAGACAGCCCTTGGTACTGGAGGTCAAAGGTGAGTGATGTAAGTGCCAGCTGTTTGTGGTTCTTTATCATTTTTCCAATCCTTCAGTGTTGTTAACCTGCTGGGGAAAGGTGTTTGTGTAAATGAGATGAGGTCAGAAAGAGCTGGAAATCTATCATTGATACAAATTGTTTTGTTTCTTGTCCTTTGGCGCCCTCCAGAGGTGAGGAACGGAGTTGGCAGTGCCGAGGAGCTCTATGGAGACAGCTACGACTACTACGCCAATCAGGGCATCAGCCAGTGATCTCAGCCTCACAGGATGAAAACAACACTACTCAGCGATCCCGTCATTCCAGTTTATCAGTGTAAAAGTGTCTCTCTGCCTCTGCTGCCCCGATTAACCGGCAGACTGCAGTATCCTTGTGTATACTCTGTAAATAGTACTATTTTTTCCTCCCCCTCACACATACTGTACAATTTCAAAGAGCACTTTGTACTGATTGAATTTTGTCTCCTCCTCCTCTCACTTCCAAATGTTCCTCTGAGTTCCCATGGCCTGTTTCTTTACAGAGATCAACTTTCTTTATTTCTTTTGAGCTAATTTCCCAAAGCAGTTCATTCTTTTAAGCGCCATCAGATATTCTTCAGATGAATTTTATTTTTTATTGTGGCTTTATCGCAGCATGGGGCTAATAGCTTACAGCCCATTGTATCCTGCCTCCTGGCAGCACTATGCTGTAGTTTATAGTAAACTTACCAACAGTAATGTTTATATTTAAATAGAAAAGAAAAAAAAAAACTCAGAAGCTGTTTACAGAAGTCCTGCCTTCTCCTCCAGGTGACAAACTCACATGGTGTATGTAAGAGAATTATTTTGATAGAGGCTCAGAGCCCTGCTGTCCTACCAATGCATGTAACTCTAAGTATCCCTTCTACTGACTCATGTGAGCTGTGCTCCCAGTACAACTGGTTTAAATGGTCCGGGGGGGGGCTTGTGCTCCTGTTTTTATGGTAAATGGTGAATGTACATTTTAATGTGTATTGTGTGTTTTCTGACTGGGTATATAAATGTGTGCAGTGCTGAGTGTGTAATTGTATGTAAAAGGTGACTAATGCGTGAGATGCTCTAGCCCACAAAGGCATCTGAACTTACGTGACAGTTTAGCAATAGTCTGGTCCTATTAGATTTCACTTCCTGTACAGCCTTCGAGTTCAAGTACAGCAGTCAAGTCTTGTGGTATTTCAGTGCAGACGAACAAAATGCATCTAAAGCTTGGTTGCTGGTGTGAAACTGACCGCTGTGAGGAAGATGAAGTGGGCGCCAAATGTGAAAATGAAGCTGCAAGTTAATCTAAGGGATACGACTGGTATCAGAACAGGTCAAGAGATGATTACCTTTTTGTGTTTTCTTATGTTGGGTATTACTGTGCCTCAGAAGCAAATGTTATAAACTCTAAATTAAAGTCTTAAGGAATGAAATAAAACAAAGTGTTTTGGGTTATATTTCCGTTTTCTCTTGCACAGCTTTTGAAATCATGTTTGTCTGGATAAGTGTAAAGCGTGTGGGTTCAATAATTCTCAGAAGGGTGCAGTGTCCTCATTAAGATCTTAAAAAGGGTTATTTAAGTTATCTGCTAAAGGTCACTTGGCACAAGTGAAACTGTTATTGAGTAACTCATGTATGTCAGAGCTTAAATGTATTTATGTTCTTAATGGGAGGTATTACAGCTTCACTCATCTCCTCTCTGAACTTCTCCGCCTTCTATTAGAGGCCTCAGATAAAATTCAGATGAGTACATGAGCTTCATCTGCATCACCCCAGTACCCAACAGTCATAAATACAAAACTGAAAAAAGGACAGTGAAGAAGACGGAAACTCATTTTAATAGGTCAAAAAGCAGACTGTTGACATTTTCAGGCAAATACACTTAAACTTGGTGAAAGTTGCAATATAAAAATAGATCCTGGTATTATTCCTGTTAGGAATTGAAATGATTCATACAGTATCTTTACTGGAGGCTCTAACACATCAAAATGTGAAATACAAAAGCAGGTGTGAATATACCTATTTATGAATTACAACGGGGGGGGACAGAGTTTGCGATACTTCAAAGGAATGTGGCCACACTGAATTCTTGGTCGAAATAAAGTAAAACTATCAGAGTGGCTTTTCTGTTTGTTTTCCAGAGATGAACTTCCAAATTGGATATACACCAAACATTTCTTGTATCTCATTCAAACACGTTCTTAAATATCCAAATGTGACAAACACATTTCTCAGCATCAAACACACAAGGCACCGATGAGTGACGCTTTGGTCGTCGTCATCTTGAACTACAGCAGCAAAAGCAGCCCGTCCTCCCAAATATTTAAATAAAGCAGCTCTATTGCACAAAAAAGTCTCATTGGTCAACATGTGGAGTCCTTAAAGTGCAACACTGAGCACGTTTCCTCAGTCCCTTTTAAAGGCAAATAACCTTATGTGGATTTTACTCACGATGCTAATGATTTACGGTACTGTAAAAAAAAAACAAAAAAAAAAACGAAGGCTTTCTACAGCACGTACCTTCATCTGTTGACTGAACTCTGCACCTCACAGTTACACTACATTTGAGTGTTTTAAAAGCATATGGACACATTTTAACTGGTCTCACTTAGTTGCTGTGACTTCTACAAAATTATGAGCAGGACGAAGGCCTCTGAGGGAGCAGGTCAAACAATGTAGCAGCTCCTTTGAAAGCCATAATTAAGAACTCAAATTAAAGGTCAATTAAACACCTACACGCATTGTCTCTCTCACACGAACACAATCAGACCCACACAATTTACACATAAATAAATAAATAGCTAGAGCAGTACTGGCTAGTCTTGATGTTTTCTAAAGGTGTGGCTGTTCCCTGAACACAAGTTAAGTATCTGATGCCACTAAGCATCAACTGCTGAAGCTGAACGGGGCAGCAGATACGTGACAGAGACACTGTCGTGTTGTCTTACTGCAAGTTGGCGCACAACAAAAGCAGCTGTTACTCAGAATGCGAAACCAGACGGTTCACCTCTGATGTTACAAGTCGCTGTAGAGGAATGTTGTTTCAGTACACCGTCTGCTTTCTTTGTCCGCTCGATTTCCACAACCGAGCAGAAGGACCGCTGTGCATCGTAAGCTTTTTGGTGACGGGTTTATTGTGTGTGTGTTTTTTTTCCTCCCATCAGCAGATGTTAAAGAAGCGCATTAAAGAAGCATGAAATACTAATAAAACACTGGAACAGAGATTAGCTGAAGTTCGTCTTGCGCAGATGTTTGTTGGGTATTTCTATGGCACTGACTTGTAAAGGCCAGGAGCCGCTCATGATGCCGGCCTGTATGGCCACACCGGTGACCACAGCCAGGTCAGGGTCCACTGATGTGTTGGGCTCCTTTCCAAAGTACTCACTAATTAGCCTCCTAATTCGCGGGATCCTGGTGGAGCCTCCAACCAAAACGATCTCATCCACCTCCTCCTTGTTCAAGTGACCCTCAGCTAACACGGTCTCCACAGGTGCCAGAATCTTCTGGAAGAGGTCCTCATTGAGCTCCTCGAAAAGCGTGCGAGTGATTACGGCCTGGAAGAGAACTGGAGGCGGAGTGGAGCTGTCTAAGCTGTCGAGAGTGCGAAGGTGCAGGGGCATCCGGATGGTTACGCTAGGTTGGAGGGTCAGGTTGAGCTTGGCAGCTTCTACAGCCTGCCGGAGATGGTGGATGTCCTCCTTGAGGGTGGGTGGGACTCCAAACTCCTGCCGCACTCGCTCTGTTGTGTACTGGAGCAACCTCTGGCTGAAGTCCTGACCTCCCAACTTATTATTGCCTGAAAGCAAACAAACAAAAGAGCCCTTTAACATTATAGACTGCTAGTATAGAGGTACAGTATACACAATACAACCCTGTCACAATACAGAGTATATCAATAAGAGTAAGTGCTTTCATTCTGCAGCCATTCACCAGTAATGATTGAAACAGATGGGATTTTTGAGTATCACGTGGTTGCCAGTAGGAATCCTGTTCTGCAGGAATACAACAAGATTACATTCAGCAGGCAGCCAGTTGAGTCAAGTCCCCTCGAGTTGTGCTCATCGCCAAAGACTCAACCAGACTGTCTGCATTTAGAAATTATACAATTATTTGCAAACCTTTGACATTCTCAAAGTGATTGCAGTCCGTCCAAGTCAGACTGTAACTGTTTTGCAGAAAGGTTGCCTCCTATCAGACAACCTGTGCAACTGCCTTCTGTTCAAAAGTGGTCAGGAATGTGCAACACCCAAAAAATGTAGTCGCCACAAGTTATAATATGTCGTAGAATGTGAAAATATTCAATACAATCACCAGGCAGCCACCAATTTCTTTGTAGACATAAACAAGTTGCTGTCCTATTTTTAATTGAGTGGCTGAGCTGTTTACTTGCTTTGAACAAGTAGGTAGATTTGTCAAAGCTAGTTGGATAGTTTTTAACACATTCGAGTGGACTTCATGTAAGTTTGCTTGGCTAACATCATCTCAGGAGTGCATGAGGTGAGCCCTCTTGTTTACGGTGTTCCCAAATTCTTTTCATTTATTTAATAAAATGTTGACTATGGATGTCCCTGTATCAATACAATGTCGCCATACAAAATACCGCAATACTATGCTGTATCGATGCCCCATCCCCCCACCCCACCCTTAGCGTAACATTTCTCTGAGGTGACACCACAACAACAGTGACACAGTACTCCTGTAATCTTACATAACACCACTTTGAACCACAAGATGCAGTAAGTCACTTATTTGGTAGTCAGAAGAGCAGCAGCTATGCAGCTTTTTAAAAATAAACACACAAACATGAGGTCATTTAGCATGCAAGGCATATTTCAAAGACGAAGACCACTGCTGAGCAAAAGAAAAAAAGACTCGTCGCAGTTTTGCCAGAAAACATCTTGATGATCCCCAAGACTTTTGGAAAAATACTCTGTGGACTAACAAGACAAAAGCTGAACTTTTTGAAGGGTGTGTGTCCCATTACATCTGACGTAAAAGTAACACACAATTTCAGAAAAGGAACATAACGCCAACAGTAAAATATGGTGGTGGTAGTTTGATGGTCTGGGACTGTTTTGCTGCCTCAGAAGCCTGGTAGACTTGCTGTGGTAAATGGAACCATGAATTCTGTTGTCTACCAAAACATCCTGTCCAGCCACCTGTTCATGACCTCAAACTGAAACATGCTTGGGTTCTGCAGCAGGACAATGATTCAAATCACACCAACAAGTCCACTTCTGAATGGCTTAAGAAAAACAAAATGAAGACTTTGGAGTGGCCTAGTCAAAGTCCTGACCTGAATCTGATTGAGATGCTGTGGCATGATCTTAAAAAGATGGTTCATGCTCAAAAACCCACCAATGTGACTGAATTACAACAATTCTGCAAAGATGAGTGGGCCAAAATTCCTCCACAGCGCTGTAAAAGACACCTAATTGCAGTTGTTGCTGCTAAGGGCGGCCCATCCAGTTATTAGGTTAGGGTGGAATCACTTTTACACAAAGGTCCAAGTAGGTTTGTATTTTTTCCTCCTTAATAACAAACACCTTCATTTAGAAACTGCATTTTTTGTTTACTTGTCTCATCTTTGTCTAATATTTACATTTGTTTGATGACTGCTGAAACTGTTGAACCAAGTGTGAAATAAATAAATAAATGAAATGATCAGAAACATTTAAGTGTGACAAACATAAAAAAGGTTCTAGAGTATATAGAAGCATGTAACGTTGCTTGTTTGTTACCATGGTGTTTTAAAATTTTATTTTACAGTCAGGAATGGTGGGGTTTACCCCAGCTGCCACCGAGCGAGAGGCAGGGTACACCCTGGAAAGGGTCGCTAGTCTATCGCAACTTTATTACAACTATACCAAACTTTTATTTCTGGAGCTGTGAAGCACATTACCTGCCATTGCCCTAGTGAGGAACATGCCTCCCTGTTTGATGAGTAAAGACACATCCAAAGTCCCTCCTCCCAAGTCCACCACCAGCACGTTAAACACGTCCACCTTGTGCAGGCCGTAGGCCATTGCTGCAGCCGTGGGCTCGTTGATCACACGTAAGACCGCCAAGCCTGGAAGACAGCGAAGGAAGAGTTAGCGTGCACACACTTCTAACATTAATGTGGGGTACGAGTTGTTTTTAATGATGCCTGAGAAGAAGCGCTGTAATGGATTCAAAGACTGGGTAAAGCTCTCTGTAAACCCAGTTTAATTATGTGCAGTCTTGAGACTCATTAGTAAACTGACCGGCAAGGTTAGCGGCCCTCGCTGTGTAGTCCCTCTGCCTCTCATCAAACTCTGCAGGCACTGAGATGACGGCCTGCTGCACCACCACACCCAGCTGTCGCTCGGCCATCTTCCTCAGCTTCAGCAGCAGCCTGGAGCCGATGAACTCTGGGGTAACGGTGAAGGTGTGGTTGGTGGAGATCACAAACTCTGCACTGCCCTTGTTGTTTATCACCTATGGCAAGAGAAGGATGAGAGGATGCTTTTTTTAAAGTGTGGATCTAATATCACTGCATACACATAGTTAGGAAAGGTGGCTAGATTGGTTGCCTGTCTGAGCTGAAAACTTTCCAAACCCAGCCCAGGATGACCCACCTTGAACGGGTACCTAGCGCTCTCCTTCTCTAGGACCTCTGGCTCAAAAATCTTCCCGATGAACCTTTTGGCATCGTAGATGGTGTTTTGGGGGTTGAGGTCAGCTAGGTCCACGGCTTCGTGTCCGGCCAGCACCGCGGTGGTGGTGAAAGAGACCGCGCTAGGGATGCTCTTCCTCCCCTCTTCATCCGCTATCACCTCCACCTCCCCGCTGCCCGAGTGGAAGACCCCCACGGAGCAGAAGGTGGTGCCCAAGTCCAAGCCGATCACCTTGGGTTTTGGGGGAGGCAGGTACTGCTGACCCAGGTAGCCAGCCAAGAACAGGGCCAGAATCACCGAACCTGTGGGACGGTAACAGCACGCGCATCACAGGTGGACCAAACCATTATTAGCTCATGAATTAGCACCCTAAAACGGCTATGCTTCTACTCACCAATCATGGAGATTTCTCCGGCCATCGTCACAAACCGTTACGAAGTCAACGGACGCTTAAAATTCACAAAAATGTATTAAAAGCTGTGTCGAAACCGTGTCCGGCTTTTGACAACTGGATGACGACAAACGGGAAATTTTCAGTTCACCAACAAAATACACGTCAACTTTGCACGGCTCGTGGGGAATGCTGGGTAATGTAGTTTACGTCGTTTACGCAAACGTTACCAGAAACCCAGAAAACGGCCGCTTTGTACTACAAATCCCATATAGCTAGCAACGCCAACCGCAAAGGGAGCATTTTTGAAACGTATGCACGAGGTTAACCAATCAGGGAAAGGCGAAACAATTTTTTTATTAATAAATTACTAATTAAATTAATTAGTTAATCGATACAAAAATGAATAAATAAAAGTAAAATATAATAAATTAATTATTAACTAAATATTATTATTATTAGTAGTAGTAGTATTAGCAATAGTAGTATTAAAAGTAGACCTTAATTTAATTAAGCTAAATTCATGTTGAGGTGCAATCCGTGTGTACAGATGTACTTGTGGACTTGGCTCTATCAGAGACTGTACTCTTGTATTACTTAGAGTCTTTAAATAAACACAAACCACATATTTAACTCTATTTTTAAAATGTTTTATTTACAAAAGGTTTTGAAAATAAATGAATGCTCCTTTTCACAGGAATGCTCACACACAGGCTCTCTCACACACAATCTCATTCAAATGCACTTTCAGAAAAAAGTATACTTGTCAATCTGTAGAGTATGCATTACAGACAAGATCTGAATATACAAACAGCTTTTAAATCACAGGAAAGGAAAGTAGACCGAAAGTTAAACAGAGATCAGACGTAACGAGAAAGGTCAAAATGATGCAGCTGTGATAAATAAAAGCTTTACACGCAAAAACAATTCAAGATTTAGAATGCAATAAATACAAATGACATTAATGTGACAAAATTTTGGCAACTTACTGCCAAAACTCAATGCCTATACCTATCATAGTGATAAAGTGACAAAAAGATAATATGAAGTTTAGAATATTGTCTCTTCTTTGTATATGCTAAAGCTTCCACATTAGAAAGCTTTAGCATATACAAAGCAAATTGTATCCCTTGTTCCCTCACTGGAACAAGGGATACAATTGTGACATTTTCAGAAAGTTATGGAATGAGTCTTTTAAAACCATTTTCATCAAAGTCATAAGAAAATGTGCAACTTTTAAACTCTGATCAAAGTATACAAATGACAAACACGTGCTTTAGGACTCCACGGCGTCTGTGACGGGCTCTGTGTCCTCCTTGCTGTCTGAACACTCTGACGGGATGAAGCAGCCCGAGTCTCTGGGACAGTCGCTGTCTTCCTCCTGCAGACTGTGGGAAGATTTGAGCTCCTCCGCATCCCTGACATCATCACCTGCAGCCACAAACCAAACTGAATTCAATTAAATGTCATAATATTCAAAACTGTGCTACTTTGCAGAATTGAAGCCATATTTAGATGCGGAAGGGTGACACCGTTTAATTTTAATATGATTTATTGCGATGATAGCGACGCATTATCGCAAATGTTGCTTATTGGTGTCAGACCAGAGGATGTGCTGGTGAGCTGTCACATGACCCAAATACATATGATTTGAACCAGGAAACTCTAGAAGAAAATATGTCACCTAATTTTTTTTCCTGTAAACTGCAAAAATATTCCACCGATCTTCCTCATTGTTTTTTAAACTCACCAACAGAAGCTGCTAATCCGACTAATCTAGCTCAGCTTGATTAAATTACTGGTGTCTAATGTGAGCTTGGCAGGGTCACACTGCAGCAGCTGCCATCTGTTTAGTTTCACTGTCAACCAAGCCGAGCTAAAAAATAAATTACACTGACATTTACTTTGACTTTGTGCACATCTGCTTAAATTACACAAAGTAAAACATGAACGAAGCCACAAAAAAGGCCTGTGGATGTTTTTCCACTGTCATATTGGATTGTTTTGGAAAGTTTTGCTTTCATTCATGCAGGGATTTCTGATAATCAGTCAGACTGCTTCCAGACTTCAGATTACAGGAACACCTTCTGTCATGTTAAGCACTTTCTATCTGAGTAACAGGAAGTCACCAATAAGCTTCTCACAGTGTGCATGATGTATTTCTATTCTCTACGGCACAAATGTCTCAGTCTTTACCTGTTTCCACCCACATATTTACAGAGTGAACCCCTTTTTATTGTCCCACAGAAATAAAGTGACAGAATTACACTTCCATTCATTTTATATTTATGGTACATAAAATATTTTTCTTAATTTAAAAAAAGAGAGTTTTTATTTAATACAGTCTTTACCTTATCTTGCTGTTTGTTTGAATGCTCACTTCTGATTGGCCAATGAGTAAATTCTACCATGTTTTAACCATAATCAAACAAAGCAGCTCGACATGCTGCCTAAAAGACTTTAGGAATGTTAATATTTAATTACTGGACAAAGATTTTGCTGTCTGTACAGACACACACACACACACACACACACACACACACACACACACACACACACACACACACACACACACACACACACACAGAGAGTTATTATTTACTCAGAAAATGTAACTCTTATGACTGCTGGTTAAAAGACGAGAGCCAATTGTACAATTTTTATTCTTTGTTTTATGGTTGCTGGGACGGGTTACAGACAGGAAATAAAGGGCAGGACTGGGAACAAAGGTTTAGGTTTTTATGTATTTTTCTATTATGTTAAAAGCATTTAGTTTGTGTATAATAAAATGTGCTATTAAATAAAATTGTGATTGGAGTGAGGTAGCTATTAGCTTCTTTAATATACAGTCTCTGTGAAGACTGTATTGTATTTACAGCTGCTTCACATTCAGTGTGGTGTTACTTTCAGGCTTAACATAACACCGATTTAGCCTGCTAACAAATATTGTTAGTCTCATTTGCTGACTCCTGTATCTCTGCTGCGAGCCAGTCTGTGCAGGCCACTTCTGAATACTGAAACCTTCATGAGAGGATCTTTATTTTTATTTTTCAGAATGTTCATTTTTCAGGAGTGAACTCTTACGAAGCAGTATCTCCCTTGACTAAGTGCTGCATATTGTTGCTTGTTAGCATTAGAACCAGTCACAATGATTGCTCGGTGTGTTTCTGACCTTCTGTGTAGTGGTATTCAGCAGCAGTGAGTAGCTTCTGTCTGTGCTCTGGGTCTTTGATGTTCAGCTCTATAAGATGTTTCTCCTGCAGGTGCATCAGGGACTCCACTGTTTCATAGCCATTTAGCATCAGTGCAGAAGCATATTCCTAAAACAAGAGCAACCACCGACTGTAAAACTAAAGCACAAATCTTTAAATGTTTTGCTGTCATGACTAAGTCTTTGAAAACTTTGTGATTCGTCCCCTAAACTAAGACAAAAGATCCCAGGTGAGCAGATCTGGTCCTCACCTCCAGATTCAAGCGTTCCAGTAACTCCAGCAGTGTTTTAGGTCGAGGTCTTTTGCACAGCTTCTGCTGTCTGATTTTGGGAGTCTCCTCTTCTTCCTCTTTCTCCACCAAAACGTCGACATAGATGAACTTGAAGTTGCCCACTTTGTTGTTGAGCATGCCTGTCCAAATGCCCATTGGAGGCTTACTGATGATGTTGATGATGTCACCAACCTTGGAAAAAAAAATCTATTAAAAGATGGTTGAGACTGCTTCATTGTTACTGCAGATGTTTCCCTGTCTAAGTACAGCCATGTCCATGTAAAGCGTGGACATGGAGAGTTACCTTGAGTTTGAGGGAGTCCGTGTCATATGGACTGGGAACAAAATCCGTGTGGACTCGAGCTCGGCCACAGAACTGTCCGTGATACGAGGCGTCCTCCTCCAGCCTCAGACTGTCTCTCTGACCAGAGCCATTGGACTCACTGGTCACACCACCTGAACCCACAAACACAACACAGCACAGGAGGATTACACACTCATCTAAGAGTATTACTGGTTAACACCACACATTTATTCACTATGTCTGGGTGTGCATTATGAGCAGATACTTACTGGAGGAGCTCTGGCCACTGTAAAGACTCTCCAAGGAGTTGCTTGTCTGTGTGGAGTTTTTCTCAGCTGGAGGGCTGCTTTCTGTCTCTGCATCTGGCTCTTTGTCTGTGTCATCGCCCTGAAGGAAAGCAAAAAACGACAAGGCCCACGGTTTTAAATGGCAGCAATGTTACATAAACAGATAAGCAGGGACGGAGTGTGCACAATTAGGCAGACTAATTGAACGACTCCATGTAAAAGTGGAGGTGGAGGTGTAGGCTATGAAATTTCCAAAGCTAATCAAAACATCTTATCTTTCAATCACACAAACTGCAGGAAGACACTTTTCGATGCAGATGACAGCAAACAGTCATCTAAATATCGCCAACAACCGCGTCACAGTTTGAGGATGTGGTTTCAGAGGAGATGAAAGTGATAAACAGAGCAGGTTTGCAGTAAGTGATGTCCATGGCCTCGAATTTGTTGCATGCTGAGGGACTTTTTGATCACTTGCGCACAAATTCTTTAGAATAAAACAGCGCTGGAGAACTAAAGCATTAATGTGTGTATGCGAACGGTCAAAAACCTTATCAGAGTGCTCGGTTAATTGATGTAAAAGTGTGTGTGAGTGATTCAGTGACTCACCATCTCCTCGGATAAAGACTTGGCATGTTTTTTGCCCATTTTTCTGCGCATGGTCAGTGAAATCTCCTTCATCTTCTTCCTGAGTCCAGCTGAGTTGTTTGGGTCTGAACTTTCACATTCTTCTGTGACCTGTGTGAAGAAACATGGTTTAGTACAAACTGAACGGGGATATTAAGGAATAAAACCTAAAATAAAAACAAACAAAAACAAAACACCAACTCTTTTTCTTTTCTACAATTCTACAATTATATTTAGTATTGACAACATGTTTTTCTGTTCTCAAAAAATCCAGTAAAATGTGTCGCTTTCAGTCCGCTTTTTAATGTATGAGTGAAAAACCTGCATTAAGTATGGCAGTCTCATGCATCGGTTACACTATTATTGCTATTGAAGTAAATTTTGCTGACATCAGGGTTACAAAAGTGAAAAACAAGCACATCTACAAACCATAGCGGTTCCATTTTCCTTCGGTTTGGCCTGTGATGAGTGATGTCTGAGACCCTCAAATTTGCCAAAGCTTGTGGAGCGCTGTGGGGAAGATTAAAAAGAGATGTCACACAAAGACGGCTAAACAACGTCTGAATAGCACAATCGTGCTGTGACCCGAGATTTCACAGGCCAAATATAATCAGTTTTTCATTTAACAGTCTTAAAACATCTAGGACAAGACGAAAACCAACAAGAAAAGAAAAAAAAAAACCTTCCTTTAAAATCTACAATTTTAAGTCGAGTACACACTAAATGAGAGCTTGTGTTTTAAACTTAAACGAATACACAAGTACGTTGATAAAACCAGTTTACCCTCAGCGCACTGGTGACACGACAAATCGTTGCTGCTCTGGCTCAATTTTAATCTTTCAGTTCCCCCCCCAGGTTTTCATAAAACTAATAGTCAGCCTAATCTCTCCCAAGCCTCCATCATCTCCCCAGCACAGCACCAAAAATAATCATATAAATGAATAATCCCTGGAAATCCTGGTTAAATATGAGCTCCATACTCCTAGACAGCCCTGTGCAGACTGATTTAATGCAGCTCTGAGTGCACTCTCTGACTGAAAATACAGTGGCAGAAATCAAGGTTTTATTTTAAAGACTTTCTTCACCATTTAGAAAATGAACTGTGACATATTCTCCAAAAACATCGCTCTGCTTCCAGCAGACTGTAGTTTTTAATTCAGTTTTTCCCTGTTTAAATAAAAAGTCTGCACACTCATGCAGTTGGCGATGTTAGATTGAGCCTCATCTTCTACAAATTTGTAACAGAGTCGATGTCACAAGGGAAATTTGGACCCTGAAGCTTTGATCATAATTATTTTCACCTACCTTTGGTTTGCTCCTTGCTTTGTCTGACACATTAGATGCGGCCCTCTGTAACATTTTCTAACTCCTTTTTTTTTCTTTCAAGGTGTTAGTCAGATCTTAGTCCTTTGCTCTTGTCTTTGCTGTACTCCTCTACAGAGAAGTGTTAACTGACACACAGATTGTCTGTCTGATGGTCTGGCTGGCTCACTTCCTTAGAACGCACAGGATGTGAGGCAATTCACACTGTTTCTTTCAGTGCAGCTCTGAAAGGGGAAAAATACGAATGCTTATGTGTGCATTTTGTGGCCGGCTCAGCGAAACAACTAGAACCACTTCCAGGAATAGCAGCACTTCAGTTTTATAAATGTGGCATTTGCTTGTTCAAACATCTGTCTTGTATCCGCTACTCGTCTTTTAGACGCTGATGGTGAGCCACACCACCATGTTGGTCTGTAACTGTGCATAAGTATGCCACAATCACATACATGTAGCCACTCAACTCAGGTTGCTCAATTATCCAATGAGGCTAAAAGCTTCACAGTGAAAGCTATTTTATGTAGTTCAGAAATAAAAAGAAGACAAAACCTCTTTTGTTTAATTCAATTCTTCTTTCAATATACCTCAAATTTTCCCTTTTATCAGCAATGGGGAACTCTGTTGCGGTAAATGATGCTGGAGTAATTATTCTTCTGAGTTCATTTCCTAATGTGGGGCAGAACGCTTTTGAGGAAGTGTGGATTTATGACAGAGGAACAGCTGAAAGTGGCAACTTTGGTGTGTCGAAATACCTTCCGGTCGACCTCCCCTCTCGGTGTGGAACTGAGGGTTTTTTGACTTTATGTCTTTTTGGATACACTAAAACAAGTCACCCTTTTTCTAAAATCGGTGACGAATGATAAAAGTTACAAAACTCTTATCTACAAACACACCCACACACTCATAGTGTTTCCACTGAATCAGAAAAGGTGAGGGAGTTTTTAGCCTCCACAGGATTCCACCTTGCCTCTCTCATGTCGCCACATTGGGGATTTGCCACTATGTTTACACTGCGGTCGGTTGTGGAAAAGGGAATTCTGCAGACCTAAACCTCAGTCTAATCCTGCTGCTTGCAATCAACAACAACAACAACAACAAAAAAGAAACTCATTTTGTTCTAGATCAAGATTTTAAATTTCTTACTTTAGGGGTTTCCTGTCTGATTTTAAAAAAAAAACACCCTATCTTCATTGAAATATTTTGTTGAGATACAGTTTTATGCCAAAAGTATATCAAAACTGTTCTGACATGCATTGTGTGCACTGTTAGTTCTGCAGAGCTAATGTTAACTTCCCCAGTGACAAAACAAGAAATAAGCAAATTCAGAGGAAATTAAATTAAAACCACATCACTTGATTGTTTTCTTTTCTTATCACTATCTCACGGGAAGTTCATAAAAGGACAAGATAGACTCTTAACACCCTGCACCATCTCTGTTTATAGTCCTCTGGGGATTTATTCTCTGTTAAATGACTTTCTGACTCTAAGAACGGATGACACCACGGATCCATGGGGATTTTGTAATCTCTGCACTTGATGGTTGTTTTCGTCAGACAATTTTCTCCCTAGTCATCCTGGGCTTTGACAACTGTTTTTGCGCAACACATGGCTCACATGCCACACGTGCTCACCGAGTATCGCTTAGAGTCTAAAGCTTTGAGAGATGTCATGTGCGTGCAAATGTGCACTCCATTGCGTGATGTTAGCAATGAGCTACGCAATGAGGAAAATCCACAAAGTCATCAATTTCCACACCTACATCTCAATGTTCAACCAATATTAGCATCTGTAGGAGACGTTTTTAAAGAAAATGCAAAATGTTCTGTATGGGAGGAGGCTGGGGACACGTCAATAGCACTGACATAGTGACCAGAATTAATTCTCATAGGCCACAAAATGTCATCAGCAAGGCACCTAATTGGTCTTAAATGCATTCGACTGCATTTGACAAACCACAGACAACTATCATGAGTGACAAGACAAATAGGAATCCTACAGCAGATCACATGTCCACCACAAAACCCTCATCTCAGCGTCATCCAGTCAGCCTGGGTCGAAAGGCAGCTGAAACCCTCAGAGGAAGTTCTCTCGGGACAACCAATCTGCTGAGTACCTTGAAAAACTGTTGCCATTTTTAGTTCACTGCTCTTTGTACAAAATCAGTCTCGGTACTGTGTGGCAATCAGCATGAAACTTACATTTGGTTCTGA
The DNA here is from genome assembly GCF_051167445.1 of Perissodus microlepis. Lineage (NCBI taxonomy): Eukaryota > Metazoa > Chordata > Actinopteri > Cichliformes > Cichlidae > Perissodus > Perissodus microlepis. The sequence continues at coordinate 22,255,210 of NC_140474.1, read as the reverse complement.
CAGGTCCACATCAGTGATAGATCGCGGCACCCTTGGGGGAATCTCAGGTTTACAGTCCTGCTTCAAGCAACCATCCTGGGCCACTACCTGCCGGTGCTCCTGTCTTCCTTCCCACTCCTTCACGTGCGCCGTGATGAAGTCATGGGAGTAGACGCGATACTCTGTTAGAGGCCTGCGGCAGGTGTGCTGTACGGTCCCCCAGGCTAGACTGCTGTCAGCAGGGTTACTCCACCGCTGGTGGTGGGTGGGCGTCGCTCCACCAGGAAGGCTGGCCATGTCAGTGCATCGGCCCGGGGTTGTGTTCTCCTGAGAGGGGAGGGTGGAGAATTTACCCGGGTAGGGCCTCCTGTCTGATCTGTACGGCACTTCGGGAAAGTGGTGTCCCATCTGTGGGCTCATCATGCCAGGTGGGGAGCACACTGAGAGAGGGGACAAGAAAGAAAGTGACTTAAAATCAACAATTCTCACCATTCTCAAACTGGCATCAGACTCAGGTGTAACTTTATTTAACTTAGATGATGCAATGATTTGCTGTTTAACCCCCATCAGAGTTAAACTGAACTGGAAACGACTTAGTCAAATGAGACAGTTCATTGTGAGGATCACTTTACATGTCGAAGCAGTACCGAAAAGAGAGAAGGAGGAAACAGGAGGTTGGCCAAACAGTATGGTCAGAGTATGTGTAGTATGTCCTTGGCTTTTGTAACCCTCACATCCTGAACCACTGTGGCCCTCTGAGAGGTGTGAGGACGCTGCAGACATGTAATTTGAAGGTGCTGCAACTCTTAAAAGCAGAAGTAGAATTTAAAGTTGATTACTTTTTTAAAGGGCATAAACTGGAGTTGCCACATAACTGTAGCTGTTCTGCTATTTTGAGCCAAAATCTTTCTTAGTCATAACAGAGTCATAGAAATTCTAGAAACGTCAGGAAGGACAAAGGCAAGATAGCTTGCTGGGAACACAACATGAATAAGGATAACCAAAAATAGTTACAAAGCAGTTAATACATTTTAAAAATAACAATATCATTTAAAAAAAAAAACCCTCTTTTACTATTGTAAAGTTGTAAGCAATGTTTCTGATCTTTGTTTTAAGGCAGCGGGGTGTAGGTGTAGGTTAGAGTAAATGCTGAAAAACTGAATTTTATTCACTAGTGTTTTAAATAGGTTCAGGAAGAGACTGTGGTTTGGTTTAAAATGCAACAAGTTTGGAGCAACGTCACTATTGTTACAACAGGTCACAGTGGCGACACTAAAGGATGTCCTGTGCGCTATCAGTGACTTTGACTAAACAGTTAAAGTTGACCCTCTGGGAATGAAAACAGCAGCAAGAATGAAACCGGTTCTACAAAACCACAAAAACTTTTGGTTATGATTAAGAGATACACGAAGTGTTAGATGTTTTCACATCATCATAATGCAAGTATTACTTTTATCAGATATGATGTCAATGCATAAAACAATATATTAAATGTTAAAGTTGTCATTTAGTGTGCGCTTGCCTCATTTACTCATTCACACACACTCACACTGCAATGAATGCATCCTGAGCAGCTCAGGGTTCAGTAGCCTGTCTTGCTCAAGGATAGCATGCAGACATGGATTGAACCACCAATCTTCCGACATGTAATTTGTACCATGAATACATTTTAAATTTACTGATGATTACTAGACATTAATTCTTTTGTATTAAATATAGTATAGTGGTTTACACGTTTGCGTAACAAGCTAAAGACACCTGGTTTGATTCTAGAAGGAGACACAAAGCCATTTGGGGTTGTGTCCGGTGTAAAATATTAAACAGCTGATTGCAGTGTTAACCATTGTGAATAAAGATGCAACCAAGAGTTTGAAATGATGGTTAATGTTGGTGAAAGCTCCTACCTCTGGAGCTGTTTGTTTTCTTTGTCCCTTCTTTCCCACTTTTCCCGCCTGCTTTCTTGCTGTTTTTGGGGTTTCTCCTGACAGCTGCTTTGGACTCTGTCGCCACTCCGTTGGCATGGACACTCTGAAAAGATAAACAAATGCACACACACTCACCATTTAAACACTTTCATTCCAGAACCTCTAATATCCCACACCCCTTAACATTGATTCATTGTGTGGGACCTTCTATGACATGGTAGGGAGTGTTTAACAGGCGTGATGAGAGCAATGGAAAATTTAGGGGGTTAAGTTTAGATTCTTTCAGCCGGTCCGCTGACTTCTAGTTTAGATCTGTGAGGAGACAGATAGGGAGGGTGCCTGCTCTCTGTTAGAGGGGAGAGCTGTGCAGGACTACTACAAACAGGCAGAGTTGAATGGGTGAGGAAAATCTCATTACCATTAATAGTAATGAGATTCAATTAACAAAGGATAACAGGATTGCAAGATTTGTAAACATTATAAGTCTTTGCAGATATGTGCTCAGCGATCATGTGACAATGTCAGTGTTGTCATAATGTGTTTTGAGGAAGGAAAAAATGCTGCTGAACCGGTTTTGGCAAGCTATGCTTTGTTTTCATTTAACTATGATGGCAATAGGTAGATTGGCGACTGAGAAACCTGACATGAGGCCTTTAAACCTTTCTAAACACACACACACACACACACACACACACACACACACACACACACACACACACACACACATACACACACACACACACACACACACACACACACACACACACAGAGTTTTCACATCCCTCTCTGCCATGTGGTCCAGAGATTACACAGAGAGGTGCACCCCTCTTTGAACCATCTGCACTGTATTAAAACCCAATCAGCATTTGTGCAAAAAGATTGTGCCATTTGGGCCAGCGGTAGCTCTCAGGAAGTCACATCAGGTGGTGGTGTCGGTGCTGTTAAATGCTCTGCTGTGGTGTGTTGAAGGTGCTCAAACATGATGCTGGCACAGATTTATTGGCCTTTTGGGAGCAATAAACTTCAGAGTAGGCATTAAAACCAGCCAACCAAATGAAGTTGCAAAATGGTCTTAAAACCTAAAACCAAACTGATACCGCTGTGGTACCCACAAAGATCTGAATGCACTGCATGACTGAAACATGTCTGCAGAGAGGGTTTTGAGTGAAACAGTCTAAAAGTGAAACTACTCTTCTAACCTGGCTTGAGGTCTGTTTCTCCTTTTTCTTGGTGCCAGAATGATGACTTCCTTTCCCACCTCTGGTTTCTGTCCTGTGTTTCGTCTTTCGCATCTCTGCAACAACACAATGTGTACACCTGAGGACTTTTTAAGGAATTTGCTTAAATGATTAGCAACTCTTAGAATCAAATTAAACATTCTCTCACTTGTTGTTTTCGACATTATTGCAGATTGTCCTGACCAATGTTAAACATAAGGCCTGGGGACCAGAATCAGGCCCTAAAATGACTCCAATCTGGCCCACTGGACATCTTTGGAATTTTGCTACATTTTACAGCTTGTCCTGCTGATAGAGACCTCCCTCCACTGCTGTTCATACTACAACAAAGTAACTAAGTAATAGGTAAACAATTGAATGATCTACTATGGAAACTGCAAAAAGAACTGGGTATTTCCATTAACAGTCTGGACAATGAGCATCCAGAATCTTTTCTGTATTTGTATTCATTTATTTCCTAAAACCTGAGCACAGAGAGTTGTGCTGACAGCATTTTTTCCATTTACTGCATCAGCATTTCTTTTTCATGTAGACAAATTGAGACAGTTTGCTAAAATTGCAGTTCTTCTTCTTATATTAAGACATCCCAGGGTTTAGATTAAATGGGCTGATAAATTACTTTATACTAACAGAAAAGCGAATTTCAATGGTCCCGCCCATTTAAGATCACAGTGGCCGATAGTCTGGGGTGTCGTTTTTTTAATGCTGAATTGGGTTCGAAATCCCCACCCTGCCTTTGAGCGTCCTGCTGGGACTCCAGATGAGTGCTGGCATAAACTTTAGATGAGCTTAGCCTCTTTATTTCCTGCTTACCTTCATTGTGATTGTTGGTGATGTGAACTAAATCTTCTCTGCTCCTGGCATGCTGCCACACTGCAGTATTACAGCCGGGGGTGTCTGACGTGGAGAGAGACGAGCGTTGGAGGTTTTAAAGTGAAAAGTTGGGGTGAATGGAAGCCACTGATAGTAAAATCATTATCAGCATTATGAGACACGGACATAAAGCCTGGTAGCTCGCTGGAAGTTTGAATATAAATAACAGTCATTATGCACAAGTTACACTTTAGCACTAATAAAAAGTGAAGTTTAGAAATTGTTATACTCACCTAGTGTTTCATTATCTGATGCAGATTTGGATATATGTGTTCTAAAAGTAAAATAACAAAGAAATATTTCATTATGTTGGATTATTATTTTTATTTAAAACAAATTAGATATTATTATTTTCTTCACAACACAAAGTAAAGAGCCTGGGACTTCAAAAAGGCAACTATAGAGCACATAAACCACAAAACATGAGCTTTAAAACATGACCACAAGACTGCAGACTCATGCTGTGCAGATGTCCACTGTGTTAAATCTTTCTATGCGTTTACAGCGTCAACAAAGTTGTACGTTGTCCAAAGAAAGGCCAAGGGAGTAAAAGGTGTTGACCTTGAATCCGCTTAGTCCAGCTAGCCCAAAGCCGTAATCTGCCTTCTGCTGGCCCAACAGTGTGAAGGGTCCTTCTTCTCAAAATACAGTTCTCTGCCAACAAAGCTGAACAATATATAGATTTTTTTGGTTCCTATTGTGTCTTACGGACCGTCAATCCCTCTTCTTTAAGCGCAGCATTCCAATTTATTCTGCTGTGCTGCAGGAAGGATTTACAGTATTAACCCACAGCAAAAATAAACAGGGAGCCTTTCAAGCCATATTATTACTCAATGAGAAAGCTCTGTCACTGGCAGGGCAGCTTTATGCTTTCTGCACGCTCGACCAACAAAAGAAAGAGAAATAAGGCCACAGCACGCACTAGACGAACAGAAGCCTTAATTCCTTCCAGGATTACTTGATGTTTTTAATACAATTTTCCTGTCCGTTCGAAGCGGAGTGACATACATAATATGTGGAGATAGAGCAGATTGAGCTTCGAGCTTAAAGCAATGTAATGTGGGGCATATAGGACGATCTTAACATTCTTGAGTAATTTACGTCTGAGCTCACCTTCTTTTCTTCTTGTTCGAGTTGGCTCTCTGCATCTGAGGCATCTCCTGAAAGAAAACAAAGCATTTAAGGCTGTCTGTACTAAATGAGCAACTTGCCACATTCAACAAAATCCTCCAGCTGATTCATGTAGAGATTCACTGAAATTGAACATTTGGCCTCGCCTCAGAGGCAGCTGTCAACTGGCTCTGCTCATCATTTAATAATCAGCTTTATTTTTTTTAGGTTCAATCTGGTTACATGTCACAGCTCCTCAAGGCCGTGACCCCATACAATCTGGTCATGATTGTTCACAAGCCTGCACCGCTCACAGTCTGTACAACGTGCTTCAATGTACGAGATTTTCATGACACACACCATGGATATAGATCTTCCAGAGCCTCGCCACTTTGTGCCATCATCCAGCAAGACTGCCGGGCTGCACGAGCGGCTGCACGAGCGGCTGCACGAGCGGCTTGGGACAGGCTGCGGTGGGCCGTCGCTGGAGCTCTGCACCGCCTCGTACAGGCTGTCCATAGATCCCTCCTGATGCCCAGTGGACAGACAAAAAGACACACAGTTGTTAGAGGGCTGCAGTTTGGCCGGATATGAAATTCATCTGTTTCCATCCATGTTTCCAGCACATAAATCTGCATTTCATTGTAATCAAATGCAAAATATGAAAATTGTAGTTATGAGGATTTGATATGACTGCAGGGAAATGTCACTAATGCTGCTCCAAAGCTCCTTTAAATTTGCTTGTCAACCATGGATGAGGGAATTTCGACAGAACTGATTTCAGCGTGGATTAAATTTTGTTTGATTCGTTGGGATTCCTTCTAGGAACGCATAACCAATTTCTCTCGTCAGCTCATCTTGACTGTACTGTGACGTCTCATCGGTGTACATGATAAAAGATAGCGCAGAGTATTGATTTTGTATTCTTTCTCTACTCAACCATTCCTGGTTAAACCAAACCACAAAATTCTTAATGAGTGGTCTGAGACAGACCACTCATCTAAAAGTCCTCCATCTTTTAGAAAATCAATCCCTGACTCATATGACTGCGGGCCAATAGCAGGTCTTTACAGAGTACTCAAAATGTAAGATGTAGTGCAAAATGGTTTAAACAAAAAGCTTCCAAATGAAGTGTAAGTTCCTGTATTTGCAGGGGAACAAGTGTGTATTTTGAGATGTTGCTGCTTTTTTGTGTTTGTTTTTTCTCTTTTCTAGATTTCTACCTGGGTTAACGGGCAGCACGAAAACTTGCTGTATGTGTTATTTGAGCAGAGTGGTTAAAAGGTGCGACATCCGTTAGAGATTCTAGGCAATGATGAATCAGTCTGATCATTTGTAAACATCCCCAACATCTGTGCAGAGACAAGTTTAAAGTATCCAACCCACATGTTACATCCCCACGTGCAGCATGACAGCTGCAGGAGCATCTGAGGTACCCATGTGTATATTGTGCACATGTGTGTATTCCTGCTTCTTATCTTAACTTTTGTGGCTTCATTAATAAACACTTTTAACAGGCACTTGTAGGCATAAAGAAATTAGACAGTAATACATAAACCAGGGCTTCAAAATACCTACTGTAATAAAAGAACTGCTGTGAAATGTTGCTTAAAACTTTATGGTAAACAAAGCTTAAAGTTTTCAGACAAAAGAAGATAAGAAGACAAGGTCGGGACTTGTCTAATGATCAAACTTTCTGCAGCAGGTTATCAATGATCTATTTACCGAGAAGACGTAGCAGCAAGCATTCTCATTAGATTAGTGCCGCGGTTTAGCATCATGTTTTGCTTATTTGTAGGAAAACTGCGATTAAAAACCTAGATAGACACTCTGTAGCTTCCCACACATTTAGGTATGCATAGTGTGTTATTTATTGATCTTCACGATATATTTCTTGTGGCTAACCTCAGATTTGCAACTCAAGTTTCTCTTTTACTCTGCGACTCACACACAGACTGTTCTGTAAAGAAGACAAATGCATGCATCTTACCAGAGAAAAGCAGAAAAGGTTCATGTTGGCTGCGAGGTCTCGGGTTCAGTTTGCTTTGGTGCGTCAGATGGAGGACAAACAGCGAGCCGAGTGAAAGCCAGAGGCTGAAAGACACAACAGCTCAGTCTGAGGCCAGCCTCGGTTGCCTGCTGTCTTCTCAGATTAATACCACAGTGAAATCCCTCCACTAATCCAATAGATGGCCCACCATTACTCTAGCAGCTAAAGCAGGATTCACTCTTGACAACAAGCCCACTATTGGTGGATCAGCAGACTCTGTCTTTGTTTTGATTCTTTTCTTTTTTTTGCAGTAGGGAAGCAGCGAGCAGCCATGTTATTTATTTATTCTGACCTAAGTGAAATTACAAAAACAAAAATTTACAGGTAAATTTCCTCATTAAAGGCAACTTATGAAGACTTAAGACTAAAAAGTCTTTTGCCTCAAAAATATTATCAATCATAAATATTAATCAATAATTATGAGGATCACTGGTTCAAGGTCAAATTAATCATTCCATTAAGAATAATTGACTAGAGATGACATTAGTTTTAGAGATCAATAATATATGAATGTATAAGCAGCGTTTTTTTATATCCACTTTACTCCAGCGGTGCACATTGTATAGATTGGACTGATCATAAAGGTCATGGTTTAAATCTGGGCACACTGAGCTGATTAACGGAGTGCAAGAATAAACATCTGGACCTGCCAGTGTAATCTTTAAAACATATATCTAAAAAAAAATAAACATATCCTGTGATTCTGAGGTAACACACAAAAGCCCAGAATCAAGACTTTTTATTGTCATTATGCAAACTGAGGCATTAATCTCTGCCATGATGCAAGGTAAGTAGTGGAATTTCTTTACTTTCTGTCATCATCATCTATAGCTTTAAGTGCTAAGATGTGTTCCTCCTTACATCAGTGGGAATTTAATGTAGGTTTTACATCTACAGCTGTAACGCTGTAATCAGTTAGCACTAATACAAAATTGAAACCAAATGTAGTAGCCAATTAGCCACCTGCATCTTTATACTAGTCAAATTACACAGGCCTATAAACACATTGTTTACATAAAGTTACATCAAATACTACTTACGGTATGCTGTCATGGATGTGATGGCAACTATATGTGCTTTAAGTATATGTAAGCTGTGCTTTAATGTAGCAGTTGGAGTAGTTTTGAAGTTGCAGTTTATTTTTCACAGTTATGAGGTGATTATTTAAATACATGTGCATTGTATGTGTTAAAATCTGAACTTGAAGGTAATAAATGTAGTGAGGTAAAACAATGTGTATATCTGTGCTTGGCTTAACAAGTTAGGAATTTAAAGACAGCATAGCAAAAGGGAATGTAATGTGTGGAAAAAATGCACTTGAAAGGAGACTGTTCATCTGTGACAACCTTGCCCTCAGGCAGGTTTTTAGACAATAAAACAAACACTACACTGAGCGCGCTGCACACAATTTCTCACGTGCTCAGTAACAGCTCTTTCCTGTGTGGGCAACAGTTGCAGGCAAGTATTTTTCCACAGCTTTGAAATTTTTAAAGTAACTTTTTGACAAACCACAATAAATGTAGGAAAGTTTTCACATATCAGTTTGTGGTGAGGCACAAAAAAATATAAGGTTATTTTGCATGCAATGCATTTCTTCTTGTTGTTTTTTGTTACCTAGAGACTAATCGATCATCCCTCTGGAGTGGTTCAAAGTGCACTAAGTTGTAACACATGAAGTGTGAAGCTGGTGCTTTTTTAATCCACAAATCATACTGTCTGAGCTCCTCTAATGCAGAGCAGAAAACAGCTGGAGAGATTAAAAGTATGACCTATATTTTCACAAACATGAAAATAAAAGAAGTACTTCAAAGAAAACGACGTGATGCTGAAATGTATTTTGCTGCCTTTCAGCTCATTTCGATTAGTCATGTCACTGTTGTCTTCTAGTGTCAGATGTTGTGGTGGTTATGCCTTTTGCACAGCAAGGTAAGTGCAATAATGGTTTTTAATGTGGCACAAGTCCTAAATGAACCACATAATCACTTCGTGGCTGACTTCAGCCAACCTCCCATGATTTAATGAGCCTCTTTAAAATGGCCTTCTAGTCTGTATACAGTTCTGCGGTATTTTTATCTCTCCATCAACAAAACAATGCACAGTGCAGCAGTGCATTGTTTCTGAGAACAAGTCTGGCCTGTTGCATACTGTGGGTTCTTAACACCAACAGGTGTGACATATCTGAAAACAAAGCAGGATGCGTGAATGCTGCTAGGCGAGTGACCTGTGCCAACCACAAATGTGACTGTGTTTACATGCATGTAAAAAAAAGGATTAAATGAAAAATCTTAAATCATTTGAGCATCGAATCATTATAGACCTCATGCTGAACCATTAAAAAGAGATGTTCGTTTTATGGTCCGTGGTTATCAGCTCAGTTTCACCTCACCCAAACAAAACCAGTGAGGGAGTCTTACAGTGGCCACATGAGGGTTGTGGCCGTGTGAAAATGTACGAAGATTTTAATGTGTGAAACAGGCAAGACACTTGTGCCCTGTAAGAAAAGACAGCTGAAACAAATTGATTAAGAGAACAACTTTTAATGTTGTTTTTTTTAGCAGTTTAAAAAAACAGTCCAACTTTTATTAAAGTGGAGATAGACAGTGACCCACATAGCATTGCTTATTGCTCTGACCCACTAAGTCACTCGGGAAAGGATTAAGAGGGTGTGGGTGTGTTTCGCCCTGCTTCCCGCATCTATTCATTAAGAAAAACAAAAAAATACAAGAAAATCCATGACCGTAATCACCAGTCATGTATTTGGGATCATAATGAATGAGAGCAAGTCAAACTCTAATCAAGTGTGCGTGATTTTGATAGATTCTGTTTGGGTAAATAAACAAATGACATTGCATTCAGATTAATGTAATTTCATTTTTTTCATTGTATTTGATTAAGCAGAAAGTGAAAGTGAACGGGAGGGGTGCTTCAGGCCTAGCACAAATCCTCTCTGCAACAGGTTGTGAAATAGTCCTCAGCACAGAACTCCTCACATGATCGAGAAATTCTGTCACCTGTTTAAAAAGAAAACAAAAACAAAAACAAAAAATACAATTACTAAACCATCACACCATTGTTGGAATTGTATTATTTTGCAAGATATAGGAGCGCACATATTAGATCATGAACACGAGAACAAACAAAATGAAAGTAGAAAACAAATCCTACGCACCTGTCTGGGTGGTTTTACAGTACTGCGCTGACAGTGGACAAACTGTCTCTGTCTTACAGCTTGTGTCATTTTCATCCACACAGATGTAGCAATTGAGAGTGAGCACTAATTTAAAAAAAGGACAAAATCCATCAAAACATGTTACAATACTAAGACAACAGCCTTCATCTCAGTCAGGAAGTCCAGGTGTAATCAAATGATTCCCTCAGATCAAACCTATTTTCTAGCCCAATCAGAAGTTTGCTTTTAAAATGGAATATAAGCTAGAATGACATGGCCTCACCTTGGGTGCTACACAGCAGCACGAAGAGCAGCGTAAGCAGCAGGACCTTCATGTTGTCAGATGGTATGTGGATAATCCTCCCGCTCAGGTACTTTTATACTAAAACACCACATACCAAACTACAACTGAGTCATGCACTTCCTTGTGATAAATGTGCCAGTAAATTATGTCTAATGTTTTTGTTTCAACTCTTTTGTCTCAAAGAAGAAGAAAGCGAAAGACTTTTTACAGTAACAGATTAACGTGGATTTTTTTTTTTTGCAGAGTGTATAAGAGCTCCTAAAGTCTAGTTCAACCTGCTACTATGAATTATTATCAGTGTTGCTATATTTACCTTTGGATTTCTCTGATGAGATCCGTGATTAGTTTTGATCTATCTATTTGTATTTCAAAACACATATCCCACATCGAGAGAACACCTTTTCAGTTTTGTCCTTGTTTTCTTATCACCCAGTGTTCAAGGTTACTCTGCAGTGCATTCATACTATGAAATGAGAGCACACTATTTGGGGGTCATTTTCTAAAGATTATTTTTAAAATCAATTTCTTGACTGGACTTTTTATCGTTCAGCTTTCAGCCTGTTCAGTTTAATCATGTCAACTGCTTTGTAAGGCTTTTTGAATGGTTAACACAAGAGTGATGTGAGCTAAATGCGAGTCAACATACAATAAACAACATTTATGATATGTAACAGACAATAGGCTGCACAAACGATGGACACAGCAACAGAAGCATCACCAGTCTGTTTGTGGACTATAGTTCTAAAGCACTTAGTTTGGCATTTCAGGTGTTCCCATATGAACATAAGCCAAATGTGACCATATTTGGGGAATTGCATCTCAGTAGGAATTCACCAAGCAGCAAACTTCACGGCTAAATAAAAAATCATGTAGTGGCTTCAAAGGCTTCAAAGTGAGTCAGTCCTCATACATGCCAATGTTAAAGTTTTACAACATTAAAAACATACATTAACAGGATGATCTATCTGATTCTCTTTGAGCAAGGCTGGACTGGGACAAAAAAAGGTTGGTTTTAATCAGTTGGTACAGCTTACTTTCGATGCACTGAAGCATGTGACAATTAAAAGTCACACTTAAGCTCAGGTGTGGGGGGCCTCAAGGGCTGGTGTCCTGCAGGTTTTAGATGTATCCATGATCCAACACAGCTGATTTATATGGCTAAATTATGGCTCAACATATCTTGAAGTTCTCCAACGGCCTGGTAGTGAACTAATCGTTTGATTCAGGTATGTTGACCCAGGGTGATATCTAAAACCTGCAGGACACTGGCCTAAGGGCCTGGAGTTCTTCACCCCTACTTTAGCTATTAGAAGTGGACAAAACTCATTTTCTAGAAATTGTACTTTTTTCCATCTTTTGTTCAAATACAAATCCTCCCAAAACCGTCCTGGAGGGGGGAGAATGACTGAAGATTTCATCGTTAATATGTAATTAGGAGCTAATGATTTCGGATCTGAGGGATCATTAAGATACTCCACACTTAATGGTCTGCTGTTAATGATGCCATTGTCTTGTAAAGGAGTGTTCTTAGACTAGTTGTATTAAGCCTATTTGAGGACTTGTCTAGCATTGTTGTTAGTATGCTTCATACTGTCCGAATTTGGCGTTCCCAGATACCTCCCATATGGCTAGCTGATGGAAAATTCATTATAAATTTTCATAGCTGTGCGGTTCCATCTTGTCGTCAACCAACAAGAGTTTCTGAATTTCCATACAGTCATTAAGAACCTCTAATGATTTTATTTGTGGCATCACAGCTGCACAGTCAGCAAACTTTCTCAACTCACTTCCATCCTTGGAACTTATTTAAGGCTAACTGTGAAGTTTGTCTCTAAAGCATTTTCTGTAGTGAAAAGATCTCCAAATAGCTTTTCCAGCACTTCCCAAGCTGAGTTTTATGCTTCATCTCTGCCCACTAGGAGAAATCCTTCAACCGCTCTCTTTGTGGGTCTACCGAGTTACTTCCTGAGATAATAGTCTTTCATTCTTTGAAATGTTTTTTCTTTCAATCATGGTTTCAAATGACAACTGCCAGACTTTTAACTTTAGAGGGTCATCAGTTTGACCTGAACCACTTTTAGACCTTCTTGATTTTGACCTTGATTTGGTACTTTGAGATCCTAAGCACGACCCAACATCTGGCTATGGCTCTTAATCACTATCTGCAAAGTCTCCTTGTAGCTGTTTTTCAGCTCTTTTAACAATGAATGAGGAAAGTGAAGTACATGCATCTACATTGCGCTTTGTGTATGAATCTGCAGTTTGTATTTGGTGTATCCATCCATCCATCTTCTTCCGCTTTATCCGGGGCTGGGTCGCAGGGGGCAGCAGCCTAAGCAGAGAAGCCCAGACCTCCCTCTCCCCAGCCACCACCTCTAGCTTATCAGGGGGAACACCAAGGCATTCCCAGGCCAGTCGAGAGATATAATCTCTCCAGCGTGTCCTTTGGTGTATTTGTTCATAAATGGTTTGTACATCTCTGCAGGTGACATTATGTTGTTAATCACCTCATTCAATTCGCGCTCTGAAAGTTTCTCCTCTTGATCTCTTTACCCTTTTCAGTGTTCTTACTCTTTCACTTTTATAAACAGTCTGTAGTTAGAATAGAAGAATAATCCTTTAATTGTCCCACAAGGGGAAATTTTGTTGTAACAGCAGCCAGAAAGACACATATACAAACAAACAGTACACAGGACACAGAACAGAAACATACACATTTTTTTCTTACATATTTACATCAAGGACAATGGGTACTATAAACAGAGTACTGTACAATTATTAAATTAAATAAAATTAACTACAGATAAGAGGCAAACCCAGGTTGTAGTGCGAATCGGTTGATTAAATTATTGCAGTTACAGTGCAGATGTAAACATCTATGATTGTTGGGAGCAGTTTTGATTGTACAGTCTGACAGCTGCAGGGAGGAAGGACCTGCGGAAACGCTCCTTCGTGCATCTAGGATGCAGCAGTCTGTCACTGAAGGAGATCTGCAGTTCAGCAACATTTACATGCATGGGGTGGGAGGCTCTGTCCATCAGAGATGTTATTTTGGCCAGAGTCCTTCTGTCTCCCACCACCTGCACTGGGTCCAGGGTGCATCCCAGAACAAAGCTGGCCTTCCTGATGAGTTTATCCAACCTCTTCCTCTCAGCTGCCGATAAACTGCTGCTCCAACATACAACACAGTAAAAAATGACAGATGCCACCACAGAGTCATAGAAGGTCTTTAAAAGCACTCCCTGTACTCCAAATGACCTCAGCCGCCTCAGTAGGTAGAGTCTGCTCTGACCCTTCCTGTAAAGGGCATCAGTGTTGTGGCTCCAGTCCAGTTTATTATTCAGGTGAAAACCCAGGTACCTATAAGAGTCCACTATCTCAATGTTCACTCCCTGGATGTTCACCGGTGTCAGTGTGGTGAGTCTGCGTCTCCGGAAGTCCACCACCAACTCCTTGGTTTTCCCGGAGTTGATCAGCAGGTGGTTCTTCTGAAACCAGTCTAACAAGGTCCAGAGTCCACTGTCTGTACTCTGAGTCATCCTCACCTGTGATGAGGCCGACTATGGCAGAGTCGTCAGAGAACTTCTGTAGGTGGCAGCGTGGGGAGTTGATGGAGAAGTCTGCAGTGCAGAGGGTGAAGAGGAACGGTGCCAGCACAGTTCCCTGTGGGGCCCCCGTACTGCAGACCAGCATATCAGAGACACAGCCCTTTGTCCTCACATACTGAGGGCGTTCTGTGAGGTAGTCCAGTATCCACTTGGACATGTGGTGGTCCACTCCTGATAGCTCCAGCTTGTCTCTCAGAAGTCGTGGCTGGATGGTGTTGAAAGCACTGAAGAAATCAAAGAACATGATCCTCACAGTGCTTCCAGGCTTCTCCAGGTGAGTCGGAGCTTGGTGCAGGAGGTAGATGATGGCGTCCTCCACCCCAATGCCAGGCTAGTAAGAAAACTGCAGCGGATCCAATGAAGACCTCACCAGGGGGCGCAGATGGTTTAGAACCAACTCTCGAGGGTCTTCATCAGATGTGATGTCAGGGCTACCGGCCTGTAGCTGCTGAGGTCCTTGGGATGGGAGGTCTTTGGTACCGATACCACACAGGAGGTCTTCCACAGCTGTGGTACTTTCCCCAGGGACGATGCTGGGGGAGGGGTGGGTGGTTGATCAAACCTATTAAAATATTTATTTAGGTCATTCACCCACCCCAAGTCTCCTGCAGCCTGGGGGGTTGGTTTTTGTCCTGAGATTGTCTTCAGGCTGTTCCAAACCCCTCTGATGTTGTCCTGTTGCAGCTGCTCTTCCATCTTCCTCCTGTAGTTTTCATTTCCTTGCCTTATCTTCCATTTCAGCTTCTTCTGAACAACTCTCAGCTCCTGTTTGTCTCCAGATCTAAAGACTCTCTTCTTCTCCTTGAGGAGAGCCTTAATTTCAGGATTTATCCATGGCTTGTTGTTAGAAAAACACCGTACCTTTATGCTGGGTATGGTGTTGTCCACACAGAAGTTCATGTAATCCGTAATGCAGTCTATGATGCTGTTGAGGTCATCCTCCAGGGGGCTGCAGAGGTTGTCCCACACAGTAGAACGGAAACAGTCCCTCAGGGCCTCTTCAGTCTCTGCCGACCATTTCCTTACTGTGCGTTTCACAACTGGTTCTCTGTGTACTAGAGGTTTATACACAGGCTGGAGATGAACCAGGTTGTGATCTGAGCCCCCCAGGGGAGGGAGAGGTGATGAGTTGTATGCCTCCTTGGTGTTGGCATACAATAAGTCCAATGTTTTATTGTCTCTGGTGTGGCAGGTGACATACTGGGTGAAGGTGGGGAGAGTGGAGGACAGGGTGATGTGATTAAAGTCCCCAGAGATCAGGAAAAGGGCCTGAGGGTGCTGTGTTTGGAGTCTGCTGGTTACAGTGTGCAGGACCTCACAGGCTGCTGCAGCGTTAGCAGAGGGCGGGACATACACAGCTATCACAATAACGTGTGTAAACTCTCGCGGTACTCTCTAGCAGCTCAATGTCCTCACAGCATAGCGTCTCTTTGATAGATAAATGCCCAGAGTTACACCATCTATCTTTCACAAACACAGCCAGACCCCCTCCTCTCTTCTTTCCACTCTCCGTTGTTCTGTTGGCCCGGATCTGATGAAAACCATCCATGTTTACGCGTGAGTCCGGAGTTAGCGCAGTTAGCCACGACTCTGTGAAGCACATCAGGCTGCACTCCCTGTAGCTCCTCTGATGTCGGGTAAGAGCTGCCAGCTTGTCTACTTTATTGGGGAGAGATCTCACATTCCCCATAATAATAGATGGAATTGCTGGCCAGTACCTCCTAACTTTACTGCGACGCCCGATCCCGGCCCGAGTACCGCGTCTCTTCCTCCTCACCTCGCAGGGGATGTTGGCTTGCTCGGCGGTAGGCAGGGCAGCGGAGGCCCAGAGGGCTAACAGCTGATCCCTGCTGTAAACAATGGGAGGTCGGACCTCCACGCGCTCTCCGGACACAGATGCCATAAAAAATGTAATAAAGAACACAATTGTCCATAAAATTCTGAGCTCCATTGTGGGGGACAGCAGTCCACAATAGAAAAACAAAAACAAGAAACACAAGAACAACAAAGAAGCATATATTAAAGAGAAAAAAGGACTCGGTCAGGTCGGAGCTGCTGATGCTGGCTGCCAGCTCGGAGTGGTGCCGGAAGTTATATTATATATAGTTCTGTAATCTGCTCAGCAGTAAGCAGGAAGTGGTACAGCATATTGCTCTTCATGACCATTGTCAGCCATCTTGTGAGTCTAGTTAAATGTTAAAAGTTAAAAGTTTTGATTTCAAAATACTTCTTTAAATTTGTAACTTATACGTAACTTGAGTATTACTTTGGCATTACTGTTACTCTTTAGCTATAACGACTTTCATTCTTAATATATGTGTACTTTAACTTGAAGAACTTTGTAAACTTCACATGTAGTTTTACCTTAAGCAAACACACAAAACACTTTCATAAACTACAAAGCATCACTTTGAAGTACAGTAGAAATTAAGTAACCTTTGACAGATGTGTTATAGAAATTCACTGTGGATTTAAACCACTCTTACTGTACTTTTAACACTGCCCTTTGTTAATTTCCAATTTACTCCAGTTATATAATGTTGTTGCTATTGTGCTTGGCTGCTTGTGAGTGGTGAGCTTGTGTGATAGCGACCTCTTGTGTCGCACCACTGCACCGTCACTCACTGCTCTTCTTAATGAGCTTCTCACTGGCGCAGGCTGGGGCCAGTTTTCACTGCAACACCAAAACGACATCACAGGCACGGCTTCTTTTACTTATTGGACACCGTGAAAACTACAAACATAAACACAAAAGATTTAGGTTCTTTATTCCGCTGAAAGTAACACGTGTGCTTTAAGAAAATATTACCTCGTGGCCGCCTTCGGACGTTCTAGACAAATAATCTTATAGTCTTGTGCGCTCAAAACTAACATATAAAGTAATTTGAACACCATACATTACAAATTTGCAGACTATTACAACACAATTATAACAAATACCTTGTACAGCTAGTGGATGAACCGCAGGCCTCACAGCTTCTTATAATCACGCCCAAACCTCGCGATAATAGCGGGGCAACAAAAATTGTTGTCATACACAAGAGAAAACACACCTTAACAATATGGTCCAACAAAAATATTTTAACTGCAGGAACCTAAATATTAATCTCTTTTATACAAAAGCCATTTGAGTGACAATTACATTAATAATTAATTAAACGTGTTATTAAAAGAGGCTGACAGTATTACATAAGTCACAGAACTGAATAAAATTCTGTTCAACAGGGAACCTATTTTTGTGTCTTTGTCCTTCTCAACTTTATGAAGAACAAGTCTTACAGACAGCAGAGCGTTGAGGCCTTAGAATATGAGAACCAACACATGAGCATGAGATTTATTTTTTCCTAAATATAAAGCATAATTTAATTATTTATGTATATCACAGAATGAGGCAAAGGTAACTTCTTTGTTTTGTAAGTCTTTTATCGGTCTTAGATGTTTTACCTCAAATACACATGTGCAAAGGTTTGTCTCATGATTGTCATGTTGTCATTATCAACATTAAGAATACGTAGAGATTTAAGTTTTTATCACATTATTAAATTAGCACAGAATTGTGTATCAGACAATATAAGAGTTTGATCAAAAAGCTCCACAACTCCACTCACAAGTGGAGTGATCACCATCATGACTTCCATGCATCGATCTAAAAATAACAGCATCAAGCCCTAACTGTATGGTTGATCAAAAAGGAAAGCTTTAAGCCTAATCTTAAAATTAGAGAAGGTGTCTGTCTCCCTAATCCAAGCTGGGATCTGGTTCCACAGAACAGAACATAAAACTTTATGTAACCATGAATAATGTGTTTTGGAAACTAACTGCACAACAGGCAGCACTATTAGTTATCTCAGTCTCAGAGTAGCATTTCTAATTTTGATTGAAACTGTCAGAGAAAACGGCAGCCTCGAGCAAGCCAGGATATTAGTTTACAGAGGCTGTTAAAATTACATGTCTAACGTTAAAATGTTGGTGACACAATAATTTCATCCTAATGGTACTGACATATTCATAGTTAATGGTTAATGTTTGAGACAAAATATCAAGAGGTAGTCATGATTTTGCAAATATTCCACCTTGTAGTGCAGTTTGCACAAATTGTTTTAAAAATGCACTCACCCTACAAACATTACTGATGAGTCAAGATCTGCACAAATTGACAGAAACACTGAAGCAGCTACACATTTTATTCTTCTTGTCATGTATGTCCTATTTATCAGGTGACAGAAGAACCAACACAAAGCTCAGAGAGTAATGGTGATACAAGATCACAGGTGGAATTGGATGATGACTTGTTGGTTCATGACTGTATTTGAAGCACATGTGTGACTGCATGTATTTGGAATGTCTCACTGTTATTTATCAGGTGACAGAGGCAGCTCTGCCATGTTGTAGCACAGACAGAGGTGAAGATGCGAGGTCACAGGTGACTGACTGATGATTTGGTGCTATAGATTAACTAGTATTTATTATCATGACAATTGTTAGGCTCCCGATGTAAATTGATTCATTAGTGTACATTTGACAAAGAATCTGAATTGACGTGTCTCACTTTTTATATGGCACGAATCCATGTGTTATTTTATCAGGTGGCAATATGTCCTAGTGGAGTCAGATGGGAAGAGCCAGGGCCAAAGATGAGGCACATCAAGCACATAATAATAATTTTAATCTGAGGATAAAACGCATGTACTGAGGCTGAAAGAAGCTTCAGTGCTCTCAGAAGACTAAAAACATGGCTAAGGTCAACAATGACTCAAATGAGTTTAAACAATGCTGCTGTATGCCATGTCCACCAGGAGAGACTGGACAGTATAGATGTAAAACCAATATGCCAGCAGTTTATCTCAGTTAACGAGAGGAGAAGGCATGTGTTTGGCTCCTTCACATAGTGGACATTGAGTTGTTGTGTGGGGCACCAGTAGTCCATGTCTGTTGCTGTAACAGTAGTTCATGTTTAGAATAAAACATCCCAGCTCACTGATTTGATCGGGGCAATAGTGTGCCTAAAATGTTGCTTAATTTTGCCAAGAGATCTTTTACTTTATGGAAATCTTAGATGAGTAGTTTTATGGACAAAAATCACCAGGTCATTCAGTGTTCCCTTAGTGCTAATGTATCAGAGATGTTGGTGTACTATAACTGAAGTAATGTTGTTAAGTCCTTAAAGTCATATTCTTTTATTGTCATGACTGTATTTGAAGCTATTTTTATTTTTGTGTGATACCTGATTTATATGGAATATGGCTGAAGTAAACTAAAGTCTAAAATACTTTACATATATATATATATAATTATATATATAATTTATATATAATTTGTTTAATAGTAATGTAACATTATATAATTCACATATAAAACTATGAATTGTAATTTTAAATAGTTTAAAAGCATGTAGAATAGCATATGTAGGCAAATATATTTCTCTTTTTTTTTTATCAAGAAGCAAAGACAAAAAGGGAAAAAAAAGAAAAAGAAACAGGGCAGGGTTCAGCGGTTGAATCATCTGTCCCCACCAATGCCAAAACCAAATCTATGCCCTTGCTGCAGCCTGAGAGCAAAATGCTCTAATGGGGTGATATGGTACTATAAAATCATTAAGATAAGATGGGGTCTGGTTATTCAAGACCCTTGGATGTGATGAGAAGGATTTTAAGTTTTAAATTTGATTCAGGATTTAACAGGGAGCCAATGAAGAGAAGCCAATATAGGAGAAATATGCTCTCTCTTTCTAGTTCCTGTTAATAATCTTGTCACAGCATTTTGGATCGATGAAAACTTTTCAGGTAGGTTTTAGACTTCCTGATAATAACAAATTACAGTAGCCCAACCAAGATGTAATGAATGAAGTAATAAGTGTGTCAACTAGTTTTTTATTGTCACTATTTAATATTTATTTGATGCCCCCTACAGTTTATTTAAGGTGTCCTGTGTTAAATGGCTCCTGGTGGCGCCTCCTGGTCTTTGGATGACATCTGGGCTCCTCAGGTCTGAGGAGCTGAACAATCTGGCTTCTCAGTGCAAACACGCCCTACTGCTTTTCTTTGTTTTAATATTTGTGTTAGTTCTGGAGGTAGAGTTCTTTTATTATTAAATTAAAGTCTTGCTTTACTAGTCTCCTATACAGTTCTTTCCAGTATTCTTTTGAAAGAGATTTAGACACATCATTTTTTGTTATTTGTTGTCAGAAAGCATTATTCAGCTGTGCAACCATTGCTATCTTTTAGGCATACTGTGCAAGGTCAAAGGAGTCCAGACGCTTTTCTTTCCAAGCTTCTTAGACTACGGTGACCTGGATGACTGAGAACCTTCACAGAGATACTGTGCAAGCTACAGTTGTGAAGCTGTCCTTTGGTGACATCTGTAGGCAACACTGAGGAGGTGCAAACTAGTGTGTTTTCCACTAATTCAACCAGAGAAATTATGTCTAAGTCAGTTTGAGTTTGGGGCCAGAAACCTTAATGTTGTGTTTGTGTTATTACACTCTTACTTTTAATATTGACAAAGTATTTAATATTGTTACTCTGACAATTACATTAACAAAGTTACATTATCATAGTTATGTTAACATAAGAAGTTTTAGTAGTTGTAATACTATTTGCATTATTTACATTATATCCACAATGTTTTAAATTATAAAGGAAAATAGAAATACAAATTCAGATCAAATCATTGTAATTTTCTAAATGAAAATAACACACACATATATTAATTTATCATTCATCTATATGAAGTATACATTAAAAATGCACTTCCACAGCTAAGGTTTAAAAATTATTTGTTCGGCAGAAAGTTCTTTTTAAAATCTGATTATTTCAATGATGTCACCATGAATAAACAAACTATATTAACCTACAGCTGGCTGACTAAATCCCCTATCTGAGAAAAAAAAGGAAGGAATGCATTTCACGTTGGCTGTGCTGCAATATTTACACAATCTATAAACAAGAACTGATCAACTGTCACACAGCATCTGTGCAAGTGTCTTCACT
The DNA here is from genome assembly GCF_051167445.1 of Perissodus microlepis. Classification (NCBI taxonomy): domain Eukaryota; kingdom Metazoa; phylum Chordata; class Actinopteri; order Cichliformes; family Cichlidae; genus Perissodus; species Perissodus microlepis. The sequence continues at coordinate 22,233,965 of NC_140474.1, read as the reverse complement.
GTGTGTAGATGTGTACATAGGAGCGTTACAAAAGATCACACCAAGGAAGCAACTAAAAGGTATGATAGAAACAACACATAATTTCTTATCAACATCTTTATTTGAAGTTTTTCAAAATCACATCAAGTATGAAAAACAATAGTGTCAGAAGATGACACTGAATGCCCATTTCATACATGAGGTGTCCAATATTTAACAATGAAAATCAAGCATAAACAGACCAACCATTCTGAATGACTGCAGACTTTCTCTTTCTTTTCTTTTTTTTGCTCAGTTCAGATCAAATATTATATTACAAACAATTTTTCTTCAAACTTCATGTGTAGCTAGGTTGGCTAAGCATTTGACCTTGACCTTCACTGTTAGTACCCAAGGTCAAAGTTGACCCAGAAAAATTATAGTATATATTGTTTCAAGGTCAAAGATCAGACATCAGTGTGTTGTTATAAAAGCAGGCTGATGTAGCATTTTATAATAAAACCAGCCCAGCACCAGCGTGACGCAACAGAAACGACATAAATTACCAAAGTTTTCGTATGACCACTTTCTTTCTGTGGGGATTTGTGTTCTCTGAAGCTCTTGTTCAATTCACTTCAATTTTTATTTAAATTTAAATAAAAATGTCGCACTGATTTCTTTCATCTACACAGTATCTCTTAAATGGAAACTTTCCTATATAGGAGTGATGCTGAAAATATAGTTCATGCTTGCATTTTTTTTGTAGGCTGGACTATTAATCCAAAACAGTGGCGCAAGAGCACTGACAGGAACAAGAAAAAGCGATAACAATCCTATAATATTACGTTTTTTCATTGACTCCCTGGTGAATCCAGCATTGTATTTAAAATCCTTCTCACTTATCTTGAAGAATCAGGCCCCAATCATATCTTAAAGGCCTCATAGTACCACATGAAGAACCACGACTCAGCTATCCTGCAGTGGGCTCAGATTGCTGTGCAACTCCTTCACTACTCACGTTCCTTAACTCCCCAAGTGTTTACATATCACTGCAGCATATAATTACATTTTCACCTTCTCTTTCCCTGTGCGTGTTTGTCCCTTTTGTCCTATACTGTCTTTTTCTTCTTTTCTCTTTCCTCTCACCCCCAACAGGCCACTGCAGATGGCAGCCCCTACCCAAACCTGGCCCTGCCAGAAACCTTTTTCCTGTTAAAAGAGAGTTTTCCCTTACACGTGGTGTTTTCTAGTGCTTTAAGGACCTTGCAGTATTAGGCCATGTTCACACTATGTTTTTGTTTGAAAATGCCTCTTTTTCTCTCCGTTTTGGCCTTCCGCCCACACTGAGGCTACGTCCACACGTACCCGGGTATTTTTGAAAACGCAGATTTTTCTATGCGTTTGCACCTTTCGTCCACACGTAAACGGCGTTTTCGGTCATTGAAAACTGAGATTTTTAAAAACTCCGGCCAGGGTGGATATTTTTGAAAACTCAGTTTTTGCATTTACGTGTGGACGAGAAAAACGGAGAAAACGCAGAAAACGCAGCGTCAAAGGTGTGCGCCTTTTTTGACGTCACACTGTGCGCCACGTTATTGTTTCGGTGAAATGAATTTCTACAATACTGTTACTGTTAATTGTACTCTCTGCAGTGTTTAAATGCTTACATATATACACACAGTTACTGTCCCTCCACACATATGACTCGGTTCTGCTTCTATGCCCCATCCTTGTTTACTATTTCCCACCGAGGCTTCTAGACTTCTGATTGGTCTACACGGTTAGGAATATATCGCCACCTGTTGCTTTGGCATGTTCCTAGCAGCGTTTTCCTTCATTTCTGCATTTACGTGTGGACGGGATTATTTTTTAAAACGAAAACGGAAAATCTCAATTTTCAAAAATACCCGTGTACGTGTGGACGTAGCCTGAGACGGCGTTTTCTGTTAAGGAAAACGCAATGTTTTGAAAACGCTCTCCAAAGCGGATACATTTGAAAACGCAGTTTTCACGTCGCAGTGTGGACAGTGAACCCGGAGCCTTTTTGAAAACGATGACACATTTTAGTCATGTGATGCAGTCATGTGACCAATTAAAATAAGATAGCAGAGGGCATTATACAGCATTTGTTTTGTTTGCTCTCAGTTTTGACAGCCTTATTAAAGATTAATATCAGTTTGTACATGCTCCAGATAGCTTTTCTTCAATTTCTTTAATTCTCACTCGCTTTTGCAACTTTGTACTTTTGTTATACTCGCAGCAACAACTCCACCTCGTTGTTAGTCCATTTAAAAAACTCTGTGCTTTTCCTCAACATTTTTTTGCAACGTTTTAAAGAGCCGGAAAGTAAATAAATGGCAGACAGAAATGAGGTAGGTCAAATCGTCCTGCGTTTCATGTATGCGCAGGACTGGAATTTTTTGCCGTTTCAATGAGGGCGCACAACTCTGTGAAAACAACTGAAAACGATAGTGTGGACATGGAGCATTTTCAGACAAAAAGTGTGGACGTAGCAAAAGCACCTTGAGGTGACTGTTATTGTGAACTGGGGTTATATAAATAACTCTAAATTGAACTGAATAGTGTTAAAAGAAAAAAAAAGTCACAGCCATGAAAGTAAACAGATAAAAGTTCAGTAAACTTGGTTTATGTTCTTCATAATGATACTAAAATATTTTATGGCTAAACTTGTGAAATGAGGTTAGGACATGACCTTTGAACACTTAATAGTTGACATGCTACACTATTTTGATTGTCCTTTTCCATTTTGTTCTTCATATCTTTCATGGCACAGTTTTTGCAGATCAGAGACCTGTTGTAACAAATAGTAAAGAAGCGTAAATTAACCACAGATCACACCAGAAATGCATTTTTCTAGTCATAAATGAACATATATCCTTAACTAGAAATCAAAATCCACACAAACACACATGCACACGCAACAATACAGTCTTTAAAGACAAATGAGAGCAGAAACATACCCCTCCGACAGCCCATTATTGCACGTTTCCTGGACATTTTCACCTTTCTTCACTTTTTCCTGACTGAAAATTTGCAAAAACTGTATTACTTCAATAGTTAGATAATAATGAATGATGTAGGATCTTTTTATTAATAACAAGTAATAAACAACAATGAAAACACCTCACTACAAATGACATTTGGAACTTGTAATAAAGTGATTATCAGTGTTGTAGGGCTCAGTATAACTCCTGGAAATGTTTAAAGTTAAGCATGTTTTATGTCCTGTGAGGACCATAATAGCTTTTAATTAACCCCAAAACACAAGCTTATGTCTTGATTTTAAATAGCATATGTTATTGGACTCAATTATTAAATCAATCAAACTATTCAAATTATATATCATATTAAATATATTAAATATTTAAAAAAATCTAATGTGAAGTTATCCTAGCTCATTATTCTCTATACACACTTACTGTGGTCCTTTCAATATGGAAAAAAACCTAAGAAATGTCTACATCTGTACTCGTGTGTTGATTTTCATACTTTAAGACTTCAAACTTCTGGTCTTTGTAAGACTTCTTCCCCGTAGTTAAATAAAGGAGGACAATGTCGCAGAAGAAGGTTCCCTGTTGAAAAGAATTGTATTCAATTCTGTGATATATAAAAAAAAAAAAATGCTGTTCAATTCATTTAATATCATGTTGATTTAATTATTAATGATACTCACAGCTCCCATCACAGCCAGCCCTGAACCAATATTGACAACCAAGGGGACTATGGCAAACTTTCCAGCCTGTGGAGGAGATCAGAAACCCAAGAGATGTTTTTAAATAGGAGTTTATTACAATTTATTTTTGTTCAAAGAGCAAAGACTGCAGTGCTCTTTTCAAATCATTCCTTTTTTCTTTTTTTTTTCACCAGTCCCGTTTGGTTCTTTTGCCATCAGAATTATTGTCTAAAGGCAAAGAAAGATGCCCAACAGATTTACTTTACCAAATGGACCACCAGCCTTGTCGTATTGGTCTATTTGATTCACTTTTGCTTTTATTGTTTATTTTATTTTATTTTCACTTGCTACACATGGGACAGACATGACTGGCGGAAAGAAAAGGGAGAAAGAAAGAGGGAAAGAAAAACAGTGGGGAAGAGGAACGGTGAGAAAGGGCAAAAAACAAAAACCAACAAAACAAACGAACAAAAAATACATATATCAATCACCTGGATCACCTGTTGAGAAAGAAAAAAGAGAAAAAGAGCAAAAAAAAAAAAAAGAAAGCAATATAATAAACAACATCATCGCGATGATCTATGTGAATATAACAGTAAATACTAAATATTGAATATTATTGTGCAGCACGTAGGATCGACAGCGCACGGTGTGCTTTGAGGTAGGAGCCAAAAAGGGTGTAGTTTGTGTCTGTGAGCACCCGTGTGTACACCTGTGAGCATGAGCGCGCTTGTATTTAAAAGGTTCCTTCATGTAATGATCTGCTAGAGGGTGTGGGGGGGGGGCCACAGCCCCGTCCTCCAGGGCATGAAGCAGGTATGGAGGAGGTCAAGGCTCCAGACATCCAGAGGCCCTCAGAGCACAAGAGACCAAGGAAGACCAACAGAGGAGCAGCCGTGCCACTCTCCCGGAAAGAGCTGAGGAGAGCCCCAGATGAGGGGTCACGAGATGCCAAGGGCGCCCCACCAACGAAGGGGCCCGAGCGAGCCCCAGGCTCCAGGCCCCGACAAGCAGCCACCAGGAGTGAGCCGGTGCGTACCTGGACGCCCATCCCCGGACACAAAAAAACCACCAATGCACCGATGTCTGAGGGCGTCTGCCACTGGCAGGGGGAGTGGCGGGGGGAGATAGGCCTCCATACCTTTGAGGGCCTGAGATGTCCCTAGAGAGGTGGCGTCTGATACCCGACCTGACATATAGACACAGACAAACAGGCACACACAGATACAAACATCCATTCCCACCCTCATGCTCTCATATGCAATTACTCAGCACTCACCCAACGTGGAGACAGACATAAATAGACACTGTACACACAATCACACTCCCCAAGCGTACTCTATACCCCAGGTCCAGGTACCCTTGCCCCTGGAGAGGGAAACTGCACCCAGACCCAGGTAGTGTTATCCACTTCCCTGGGGTGGAGAGAAGCGTGTAGCGTGCGCACCCCCAAGGTCCTATATGTATGTGTTATGAGAGTGTGAGTAATGTGAATGTCTAAGTTGTGGGATAAAATTGAGGCACAGGCAGCCAGGAGGGGACAGAGGGAAGGTGTGTCACCTTCCCTGCACCCTGGTGACACACCTTTACCCCAAGGCCCTGCATGTGTGGGTGATTGTGGTGGAGCAGGAAGAGGGAGGCAGCTGGAGATGGGGAGGGAAGGAAGGGAGGGGCAAGTGGCCGAGTGGCGAGTGGCTCCCCTCGCCAGCTCCCCCGCTGACCCCAGTAGGCACCCCCATACTCTGCAACCCACCAGGGAAAGGGGGCCCAGGCCCATCCAGACTGGGGCCCAGTTCAGCAGCGCCGCCCGGCCCCACAGAGCCCGGGACAGCCCACCCGACCCCACCACAGAGAAAACTGCACCCACCCCGTCATCCACTCATCTTCCAGACTACACAAGACAATAGACACCCAGGCTGAGTTCTTCCTCCACCTCTCCTGTATCTCCCCCACCTGCAGAGTGAGTGCCTGGAGAGAGGAGACCTCCTGCAAGATATAACAGCCTCCCCCACCAGTTGAAGAGCCCCTCAGGTGGCTCGATGTACTGGCGGAACCCTGCGCCAGGGCTGAGCCCCCATACACCCACCCACCCACAACCCCGGCGACATACCAACCAGGACCCAAGGCCCAGCCAGGGCCCCAGCCCGGAGACGGAGCACCCCCAGAACCCCACGCCCGCCCCGGACCCACCCAGGGGCAGCCAGGCTACCAGGTCAGTAACCCACGTCCATCAGCACAGACCCTCCCTTAGCCCCGCTGCATGCAGCCACGAGGAAACCATCACCTAAGAGCCAACAGAGCCCTTAACAGGCCATGACCGCAACCCCAGGTTGAGCCCTCCAAGGAAGACGCCCCTGGGGAATCCCCCGACGCCCCAAGCCTGTCCCTACCCCATACCAATCATAACAGCGAAGGTGGGACCAAACTATAACCCCCCACCCCCACTAGGTGATGGAGTTGATCAAAGGAGCCCAGAGCAATTGATCTGATGTGGTGGCAGAGGCTGTATCAAGACGAATGTAATCTATTAGATAATTTCTATATTGGTTAGAATTAAGATTATTTTTATTTTCCCAGTTCATGAGGACTGTTTTCTTGGCTATGCATAGGGCAGTGAAAAAAGTTAAGTTAACTGATAAATCCGCTTCCCATTTTGCAATAGGAAGTGATATTGATTCATCTGTTTTAGAAAGCATTCTGTATATTTTGGAGAGTAATTTTGGGGTTTTACGAGTAAGAAATTGTACCGCACTCGATGGTGTTTGTAGTTCAACTTGACGGGGTTTAAATTTCTTTTTTTACTATGGATTTAATTTGTTGATATTCTAAAAATCTTTTCTTGTTGATCCCATATTGTATAACTAGTCTGTCAAATGGAATAAATTCTGTTCCTTCTAATATATGTTCTAAGTATTTGATTCCTTTACCACTCCAATCTGGAAAGTTTATCATATTGTTTTGTAACATGTCAGGGTTATTCCAGATAGGCATACGTTTGCATGGGATTAATGAAGACTCCGTCAATTTTAGAAACTCCCACCATGCTGTCAGAGAAGAGCTGATGTTGATGCTTTTAAAGCATTCATGTTGTTGGATGTCTGAGCTGATAAATGGTAGATCTGAAATCTCTAGATTATTGCAAAGTGCCTGTTCTACATCTAGCCAAGGTTCATCTAAGAGGGTATGTTTTAGCCATCCTGAGATAAATTGAAGCCTGTTGGCTAAGAAGTAGTGCTGAAAGTTAGGTAATTCTAATCCTCCTTTATCCTTGGTTCTTTGTAGTGTTTTTAAGCTTATACATGGGGGTTTATCTTTCCAAAGGAATTTGGACATATATGAATCTAGAGATCTGAACCAATCTTATGGTGGTTTAGTTGGGATCATTGAGAATAAATAATTTATTTTTGGTAAGACCATCATTTTTATAGCGGCAACCCTTCCCATGAGTGATATGGGTAGACATTTCCATCTAGCCAGATCACCTTCTACTTTCTTTAAAAGTGGGATATGGTTTAATTTGGTTAGATCTGCAAGCTTGGGAGAAACATTAATACCTAAATATTTTATATTTCCAGTTTGCAGTGGTGTAGAAGAAGAATTATGGAAGGAGCAATTAATCAGAAGGACTGTAGATTTTGACCAGTTAATTGAGTAATCTGATATTCTTGCAAAAGAGTTTATCAATGCAATTACCCCAGAGAGATTGGTTTGTGAGTTTTGGAGAAAAAGTAACACATCATCCACATAAAGGCTGATTTTATGTTCCACGTTCTTGCATTTTATGCCCTTAATTACTGTATTCTGTCTAATTGTCAAATCATTCCTAATAACCCCTCTCCTAAGAAGATAGGATACTACTACTAATAATAATGGTATTTTTGCATTGGTGTTATATGTATTGGCTTTATTACATAAATTATCTTATTGTAATGCATTGGCACCATTTATGCATTCATTCTGTCACTGATGCATTTTACATACCTTCCCATATACCAGGATATGAAATCGTATGCCATAAACTTTGTATAGAGATCGATAGCTTTCACCAGCAGCATTTTTAAAGTATCGTGCATGTCTGTTGGAGAAGAAAACAAAAACATAAAAAAATAAAATAAAGATAAACATAAATAACCTTTAGGTAATTTAGAATGGTTATGGTTCTTTATTCCTTTCATAAGTTGTAAAGATGATTACATGTCTGTGCACCATGCCAACAAAGATGCTCTGCAGTGAGCCTCACCTGAAGTTAAATCCTGTTGCGATGCTCTTGTTGGAGACAGTGGCATCCAGGCGAGTGAACTGGTACTCTGGATTACAGTGAGAGGTGCCTTTGTCAAGGTCACAGTCCCACTGTATCACAATGCCAATAGCGCCACCCTAACAAAACAGCGAAAACATGCTTATTCTAAGATTTTTATTTTTATACATGTATTCAAATTTGGATACCTGTATGCATTCCATTAGTGGTGTTTTACCTGCGTTCATTCACAGCTGTATAGAAAACATTTGTTAAACATTAGCTACATCCTGCTAGTACCAGATCAGACCCCTTTAATCCTTCAGAACACGAAGAACTAATTCTTCATGTCACTGAACATTCCACAGAGAACAGTCCACATGACATGACAGAACCACACAGTTGTCAGCTGCACATCAAGGAAATTAATTTCCCATTTCACCACATTCCACAGGTTCTCTGTTACCTCTTGTGACTGGAGGCCATTATAGTTAAGTGAGCTCATTGTCATGTTCAAAAACAGTTTGAGATCAGGTTTTGTCAGAGTTTTGTGACATGGTGCGTTATCCTGCTGGAAGAAGCTGTCAGAAAATGGGTACACTGTGGCTATCAAGGAATAGAACTACAGAAAGTAATCTAAATGCATTGACTTGGTGCATTGTAATTGGCTAATTAGATATTCCACTTAATGATCCCAAATCATTAAGTGGAATGATTTGGGACAGTTGAACAGTTGTACCTAATGAAGTAGGAAACATGAGAAACTTTGTTCAGTGGGACATGTTTCGGTTGTCTCACAATTTCTCCCAAGAACAATGAGCAAAGCTCATGACTAATAACAGTAACTAAAAAAACCTTTAAGTCATGGATTCAGTCATCATAATTATTTTGGGGTATAAACTCTGTGAAAAATACAATGTAATACTAACAAGTGTGGCCATGTCTTGAAAGTTGCATCCAGCTCTTCTCGTAATGTCTCCCAGGCGAAAGATGGGGCAGTAGGGGTATTGTTTCTCATCATATCTGCATTTCTTCAAGTAGGATTGATCAGTTGTTTCGAGGATGTTGGACCTCAGAGTTAAGAAAAACACATATTTATGGATGTGAACTGCTTATTGCACACAGCAATATCCAGCTAGTCATAAAGTATAAGGAGATATTGTTGTAAATGTTAAAGAGCACTTACTTTGAAAATGAGAATTTAGGAAACTGGATGAAATTCTTGATGTAAATGGTGAACTTTTCAGCATTTTTGAGCAAAGGCTTTCTGTGAAAACAAAATGTTAAGTAAATATATTTTTTTGTGAATAAATGTATAAGAAAACAATTAAAACAAATCAAAGTCAAACCTTCCTATAGCAGATATAGAGGGATTGTGATTGAATTGCTGAGTGGGAAATGAACCCATCTATGTCCCAGTGCTGTTTAATGTGAGCTGATATAATACCATTATAAGACTGGGTCATGAAGCTGAGTGTCTCAGTGTAGGACATCCTTAGTTTAGATTTAGTGCCAAACCTGTTGTGCTGACCTGATAAATGACAACTACACATGATTTGCCTGAATGTTTGTGCATGTTAGTGCAGAGAGAAAGGAGGATCGGTCATTTCAAATTTGTCCTCACTGTGGTTTGATGTTTTTTTCAGTTGGACACCAGCCAAAGATTTCACAGGTCCCATTGGAGTTTTCATTGTTTCTTATGCATTTGCCGCTCGTGACTCCTTTAGACAACGGACAAAAAAACCCCCCAAAAGTTTAAAAACATCTAGATGATCATGTGAAAAGAGTTTCTGATTCAGACATGTTTCACAATACTGATTTAATATCAGGATGCTTCTTTCTCACCATGACCAGACTCCACCATCTTTCCCTTTTTACAGTCCTCGTCAACACTACAGTGGGCATTAAGCACTTTGTGGCTCTGAGAACAAAAAAAGGACAGCGGCAATGTAAAAAAAAACAAAAAAAAACACAACACAGAATCAAGTGTGATATAGTATATTGAACTAAATGATAAATACATATGTAAATGTAAGTCAAAAATAAGGGATACAAAGTCAGAATTTACAAATATAACACAAAAAGTAAATTTCAGTATATTTAAAGCAGTCAGAACTTGTTAGCATCCAAGAATATCTTAATCTAAAATAGAAGATTTCTGTATTCTAGCAACATGGTGAATATGAAAGTCAATGAAGCCAAGGGTGTTAAATGGATGCATGTCTGTGCTTTTTCTATTTTACTAGAACTCAACCGTTAAAAATGGCACATGCTGCATGATACCAAAAGGCTCCCCTGCAAGTGTCAGACCCTGCTCTTGGTTTCAGTCAATATTTATAAGAGCACATTTTTATGGCTGTTTGTTTGGCTCTTCTTCTTAGCTGATGGCTATCAGTCAGGCAACCCAGAGAGTCTTCTGGGTTTACATACTGTATATTGTGAGCTGAAAATAAATCATGAATACTGACACACACACACTCATATGATGATGATGGAGGTGACAAAATGGGTTAAGAGGTGTGAGGAAAACACTTCTCTGCTACCGTGCAAACAATATGTTACCATGCAGGAGAGGAATTACAGGTCAGCCACAAACCAATGTGTATAACTTTAAACACATCACGCTATTGTCAGGTGGGCCATGAAGCACTGGAGGAAGCCTCCACCGTTATATTCACATGCAGAGTGATAAAGTAGTTTCATAAAATATAATTCTTCCACATTCTGGCACTTTATGGTGTTACCTATCTCATGTAATCACTTATTGAGAAAAAGTTTTTTCCTGTAAGTAAATGACAAAATGAAACAAATCCCTAAATAAATAGTGGATACTCTCCTTAGAGTTAACATCATTTACTTGCAACACAGTATGACACACTTTATCTGACCTGTACTTGCAAGAGGAAACTGTCTGTGGTGTGGTGCATGCTAGAAAAATTGGGCTGGCAGGTGAAAGGTTAAAGTGAAAGTGAAATCAACAGGAGAGGCAATATTTCCGTTGTCAGTAAAACAAGGGAATGTTAGAAGAATTGTTTTATTTGATGGCAAATGTTTCTTTGGGCCAGAGTCTGTAGAATGATCGGCAATTAAAACTGAGACAACGACCTGATCATCACCGCTGCCATTCATCAAATCTAAAAACAATGAAAACACCTCTTAGTGTGCCGTTTCATATAGTTAAAGTTAGAAATACCATCACTGTGGTCTATTATCCCCAGTCAGTGATTTAAAGTGAAAACAAAATGTTCTCACCTCAGCACAGTAACCCATCTTCTGGTTTGGTGTCTCTAAGAAGCTGGTTACAACAAACAGAACATCTTCACCCTGAATGACACAAAGAAAATAACAGACAAGATGTCAAAGTCTCATCAGCAGTGCATGGCTTTAATCTAGTTTGAAATATTAAAAGTGTTCTCACCTGTGGGGGGATGACATACTCCTCAGGTCCCCACACAAGCAGACCAGATTCACTGGTGTTGGTCACCGTAGTTCCCTTCACTTTAGTTATGATAGAACTCTGGATGGCATCATCTATCTCCTGGTAGCCTTGCTTGACTATGAAAACCCACCTTTAAATCAAAGCAGAACTACCCAGTGTTCTCGCAGGTCTTTGGTAAAAGCTTTGGTGCAAACCTTATGCAAATATTTTATATGCTTTTGCCTTTTTCAACTGTCTTTTGTGACATACAGTATGCAGTGAGGGGTGATACTGCTAGTCAGGTGTATCAAAGTGGTTGGCTTAGTGGGACTCTCTAACCTTGCAAGGCCTGGAATGAAGAGTTTGTTTTTTTGTTTACATTTTTATTATTATTAATTAATTAGTTCCATAAGTAAATTGCCCAAATGAACTGGCTGTGTGACTGAACTTTGATTTCAACATATTGTGGAGGCTCAGGGGTCCTTTCATCTCTTAAAAAGAACCAAAATGGTTTAGTCCACACTGCGATTTACATTGTTCGCATAGGCAGAATAAAATACTTTAGCATATTTAGCAGATAGGAGATTATACTGAAAGCTTACAAATACTAACCTCAAGTAAAATTTGGGCTTATTGAATGTGGGACCAGTGGTTCTCAGAGGACGTGCTGTGAGACAATGAGAACGTTCGGAGGACTTTCCGAATGTTTCCTGACTCTGTGTTTGCAAGGGGCACTTTAAACCACGGCCAGCTACTGGCTCTGCGATTGTACCTGTTCTCCAGGGCAATGAACTTGGTGTAGTTTAGTTATCGCTTCTCACTTTCTGCTTTATTTTGATAGTTAATTGTCCCTTGTGCTTTTCATTTAGTTTTGCTTCGCCTTCTCACATCCTCCGTGATTTAGTTCAACTATATCTACTTCCCCGATTGCCCTTCGGTGTTTATAGAAAATGCCATCTTCCTGTCTCATCTGTCCCATCAGTCTCCTGGTCCCGGTTTGTTCCCATGCCTCAGTTTAGTTTCTTCTCTTAGGGTTCTGTTTTGCCTTTTGGACTTTTTACAACAGCCAAATAAAGCAGATTGTTTTGTTGCTAACCCCTGCCTGTGTTTGTATTTACATCACACTCAAAACAGTCTCCCAAATCAGCAAACTGTGACAATATACAAGTAGTCTCAGCGACCCTCTTCCATGTTGACCCACATCTCTGACGAATGTTTTAAAGGAATAAGTTAGCCAGCGGCTGTACACGACAATCAGTGGGTATTGTTGGGGTGGCCAGTAATGAGCAGTTCATATGCCATGTTCAATGATAAAGGTTTTCCACAAAGTCTGCACAGTTTGAAATCTCCCCACATTTGCAATCCTCAAAAATGATTCCTAATAATACTTTTTAGTTGCCACTAAACGATCTCACCTTGTGTCACATCATTTGGAGAAGGACCTGCTGTTTCATTGTGTTCAGCTGTCCTCATTAACACTGTGTCACATCTGATATTAACAGCAGCTCATAGCCAAATCATTTCTTAGTCACATTTGTGTGCTTTTCATATTCTTCTTTATTTGAGGTAAGACCACAGTAACAGTGTGCATTAGCAGTAACCTAATATCTTAGCTGTGAAAGTGGTCTAACCCATTTTTCTAATTTTGCTAAGGGATAAAGGCAACATCAAAGCCTCCACTATTAATACAAACAAAGTTTTGATTAAAGTCCCCCCCCCACCCTGAGTGGGTAGCCCCCCTTTTCCTCCCACTATAACAGGGACTCTCTGATCTTTGTGCTGATAACATTAAAGGAATCCTAACAGATCGTGGTTCAAACACTGCACGTCATAAACCTAATATAATCTGACGCATTTTCACACACCAAAAGATTTAAACTCAGTTATAAAGATAACTGTTTTGTAAAAATTGTTTTGTGTAGACTTATATGCACAGTTCTCTACATTCTACCCACATGAACGCTAAAGATTACTGTGTGCGGTTTTCGGCTGCCATCGGTAAGCCAGGAATAGACCCCTTGTGTTCCGTTTTCCGCCCCTGTTGTGTCCCAGGCAACACCTTTGAATTGTGTCGGGTAAAGCGAGACGCTGAACCGCATGCCACAAGTGCGCATAGGTTCAGGCAAAAAAATAAATAAAAATAAATAGTGAAAGAGAAACGTTCATGTGGTATTTGCTCAAACGCACAGGTCAAGATTCTGACATTTTAAGCATTTTATTTTTAATTTTGCTTACTTCTTTAAAGTATAAAATAAGCGTGTAACGTGCGAATAGTCTACTATTCAATACAATAAATGAACCGCTCATTCAAAAATTAATATTTTTTGTTTGTTTGTTTTATTCTGTTTACCAAACGATATGCTACAGACAAAGCCCAAATGTTATTATATTTGTTCAGTGACTTATTTTAAGTTAACCCGTTAAGTAATAACATGTACAGTGCAGGAAATTATACGTGGTAATAATGCACTCACCCTATTATGTAACCAATGACAGATAACTGAAAAAGTCTGTGCAACACTCCGACTGCCTTATTTTTTGTATCAATGTATTTTTCTGTTTTGTAGTTCAGTAAGGAGTTGATCGCGACCGTGGCCATCACGCAGCTCTTAGTCTGCAGTTTGATGTCAGTGTTAAAACGAAACTTGATTGTAATGGAAAGATTCGATGCGAGCTCTTACAGCAAACACCGCGTGGGAGGCGAAAACACATCTCATTGCACAACCACCGCCAAGCGTACATTAGCCACAATATGTATTTAGGTATTACTGTTGGACTTCCCTAGTATCAAAGGCAAGGCAGAATGGAAAAGGTAAAAGAACATCAACACGCAACAATTAACTGTAAAAGCAGATTAAGCAAGGAAAAACAGGAAAGGGTCTCCTATAAAATGCCTGATTAAAATCTGTATTCATTGTTACGTTTGTTAATCCAGTTACTTGTTTTTAAACTGCATGGCAAATAGATTTGTTATTTTTTTTAAATTTACTTATTTATTTTAATCCAATTCCAATCCAATTTTATTTATAAAGCACTTTAAAATACCCAGCACAGGAACAAAGTGCTGTACAGAAAATAAGTTAAAACAATAGAAAAACAGAAAACAGCAAAATAAATAAATAAAACATAAAATTAAAACAGCCCTACATTAAAACAAAAACAAGATAAAACAGCACTGAATCACCTAAAAACAACTGAAATAAAAATAAAAATAAAAACCAACATCTCACGTGGTGTCAAAGGCCAGGGTAAAGAGGTGGGTTTTCAAGAGTGACAAATAAAGAACTGGCCTGTCTAATCTCTAAAGGAAGCTCGTTCCACAGTTTTGGAGCTGCTACAGCAAAAGCACGATCTCCTCTAAGTTTACGCCCAGTCCTGGGTATCTTCAGGAGCAGCTGATCAGCTGACCTGAGAGCGGGTGGGTGTATAAGGCTGTAGCAGCTCAGAGAGATAAGATGGGGCTAGGCCATGGAGAGCATTAAAAGTAAATAAAAGAATTTTAAAATGAATCCTAAAAGAAATGGGCAGCCAGTGAAGTGAAGCTAAAACAGGGGAAATGTGCTCAAACTTTCGAGTGCCAGTTAAAAGACGAGCTGCGGCATTTTGCACCCTCTGTAGATGACTAATATATGATGCGCTGACCCCAATATAAAGTACATTACAGTAATCCAGCCGAGTGCTAACAAAGGCGTGGATCACTGTCTCAAAGTGCTGCCGTGAAAGAATTGCCTTTATTTTTGCCAGCTGCCTGAGGTGAAAGAAGCTAGATTTTACCACTGCCTTAATTTGATTGTTAAACTTCAGATCACAGTCCACTTTGACCCCCAGGTTTGTGACAGTTGGCTTAACATACTGGGCCAGGGAATCTACATACACATTGGGGGTCTCAGTGGGGCTACCAAAAACTATCACCTCTGTCTTTTTATCATTGAATTTTAAAAAGTTAACAGACATCCAAGCCTTAATGTCATCGAGACACTGAAGTAATGGCTGTGTAAGGCATCTGCCTTTTTTCTTTAGAGGGACATAGATCTGACAGTCATCAGCATAAAAGTGGAAAGCAATGCCGTGCTTTCTCAGTACAGAACCAAGAGGAAGCAGATATAAAGAGAAGAGGAGGGGGCCTAGAACTGAGCCCTGTGGGACACCACACAAGAGGGGAGCGGAGGACGACACATAGTCACCGAGGCTGACACAAAAAGTTCGCCCCGCCAAGTAGGACCTGAACCACTCCAGTGCTGTGCCCCTAATGCCCACCCAGTGCTCCAAACGAGAGAATAAAATGGCATAATCCACGGTATCAAACGCAGCTGTCAAATCTAAAAGCACAAGAACAACACAGTCCCCAGCATCAGTCGCTAAAAATATGTCATTAAAAACTTTTAAAAGGGCTGATTCAGTGCTATGAAAGGGTTTAAAACCAGATTGGAAAACCTCTAACACATTTTGCTTTTCCAGGAAGGCCATTATTTGGCTGTAAACTACCTTTTCAAGAATTTTGGAAAGAAAAGGTAGTTTGGAGATAGGCCTGTAATTTGCAAGAACCGTTGGATCAAGAGCAGGTTTTTTAATCAGGGGTTTGACTACTGCATGTTTAAAATCTTTAGGGACAACACCTGACATCAGACTATGGTTTACCAGCTCAAGAACCAAAGGACCAACTGTAGGTAACACCCCTTTTAAAAGTCGAGGAGGGACAGCATCATTTGGAGACCCTGCAGGCTTAAGATGACCAACAGTCTCCTTTAAAAAGGACAGAGTCACAGGCTCAAACCTGTCAAAGACAGCAGAGCAGGAAACAGAGACTGAGAGGTCATGAGCACAGGGAGAGATTTGAGCCCTTGTGGAGGAGACCTTCTCAATAAAAAAGTGTAAAACATTTTCACAGGCTTCTGATGAGGGCTCGATACAGTCAGTATATGATGGATTAAGAACAGAGTTAATAGTTTTAAATAAAACACGGCAGTTTGACAAAAATAATGTCAGATAAGTGTTTTCTTTTGGCATCTTTTACAGTTCTTTGATATTGACGCCAACAGTCCTTCAGCATCTGGAATGACACTTGTAGTTTGTCCTTTTTCACTTGCGCTCAGCTCGACGGCAATCGCGTCTGACAGCTCGGGTCATGTCGTTCAGCCAGGGCTCAGATTTAGTTTTAGGCAGTCTGGTTTTTAATGGAGCCACAGTGTCCAAATAGGCACTGACGTTGTGTTGTTTTTAAGCCCCCCCCCCCTTAACTGCTTTTCTGTTTATTTAATTTGTAATGTAATCACTTATAATCCCGCCTTAATCGCCCATTAAAATATAAAATTGAAATGCTTTGGATTGTAAACAGTTAATTTGTCGTGATACTAGATTGTAACTACAGATATTTGGTTGGAAATTACTCACAGGTAAAGTTCAAAAATTAAAATTGCATTTAACAAAACCTGCGATTTGTTTTCATCATGACAAATCTGCCTCTGCAATACTGTTCAGATCTATTTTAACAAATCCCTGTCTTAATAATAATCAATAAAATGAGAAAAGAAACACATTTTCTAAAAAAGAAAAATCAAATCAAATCATATCACTGCATGTATGGATGAATAGTAGGCCTACTGTGAAAAACTCATTTATGAAATAATATTGTTGCACCCACATCATCGTGGGGCTGGGACTGTGACCCAGGGATCATGCGTTATTTTTGGGTTTGATGAATATTTATTACTTTCATTTGTCTTCTCGAATGCTTATGGTTGTTTGTTGGTGTGATCTGCTCCTGGTCCCTTGCTTCCCTGTGCACGAGTTGGAGTGAGTTTGTGTGTTTGTGTGTGTGCCTGGAGAGCCTCCTGCCTTTGAGCCAGCCACACCTGGGATTAATCCCTCACCTGTTGCCGATCTGCCTATCATCGCTTTCTCCTAAAAGTAAGTCTTGGTTTTGATTTTGCATCTCAGTCTCTCAAACTGCCTCCAACACTGTACTAAGTGTTCATTTCTTTAATGATGAAGAAGAACAAGGATCCTCTGAGTTGTTGTTCTTATCATCCAATTAGCTTAGCAAATGTGGATTTTAAACACTTGTCTAAACTACTGATCTTACATTTGAAAACCATGTTACTAACAATTATTTCCCTCAATCAGATTTGTAAACCAAAAAAACCCCCAAAACAGTCATTCCTTGTTTCTTTTTTTTAAAAGACAAATGTTTAATATAATTTATCAACCCCCTACTCTATTATAGCTACTCTATTTGTCCTTATATTTGTCCTTGTTGTCATAGGTTGGGCTAATGTCTCTTCCCTCCTGATTAACCTTCCTGCAGACAGAATTTAGGAATTTTGGATACAATTCTTGATGTAGATGATGTAGCTTTTAGCATTATTGAGCATTAACATTCTGTCCAAACAAAAAGTAAATATACTTTCTTGAGAATGAATGCATAAGAAATGATTAAAACAAATCAAGAAATCAAACTTTTCCATAGCAGATATAGAGGGATTGTGATTGAATTGCTGAGTGGGAAATTAACCCATTTATGATCCAGTGCACTTTAATATGAGCTGATTCAATGCTAAAAGACTGGGTCATGCAGCTGAACGTCTCGGTGTAAGACTTCAGTGGAGTATAGAGACACAATCAAGGAGCTAAGGCACATCAGAAATGAAAACAGATCATCAAGACGTACTATAATGATTGTAAATAGTGCAATTTTCAGCATATCTGTGAAAAATGAATTAAATGTCCAAACATGTTTGTTTTTATGGAACTTTAACACTGATGTTAGAGTCACTTTTATGATATAATGTCACACTTGGCGCTTTTCTGGACAGAGATCTCTGATGTTGTTCCTGGGATCTGCTGGAGCCACTCGCCTAGCTTGGGAGTCACTGCACCTAGCGCTCCGATTACCACTGGGACCGCTGTTCTCTCTTACCCCTTGGTATTTCTCAATTTTTCATCTTTACACAGCCTGCACCTGGGGTCTTGCCTGGTGTGATAGACCCCACCATCAGAGCTTGTTCCTGTGCTGCCATGATTAGTGCCTCTGTGCTGTCTTTCAGTCCAGCTTTATCCAGCCACTGGCAGGATTTCTGCATATCAGCCACCTCCTCTATCTGCCGGTGGTACATACCATGCAGGGGCTTGACCTTCCATGATGGTGCCTCCTCTTCCTAGTCTTTCTTGAGTTTCTGCTGCCTGAGGTATTCACTGAACACACAGTCGGTTGGGGCCATCTTCCTGATATATTCGTGGTTGTTTGCTGCCTCATCCTGGACTGTGGTGCTGACACTCACCAGTCCCCGGCCTCCTTCCTTCAGCTTAGCGTACAGCCTCAGGGTGCTGGATTTGGGGTGAAACCCTCCATTCATGATCAGGAGTTTCCTGTTCTTGATGTCAGTGGCTTCTATCTCCTCCTTTGGCCAACTTATTATGCCAACAGGGTACCTGATCACGGGCAGGGTGTAGGTGTTGATAGCCCAGATTTTGTTCTCACCATTCAGCTGACTCCTCAGGATTTGACTGACCCTCTGCAGGTCGTGGTGGTTGCAGCTTTCCTAGTGCCCTCTTCATGGTTCCCATTTGGCTGTGTGATCCCCAGGTACTTGAATCTATCCTCTATGTCTGCAAGGTTGCCTTCTGGTAGTTCAATCACCTCAGTTCTGAACACCTTCCCTCTCTTCTTTATCATCCGACTACACTTATCCAGTCTGAATGACATTCCGATGTCCTTGCTGTATATCCTGGTGGTGTGGATGGGTGAATAGATGTCTTGTTCCCTCTTGACATACAGCTTGATGTCATCCATGTATAGGAGGTGGCTGACAACTGCTCCATTGCATAGGCAGTATCTGTAGCCAGTCCTGTCAATGATGTCACTTAGGGAATTCTGGCCTATGCAGTTGTCGCCGTCCTGGGTCAGTGACCCAGTGTTTGAGTTTTGCATTATAACTGGACTTTGATTTTGTCATTATTTATAATTTCTAGTCTTCTTGGTTCATTGTTAGAGTTCTTAGTCTTCTGGTTTCTGTCTCTGTGTTGCATGATTGCCATGACAACAGAACAGCAGTAGGTACAGGGCATGTTCTTGTTAGATCCCACACTTGATGGTAACCTGTGCTATAGGCTTGAAGTTGGGCTCCAGTGTTGTTTGCCACATCACCATTAATTTCCCAATGAGGGCTTTAAGAGCCTGTTGATCTTTTATAGTTCTAGGCATTCCAGGATCCACATGTAGGACATCGAGTCATAGGCTTTCTTGTAATCAATCCAGGCTGTGCACAGGTTGGTCAGTCTACTCCTGCAGTCACGGGCAACTGCTCTGTCTACCAGTAGCTGGTCTTTCACTCCTCTGGTGTTCCTTTCTGTACCCCGCTAATTTATTGAGTCATGTGCCTGTTCATCTTCACCGCTATGAAGGAGCTTCCATGTGGTACTTAGGCAGGTTTTTGGCCAGTAGTTGGATGGTCCCTTCTGGGTGCCCTTTGAGCTCGGGCCTGTCCGGCCTTCAGTTAGCCATTCTGGGTGTGTCTCAATGGCTGGTTCATTTGTGCTGCCAAACACTCATTGAGTGCAGTCAGAATCATGTCAGGCGTGAATCATGTCAGGGCCTGGTGCTCTTCTTACTGGAAACCCTTTCTTGGATGTCTGCCACCGTGATGGTTACTGGACCCTGTTCTGGGAAGTTGCTATGGTCTACTCTTAGAGCCACTAGCCACTGAGCATTGTGGTTATGGGTTGCGTCCTTCTCCCATATGCTCTTCCAGCACTGCTCCATCTACAGGCTTGCTGGCGCTGTTCTCATATTGTTCCCCTGCCACTGAGAGTACACCTTGGATGGTTCTGTGGAGTATTGTCCTGCCTTCTATTTCTCTGGTATACCTCTTCAATCTGGCCAAAGCTGTGAGTCTTTGCTTGGCAGTTTCCAAAGCTTCAGGTATGGACAGCTCGCCATACTTCTTAGGCACCTTCTTCATTACACCTTTCTGTAACTCCATTAGTTGGCTAACTTCCTCTAGTCTCCTTCTCCATGGAGGGTACTGCTCTTTGTGGCTTCTCTTTTTGTAGCCAAGCATCTCATTAATCACTGCTGCCGCAGTGTTGATCAGCTGATAAGTCTTGGTGATGGTCGCAGTAGGACTTGTTCAGTGTTGTATTCACATCATTAAGTAGACCTTTAGAGGGCACTTCCTGCCAACTTGTTAACCAGCTACGGAGGGTCCAGGTTTCAAGCATCGCCATGATCCTATCTTTCAGGTTAGTTCCTCTCACACTTAACACCCCTTCTACTATTGTATTTGGGGCTTGGTGCCCAATCTTGGGTTGGGGTGATGATGATATCTCCCCCGACCTTTTCCTGGCTCCCTCTTGCCGTAGTATACGTGTTGTACCTCATCAATCTCTAACTGTGAGAGCAGTTCCTTCTACGAGTTGTTTTCCCATCAGATTCCATAGGTCCCACATCCTATTCATGTAACCCCTTCCACTTCATGTCAACAAGCATGATACTTGCACATTCTTCTCTCTCTACATAAATAGTGTAGTTAAGCACCATGTTGTTTTTTCATATAACAAAAAAGACATATCTCTGTATATGTACTTGTGTGTTGCTTCTCAAATTTTGAGATTTTTTGTGCTTCTATTGTCTGTAAGATTTCGTGACACTTCACACGTTGCCTACTGGTGGTCAGAGAGCCCGGTGGCGCCAGTGTCCGGCAGCCTCGCCTCTGTCAGTGCGCCCCAGGGTGGCTGTGGCTACAATGTAGCCAGTGTGTGAATGGGTGGATGACTGGATGTGTAAAGCGCTTTGGGGTCCTTAGGGACTAGTAAAAGCGCTATACAAATACAGGCCATTTACCATATTCGTTTTTTTTCTTTGTGAAATAATGCCTTGTGTTTTGTCTAGGCTTCACCTCCTCTGTCCTGGGTGCTGCTGCCTTAATCAAGTTTTTATTAACAGTGTGAATGGCCCAGGAGAAGAATCTGTGAGTCTGGAGGTGCACAGGAGCCAATTTAACTAGTGATTCCAAGCCTTAAATGCACTGGACATTTCCTTCTGTGCGTTTATGAAGCAATTGTGAATAATAAAAAGATTATTACCGGCCAGGGCTTTTGTGGTTATTAGTTGACTGCAAGACCTGTAATTTGTATCGAGGGGAGTTACTGTGGAAGCTAACAGTATCTTTGCATTCCATGTGGTAGGTATCATCCATATGCTAGTCTAGGGAATCTATTTAAATGCTCTTGTGTTACCAGATGAGCCTGTCTAAATGTGTTATTAATTGTTAACATTTACCAGTTCTATTTGCATTTTTGTTGTCATTGTTTAATGAGTAATATGTAAACTACACATCCATGTTTCTGTGAGAATCAAGAGTGCTTACTAACAGATGCTACTGATTTGCAGTAGGCGGATGCAGGCGGATTAGGATTATCAGCAAATTCAAACCCAAGAGAGAGAAGCTCAACAAATGCAGGTAGAGGCACTAAAGGCCTTAATTAAGCACCCTGACAGCAGTTGTCACCCACAACAGGAAGGTTAAAGGAAGCAGAGGAAGTGTTGAAAGTGGTCAAACTTGTTACTTCTCTCCTCAAATCATCAAATCCAACCTAGTTATATTCCACCCACTGGGGCAGAAATGCTAGTTGCTTCTGCTTATGGCATTCCCAGACCTTCATTGTTGTTGCTTTTTTGTTGTTGTTGTTTTTTTTGTTGTTTTTTTGAAAGCCATTTCATCAGCCTGAAATGCACTGACTTCCACAGATTGCCTTCCGGGCCTCAAAAGACATGAGTTGAGTAACACTGGTCCAACGTACAATAACGATTTTATTTTTGAAAAAACTTAAAAGAGAGGAAGAGAACGCAAACTAAAGGAAGTCATCTGCTAACGGTCAAAATCCTTCAGTTTGCTTTCTCTTTCTTTTCTATTTGATACCCCAATTTTACTTTCCTGGGGAAAGATTGGACTCAGTGTACATTAGCAGTCCCCTAATAAATTAGTTGTGGTGTAAAGGTGAGTCTGAGGTGGGTTGAACTAAACACTTTGGTATAATTTGTAAGAGTTGAAAGTGGAATCAGAGAATCTCCACTTTTTCAGTTTTTTTTTTTGGAATCAAAGTTTAGTCACTCAGCCCAATTATTTCAAGCCATACAGACCTCAACTGCTCTGGGAGTTTAAAAAAACAAAAACAAAAAACAAAAAACACTAATATAATGGTCCCCCTGTCACTGAGCTCCTAGATAGTCAGTAGCGCCTTTCCCACGACTATGACAGAACCTGTGTAACATCTCTACATTTTGTAATAGAGAACACCAAGGGAATACTAACAGAAATATCACTATCACTACATCTTAAGGACGTTCTACGACACTGTGGTGGCATCTGCTATCTCTAATGCTATGATCTGCTAGAGTGGTGGAATGGCAGAGAGGGAAAGGGGAAAATTAAAAAACTGGTCAAGACAGGCAGCAGGTCAAGACATCGAGCAGGTTTGGGAGGACAGGATGTTGTCTAAGCTAACATCCATCATGCACAACACCTCCCACCCCTTCTATAAGACTGCACGAGCACTGAGCAGCTCGTTCAGCAGGAGACTTTTACACCCACAGTGTAGGAAAGAGCGCTACCACAGGTCATTGCAGCTGTTAGAGTCTATAGCACAGTTTAACATGGTTATCCTACACATCACCTGTTTAATTGACATATCATATGTTTTTTAATTACTGCTACTCATTTGCAGCTTGTTTGTATGTCCACTGTATTTTCGCCATTTTTCCATTTTGTAGGCATAATGAGCTCTCCATCATGCAGCCCTTCAGAGATGTCAGCATTCATAGAGGAACCTTGTTTATGAAAAGCTTGAATTTGAGCTTTTACAGTAAACAGCCAGCAGGAGGCAAAACCACACCACACTGCACACTATATTATATTATAGATTACTATTATTGTACGGTCCACCTTACAATATAAAGCACCTTGAGGCGACTGTTGTTGTGATTTGGCGCTATATAAATAAAATTGATTTGAATTTAATTGAACTGTATCTCTGAGATGCTGCTCAGCACTGTCTCAGATAAAAGATAAAATACTAACCAAACACAAAAACTTAAGATGAAGCAGCAAGGAAGCACAATCAGGAAAGAAGCTGTAATCAAATGTCTCATTAAAATCTTTGCTTGTTTTAATATTTTTACATTACTCATTTCTGTTTTTAAACTGATGGACTTTGTCCAATTTTTTCACTCATGTGTTTTTCATACAAAGCACACATTGACTTTTTTGTTGTTTTCATAATTCCCTTTTTAATTGTAATAGTTTTTAAGTAACAGTCGCCTCAAGGAATGTTAAATGATGTATGGTAAAGACCCTGCAATCACACAGGTCTCAACATATAGTTATTAAAGTCTTTCAGTATTCAATCCCTGTTTTTATTAATGAAGGTGTTACTTAAATAACAAATCATTTTGCTCCAATATTAAAAAATGTAACATCCTGTCAATCACATGGACCACTGAGGTATCAAAGACTCTAAACGTGACAGTAAGCCAACTTTCCAAGGAAGATACTTTTCATACTACCATAACCATAAGCTTTGCTCTTTTGCACATCGACTATTTATTTCAGTGCAAACATAATAACACAGCTGCCAGGAACAGCAAAAAATGCAAAGAACAGTGATATAATCAAAGTAAACACTGAGATTGATCGTTGATACCACATGCTGACAGAAAAATAGAACATACTCAAAATTAACTGAAACACGGAGTCTTAAAAACAGCAGTAAACATTTCCTACAACCATGCATTGTAGAGATTTTTATGGGGTACTTGTACACTCAACTTAAATAAAGGATGTGACACCTTGACCAGTATAAAGAATTTCCCAACAGTAACCATGCGCTATCACTGAGTACTGCAGAGGTATGGTTTTGAGTGGTGGAAGTATGTGACCTTTAATATATTCGCAAGTTGCAAGGTAACAAAACCACACAAAGTATTACCACATTTGATACAGTGTAAACAAACAAACTATTATACTGTCACGTTATTACACTGTCACATTAAGACTTACATTTTGATGCTCAGTTTACTCTTGAAATATATTTTTTTGATGAAAACTAACATTTAGTCTCAATAAATGGGTGAAATCTGGATAGTATTGAAGTATTGAAGCCTTTTGATTTTTAGCGGAGCTTGTTGTTGAGATATTTTTATTAAACAACTTGCTACAACACCCACAATAAACTTCAGCAGTTTGCCTAGCAACACAGCCATTGTGACTGATGTGGGTAAAATGTACTACTTGTCTTTTGATTACAGTAGCTAATGATCACTTTATGTATTCATGCGTGGCTTTCATAAGGGGGCCTCTTGCCCAGGAAATATCAGCAAACTTCCACAGGAAGTGGTCTAAAGCAGAATGTCGCAGCAGGTGCTTTCTGCTTTCAGTCAGAAATACAATATCACTCTTTGAAATGTAATTATTTACACATTTCAGTTAAAAATGTAGCATTACTAGCATTCAGTTAAGATCACTGATTTTTGTGCTAAACATATAATTCCCGGTAATATAAAGGTAAATATGGCAAACCATTGCTTTAAACAACTGAAACTCGTGGTCTTGTGGTTTCTTTCTGTGATGATGAATAGATTAATATAGCATCGTGCTGCTCACATTGTACGAGATGCTGAGGAAGATGCACGCTGCCAGGTGGCCGCTTCTTTTTACCCTGTGCCTCACGTGTGTGTCTTCAAATGGTAAGTTTTAAAAAATATATATCTATAGATAGATAGATAGAAGTCGGCTAATGAAAAGTTAATGAAAAATTTAATGTATTTAGACAGTGATTTTGTAACATTCCGATTTTACTCATATTGATAGAAAAAGGCATATCACTGAATATATTTTCTAATAAAATAATTTTGTCAATATTAAGGAAACATAAACTGTAAATGACACAAGAAAGGTTAGTTGAATGCCATATACAGATCACACAAGTTCAGTGAAAAAGTGAAGCACTGTCAGTCTTCATGCACTTTTTTGTGGTCTTCATTTGGTTTTTATCTTCATCTTAATCTGGTCTTCACAGTCAGTATACTTTCAAAAAAGTCTAAACTTGTGTGACATGAATGTACACAATGAGAGTAAGTAAGAATAAGATGTTTCTAATTAAATATAATAATCAAGTGATTTAAATGGTAAATGGACTCATTCTTATGTAGCGCTTTGCTACTCTCCTGGAGCACTCAAAGCGTGTTATATGCGCTTTATTTAGGAAGAGTGAAGGTGTGAATTCAGCCTACAGGCATGCAGTGATTAAAATGTTTGTATGATGAACTCCAGCCAGACTGCACAAAAGAGCACAGAGGGGAACCATCTATGCCTCGTTTTGGGTGACAGTGATCTAAATGAATCTGTACTAATTGATGGAAGTGTGAGCTCTGAAGTAGGCAGAGGGAAATTGAAAAATAATCAGATAAATAAAAAGACTGACAAACTGCTTAAAAGACGGAATAATTATTCTCTCAGCAGGATCATGATCCAAGGTGTGAGAGCTACCTTTTGATAGAATATTTTCTCACCTAATGTCTCACTTTTCAAATCAATACTGTATACTTTCACGTTTTGGTGTCTAATACAGAGAAATGCATATTCACTCACCGGTCACCTCTTTAGATATATTATTTTTATATTGCGTTGAATCCGGGATTTGCCTTCAGAGCTGCTGTAATGATTTGTGTCATAGATTCAACTCGTTGCTGTAAGGGTTTCCCAGATATTTCAGTCCGTATTGATATGATAGTATCACACAGTTGCTGCAGATTCATCACATCCATGATGTGAATCTCCTGTTCGACCATATCCCAAAAATGCTCTAGAATAAGATCCGGTGACTACTTGACTACAGTGATTCTGTTGGAAGTAGCCATCAAATGATGGTACATAGTGGTCATAAAGGCACACTGTGGACATGGTCAGCAACAATACTCAGGTAGGCATTTATGCCATATTCTGACCCTAGCATCCAAATGTTGTGGCTGATATCAAGATTTATGAAACGTTTTTCCATTTTGCGTTCGTCCAATTTTGGTGACCCTGTGTGACTTTTGGCCTCAGTTTCCCATTCTTAGCTGACAAAGTGTCCCACAGTGGGGTGTGGCCCACAGGAAATGGTTGTGTGGAAAAATCACAATATATCAGCATTTTGTTCTGAAATACTCAGAACAGCTCCTCTGACACCAACAACAATGTCACATTCAAAGTCACTTACATCACCTTTATACTCTATTTTGATACTCGGTTTGAAAATCAAGAGGTTGTTTTGAACATGTCCGCTTGTCTAAATGCATGAAGCTGCTGTTATGTCACTGGGTGATATTTGCATTAATGAAAGGCTGAATTTTACCTAACGTACTGGTCAGTGTGGGCATTTCCTTATCAGTATTGTTTTGTGCAACTATTTGTGGTCAGCCTAAATTTTTGTGTGTATGCAGAAACTAAATGAGTTGGGTTTTTTTTTTTTTTTCATTTCTAGTATCTTTATCCAATATATTACATATGACCCATCAGATAAGAAAAAACTTCCCCTTCATGCACTATATTGTTTTTATGTGTTTGTTTATTGTTGTACAAGTATAACATATCTTCTATAATATTCTAGAATATTTATAATATAATATTATCTTCTTTAATATTTATAAGCTTTTAGATTTTTTTTTTGTCGTCAGCTCTCTTCAGCTAATCTTATCGTCATTGTAAACATTGTTCGCTTTTAACTGAAATTTTTATTTTGCTGTGGTAAGACCTATTAAAAAATGTCTGTTCTCATTCCCTATATAAGCTTTTTTCAAATATCGGTCTTTCAGAGAAGACAGCAAGTACACAAAATTATGATGATAATTGATTTGATGTTACTTTGTTTCACGCTTTGTAGTTTTTGTATCAACAGATCCTTTGCCGCTTCAGTTTTTAACTACTTTTGGTGTAACTGTACATTGGCATAAGATATGGTTACTCTGTTGAAACATTTAAAATTGCTTAAATCATTTTAACATATTTACTAAAGATCATAAATTTTTACACTAACGTAGTACCACAGGCCAGTTTTGATCAATGTGTAAGGGTTGTATAATATAGTTGTAGTTATTGTGATGACTTTTTGGTCATTTGAATATGAAATAACTAAACTTGATTATATTTCATTTTTTCCTTTAAGATGAAAAATCTTGTGGGGATTCAGAAGAAGACTTCTGTGAGAGGATCATTGTGAGAGTTTCACTTGGCTCATCTAAGCTCCTACCATGTAACCTTCGACCAAACAGCTCCAAGTGGGTGACATGGAGCCACGCTGCCTCAAAGCAGGCAGAGATGGTCCAGCTTTCATCTCAAGGGCATGTTAAGTTCCTGGACCCCAGAAATGGCCGAGTCAAAGTCTTTTCAAACCAGCAAAGAGACGGAAACTACTCCATCAGAATTGATGAGCTTGAAAAATCTGACCTAGGGTGTTATCGCTGTGGATGGCAGTGTGTTCAAGTCATGGAAAGTAGTAAGTGGAGTTTTATTTTAAGCTATGTTAAATATTCAATACTAAACAGCAGCCTGTAGAGTTTCTTCCTTTCCAGGGTCACAAACCTCAAGACCCATTACACGAGAAGGGACAAATGATTAAGCGACTGTTTCCTGTGACACATATTTTGTAAAACCACAACTTTTCATGCAGGTGCAAGTACCGCCGACATGTGGCCAGTCATTTACATCTGTATTGGTGTGGCTGCACTCCTTCTGATGGTTGTTGTCAGCTTCTACATCTACTGGAAATGCATAGGTGAGAACCTGACATGTCAGACACAAAGCTGAAACTGGGTGGTTTAGTAATACAGTTTGCTTCTGTTTCAGTTTGCAGTAAAAACAAAACACAGGACAGTGCCGAGATTCCCACCATTGCAGGTACAGAGTCTATGCCATACATTCATATCTGTGTTACATCCTTTGTTTGTAATTTTTTTCACTTGTTACCATATTTTACGAACACTAAAAAACTAAAAGGGAATTTAAATTGGGATTACAAAGATATGTATATATAATATATATACTAGAATAACATTGCTGTTTCACTGGAAAAAGGTAACAGACGCAGGCCGGTTTGTTGTTTCCTACATGCAGCTCAGTGTTTAACATGCTAACCTGCAGTAACTACCTGCTGGCTTCATATTTAGCAGACAAAATTTGTAAAAATTTGCCAAGACATGGAATAGCTGTCTTCCCAAAAATCTCTGAATAGACCCTTAAGTTGCTCTGACAAATGTGCCACTGCAGATCCCAGTGCTCCACCTATGCCAACAATCAATGTACCAGTGGGTGTACATGTGCGTGTACAACAGGCAGCAGTAGCCTACGGTAATAATCTCGTCTACGGTGAGTTTACTCATCTTTTCTTCCCTCCTTACTTGCTAAAATACAATCAAGTAACTGTCTCCCACCTGAGAAATAATGATGAGTATGTTTTAAACAAATCTTTTTTTGAACAACAGAAAATGATAACCTGCGCCCAGCAAGTGCAGAACCCCCCAGAAATCACTATGACTCACGTGGAGCTGTGCAGTATCTGGACAGCATTCAGCCTCAACAGCCCGGTCACAGCAGCGGTGGGATTTATCCAAACGTGGATCAGTTTCACTTTGAAAGGGTGGAAAGTCAGAGAACCAGACAGAGATTTAATTTAGGTGCTTGGAAAAAGTCACTTTACTTACTGCATTACTGGTGACTTCTAAATAACAGTGTGAAGTAACTGTCTTCTCTTACCCCATTAGAGCTTTTCAGCAGATTACGGCAAGCAAGTCTCAGCCGGCATTATTACGGTAATCTTTAATTATATTTACATTTAAATTATTTTATTATTATGAGTTCAGTTCTGTCCAATTTTGATTCATCCATTTTATTTCACAGTTAACCAACGCGATCTCCGCAAGCAACACGCCACGTCAAAGCAGGCGGAGAATCAAAAGAGAGGTAGTTTGAGTTGATGATAAATGAGGAGAATGTCTGACAATAAACACAAAAAACTGATTCCTTTATTAACTCACATTTCTTTTCCAGTTGGCCGCGAGAGGAAGAAAAACAAAGACAGTGAGTGTTGACTTCATCTGTGGGCATGTTACTAATCAAATAATACTGTGCACTGAACTGCTGTTTGTTCCTTTTTAGACTGTGAATACAATAACCCGATTTACAACACGAGCTCAGACCAGCTCAACCGGCTGTAGAGAATGAAGGACAGAGATTTAAACTCCTTCCACAGTGAGGATTACTGATTTGTTTATTTTATTTCTTTGAAGTGATTTGTGTCTTATTGTATTTGTTTGTAGTACCACCGCACTTACTTCACTCCCTGTACTGTTCTTGTTTCTGAACTGTTGATGTTTGCATGCTCTTTTACTAAAGTTCATCATTTATGGATCTTCACATATAATATATTTGCAATCTAAATGTACACACATTCAGAGATGTGTGTTACTTAAACTTAATAAAAGAACCTGTATGTACTAAATTTGGTTTGACTTTTATCACTGTATGTTAAAGCAATTCTACGGTGCTTTCACTGTCAGCGCTTGTGCCTTCTGTCATAGTAACAATGAGATTGCATTGATCTGAATCCCAACTTTTCATTATGTCACCAAGAATTGCTGCATCATTGTGAAAACTATTG
Source organism: Perissodus microlepis (assembly GCF_051167445.1). Classification (NCBI taxonomy): domain Eukaryota; kingdom Metazoa; phylum Chordata; class Actinopteri; order Cichliformes; family Cichlidae; genus Perissodus; species Perissodus microlepis. The sequence continues at coordinate 22,203,971 of NC_140474.1, read as the reverse complement.
CTAACTAAATAAAAGAGTGGCAGATCGTAGTGTTCTTTGCAAACACACACACAATCACACAAATGTTACTGCTGAGTTCCAACCAAATGCCTGATCCTCTAAATCTTCCCAAAAACCGATTCTGTTCATCAGGACGTAGCATTACGCAGCAGTAGAAACACTACTACTCTATGTCTCTCATCCAAGTGACCGGACATGCCCTTTGTTTCAATTTTAACAGCACACTTATGAAATTTGATGTAGGTCTCTTATGTGGTTACGGTGCTATTACAATCACAAACTGAAAACTAGGTTTGTGCTAGTTTTTGTCACCAGGACCACATTTTTCCATGATGTCAGCCTGTTAAACTTACAGGTTCAGTGCAAAGACACTTTAGAACGTCATATGTCAAATAGTACTGAATAAATCCCACTCCTATTTCCATAGGTAACAGAGATATAATATACAGCGTAACACAGCTGAACAACAACACCTACAAATCGTAATTTCAGGAGATACTGTCGCAAGCTAGAACGTTTGTGGAAGGCTTCCAAGCTTGAGGTTTATAAGTTACACCTTAAATAATCTATCCTCTTGCTAAATGACATGTGGAAAAATGCCAGAACAGAGTATTTTTCACACCTCATAGCTTCAAAAAAGAAAGATCCTAAATTCTTGTTTAAAACAATTAAGAGTATTGTTTCTCCTGATGCTCCTTGTGCACCAGTTCACTCAACATCCGAATGCAATGAGTTTATGAACTATTTCAGAAATAAGGTCATTGCCATCAGGTCTAATATCTCTCCATCATCTTCTCAATATCAAACTTTTAACTTGCTCTCCTCTGATACTTGGTCCTCTTTTACTCCTGTTACATTACAAGACATCAGAGGCCTGCTTTGTCATATAAAACAGACTTCAAGCCCCCTTGATGTCCTTCCATCTTCATTTTTCACTAGTGTGTTTGATTCAATTGGCCCCTGTATTGTGGAAATGATAAATACTTCTCTTCATACTGGCTCAGTCCCCAGCTTCTTTAAACAAGCTATTGTTGAGCCAATATTAAAGAAACCCCAGCTGGATCCATCTCTTCCTAACAGTTATTGGCCAATATCCAAATTGCCTTTTATATCGAAAATTTTAGAAAAAGTAGTACTAGAACAACTTAACTATTTCCTGGATAAAAATGCTGTTATGGACACTTTCCAGTCTGGTTTTCGTAAATTGCATTCCACTGAAACGGCCTTACTTAGAGTATCTAGTGATATCTTGATGGCAGCAGACTCTGGAGAATATACAGTGCTGGTCCTGTTGGATCTCAGCTCTGCTTTTGACACTGTAGATCACAGTATCATGATAAACAGACTCGAGAACTTGTTTGGGATTACTGGTGTTGTTTTAAAATGGTTTATATCATATCTGTCTGAGAGATCTTTTACTGTTTGCATGAATCATGTCACATCAGAATCAACAGTTTTGCCGTGTGGGGTACCTCAGGGATCTGTCCTGGGTCCAATTCTCTTTTTACTTTATGTATTTCCCCTAGGCCAAATTATTAAGCGCTATAAATATATCTCCTATCATCTCTATGCTGACGACATCCAACTATACTGTTCCTTCAAAATGTCTGAGTTTTATAAATTGTCTAATTTAAGTAATTGCCTGACAGAAATCAACAAATGGTTATATGACAATTTTCTCCAACTAAACTCTGATAAAACAGAAACTCTAATTATTGCTCCAGACCACATGGTCCCAGAAATTAGACAGCATATCAGCTTCTTAGACCCTTATGTAAAATCAAGCCTTAGAAATCTCGGTGTCATATTTGACAGCTCGATGTCGCTCGAGCAGCATTCTAAGCAGCTGGTCCGAAACTGTTTTTATCATTTACGGAATATTTCTAAACTCAGACTAATGGTATCAAAGCTTGAACTTGAGATGATTATTCATGCTTTTATTTCTTCTCGTTTAGACTATTGTAATGACCTTTTTACTTGTTTTAACAAATCAGCCTTAAATCGTCTTCAGACTGTGCAGAATGCTGCAGCACGTCTCTTAACAGGCACCAAGAGAAGATCGCATATCACTCCAGTCTTGGCCTCCCTTCACTGGTTGCCTGTAAATTTTAGGTTTCATTTTAAAATTTTAGTTCTAACCTTTAGGGCCCTACATGGTCAGGCTCCTCAATATTTATCTGACCTGCTGAAACCACATACATCTTCTCAGGCTTTAAGGTCATTAGATCAGAGACTGCTGGTGGTACCGCGCACTCGTTTTAAAACTCGTGGTGATCGGGCCTTTCAGACTGTGGCACCACGGTTGTGGAATTCTCTCCCACTGTCTCTTCGCTGCACGGACTCCATTGATTCTTTTAAGAAACAGCTGAAGACATTTTTATTTAGAAAAGCATTTGATTAATTTCTTCTTATGCTGTTTTTATAGTTTTATTGTTTTACATTGTTTTATTTACTGTTATATTGTTTTTATATTCCCATTTCCTGTGTTGTAAAGCACTTTGTGATTTTTATCTGTGAAAAGCGCTATATAAATAAATTTTACTTACTTACTACTTACTTACAGCCACAACTCATCTAAGTTGAAAAACGAATTAATATAGTTGACACCTGGTTAATATACGAGCTCAATTCAATTTTATTCTTATGGCACCAAATCAAAACAACAGTAACCTAAAGCATTTGATTTCAAATGTAAATTATTATTCCCAGATACATTCTTCAGTTGGCAGCCATATGCAGTATTAATGCTGCGTACCACACTCATATGCCGGCAGATAGAGAAATGCTTTAAGAGGAGCAGGAGCATAAGCAAGAGAGCAAGAAAAGCATTGTAGAAAACCATGCATATGAATTCATGAGCAAGTTGGTCTTGGCAAAACATCATCCACGTGACTTGATGGCAAAAACGAAAGCCAACACATCACAATCTGAGCAATGCAAAACAGTTGACATGATGAAGCTAGCTGCTGCTTAAAAGAAGAGGGTAATGATGAAAAAACAGAATGGCAGCTGACCACACCTTCTTTATTTCTGTTAGAGAAACCATAGACAAAACATTTTTACAAAGCCCATAAGAGAATTTCTCTTCCAAACCCAGGAAGCACGTAAGCACTTTCTTAGTTGGGGGGTAATGGATATTCAGTGGCAGCGTCCTTACATGACCCAACACAATGTTATTAAGTAAAGCCAGATCACAAAACCAGCAGGTGATAAATTTCACATAGTTTGTACCAATAGCACAGGTCGCACGGGTGATCACACTTGCTCTCAGTTTCACAGATCTGCCTTGGTGTGAAAAAGGATTTTGCAACCCAACACGGCAGAACTTAGTTTGTGAAATGGTCTCAGCACTTTCTGTAACTTATGATTTAATGGTTCGGTTTGGTTTTGCAGTCACCTGACACATATGAGAGGTTCTAAAATTAAGTGAGATCAAAAATACTTCTGAATATAGCTGCAACTCTTACCATGATTGATCAAGGGACATCCTCAGCACTTTAGTGGGTGCAACCACCTGAACCAATCTTTAATTTTTGTTTCATGCTTTACATATAAGGATTCTGATGACAAAACTGGGACGAAGATTTCTCCTTAATCAGAAGAAAGTAAAGGCCCAGGAGAAACAGAGACGTGACCATCAGCATCTGTGTTGCTCTTACTTAACGTTCTCATCTCAAGTTGAATTTTATTTCCAACCACAACAACAGTAGTTCCTTCTACTGCTCAAAAGTTAACCTAATTTCACTAGATGCAGACGCAACAACAGCAGCCATAACCAGGAAACAAAAGCACTAACCCCAAAGGCACAAAATGACAAAAAACAAAACCGGCCCAAAACAGCCAGAGCTCAATAACCCATATAACAACAACAACTCCCCACAGCACAGCCCTGTTCCTCTGCCTAACCCTAATCTAACTGAACCTCACGCTTAGTTTTCAGGTGCTACTTAAGTTGGGTACTTAAGCATTTAAAACCACAAAACTGGTCAAATATAAATGGCAAAAAACTGTTGTATCCTTGAATGTGTCTCCAAGGCAACCTAACATTACACTATCAAGACCTCGCAATGAAGTCAAAAGGGAATTCCCTCTTACACCTAACAGCAATTTTTTTACAAACCAAGTACAAGCCTTAGCTCAAAACCAGGAAAATTCCCTGCAGAAGAGAGCTTACTGAGCAAACATGCAGCAGAACAAATCACATTCTGTTCTTCACTACAGCTGCTTCAGTTACCTCAGAACTAGAGCCCAACCGATGATCTGCTAATATATCGGTACCTGCATTTGCAGTGGCTGATAAATTAAATTGTAAGCATTTTATAAAGAAGAGCTGGACAGGCATCCTTGAAACATGAGTGTTAATTTTGTTTTGATGTTTGTCCACCAGAGGGCAACAGGGATCTGTATCTCCACCAACGACATCCAGCTGAACCAAGGAGAGTTGAGCAGAGCACAAACTAGTAATCCATGACTTGTTGTGACAGTAAAAACAAATACATTTTTAACAGTACTGTCATATTAATGATGATAAATAACTACACACAAAAATTATGGAAACCTGTCTGTATTTTGTGTGTTTGAAGGAAAAAAGTATTGGCCGGTGTTGATTTTTTTAAAAATCACAAAAAAATTGTATCAGTCAGGCTCGGCTTATAAAATCCTGCCTACTGCTCATCAGTCTTCCAAAGAGCTGGATTGTTCTCTTATCCCAAAACAAATCTGCACAAAAACACACACTATCAGCAAACAATGACTGATCAACCATTGCAGTTATAGAAGTTAACTTATTCCATCCTTCGTCTAGTCTACAGTGCATTTGTCACAGACTCTAACACAAGAGAAGATGGTAACTTAGACAATAAAATTCATTCACAAAAACATAATGACATGAAGAAAACCAATGTTTGTCAGTACATTAGTAGTACAGTAGTATATGCGCGAATGAGTATATGCACGCAGAGTGTGCAATGTGTAACAAAGACAACAACAAAAAATCCAAGATATCTGCTACAGCAGATGAGTTTTAGTGTTGGTGTTACAATCAGAAAGAGAGATGAAGGGAGTCTACAGGAAAGGTGGAGCTGTGATATACCAGCTCACTGGGCCAAGGTGTAGCTCAAGCTCATGCATGATCATCCAGTAAGCTCAGAAAACACCAAAATAGAGTCACAGAGTGCCAAGGAGTAGTCCTAACTACTCTAAATGTTTCTTATGTAGTGTCAATAGAATACACCGTCTTTTGGATCAAGATATCACTGGAGGGAGATGGAAATGCAAGTATTAATATTTGCATTACCTCCTCATCTTTGTAAGACTTGTCTTTAATTATCCTCTTTAACTGAAATGCTAAATTTAACAATGATTATGCAATGTATTTTTATATTTATGTTAAAATCATTTTTGTGCACCCTTTCTGTCAGTGGTGTTTCCATCTACAGAAGTAAATGTAATGAAAACTCTTATAAGACAAAAAAAAAAAGACATAAGTTGCACATGTAAACACTTTAAAAATCCATTTACTGGATTTAGACTGTCATATAATATGTGATATATTGACATCAACGTTCAACATTCTGCTAGAGGCAGCTTTAAAAAAAAAAAAAAAAAAAAAAAAAAAAAAAAGGTCCCATGATGAAGATTACAGGGACATCAGCGCCATCTTTCTGCAGCTCATTTACGATGAAGTGTTTCTGGTGTCACTCAATCAGCCAGTGACACTGATGGAAATTAAGTACCTGAACTGTTTTGACTTTTCAGTGTGCACTCAGTTTTAGTATTTGCAGCCTATGAAGATATGTCCATTACTGGACATCTAATACTGGATTTTATGACAAACAACAGTAATAAAATGTCTGTAGGAAATTTTAATATATTAGATCTCAATGACATTTAAAAACAGTAATAGTACTAAAGTAAGTAAAGTAAGTCATCTTAATTCCCAACATTTACTCCAGGATCAAAGAGAGAATGCAGTCACTGGACGCTAATCTCAAAACATAAATAATAACTTTTTATGTAAGAAACCTTACAATCTTTGGTGAATTAAGCAGTTTTAATATTATTATTAACAATGGTAATAATAATAATAATAAGCATTGGGTGCATATAAGTAATGCAATAAGTCAATAACACTGACATGCCTCAACAATTTAGGCTTCTGTTCTGGCCATTTATGGCACCACCAGTGAAATGAAGAGCCTGAACTCCCAAATCATTGAGAAATTTATTTTAAAAAAATCAAAATACAATTGCAGGTAAAAAATATCCATTTCCTGCAATACCATTTAAAATCAATTAACTGAGAAACATGTACATATAATACAAAGATTAAGAAGCAAAACAAACATGGAAAAAGAATGATGAACTGTTAAAAACAAAGTCCCGATGAACTATTTGTGGGTGAACGGATGTGGGGGGCTTGACCAGTCGTCAGACTTTCATCCTTCGCATCATCTGTAAATTTGAAAGAAAAGAAAAAGACAAAGATTAAACCAAAGCTCAGGAAAATGCATTTCAGCAACACTGCTACAAAACAAGATTTAATAACATCTGAATACAATAAGATGTTGTTGCACATGTCAGAAATAAAAACCCTGTGCTGTTGTCCTTTCATAAACCACTGCAGTGTCAGATGTTTACCTTGCGAGCGCTGGCTGTCAATCCAGGAGACTTTGCAGATCTGCTGGCAGCTTGGGGAGATTTCCTCGATCCTTTCGTTACCACCTGAGGTGATTTAAAGTTTCCAGTTCTCCCGGCTTGTCTCACACCACCACGTGAACTCCCCGATGGCATTTTTTCTTGGTGCTTGCGTGCGCTCGTCTGAGCAGGCGACTTCTTCAAGCTGTCGCCTGGGGATTTTCGTGCAGAGCTGCGCAGCTTGTTCAGATGTTTCTTCAGGTAGTTATTGCTTTTAGGGGTGTTTTCGATGGTAAACATCATTGACTGCCTCCGCTCAGCCTGAGAGTAATGCAAGTGAAACTTAGCAAAGCGCTCAAAAACAAAGTTTTGTCACAATTTTGTGTGAGCTAAAATTACACTCACTGGGCTGAGGGCAGCACGAAGAGTAGAGCTCGAAGGACCACTGCTCACGCTCCTGTTTTTCGGGGTGAGTGGACGAGGGAAGCAGCTGGCTTTCATCTTTTTCTTCAGGTTGAGATAAAAAGCAAACATAAAGTTACATTTTAAACATTTTTATACTTATTTTGGATGACTATTCAATAACTATACAATATACTATCCACCAGTAATAGTATACCACAGTTTCCTGTTCATGGTACTGTTCAACCAACCTCAGGTGAAGTTTGGTGTAGGGACAATGTGGATGAAGGCTGCTTTGTGCCTTTTGGGCTCCTCAGCTGATAGGAGCTGGCAGTCCTTGAGGGTAGCTGGCCTGGCATCAAGGACAGACGGTCAGAGCGAGTGCCGGCAGCAGCACCCACCTGCCCCAACATGAGTGACTGTCGATGTGAGATGAGGGTATCCCGCAGCTGGCTTGGAACCATGGATGCTCGGCGGATTGTGTCTGACGGGTCACCTGTACGCAGCTCTTCGTCTGTAAAAACCAATGGACCACTCCTTCCAGTCTAGAAGAAGAAAGAAGAAAGATTTTAGTGCATTCAGTATACAGACGTTTAATTAGGAACAAATGGTAAATGGCCTGAATTTGTATAGCGCTTTACTCAGTCCCTAAGGACCCCAAAGCGCTTTACACTACATTCAGTCATTCACCCATTCACACACTGGCGATGGCAAGCTACGTTGTAGCTACAGCTGCCCTGGGGCACACTGACAGAGGCGAGGCTGCCAGACACTGGCGCCACCGGGCCCTCTGACCACCACCAGTAGGCAAACATGGAGTTAGTATCTTGCCCAAGGATATTTGGATGCAGCCATGCAGCCAGGAGGCAGCCTGGGATCGAACCACCGACCTTCTGATTAGTGGCTGACCTGCTCTGCCACCTGAGCTACAGCCACCCAACACACTATTTGAGAAATTTGGCATCCAAGTTCTTTTCTTATCACCTCAGACTCAACAGGGTAGCTGCTCTTTAGGTGAGGCAGACAGGCCTTGTTCCTGGACTGGAGCTCCGCAATCCTCAGCCAGTCTTCAGGTCCACCATCAGGCTCGTTTTCTGCTCCAACGCAGAAGGTACTGGTGGCTGAAAAGAAACAGATGAAGCAAAACAGTTACACATACACACAAATCTCAGGTTTTACAGTTGTTACTATGAACGTGCAGCTCCAATTTCAGCTTCCACCAAAAACAGTGATTCCCAAAGTGTGGGCCAGCGTCCCCTTATGGGCCACAAAGGTACTGCAGGTGGGCCACATCAGTAACAGAAATTTAGCTTGAAATCACTCACAAATACAAGTTACATACTTATATAAATTTAGTTATATAAAAAGTGAATTATAACTAGTAAAGGGAGGTGGTTAGTTGAAATAATTTTAATTAAATAATCTTTACAATTGTAATAACTGCAATTATGATTTCTTCCATAATCAAGCAGCCTGAGTTGCTCCAACTATACAGTAATTGAATAATGTTATAACTGCATTATGAATAATGCTGTTTCTCTCTGAAGGCTTATTAGAATTACGATTTAAAACTTAAATGAAGTTCCATCACGATTCTGCAACTCTTTCCTTTCAGGAGGGAAAACTGATCCTTTTACTCACGCTGTACATGGATGGTGCTCCGTCTGTACCCTGGAAGCCCAATGAGTTGGTCGCTGGCAGAGCTGGTCCTTCTGGCGGGAGTGTCAAAAAGCTCCATAGACACGGGCCGGGCAGAGTTTGCATTAGCAAGGTTTGGCTGGGAGCGAGCTGAAGCCAGGCTGTAGAAGGTCTCATCAGCTTCACCGCAGCCCGGGGTCTTCTACAGATCAGAAATCAACAGTCACAACTACAGTAATACTTGGATGGAAGTTTTGGGATATTTAGAAGGGGAAACGTTGGACCACTTAAATGTATTGTTAAGGTGCTGCGGTGAATTATTATGTGCTGCCAACAAGCAAGTGATGTACACAAAGATCTATTAGTCAACTAATCTTTTAGTATGATAGTTAAAACTTGAGACAGTGATTCCTTGTTAGAGAAAGGCATCATCAGAGAAATTTTAGAAACTGGTTAAACGAAACAACAATAATAATAATACTAGTACACTTTCATCAGCATAGTGACTAAATTACATAAAGAGTGAAGTTGAAACACCTGTAATTTAAAAAAAAAATACAGAGAATATTAAAAATGAACCAATTTTATCAGTGTGTATTATTGTGAACATGCAGTAAGCGTGTGCGAGTTTCCTCCACCTTGGTCATAGTGATGTTTATAACCTGTGTGGTTCTGCGGCGTTTGACTGACGAAGTCGGATTTTTTTGGGTTGAATCCATAATTTCCTCTGCACCGGTCCTGGAGGATGAGAAAGAAAAGAAATTTGAAAATGAAAGATTTTGAAAGCAGTTAAATCAGTATTGTTTCTAATACATAAAATACAATCTAGACACAATTATCTGTACAATTGTGTCCTATTCAGTTTTATACATTAAAATTACATTTAAGAACAAATGTTAAAGGGTCTGAATAATAAATTATTTTACTACAGTAACCAGGAAATAAAGTACTCACTCCTTAAAAGGAGTAAAGAGTTTCAAAGTGTTTCGTAATCGCACAATATTAGGGGACAAGATATAATCACTGCTAATTCTTAAATCTTGTCTTGATAATAAAACACGTCTTGGTAAGATCACAACCAATCTAGAGCTAAAAATGTGTAAGGAGTATGACCACAAAAGCACCTCTTGACTTGTCTGGTGTTTATAGGAGTAAAGTACAAAGTTTCCAGTGACTCGGCCTTTAGACCCCGGCGTTTGGCTGCCAAGCGTTCTGAACTGCGAACAAGTGGTGTGCTGGATTCATCGGGCGCTGAGAGTTTTCTGAAAAAGTTTGTTTTTAAAAAAAGAAAGAAAACAGTGTGCATTAATCACTACCCCCACTAAATCTTTCCAAATCCAATATAATACTTTCACCTTCCACACAGTGAGTGTCTGCATGTATACAGTTGTTTTTGTGAGAACTACCACAAAGGTGATATTCAGAATTTTGGTAGGTGTTTGTGTGTCTAGTGGGACATATTGTGTTTTGTCAGTACTACAATAGTCATGAAACATCACAGGTGTGTCGTTGGGATTGAAATGAAGTTTGAGGATGTGTGTAGGAACACAGAGTGGAGGCATGTCAGAATTTATGGGCCACAGCCCCTGAAACATGAATATCAATTTGTCATCCCATTTGGATTGTTTTCCATTTGTAATGCATTACTGCATCATCGTGTGAGTCATGTAATGCATTTTAGTCCAAGAACACACTGACTTCAGCTGGAGCCATCCTTTACAAGATGGGCTTCAGTTATCTGTTACTCAAGTCACAGCTTTTAAAAGATTTTGCATCTCCTCTTCTTTAGAACACCAATCTTTTAACTTTGTTCTGTGCGTTTAATTTACTTTCCCGTCTGTTTGGTGAGCAAGTCCTACAAAAAGATTCTGAGAAACCTTAACCCAACACTTACCTTGTGGAGTTTAGAGAGTCTTCCATACTGCTCTGGTCCAGGCTATCTGAGCTCATAGCTCTCTTCACCTGTGCTCTAGTGCAAACCCCCGAGTTTGAGTAAGGCACCTCAAAGAAACACGAGCTTGTTGCACTGCCTCCATTGGCATGAATCTTGTTCTGTACTCTTAAATTCTGGTCAGCACAGGCCAGCTGAAAGTAAAGAAATTGTGACAGAAGAGGTTAAAATGCTAAAGAAAAATTCAGGTGTGGTTTTAATTTCTTCTATGTTTCTGCTTATTGTGTTCAATCGTCATGCTTTAAACTGCAATACTAACCTGTGCCTCCAAGCTGGCCACCCTGTGTGAAAGTGTCTTCTCATTGGCTTGAGCCTTGTCCAAATCAAGCTGAAGTACTTTCTTTTCCATTATCATAGTGTGCATTTCACGCTCTTTAGCTTCAAGAGAAAGCTTGAGAGCATCCACTTCTTCTTGTCTTTTCTGGAGAAGCTGCTTCTTGCTGTTGTAATGATTTGCAGCCTTCTCCATCTGTGATATTCAAAACATGTATCTTAATTTTATAGTCCAGATCATTTATCACACACACAAAAAAAATTCTCATGAACAAAACAGTTATTATATTAAGAGATAAGCAGAAATAAAAATGATTACATTCTCAAACAAATCCAAACAGATGTTCAGTCACAAGCAGTAAAATATATTTTGTAACAGTTTCTGGTCACACCAACCTGAGCCTTGTAGTGTTCAGCAGCCTCTGATTTAGTGGCAAGCTGTTCCTGCAGATCTCTCTTGATTAGCTCAATTTCTTCTTCTTTCTCTCGCTCTTTCAGCAATTTCTCATTCTGCATTTTCAGTATTTCCAGCTCTTGCTGCAGTACAGACTCAAGCTTCTGTGAGGCTACATTCTCCCTCTTTAGGGCCAGGTTGGCTTGGAGAAGTCTTTCCTTCTCAAAAACTATGGCTTCGTGATCTTTTTCTGCCTGGAGTATTCTAACCAAAAGCACCTGTTTTTCTTGGACAAGAGTCTCCTTCTCTTTGAGTGTGGTAACCTGCATCTCCTGCACAGTCTCTTTCAACCTGATGTTAGCATCTTGTGTTGCTTCATGTTGTGTCAACTCTGCAGTTGCGGATGCAAGTTGTTGCTGAAGGAGGTTTATTTGCTGAGCAGACTCTTGCTGAGTTTCAACTAATTTCTGCTCTTTGGCCAGAAGCCTTTCCACCTCCTCCTTCAAATCCTGGATCTCATTTTGGAGAACATAGGTCTGTTTGGAGCTCTCCTGTTTTATCTCGGCCACAAGTTTCTCACTGGCTTCAGTTTCAGCTTTTGTTTTTTGTATCACGTTAGCTTGAGCAGTGACCTCCTGTTTGAGTGTGTTTATACTTTGGTCTTTATCAGCTGCAAGTGTCTTGACAACTGACACCTCTGCCTGAAGGACTTTAACCTTCTCCTCTGCCTTTGTGAGAGACTCTCTCGTGTCAAATACTTGGTTTTTCAGAGTTTCGATCTCTTGTTCTAGCATGTCAGAGTGGATTGAGCCCTCTTTTCTAAGTGTGACCAGTTGTTCTTCTTTAGCCTCGACCTGCTCCCTCAGCCGCTTTACCTCATCTTCTGAGGTCATCATCATGTTTTGTAGAGAGTCCTTTTCCTGAGAAAACTCAAATTCCTTCTGTTTCAGCAGGTTTTCTTTAACCTGAGCCTGCTCTGTTGCAGTCTTCAGTGATTCATTCAAACACTGCACTTGACCCTGAAGACTTTGGATCTCATTCTGTAGAGCCTCTGACTCCTTGCATTTGTCAGTCTTCATCTCATCTACCTCAGCCTCTTTAGTCTGGATTTCCTGCTTCAGTCGATTCACTTCTGCTTCAAGAACTGAAATTTGCTTCCCAAGCTCTTCAATCTGCAAAGTGCTTTCCTCTTGCTGTTTGGCCATTACAGCTTCTCTGGCTTGAGCCTGGTCCTTGGCCATCTCAAGAGAATGGGTCATGCTTTTTATTTGGTTGTTCAGATCATCAAGCTCTTGCTGCAACAATTCAGAGCGTGTAGAGGCCTCAGTCTCTAGCCGAGCCATCTGTTCCTCTTTTGCCTGGACCTCATTTTTCATTCGCTTCATCTCTTCCTCAGAGGCAAGCAGTTGTCGCTGCAACAGCTCTTTCTGGACGACACTCTCCTGCTCCTGTTTTTCAAGCACAACTAGCTGCTTTTGAAACTCCTCCTCTGCCTTTGTGAGAGACTCTCTCATAGTATTCACGTTGGATTTTAGAGTTTCGATCTCTTGTTCTAGCATGTCAGAGTGGATTGAGCCCTCTTTTCTAAGTGTGACCAGTTGTTCTTCTTTGGCCTCGACCTGCTCCCTCAGCCGCTTTACCTCATCTTCTGAGGTCATCATCATGTTTTGTAGAGAGTCCTTTTCCTGAGAAAACTCAAATTCCTTCTGTTTCAGCAGGTTTTCTTTAACCTGAGCCTGCTCTGTTGCAGTCTTCAGTGATTCATTCAAACACTGCACTTGACCCTGAAGACTTTGGATCTCATTCTGTAGAGCCTCTGACTCCTTGCAGTTGTTGGTCTTCATCTCATCTACCTCAGCCTCTTTAGTCTGGATTTCCTGCTTCAGTCTATTTACTTCTGCCTCAAGAACTGAAATGTGTTTCCCAAGCTCTTCAATCTGCAAAGTGCTTTCCTCTTGCTGTTTGGCCATTACAGCTTCTCTGGCTTGAGCCTGGTCCTTGGCCATCTCAAGAGAATGGGTCATGCTTTTTATTTGGTTGTTCAGATCATCAAGCTCTTGCTGCAACAATTCAGAGCGTGTAGAGGCCTCAGTCTCTAGCCGAGCCATCTGTTCCTCTTTTGCCTGGACCTCATTTTTCATTCGCTTCATCTCTTCCTCAGAGGCAAGCAGTTGTCGCTGCAGTAGCTCTTTCTGGACGACGCTCTCCTGCTCCTGTTTTTCAAGCACAACTAGCTGCTTTTGAAACTCCTCCTCTGCCTTTGTGAGAGACTCTCTCATAGTATTCACGTTGGATTTTAGAGTTTCGATCTCTTGTTCTAGCATGTCAGAGTGGATTGAGCCCTCTTTTCTAAGTGTGACCAGTTGTTCTTCTTTGGCCTCGACCTGCTCCCTCAGCCGCTTTACCTCATCTTCTGAGGTCATCATCATGTTTTGTAGAGAGTCCTTTTCCTGAGAAAACTCAAATTCCTTCTGTTTCAGCAGGTTTTCTTTAACCTGAGCCTGCTCTGTTGCAGTCTTCAGTGATTCATTCAAACACTGCACTTGACCCTGAAGACTTTGGATCTCATTCTGTAGAGCCTCTGACTCCTTGCAGTTGTTGGTCTTCATCTCATCTACCTCAGCCTCTTTAGTCTGGATTTCCTGCTTCAGTCGATTCACTTCTGCCTCAAGAACTGAAATTTGCTGTCTAAGCTCCTCAATCTGCAAAGTGCTTTCCTCTTGCTGTTTGGCCATTAAAGCTTCTCTGGCTTGAGCCTGGTCCTTGGCCATCTCAAGAGAATGGGTCATGCTTTTTATTTGGTTGTTCAGATCATCAAGCTCTTGCAGCAGCAATTCAGAGCGTGTAGAGGCCTCAGTCTCTAGCCGAGCCATCTGTTCTTCCTTAGCATGAATATCTGCATTTAGCCTCTTCATTTCTTCTCGAGATGCTGTCTTCTGCTTCTCGAGTGCTTCCATATGTTCAGCACTTTGTTGTTGAAGTAGCTCTATTTGTTGGACATTCTCTTGTGTGGTTTTATCCAGTAAGTCTTGCTTCACGTGAATTTCCTGCTGCGCTTGTTTGAGAGATGAACTAAGGTCTTCCACTTGAGCTGTTAAGATCTGGATTTTGTCACTGAGAGTTTCTTGCACATTAGACTTCTCAAGAAGTAACTTGGCAAGCTCTTCTTCTTTGGCTTGAATTTGATCTTTGTTTTTGTTAGTTTCATCTGTAAGAATGTCAACTTCATCTTTGAGACTGTTAATTTGTTGCTCTTTAACAGCCAACAGAGAAGTAGCAGCAGTTAACTTTGTCTCAAGATCGTTCACCTTTTCTTCAGTCTGACGAAGAAGATCTTCCTTTGCTTGCTTAATTTCCTGTAGTTTTTTAATTTCTTGTTCACAAGCAGCAATATGCTGCTGTAGCCTGTCTGTCTGCTCATTTTTTTGCTGCTCAACCTGCTCAAGCTGAAGCTTAAGGACTCGGATCTCTTCCTGAAGAACTCCCCTCTGCTCATTTATCTCCTTAATTTCTTGGTGGTATTCCTCCAGTTGCTGAGTTTTAGCATGAATCTCCAGCTCAGCCTTTATCAGGGAGAAATGTGTAGTCTCTAGCTCATTCTTCAAAACCCTGATTTCAGTCTCCAACATTTCTCTCTGGCAATTTAAGAAGAACCAACAATTATAATCAATGAAGTAGAAAATAAAATTTCCAAACTTAAACTGAAAATAAACAATTCAAGATGTTTATCGCTTACCATAATATTTTATATATTTTCAATTAAGTTTGATTTTAAAATTGTTAGCTTTTACATATAATTACCTCTACTATGGGTCCCATATTTTCCCCTACTTCATCCTTACTGGCCTTGCTTATTTCATCCTCCAAACAGGAAATCTTTCCTTGAAGGATTTGAATTTGTTCTGTAAGGAGTTCCTGAGAAATGAGAAAGGAAGCAGCTTACAGTAAATTAATTTGTATAAAACCCAACATTTAATGAGATCAATGGAGAAATAAGATTACTTACAGTCAACACAAAACTAATATAACTACTCTTCTTTATTTATAATAAAATAGGTAGACATGAGCATTTAAATGTGCTTTTCTTCTGAGTCTTTAACAGACATGATGTTTCCTATTCATTGTCCTTTTTGCATTCAGATTTCTCTGAATGACACAGGAATGCATGTTAAACAATATCTCTTGTGAATCTATACCTTTTGAGCAGTTGCTTGGTTGAGCTCAGACTGTAGATGGTTTCTTTTGTTTCTCCACTCCGCCTGAGCAGATGCTTGACTTTCCGTCAGTCTACCAACTTCCGTCTCAAAGGCGGCAAGCTGTGAGCACACAGCTCTCACCTGAGAAAATTTTTAAAAAATAAAAAGGTTTTTCAAATCCATGTTTTGATCTCAAAACTGACACAAAAAACTCCTCAAGACTTTAAAAGGTTTCTACTAGTGCAACACTCTCCAGAAACATGAAATGCACATGACCTTTACTGAATCCTGTCATGAGTGAGAATTCACTATCACAGATTTGCCTCAAAAGGTTTGGAAGCCATAACAGCAGACACGGTCATTAGATCTTTAGTGTAAATAAGAGACCCTCAAGAATAAAACAAAACAAACAACAACTTAAAAACAAAACAAACAAAAAAAAAAAACCCAGAATATTTTGCATGTTATTACCTGAGAAGAAAGCACACCGTTTTCATCTGCAAGCTCATCCACTTTGCGCTCCATGAGTGAAGTGTTTGTCTTGAGGTCTTTATTTTGCTTCAGCATCTCATTAAGACGCTTTTGTAAGCTGGAAAAATAAATAAATAAATACATAAAAATGTTACTTTAAACACTTCTGTACAAAGGTCTTGAAGTACAGACTATTAGCCTGTTGTACAGAATTTAGTCTGTTGTTAGGGGGTTGCTAGGCAACATGATGACAAAATATCGTGTAACTTTTGTGGATAGAAATTAGATGTTATGGTTGTGATATTAAAATGATGATTTTATATGGTGTTATAGGTAGGGATGGGAATCGAAACCCAGTTCTTGTTGAGAACCGGTTCCCACTGTTTCAATTAATTGGAAGCCTAGGCTGTGAATCTCTTAAGATCTCACTGTTGGGTTTGTAAGGCCATGTTACTCCTAAATTTCTATCTTGTTCAAAGAGAAGATATAAAACAAAGTTATAAGCTAATCGACCTTAGTGTTCTCCTTTTTTAAAACAAGAATCGATAAAGAATCAAGTTGTTAAACAGAATCGAAAAAGGAATCGGAATCGTGAAAATCTCATCAATTCCCATCCCTAGTTATAGGTTCATAAATCACTGTTCTTGGGTACTTACTCATTGTTCTTGATCTCAAGCTCATTAATCTGTTCTTTGGTAACATGCTCCTGATCACCTTGTTCTTCCTTTAGTTTATCCAGGCGGTACTGCAACTGGTTAATGCGAGACTCTGGGAAAGAGAGAGAAAGAAAACCAAAGCATGAAGCAAAGTCTATTGAAAACATGACAGGTATAAAAAGCTTAAATGAAAATGCAGACAATCTTAGACAAAATATGAGTGGTGCTTTAACAAGAATTTTGCCATTTCTCATATAAGTCTAACAAAATGCAAACTATACATTCAACAGATAGTACCTCTTTGTTCAATGAGCGCAATCTTGCTGGCCAGCTCCCTCTCCAAACTATCTCGGTAGTCTCGCTCCTTGATCATCTGTCGCTGCATTTTCCTCAGCTGAAATTTCGGCGTGTTCATTACATCCTCCAGAGGAGAACTGCTGTGTGAATTAAGCAGATCAGAAAGGTAAAGATTTTCAACGAAATGATGACAACCTGTGGATTTTCATCATGTATATTATAAGATAATGTAATACGAGGAAGTTTGGATTAACATAACCCATAAAACTGTCTTATATCTTTAAATGAATATTGTAACATAACCTGAAAATATTTAAGTCAAATCTGGTACCTGACTGAAGAAGAAGCCACAGTTTCTATGTCCACAAATTTAATTCTACTGGTTCGGTGGAAGAAAGGAGACTCATCACCCAAGGAGGAAGAGATGCTTGACATGTTGGTACCAGAGGTGGCTGCTGATTGCTCAAATATTTCTTGAGAGAAAGTCAAATCTGAGACAAAGATTGCACGATAGAGTCAAGCCAGTTAGTTAGTTTGTTTTGCTAAAGACTTCTTGTTACAGTCTACCTCGGAGGGGAAAAACAAAAGTGACATGTTTGTGACTTACGTTTTCCTCTCAGATGAGCGTCAAGTTCCTCGCTCAAATAAACACAACCCTCATTCTCCATCACAAAGGAACTAGTTAGGTGTGCTAGTTCCCGCTAGCAGAGTGGGAATAAATAAATACACACAGAATTAAAAATAATAGCACCAAGCAACTCATGATAAATGAGATGAGATGTATAAGTGTGACCACAATACACCAGCAGCTCCCAGCTTACCTCCACATCGCAGTCCAACATGTTCAGAGTGCAGTGGTCATTCATCATATCATGGTATACAAGCAACAAAAGCACCTAGTGATGTCGCAATAAAAAAAGTATGATAAGTGCTTTCTTTGGGCCTTTGAAAAGAAAAATGAAAAACAAAGAGGAAGTTTTTTACCTTTGAAATTTCAGCTGTTAGGCTGATGCCATCTCTAATGTGGTCCCAACGCAGAGAAGAGCTCTTGCTTGCATTAAATCTGCAGTCCCCTAAACAACAAAACACACACACATGCTCAGGTCAGTAATATATTTATCACCCATTATAATAAAAATGGTACCAGTGAGGAAGTTTTACAGTGAGGCTCAGAAAGAAAAGCCAATCATCTTTAAACATGAAGGTCAGTTGCTCACATACTGAAGTGTCCTTGTGCAAGACACTAAACCCCAAACTAACACTTATCCACTAGAGTTAATGTGTGTTATATGAATGAGTGAATTTGGCTTGTAGGCTAAAACACGCCCTGTAACAGTAGAAAAGTGTTAAATAAGTAGCAGTCCATCTACCAGGACACAATCTGGATCCCACCCAGGAATGCAGGGTGTGTCCAAAGGTGCAAAATATCTGTTATTTAAGGGAGAGAAAACAATGTGTTTAAAGTAAGGATGAGCTCTAAGTTCCTACATTAACACTTTCTGAAATACAAAGCGGTTTAAGCCCGATCAGACCATGAAATCCCCTTTGATCATATGTACTTCAGTCATTGGTTTGGAACAACATAAGCCTCAATAAGCTAAAGTGCTGTGATTCACCAGCTGGAGCCTTTATTACATATATCTTGTATTAATATCACACTCGTTCAAAAAGACACTCTTTTAAGAAGTCGCTCCAGAAAGAAACTCACTTTCTAGAAACTCTGCAATGACTCTGAACCGATCCTCAGTTGCATCATTTAGACAGGGGATGGGCTGCTTTTTCCTAAAATGACAAAGAAAAAGAAGAGAAATATAATAAAATAAAGGTTTACTGCAAGGAAGTAGGAGCTCTATATTTTCCAAAAGCACACAACCAACACGTTTAACACCCTGTCAGTCGCTGACACTCCCTGTTTACACAGGCTAAACATTACACCGCATTGCCAGCATACTTACAGCATATAAACAAGTCTAAGTAAGATCACTCCGTCCTGCAAGTCATCGATGGTCAGTTCTGAGTCACAGAGTTTTAAACTGTTCACCTATAAAATTATAGTTTGGAGAGAAAAAAACAAAACAAAAGAGGGTGATTAAAACTTTAAACATTAGTGCAATCATTTCACCGTAATGTCCACTAACATAACTCAACTTACCCAGGCAAGTAAAGACTTTACAGCCAAGTTCATCTCCATCTTGGCTGACCCTTTATTCAAAAAAGGGATTTGCACTCAGGAAACTATAAAACAAAAAGCTATGTTAAATACTTGCAAGCTATCCAATTAGCACCGATTAACATTGTTGCACGACATTTTTTAACTACTACTACTTAACAAGTACCTGACAATAATATCTACACTATGTTTCAGCAAAGTTATTTTGACCATAATGTTTTAAAGCACCAGCTACCGACCTACTGTTGCGCCGAAATAGAACTGCCAAAGGGTTCAGTAACGTCTATTAAGTCGAACGGTAGTAAAAATCGTGACTCACCTTAAAGGTTAGCAATTCTTGCCACTTGTACAGCAGTAGTCTGTAGTGTAGCTTATTAGTGTGTGAAGATACGCCTGCCTGTCTACAGTACATAGAGTTACTGGTAGAAAATAAACAGTCCCATGTGAACTACCACCAAATTCAAAAAGAGACGAAGAAAATTGAACCAGCCAATCCGTTTACACGTATACACGCGTCTGAAAAATAGGCAAAGTTGATTGGTTTACAAAGCGGAAGTTGTGCTCGATCATGTCCGGGCAACACAGGCACTGCGGAAAAGTTAAATAAATAAATTACATCCTATCTCGTTTTTAAACACTTTATATTGACCTCCATGCCAAGTGACATGAGTTACGGAAAACGGCGAAGGAGAATTTGTAAGGGTGTAAGAGAACCGCGGCGTTCGTTCGGCGTCTCATGTTGATGACGTTTTCCAAGGTGAAACTACAATCTTCCGAGGAAGGACTACAAGCGCAGCTGTCAAAACGAAATGATGACTTTTGTTTTGGGTCACTATTGTTAAAACGTGGAAAACCTAGTGAAACATAGATCCTTACAATGGATGGAATAGAAAATAAATATATACACTCAGTGGACACTTTATTGGGTACACTTTGCTAGTTCTGGGTGGAACTACAGAAATACTTAAATGCTACCTGGCAGAAATTTAATTAGATACTGGAGTACTGGCCCAACTTTTATGTCTTGAATTAATTACATTCTCCATTTTGTAGACAAATTATGACTTGTAGAATAGCTGAGAGCCTGCAGGTGGCAGGCTAAACTATGATGACAATGTTCACATGACATTTTCTTTAAATGAGAGATTCGGCACAAGCTTTTACAGTAAACAGCCAGTGGGAGGTGAAAAAACACATTTCTCAGCACTATAGCTATATACTATACTATTTAGTTACTTGTGGTTTTAAACTACACCGTTTGACATTTTATTTTATTTTTTAATTTATTAGCTATTATATATTTTTATATTTTTTGGTATGATGTCCAGAGGTACCAAAGAAGTTCAAATGTTTGATAAAAGGGCCTGAAATCCAACTTTTCCTGTGATGAAAGTGACTGTTTTTATGTTAAGGTCAGACTCCTGTGACCCTGTGGGACTTATTTCAGTCAAAAACTAAGGACAGCTGCCAGTGACAGCTAAAGGAAACACAGATGGCTTCAGCTGGTTAACCTATGACCTGATAGATGGAGTCCCTTTATTTTGGAATTGTGAATCTGTCGTTTACCAGCTCTTTAAATTCATAGAGACTGATATTTCATACCACACAGTGACAGAAAAACACCTTAGACATATTTAAATATAATCCTAACCCACGAATTCTCAAAACAGAATCAGCAAAATTAGAATTGAGGTGGCACTGAACCTTGAAACTTTCCCAACCTTGTGAAACCTTAAACCATGACAAAACACTGCAGAGGCGTGGATTTGAGTGACAGAGGCAGTGACCTTTATTTACTTACAGACTACCAAACCACACCAAGTATTAATGTACATTTAAACAATTCTACAAAAGCAACCAACAAAATGTGAACTTACACAATGTTATACCATGATAGTTATATTAACGTATACTCTATAATAGATTAATATTAGAATTTTTATATGAAAATTTAAATCTGTATGTAAAGCATGGCCCATCTCAGAGTCTTTGTCTATTGCTGAGTAACTGAAATTTTGATTAACCAATTCACTTAAAACACAACATTCGGATCTTATGTTGATTAAAAGAAAACCTGCACATGACAATGATCACTTCATATATTTATCTTTCTTTGTGTCTCGTACTCCGGAAACATCAACATCCTTTCCACAGGAAGTGGTCTGAAGCAGACTTTTGCATCAGGTCCTTTCTGCTGTCTGTCAAAAGTACATTATCACTGTTTGAAAGATATTTTTTTTAGTCATTTGGTTTCATTTGGGGGTTTTTTCATGACTGCTGCTCAGTTACAATAATGGTTGTGTTAATCTGGCTGTAGTTAATATAAAGAATTTCTTCAAAGAAGTGAAACTGGTGGTCTTGTGGTTTTGTTCCGTGATGCTTGAACAGGTTAATATATCATCGTCAGGGTGCTGCTCACACTGTACAAGATGGTGATGAAGATGCACGTTGCCAGGTGGACTCTCCTTTTTGCCCTGTGCTTCACTTGTGTGTCTTCAAATGGTAAGTTTTTTGTTTTTTTAAGAAAATATAATGTTTAAAATATAATGTTAAAAATGTAAAAAATAATAACCAGTTTTAATGTAATGTTTAGAAAATATATGTCTACATAAGTCTGTCAGGTTTTCTTCCAATTCTCTCTTTTTTTTCTTTTTTTTTGTAAATATTTGACTCTACTGAGTGAAGAGCTCAGAATCTGGCCAATGAAAAGTACACTTAATGTATTTAGACCGTTAAACTATCACTTAACTATCATGTTAGGGTAAAATCTTCTATAAACTATCTTAGAGCAAGCTGGTTAAAACCAGTTGCAAAACTGGGACATGACATTGGACAGACTTAAATTAAATAATAAACTTGGTCTGAATGACCAGTGAGGGATTCCAACCAGACCTCAGTGCGGAGGTGGGACAATGTGTTTTTTTCTGACAGTGACACATGGCAACTTGTGTTTATTGCAGAAAAGGTGAACTCTATGTCATGCAAAGGTATTTGCAGAGCAAATTCACAAAATAATAATATTATTAAATATTATTAAAACTATTCTGAAAACGAAACAAGGTTGTTTATCTGCATTTTAAAGAGTATATCTGCTTGATTTTTAACTTTATTTTAACATTTGCATAAAAGATCTTTTTCTCCTTGATATAGTAACACAGGGTCATTTTTTTTACCTGTGTGTGGGCAGGCCATATAAGATTGTTAATGGTTTTAAAAAGCATGATTAAGGTTATCACTTATACATTATTAGTCTTTGTCACAATCACTTAGTTACATTTCAGAAATCCACATCCTTTAACGGAGTGACCTAAACTTTCTCTTTTGTTTCATTTTTCCCTTTATGATGAAGAATCCTGTGAACATTTAGGAGAAATTGGTGAAGAGCACAGACTGAAGGTTCCACTTGGTTCATCTGTGCTTCTACCATGCAACATTCAAACAAGCAAGTTCAAATGGGTGACATGGAACTACAGTGGCTTAGGGCAATTGCTCAATCTCTCATCAGAAGGGCACGTTACATTCCTGGACCCCAGAAATGGCCGAGTGAAAGTCTTTCCAAACCAGGGCTCAGAGGGGAACTACTCTATCAGAATTGATGATCTTGAAAAGGCTGACATAGGATTTTACCACTGTATACAGGAGGGAAAATGTGTTCGAGTGGTGCTGGATGAAATAGGTAAGTGGATTTTTACTTGTAGATTTTAAGTTTATTCAATATTAAGCAGCAGCCTGTACTGTTTCTTCTGTCCTTGGATGACAAATGTCAAGACCCAGCACACACGAAAAGGACAAATAAATAAGTTTCTGTTTCCTGTGATACAGATCTTGTTAAACCGCAACTCTTCATGCAGGTACAAAAATCCCATGGCTGGCGATCTACATCTCTGCTGGTGTGACTGCTCTATTTCTGCTGGGTACTGGTTGCTACTACACTTACAAAAAATGCAAAGGTGAGAATTGCCCTGTCTGAAATTTAAAGTCAAAGCTGAGTGTTTTAGTGATTGTTTAGGAGGCTCATTGTATATTGAACTCACTTTTTGATTCTGTTGTAGATATCCATAACAACAAAAGCAACAGCAAAGTAGAGAAGAGTACGGTCATTCCCAGTAGTGCAGCTGCTCCGGGTAAGCAACAATTTCAACTCTGTGTCACTCCAGTAATGTTCATTTGTTGGATGTAAACTAGAAGACATTTGAAATTTGTATTCACAGAGAATAACGTTTGCTTTAAAATCATTTAACTACATTCTTACTGTTTAAAATTGTATGACAGATGCATAAAATACATTTAAACAAGTACCACTTTCATGGCTATCCATTATGTTTAATGTTCATGTGAATTTGCATTATAATATCAACAATATACATAACACGCTATACAGAGGTAAAACTACAAAACATGTCTTTATCTATCAAATCATAGACTGTGTACTACCTTTCAGCTGTTCATTTATAGTTTTACAAAATAATTTGATGTTTTTAATCAATATCATTAAGTAACTGTTAGGTCAACTGTTAACCAACGTACTTTAAAGGTGCTATTTCAACCGTTTATTCACTCTTTGACAGTTAATTACATATTTAATTCATCCCTTTTTTGTTTGTGAAGCTGTCTTCATGTTTAGCAGAACCAAACAGAAGAGATCTTTCAGTTACTCTGCTAATGTTTCACTGCAGGTCCCAGTGCCCCACCCGTGACAACAATCAACATACCAGTAGGTGTGCATGTACATGTACCACAGGCAGTAAGACCCTACACTCATGATCTTGTTTATGGTGAGTTTACTCATCTTTTTCTTCTCTTCCTCACTATTAAACAAACATTTTGAAGTCATTGTATATCAACTGAAAAATGAAAAAAAAAAAAAAAAAGTTCAGTATATAATGTTCTCAAACAATAGAAAATGATGACCAGTTCCCAACCAGTGCTGACCCCACCAGAAGTAATCCACACGGAGCTGTGCAGTATCTGGACAGGACCCAGCCTCAACAGCCCGGTCAAAGCAGAGGTGGAATTTATCCAAATTTGGAAAGGGTGGAAAGTCAGAGAACCAAACATAGATTTCATTTAGGTGCTTAGAAAAAGTCAATATGCTTACTGCAGTTTGCATTATTGGTGACTTCTAAATTGTAACAGTGTGAAGTAACCATCTTCTTTTACCCCATTAGAGCTTTTCAGCAGATTACGGCCACCGAGTTTCAGTCAGCATTATTACGGTAGAATGAGCAATTCTAGTCATCTTTTATTTTATAATAATGCTATCATCATTTCAGTTCTGTCTGATTTTGACTCATCCATTTTATTTCACAGTAAACCAACATGATCTCCGCAAGCAACACGCCAAGTCAAAGCAGGCGGAGAATCAAAAGAGAGGTAGTTTGAGTTCACTGAGTTTTCTCCAAATGATCAGAATTATTTGTCACTGTTGGAGAATAAGCACAAAACACTGACTTCTGTTCTTTCCTCACCTGTTTCTTTACCAGCAGGCCGCGAGAAGAAGAAAAACAAAGACAGTGAGTGCTGACTTCATCTGTGGGCATGTTAGAGATGGAATAATACTGTGCACTGAACTGCTCTCCCGATTTTCCACTCTTTCCCTCTTAGACTGTGAATACAAAAACCCGATTTACAACATGAGCACCGAACAGCTCAGCCAGCTGTAGAGAATGAAGGGCACGAATGAAGGAGTTTAAATCTCATTTGAGAATGAGGGCTACGATCTATTTTACTCCTTTAAGGTGATCCATGTCTTCTTGTATTTGTTTGTACTGTAAGTGCGCTGCATTCCACTATTCTCTTGAATGCTGTTAGAATAAGGTTCATCAGTGTCTTCACATATAAACTGATTGCATGATGATGATACTAAAAATGTCTTCTATTGATATGTTCACCACCAGAGATGGGCAGTAACGCGTTACAAGTAACAAGTAACGCGTTACTGTAATCTGATTACTTTTTTCAAGTAACGAGTAAAGTAAGGGATTACTATTGCAAAAACGGTAATTAGATTACCGTTACTTTCCCGTAGGAACGCTGCGTTACTGCGTTACTAAAACCGTGATTTTTTTGCGAGAATGTCTCATGACAATGACGTAAGCGAGTGCGACGTTCGTGACAACAGCTGTCTGCAGATCAACAATGGATCATATATCGAGTGTGGGAGAGAGTATGAGCGTGCAGCGTTTAAAGCGTGGAAGTACTGACCTTACTTTGAGTTTGATTCCATAAAAAGTGACAAAAACATTAGCGTCCGTTGTGCGTGGGAAGAAAACTTCTTTTTACAGCGAAAAAAACCCTAAACAAGCACCGAGTGCGCTACGACGTAATGCGAAATTCACAGAGAAACTCGCGGATTCTTCCACTGACCGCTGCGGCACACCTGCACCAGGGTAAACCTCCGCCTGCTTTACAGGTGAAAATAGAGCAACAGGACCGCTAGTCTTTGACTTTATTTATTTTCTGCTGTGTTTTACTTGCACCTATTTGAAAGACTGTGTGTAAACACAAAAAATATTTTACTTTATGTGCTGGAATGTGCAGAAAATAGGTTTAAATGTTAAACAAATTTCTTCAAGTCAGAGAATGGTGCATATAATTTAATTTTTGCTTGATGCAGATTAAGATTAAAACTGATAAAACAAGTTTTAAAAAAGGAGACTTTTCCATTTGATTACATTTTGTATGATGGATTATGCAGAAAAAGTAGAACTGGGCTGAAAGATCTATCACTTTATCACCTATTCAGGTTGTAAATCGTGTTTTTAATCAGTAATTAGTAATCAGTAATTAGTTACTGATTACTTTTTTCAAGTAACTTGACCAACACTGTTCACCACGATGTACAGAGTTGTGTGACTGTAGAGATGTGTGCTGTTTAAACTTACAGATTGTTGTATTGAGCCTGTGTGTATGACATTGAAATAAGACTTTCTAAAAAATAAAAACTGTTTTATTGCCTTTCCATTATTTTAAAGAGAAAAATTCAAGATGTTTTTTCTTAGAAACAAAATCCCCCGCCCCACACACACACACACACACATGCACGCAGTGACTGTAACTTTAACAAGTTGGGGGGAAACCCATCTTGAAATACTGATAACACCAGAGGGTGACCACGCGATGCTCATGTTGTGTGGGCACAGACACCTCACTGTCAACTGGCTGCATCAGTTTGCAGATCACTTTCTGATCTGCTGGGTTGCTTTTACCCTCCTGGTGGGAGAGGTGGCAATTAAAGCTAACAACAACCAGCGGCGCCCTCGCACTCAGTCTCAGCAACCACGAGTGAAGACCAAGTTTATTCTGGTGACATTTACTTTCTTTTCACTGCCTATTCTGAAATGTGAAACCCTGGCTGTTTCAAAACTATTTCGAAACACTGTGAAAATCAAAAAGGCCACTTTGATTTGCTGTGAGGAGTTCATGTCTCTCTATATATCAAAGATTAAATTCACAGATCTTTTTAATGGCCATGTATGTTTATGGTAAGTCATGAGCTGTCAATATATGTACAGGTATGTAGCTTTCAAAGTGCGTGGAGCTTTGAAATGTTTGTTGTGTCTGTGCTTCTATTTCTATTGATTCACACTCAGATGACCACAGCGGATATTACCAAGTTACTGCTATAGCAAAGCAGCACCACTACTTCCTGCAAGAAAGTAACAGCTTGGTTATCTTAACAGTTGCATCCTGGGGATGTTTTGTGAGAAAGAAAAGTAAGATAAACCCATTGTGTATTCTTCTATAATAGTAAAAGGACTTTTATTTTCAAAACTTTTCTTTAACTCAACATAAATATAACACAAATTTAACCATTTTCATTGAAGCACGTGCCAGCAGTGGCAGAGTTGAGTCAGAAAAGTGTTGAGTCTTTGCCTCTAATCTGTGAAAGGAAGATGAAAGGTAATGCACAGAAATATCACAATATATTTTAGTTTCTGTTTATCAAATAATTCAAGCATGTTTTCCACAGAAGTGTCATCAAAGCAGTTTCTCTGCAGCAAAGATGGCTTCAAGATTACCATACACAAGCATGCAACAATGCTCCCTCTGAATCTGGATACAGTCTGGATTCATTCTGGCCAAAATCCCAACTGTAAACCCAAGAAAAGATCAGCTGATGCCATCACTTTCATCTTTCTGTTCAGTGACTGTGGCACTCGGTCTATGGTAACCATCAGCCTTTAGAATATAAATAATGTTATATATTTACAGTGTGAGTTATTGCATGTAAATAAAGTACTGCACAGTGGATGATGACACACTTCACACTTTTTTTTTTAAAGATAGTTGTCACTCATTCTAGTTTCCTTTTCCTTTTGTCTCACTGTGCAGTGCAGCTTTGCACTAACTCAAATGACTCAACTAGGCATCAGGGTTCAGCAAAAAAAAAGTCAGAGCGCCCACTAAAACTGAGGAGCAAAGGAACAAGAACTGAACTGAGGATTGCCAAAAGTCAAAGTTTCATTCCTATTTTTGTTTTAAAAAATATTTTTTGTATTTGTTAATATGATTAAAATGTGGTGGGTCTTACTCAGATATGTTTATCTGCAGATTCCTCATATAGGTCTTTCTATTCCCATTTTTACCATCCAATAGTAGCTGAGCGTGGCCAGCCCGTGTATGTGGAGCTGTTTGTAGTCAAACGTGAGGACAGGGACTTTGTTCTGCTGCCGGAGGACAGCTGGGCTACACCGACTGAGGACTCAGATGGCCAACAAAGACGGAAACTGCTGCTAGTGACAGCCGCAAAACAGTTATGCTGCAAGTTTCCAGTACAGAACTAGGATAATCCTCCATTCACAAGTGGTTTGTGGTTAGACTTTTCTCTTTTGTGAAATCCCCAACAGCTGAAAACCTGGTATGTTAAAGAGAATTTGTAGAGAATTTGTATCATTTTATCGTTAAGCTTTGCTACAGTACTTTTTCTCCTACAGGTGCATTTCTCCTGAAATGTAGAGATCTCTAAGGGGCCAGGGAGCCTGCAGCCTTGCAGTAGTGGGAAATCGACTTTTAAACTGTTCATCTTTTGTCTTATAAATCTAAAAATAACACTGATCTCACACATTAACATGTAACACTGTGAACAAAAGATTGTTTTTCTTTGTTTTGGGGGAGTGCATAAATCAGGAAGACCTCCTGGATCACTATATGACAATCAAATCAACCAAGAACTGTACAATTTGTAATGGACATTAAATTGTACCTTGGCTCCCAAAAGACGTTTTCCTTATAACATTTGATCACATATTTAATTCTATAATCCTCCAGTCACTGCACAGCTTTATTGTCACTTTGGGTTGTTTGTGTCAGCAGCAGGGCTGGACTGGGACAAAAAATCAGCCTGGGCATTTTGACTAAAAACCAGCGCACTAGGTAATATGGGAAAAGCCATAAAGCCTTTAAATGAACAAAAACGCTTTTGTGACAGTGGTGTACACTGTCCTGTTGGTATATATGTATGATTTCTATATATTTTGCATCAGATGACCACTTTGATTGTAAGATTCTGATAATTATTTATTAAAAGCTAGACATTCTAAATGAGAATAAGAAAGAAGTATTTCTTTGTGCCCCCCTTTCCCTGTTAATGCCCTACCTGACCCAAGGCAAAACTTTAGACCCGCCCCAGTGCAGTTACCAGCTGTCAGCAACTGTCAGAAACGGTTCGTAACTTCCCTTCAACTCATTCGTCACCTAAAAGGTAAACCTGTTTCTCCATCACCTGTTCAGCTCTCATTCAGTAAGGACATCTCCCGGTTTCATCTTCATATTTCCCTCTCACCAGATATCCAAACCGATATGACCAGCAGCCTGTACGGCTGTGGCTCCAGCAAACATCAGCTGATAGAAAGTAATATTAAATAATTTCTAACAACAGCTTATCAAGCTTAAACGTGCTGCTGTTGTTTTGCGCGACAACCGCTGGCTGACTTGCGACAGAAAAGCTCAGTTTCATGATTGAAGTAGCAACAGGAGAGGGAGACGGCGAGCAGAGGCAGCTGCTCAGCATAAAGACACAGAATGACTCCAGCTTTGTGTCTTTTTTTCCATTGTAGCTGAAGTACGGGAGAAATAGCGTTCCTTTTCACCTCAGTACCATTTTCTTCTGTTTGTCTGTGATAATAAGACTGCTTTCAGAGCCGTTGCCCAAGCAAGGGGAGGGTGCATCCGACCTCCTCGGCTATAATTGGCCCAGCCCAGAGTCGATCATGACCAATTGGCCAATCCAACCACTTTTCATTGTTTATACCATTACAAACAAAACAAACAAACAAAAAAACATCGGCCCATAAAAACGAAATATCACCATCGGCCCAGGCAAATGCCCTGTATGCCCGATGGTCAGTCCAGCTGTGGTCAACAGGTTGTCTGTTCAGATGCACAAGGAGCAGATGTTGTGTGAACAGCAGTGTTGTTGTTACGAGTAGTTACGATAAAAGACCAGCAGATGTCGCCCTATGTCAGCTAGCACATTAACATTTTTCAGTGTCTGATATAGATCTGATATAAATATAGATCTGCTGCAAACAAATGGCTGTTTATGCAACTACAAAACAGTGTCAGCTTTTGTTCTGTAAATCTGTTTGACTCATTCAAATTGTACTAGAATCGATCTCTAATGAACTACATCCGCTAACAGCTGACGTCACGTGGAACCAAATGGAAAAGTACAATTTGAAAATATCCATTCAAATTCAATTAAAATTGCGAATCTTCACATTTGTGCACGGGTTTAAACAAACAAGCATGTTTTTTTTATAATGGATAAAGTGCTGCTCATGGAGAGAGAGTGAGTGAGGGGGGTGGGCAGGAAGTAAAAGTCACAGCAAGATACCAGAGATAACATCTTTCAAAGTACAACAGGAATCGACCTCAAAAATCATCTAAACATGGATCCCAGTATACTTGCACTTACACGAACACTTAGACAAAGAAAAGATCAGAGATGGAGTAAGACTGAACAAACTACACTCAAGAGCTTCAAATTTAGAATTTAAGGGTTTAAGATGAGACACTTAATCGTATTCACAAGCATTCAAAATCCCTAAACAACAAATGGTAACCAGAACTCAAATAAAGCAAGAACCCAAACTCCATACCTCGCATAGCACAAAAAAAAAAAAAAAATGAAGCGCAAAACCAACACGGGGAAAAAACACAACAACTTCGAAATAACTTTAAAAAATTATGTTGGTTTGATACCATTGATACAGAGTCATTAATCAGCCATATCATGCAGAATGATGATGTGTTATTTTAAACAATAGTTTTAATTGTATTGTGCAGGGTCAGCGCCAGAGCAGATGGACTGGATGGGTAACTTGCTTGAACAGGGGAAATTAGATTCAGCACACCTAAAAAGTGCATAAATAAAAACACATTTTATTACCAAATCTACTCAATTTTACTTATAACTGTCAAAGTAGGTCAGTAGAATTCAGCTGAGGGGGAAAAGTGACCTTTTTGAACAGCCTGGACCCCTGGAGCCCGTCCATAATGCAGACACTGGTGTAGATTATTATGATAACACTAATTGTTAAGAGCTCCCTCACCTTAAATTTAACACCACACATCGCACACTGAACAAAATGACAAACTGATGGTCTTTTCTGTCCTACTATCAAAAAGTAATTTACTGATTAATGTGTTTCTTCTGCTTTCTGTTTTGCAAAAGCAAGCTTGGATATGATGCATAATGAGATCATAACAGGATACACAAGAGAAAGTTAAGTTAAAAAAAGAAGTTAAAATCGCCCACTAAAGGCTACACTGCATAACGAGTACGTCTCTGTTTGGCTGTTTTCTCTGTACACACTGCACCAATGAAAAAATACCTTTATTTTGAAAGTTGTGTTTGAATTAGGCCCACCCACCCGTTTTTTTTTGTCAGTGCCAAATATACTTCCGGATGGACCCTTTAAATAGAACCTGTGGTCTTGCGTGTTGTACCCTGATGCTCAAACAGGTTAATACACCATCACCAGGGTGCTGCTCACATTGTACTAGACGCTGAGGAAGATGCACGCAGCTGGGTGGACTTTTGTTTTCTGTCTGTGCTTCAACTGTGCGTCTTCAATTGGTAAGTGACTCTGTGGAAGTCTAAAAAGTATGAAACTACTCTAATCAATTAAAAAAAAAATAAAAGCAAAATGTGGATTGAAATATTTTGGCTGAATATTTGGACTTCTGACCCAGTGGATAGTTCAGAAAAATATTTTTAATTAGATTTAAGATATATTAATTAAACTAATCAACTAACATTCATGAGATTGATTATTTTTGCATTTATTATTTATAATTGCATTTATTAAAGGAAATGTGAATTTCATATGCAAAAGTATTTAGAAAGCAAGTCTAACTCACAGTTTACCATCCAACTGATAAAAGACAATCAAACCTAAATCCAACAGTCACGAAACCTAAAGGAAATACAAAGGAAACTTCTGTGATATGTTTTACTGAAACATAACCAGAGATCTTTCTTGTAAAATACAGTGTTTGTGTCTTTAAAATACCTTTTAAATACCTACTACTTGCTTTGACACTTTCTTGTTTAATGCACTGAAACAGACATATGTTTAATTGTACTTTAGGTCTTTAATTACCTAGATATGATTGTTATACTGTTTAAATATGTTTAAAACTTTATTTATGTGTAGCTGGGTTGTATAAGATTGTTAGTGTCAAGGTCTGTGCAGGCAGACCATGATGAGTGGAAAGTAATGGACCCAAATGCAGATTAACAAAACGTGGAAACGGAACTGGATTATAACAAAAGTTGCGCCTTTTATTGAGGCCGGAAAACAGAACATGAACCAAACACTCCTGCTTCTTCTTCCCTGTCATAATCATTCACTTTTATTGAAGAAATGAACATGTCATGAGCTCTGAATACCTGCAGTATGGAGGGGTAAGAGGTTGTTCTGTTGGCTCTTTGATCATCTGACCATGAGATGAGTAACCTAAACTTTCTATTTTGTTTCATTTTTCCCTTTATGATGAAGAATCCTGTGAACATTTAGGAGAAATTGGTGAAGAGCACAGACTGAAGGCTCCATTTGGTTCATCTGTGCTTCTACCATGCAACATTCAAACAAGCAAGTTCAAATGGGTGACGTGGAACTACAGTGGCTCAGGGCAATTGCTCAATCTCTCATCTGAAGGGCACGTTACATTTTTTGACCCCAGAAATGGCCGAGTGAAAGCCTTTCCAAACCAGGGCTCAGATGGGAACTACTCTATCAGAATTGATGATCTTGAAAAGGCTGACATAGGATTTTACCACTGTATACAGGAGGGAAAATGTGTTCGAGTAGTGCTGGATGAAATAGGTAAGTGGATTTTTATTTGTAGATTTTAAATTAATTTAGTTTTGAGCTGTAGAGTTTCTTCATTTTGAATAACAAATCTCAAAGCCTGACAGGCAAAAGGACAAATCAATAATCTATTACAATGATGTACTCTGATACATATCTAGTAAAACCGCTGCTCTTCATGCAGGTACAGAAAGAATCACGTGGCTGGTGATTTACATCTTCGCTGGTGTGACTGCTCTATTTGTGGTGGGTGTTGGTGGCCACTATGGCTACCAAAAATGCAAAGGTGAGAACTTGCTGTGTCTGACTGGATTGTCAAGTGATTGTTTTGGAGGGTGGATTGGTCACAGAACCATTGTACCAGACAAAAAATCATTAAACTGCCAAACTGCAAGATAGCCCATGTTTATAGTCCTGTAGAATATGTATCACAGAGAAAATGTTTTTTTTTTTTTTTTTAATTAACCCATTGTTTAGTTTAAAAAAAAAAAAAAAAGTTGTTTCAAACCGTAATAAATTAGCTAATGATTCCAAAATAAATAGGATCTGTTGTCCGACAGCATAATGCTAAGAGCACTTTTAACACAAACAAATAAAACAATAAATGTCAGACTACTGGAATAACAAATGTGAAATCTAAAATAAAATGTATTGTTTGTTTTTGTACAGGAGAAAACAGGTGAGAGGCCACAGAATCTTCCTTCTATAATTAATCCTCAGAAGAGGGAAAAGAGAAAAAGAGCAAAAATGAAAATACTGAAAAGTTACTAAATTACAAAATTCTATAAATAAAATTATTCATGAACTAACTGCAATTAACGACATCTAAGGTTGCAAAGCCATTTCTAAAGCTTCAGGATTTCAGAGAACCACAGTGAAAGCCATTATCCACAGACGGAGAAAACTTGGAAAAGTGGTGAGCCTTCCCAGGAGTGACCGCCTAACAAGAAGACTCCAAGATCACATTGACCTCATCTAGGAAGTGAAAAAGAAAACAGAACATCATCTCATGAACTGCAGGCCTCACTTGTCTCAGTTAATGTCAGAGGTCATGATTCAATAATAAGAGATATTGCTCCTTATCACAACTGTTTGGTTTGATTGAAAGTTTTGCTGCTGCCGCACAACCAGTTATTAGGTTTAGGAAGCAATTACTTTTTTCACACAGGGCCAGTTAGGTTTGTATCATTTTTTTCCTTTAATAAATGAAATCATCATTTAACGACTACATTTTATACTTACTCAGGCTACCTTTGTGTGATATTGACGTGTTTGATCTGAAACAGTTTGACAAACATTCAAAAAGAAAAAGAAATCAAGAAGAGGGAAAAACACTTCTTCACAGTACTGTATGTATATATGCTGATTTTGTTTTTTTTTTTTGTTTTTTTTGACACTTCCCTTTCACAACCCACTGTGGCTTATGGTTCTAATTTAAACTCTTACAGAAACCTGACATTTATGCAGTGTGTGCATCCACGTGTAAATTGCATTGGCTTCTAAAAGAGAAGGTTTGCTTATCTGTTGTTTACTAAAATATAGCAAGTGACAGCAACCACCAAATAAAACTAACAAAGAAAAGAAATATGCAAGTTATATATATTTCAAACATATTAACTTTACTTGACACATGATTATACACTCAATATGCATGTTTTTTTTCACAACGGATTATCCAAAACCAAGTTTACTGGGTTCTGTCAAGATCAATAAGTTCAGCTGTTCAGTTCAGTGTTCAAAAAAGGAAAAATAAGTTTTGTACACACCTATTTGCAAACCATCTATCAGTTTCTTAATTTGTAGGGGAAGCAGACATATACCAGAAGAGTTTAATCTGAGACATTCCTTAGCTGCTGCTTTTAACCATGTTGAATTACAATATGTCTCTCTCCTTTTTCTCATTGCACTCCTATTACTATGCAATATTTAGAAAAAAGTGAGAACTGTATAAGTCAGCTGGGTACATTAAAGTTGCAGGTGATGTTTCTGTGTGTGAGTTTCAGCAGCTTCGTGCAAACCACCAGTTTTTATTCATACACTGTATTTTACCATAATGAGGACAGTGGTTTCCATTTCTTGGCCCTGAGGCATTAGTGCTAGCAACAACCACCGTCTGTGACCGAGAGGGCTTCTTACTAGCTGTTGCTGTACAAAACTCTCTGTTAAGGTGGAGCTGCTAAGATGTGACTTAATTTGACATATTTTGCCTCGATTTCTAGTTACTATTTCTTTTTCTCTGTCAGCTTTATAGGTCTCTCTTGTTTCTCTGTCGATTTCTCGTTGAAGTCATGATTGTGTTGCTTCACCAGCAGTTCCCCTCTGTGATCAATGGAGATTCAGTTAACTAACGGTGGGGTCACTGCTCCCCCCATTCATAGCCTTCTTTTAGTGGTCCATGAACAACTCAGCCCAAAAAGGTTTTAATACCATAAGGACCTTCACCCTTGTTATGTGCCACCTCTTTGGTTCCATTACCTTTGAATCATTTGCTCTAATTATCAGCTCCACATCAGCGTCAGAATTTCCACAGAGTTTAAGTGTGGCCAAGAATGTAATTCTTCCTGTCGTGGGATGTTATCATGAGTCACTGGCATCCTACAGTTCAGACAATTCCTTATAAGTGTTGCTGTTAAGTGCAGCTACTTTCAATCCAGAAATGAAGTGACTATCTGGGGGGGGGATTGGGAATTTAAAAGACATCCAGTGGTGAGCTGATGTGGTTGTGATTTCTGGGAGAAGGTTGTCATTGGAGAAGGGAGCCGGAGATCGACAGACGGATTGGTGCTGCGGCCGCAGTGATGTGGACGCTGCACCAGTCCGTCGTGGTGAAGAGGGAGCTGAGTGTAAAAGCGAAGCTCTCAATTTACTGGTCGATCTACGTCCCTACCCTCACCTATGGCCACGAGCTGTGGGTAGTGACCGGAAGATCGAGATTGCGGATACAAGCGGCGGAAATGAGCTTCCTCCGAAGGGTGGCTGGCCTCTCCCTTGGAGATGGGGTGAGAAGTTCTGGCATCCGGGAGGGGCTCAGAGTAGAGCCGTTGCTCCTCCACATCGAAAGGAGTCAGCTGAGGTGGTTCGGGCATCTGACAAGCATGCCTCCTGGGTGAGGTGTTCCGGGCAGGCATGTCCCACCGGGAGGAGGCCCTGGGGCAGACCCAGGACACGCTGGAGAGATTATATCTCTCGGCTGGCCTGGGTCTGACCAGTTTCTCTCTAACTCTCCCTAAACATATCAGGTAACTTTAAGATTATGGCATTCATATTGGATGGCATATTCATTTCTGAAAGAAAACCAATGGCATTACAGCATGCATGTCGAAACAAGACAAAAGCCTTCAAGACTTTAATATGCTCAGGCTTAATTGTCAGCCAACCAAGTGTTTTCTTCATATTTGCAGTGCCTTTTTATGCTCATTTCCAAAATATTCTAAAAGCATCTTTGCTCTTTGATATCCTGTATCAGCTGGCATGTGTTGACAACTCTTGAGAAATTCCTTAAGCTGTCTTTGGGTATATTGCTGCAAGTAATACAAACAATCCACACTGCTTACAGCCGTACCTTCGACACTACTCAAATATTCTGATAAATGTTCTGTACTCGAGGTTTTCATCAAAGATGGGTATGTCTCTGTACAGCAATGACAATGAAGACTGTTGTTAAAATAACAGAGCTGTAATGCTCATTTTCATGATGTTCATTCATTTCATTCATTAAAATTGCTTTGATCAACATTTGGCTGTATAGGCATAGGCATGCTTACGAAGACCCAAGACTGTAACGACAAGCTGACAAACATGTTTTACCAACAACAATGGAAATGCTGTCATTTGGTCCAACATCAGCATTACCCTTTATTTATAGTGGCAACCTTATTATCACAACATCCATTGTTATCACTATCATGATTATCATAGGCTTTGTACTGTTTTTTGACATCAAATAGCCACTTTCCTATTTTGCGCAATATCTCTTTATTACTGTGCGTTTGAGTTTCAAACCATTCATTTGTTTCAACATTTTCAGAAAGCTTCAAATGCTTTCTGTTTGGCTGACCTTTACCAGGTTCATTGTCCACTGTAAATAGCAGTTTTCACATTAGTCATTATAATAATGAATTACTGCAAACTCCTTTTTTAAAAGTTGTGATAGGATTTAAATGTCCTTGTTGTAAGAAGGTCAGTCTCTTCCAAAGATCTTGAAACAACTTTAATCCTACCGTGACTCCGTGACTTCAACGGAAGCTCTAGGGAGTTACCATGTCGGACAGATCCTTCTCAAAGAATACGTTTTTACATTTGTCAGTGACACTTTTTAACTTGATAGATAAAGTTTATACAAAAGTCACTCTGGCAAAAACTGATTGCAGCTTCCATCTTGTCACAGGAATGTTGTTTGTGGCTCATGATGACTTGTTATCATTCATGCATTTGACACATGTTTCGCATATTATGGGCCAACAAATCATTTATAGCAGTTTAAATACTGGAATTCACTTTCTGGCACAACACCTGTTGTATAGAGATTTTGAAACAGTGTAAAACACATCTTCACAGTGACACCTGCTGGGCAATTTGGCAATCGGCACATCTTTAAAAAAAATTCATAAAGGTACAAGATGAAAACAAAAACTAGCAAGTCTCTGGGACGATTTTACCAAAGCGACAAAGGGTATCTATATCGCTCTTATAATTTTGAAAAGAGCTTTTCAAAAGGTGTTGATTGTTATACTCTTTAAATGTAATGAAGGTTAAGGTGTCAAAAAAAATAAAAATAAGGGAGAGCGAGCAGCATGATGGGTTGGGGAGAACACACATGGAAGCACGAGGGGAACACGGGAACAGAAATGGGAGACAAGATATGGACATGATGCGACATGACAGACTCAAATAGGAAACAGGGAGTCACATATCTGCAAAAAACATGGAAACAGAAATATGATTAAACATAGAAGCAAAACCAGGACTAAACTCAATACTAAATGACAGAAAACTAAAACAATAACACAAAGAAATCACAAAACAGCATAAACTCAAAATGCCGGGTCAGTTGACCCAGAACAATGACATAAGAAGAGAAACTTTAGTTAGACTTGTATTTTTGACTGATCCACCTCATGTTGTGTAGCCTTCTGAATTTTATACTTATTGGGCTACATGCTTGTTTATTACATAGGATATACAGTACACAGAATCAACATTCACATTTTTTAACTGAAGTGTTTAATTATTTGAGCCAAAGTCAATAAGAAAGTTACAAACTGTCCATATATGAAACGTGTATACTTGCTGCATTTATTGTATTTTAACCATACATATCACATAACACTAAACACCTGGATGTGTAAAGCAATGCCTCTGATTTTGCCACCCCATCTGTTTCCCATGCCACTCTAAGCCTTGGGTACGCACAGAATGTTTTTGTTCATTGTGTGGTTGAACTCAGCGCGGTTCTAAGCTTCGTTTCTATTGGTCGCTTGGGTCACTATTGCGCGGCGCAAGCATTAGAAAAGAATGGGTTTCGGAGCGCAGCGCTGCGCATGTGAAGATTTAGGAGAATTTTGCAGCATGAGCAGACTGAGCATTTCATTTGGCTCATCTGTGTTCCTACCATGCACTGCTCGGCCAGCCAGTTCCAACTGGGTGACATGGAGCCACATTCCCAACATGTTAAGTACCAGGACCCCAGAAATGGCAGAGTTAAAACCTTTCCATTTTGGAGCTTGGAGGGAAACTATTCCATCAGAATTGATGATCTTGGGTTAACAGACCTCGGATGTTACTCCTGTATACAGGGTGAAAACTGTTTTCAAGTGGTGATGGTTGAAGTAGGTAAGTGGATTTTTATTTGTTTAAGTTAAGTTGAGCAGCACCCTGCAGTTTCTTCCTTTTTATGGTCACAAACCTCAGGCTCAACGTACACAAAAGGACAAATGAATAAGCTACTGTTTCCTATGATTAATATGTTGTAGAACCACGTTCAGGTACAAGGAGGGGCATGCAGACGATTTACATCTGTGTTAGTGTGGCTGCTCTCCTTCTGCTGTGTGTTGGCGCCTACACCTGCAAGAAATGCATAGGTGAGAACCTGACATGTCTGACATTCTCATTCAGTAGAGATGGTAAAAGAATCTGGGTGGTTGAATTGCTAAGTGGGTAAAATTTACCTTACAACATTGATTATAAAGCAATATTGTAAGCTTCCTGTATATAATGATGTGACTGTTGACATTTTTATGTGTATTTTAAATAATCTGTGTGACTCAGGCAGAAACATAATGATAATGATTGTGTTTGGGAAGTGTAAAATAAAATCTTTTCTTTGTTTGTGTACAGGAACAAAAGGGTAAAGGACAACAGAATTTTCCACTCCTACATGTTCATCTTCAGCAGAGGGGGGAAAACAAACAAAAACTAAAGAAGAAAAGCCTAAAAAGAACGCAAAGGAATAATGATAAAATATATTCAACAAATAAATTAATTATTCACAGCTAAAAAGAAAAAAATCATTGTTAATTCTGCTCTGTTACTTTTTCGTTTTGTATATAATCCAACTTAATTTGATTTCTTGTGGTTACTTTTTCTTTTAAATTGTTTTTTGGTGAACTGTGTGTTCCATCATTGTAACACAGGTCTATGCCTTACTTTCTGGTTGAATCATTATTATGTTCTGTGAACTGTTTTGTTTTGGACTATTATCAAATAAATCAAAGAAGAAAATTGCAGGATGATGTTCAATGGAGATACAACTTCCATTAAACCATAAATGGAATTTAAGGTTTAATGCATTAAGTCATATTTGTATATAGCCTATAGTGTAGCTCCAACACCCTCGAGCTCAGAAGGAAAGTGAATGAGGCCACGCTGTTGAACAAAACATGCTTCAGAATTATTTCCATATATCACCTGTACTCGCTGGTTAACGGGACACACAACAACAATCCAAAATAAAGAATGAAATTCACACCTCTTTTGTTACACAGCATTTTGAGATCCCACTCTACTTTCTAGTCTGTCACTTTGGACTGGCTTCAGGTTTTTCTTTATTCAAGGATTAAAATGGGGTTTTGGCAGGCAAACACAGTCCAAACATCAGTGACAGAACCAATCAAAAGCTATTTTATTTTTCATTTTCTCTCTGTACTTGTTGTAAAAAATAAATAAATAAATAAAAAATTAAATAAAAAAAATACTGCCTGAACTCACATAGACATCTGGCAGCTGTTGTGTGAAGGTTAATAGAGCAAAGCATTTTGTTAGATGCATGAAACTGTTGGTTTTGTGGTTTTCTTCTGTGAAGCTTAAAGGGTTTACTAAAGCATTGCCAGGTGGCAGCTTACATTGTTAGAGATGCTGATGAAGATGCACGCTGCCGGGTGGAGTTTCGTTTTTGCCCTGTGTTTCATCTGTGTGTCTCTAAATGGTAAGTGATTTTTTCAAACATTTAAAAAGTGTCAATACATGCTAATAAAATTTCATGTCACAAAAATCAGTTTTGCTAAAAAATTAAAAGAAAAAATACTACAACACCAGCAACAACACAAACATCAGCTTTTAAAAAATATGTATTGTACATTATTCTTTTGATTGCATATTTTTGGTTATATGTTTTCTGAGCTTCATAGCATTGTCTAACATGTCTAACATATTTTTAGAATTTAAATATATGTTGTCAAAATTAATGGTGACATCCAAAATCATTTCAAATTGTATTTCAAAGCAATAGCAAAATAGAGAACCGCATCTGCTTTGTCTGGTTTTTGATCTGATTTCCATCTTCATCT
The DNA here is from genome assembly GCF_051167445.1 of Perissodus microlepis. NCBI lineage: Eukaryota > Metazoa > Chordata > Actinopteri > Cichliformes > Cichlidae > Perissodus > Perissodus microlepis. The sequence goes on along the minus strand of NC_140474.1, from coordinate 22,163,784 downwards.
TCATCTTGTACTCCCAGCTGATATACTTTCAAAATTGTCTAAACTTGATAGGAAGAATAAACATGTAGAAAGACCAGTGTTTACAATTAGTCTGAAATTATACTAAAGGTCATTTGTGTAATTAAGTGATTAAAACAGTAATTAAAACATTTATATTGAGATAGCAGGGGTGTCTGACTTAATTCATATTAATTAATCAATTACTGTATTTTTTTACAGTAATGCATGCAAAGTTTTCTTGAGTCGGTGCACCAGGTGTCTTCATTAGTGTGAGCTCTGAGGTGTGCAGAAATTATTCGAAAATATTTTTAACTGTATATATATTCCAACATTTTTCCTCAATAAAAAAGAAAAAAAAATAATTTTTTTAAATATAGTATCATAGGGTCAGTTTTTTCCTGTTATGTAGGCAGGTCATATGAATGGCCTAAATCAGCTGTATCATTGAAACATTTTATTTTAGCTCGCCTGCTGAATTCCTTCTGTCAAAATAATTCATACATTTTAAAAATGTACTTTTTTTTAAAGTTTATTTGAAAACATAAGAGTTGCGAATAGCTGCTGTAAGGATGAAAAAGAGGTTCTTGTGTTGGCTTTTTTTCATCTGAATATGAAATGATCATACTTGACTGTATTTCATTCTTCCCTTTAAGATGAAAAATCTTGTGGGGATTTTGAAGACTTCTGTGAGAAGCTCAGTATGACCGTTTCAATTGGCACGTCTGTGTTCCTACCATGTAACCTTCGACCAAACAGCTCCAACTGGGTGACATGGAGCCATGCTGCCACAAAGCAGGCAGAGATGGTCCAGCTTTCATCTCAAGCGCATGTTAAGTTCCTGGACCCCAGAAATGGCCGAGTCGAAGTCTTTCCAAACCAGCAAAGAGACGGAAACTACTCCATCAGAATCAATGGGTTTGAAAAATCTGACCTAGGATGTTACCACTGTCGACGGCAGTGTGTTCAAATGCAATTGCCAGAAACAGGCCTAAGTAAGTTCATGTCTGTTTGTTTGTTTGTTTGTTTTTTAAAAAACTATTCAACATGAAGGAGCAGCCGGGGTCACAAACTTCACAGCCTAACACAGGACAAATGCTGTTTCCTGTTGAAAACATCTCATAAAACCACAACTTATCATGCAGGTTCAAGCCAAGGCTTCCAGCCACTGATTTCCGTTGTTACTCGTGTGGCTGCTCTCCTTCTGCTGTGTGTTGGTGGCTACTGCTGCTACAAATGCATTTGTAAGGAAACATTATGTCTGACATTCTCCATCAATAAAGAGGTAAAAGAATCTGGTTAGTTGGGGATTGATTAGTAATTTAACACCTGTTTCATTTATATTTCAGCTCACTGTAACAACAAAACAAAGGCCAGTGCAAACAGTCCCACAACTGCAGGTAGTGAGGGTAAGCATTCATTTCAGATCTTGTAATGAAATGAAGGCCAGACAAAAGAACATTTCCTTTTGTCTGGCAGCTCTACAGAGAGAAAAATCTTTTTTCCTCAGACTTTTGTACAACAGATACTTAATAATTCATAATATAAATGTATTTTTAAATGAACCCCAACCAGTCTAAAATTTTCATTTTATATTGTCTAATAGCCTGATGTAAAAAACAAAAAAACAAAAAAAGACAAAGCAAAAAACACACAAAAAAATGCAGGTGCATCAGGGAAGAAAATAGGTTAGACTACTGAAATAATTTTCTTAGACTGTGGCTTCTTGGGCAATATTGCAAGCCTCCTATATGTAATAGTACTTTTGCTGTGAGTTTCAAATAATCAACAATTATCAGTCAGGCAAGAAGATACAATGTGCACTATATCTGGGAAATATATGATAAAAAACCTTTTTTTTTTTTTAATGTACAGGAGCAGAAAAATGAAGGGCTACTGAAAACTTCCTCCTTCTCACTTTCATCTTCATAAGAAGAAAAAAAAAACCCCAAAGAAGATGCAGAAGACAAAAGACAACCACAAAGAATTATTTAGCTAATTGTGCAGATAAAAAAAAGAAAATTAGATTGTTAACTCTGTTGTAGCATTAAGTTACCCTGATCTCATTTCTTGCAGTTTTTTTCCTTACAAACGTCATTATGTTTATAAAAGAAATAGAAAATAAATCAGTGTAAATTCGCACAGGTAGTTGTCTTCCTTTTTCCCTGTATAATTATAAAGTAGGCAAAGGTGAACAGCACTTAATGTCATTTTTTTTCTATACATGTGTACCAAGTAACATCTACTTTTCACTTCTGAAATGAGACATGGGGGTTGGTCTTTTGTTTCACACCTCACTGTGGTTTATGCATAGCTCTAACTCTTTGATATTATATTGAGACCCAACTTTCTTGCACTGTGTGTGTGTATGTGTGAATTGATTGCAGTGGCTTCAAAAGAGAAGGTCTGTTGTAAAAATACAGCAATTATAGTTGACACTACAACTACAAAAAAACTAAGGTAAATAAAAGAAATGTATATGTTACATTCAATTAAAACATACACGGACCTTATTAACTTCACTATTCATTCCCAAAAAGACCTAATCAAATTTGCAGTTTAGTGTCATCTTTTCACTTTTAGTTTTAAAGACCTCAGCTGCAGCTTGGAAATTGGAGGAGCATATATGTAATTATATACTCAGTATAATGTTAGCAGATAATACAGAAGCCAGTTTACAGGCTTCATTATAAGAAAAAAGTTCAGCTGCTTATGAACGCAGACGGACATACAATCCTGCTGCTGCAGTATGCTATTAGTCGTCATTTGTCACATGATGAACATCACACACTGATTTCATACCATCAGTGACTTCCCCATACTGTTTTGACTAATATTATATCAATTAAATAAAAAATCTAGTAGCAATAATCAGTGGAGGTACGCTTTTCCTTAAGACTAACTCATATCTGTGTTTAGCCAATAATACATCTGAAACACTTTCAGGTTCAGGAGATGAATAGGGAGAGAAAGCAAGCTTTTCTCAAAGGAAGCTGCTGTGCTTGATTCTGATACCCCAGTTTGGGACATTCATGTCAAAGTCACAGTCATGGTATCCCCACCTTAAAGGTCATCAGCACTGTAGCAGACTAATGTCAAGGTTTTATCCTAAATATTCAGAATTATTTATCAGAATGTGACCAACAATACAAAACAACAGTTCTGTTTTTCACTTCAACAGGTCACACGAAGAGTAAATCCCAAGAGAAGTCCTGACTTGATCTGTAGATATATTAGTGATGGAATAATTCTGTTTTCTTTGCTCATTTGTTTTTGACTTTTTTAAAGTGATACATGTTGCATCTACTAACTATATAAATTTTACTTCCCACAGGAAGTAAAATGCACTGCACGTGTGGGAGTTGTTTTTATTAAAGTTCATCAAATCATTGTCTTAGATAGAAATTAGTTATGTCGTGATGATATCCAGAAATGGATCCTTAGAGCACTAAGGTAAAAATGTATATTGCTTACATTTAATAAGAGGTTGTTATAATAATGTGGTTTGTAAGAGATCCTGTTACTGCTTTTATAAAGAGTAATGTAAAGAGAAAATATTTTAATACATGGCGGAGTTACGGTTTTATATAGATTTATGGTTGGATTGGCAACTTTCCCTCTCAGTAAGTTTTAATTTCAATAAAAGTAAAAATAGAAAAAAAAAATCCATCTACTTTTATTGTGAAGGTGCCTAGGTCATGTGTCCAAAAAAGGACCAATAGAAATAGAGAATGACTTTAGTTTTCGGAAGTCGAGGAAGTAGCGTGTCGCCTTCGAAACGAGAGGACCAAGTTTTTAAATGAGCTGATGCTCTGTAAAGTTTTATAAAGACTCTGGCCGCAAACATTAATTTAAGTGTGCTCTGCGCTGTTAAGGTCAGTGTTTCACGTGTTTAACTGCTCGCACGGCTCACCACATTCAGTTTTGTCGGTTATGTCCAAATCAGCGAAATGGAGCCCAAAAGAAAACGAGTCAAAACGTCTGCCCATCTATCAGCACAAAAGCAAACTAATTCAAGCTGTCAGAGACAGCAGCTTCCTGGTGGTCACCGGTGAGACTGGCAGCGGGAAAACCACACAACTCCCACAGTACCTGCGTGAAGCAGGTAAGCTGGCTTTTACTGTCAAACAGACATACTCAATAATTCTGCACGTAAATTCACCATATAAGTGCAGTGAACCTGAACTGAACCGTCGGAATAGTGCGACGTGTGGCGACCATTAAATGAAAACGATGACCAACTTTCGTCTGTTTGTTGTTTCCAGGTTTTTGTAAAGATGGCAAAATTGGCATCACTCAGCCGCGCAGGGTCGCTGCCATCACTGTGGCCCAGAGGGTAGCCCAGGAGATGCAGTGCACTCTGGGAAAGGAAGTTGGCTATCAGGTCCGCTTTGATGACTGCACGTCACAGGTAAAAATACATAAAAATCCAATAATTATACTACTACTACCAATAATAATAATGTATCCCCTGCAGAAAATAGGTGTTTTCAGTACTTTTTTTGACACACACTTGTTTGTGCCTGAGCCAGGACACGGTGGTGAAGTACATGACAGACGGCTGTTTGCTGAGGGAGGTTCTGGCAGACCCTGCACTCTCTCAATACAGTGTTATAATCTTGGATGAAGTCCATGAACGCAGCCTTAACACAGTGAGTCACCCTCCTCACCCAGAGTAATTAACATCATGTTGTTGAGACACTGACACACAACAAAGCTTATCAACTCCCTTAAACCAAAACCTCCAGTCCTCAAACACAAACAAACAAACGAAAACCAAACAGCTAAATTACAGCCTTTAAAAAAAAATAAATAAATAAATATATATATATATATATATATATATATATATGTATATGTATGTATATATATATGTATATGTATGTATATATATATGTATATGTATGTATATATATATATGTATATGTATGTATATATATATATATGTATATGTATGTATATATATATATATGTATATGTATGTATATATATATATATGTATATGTATGTATATATATATATATGTATATGTATGTATATATATATATATATGTATATGTGTGTGTGTGTGTGTGTGTGTGTGTGTGTGTGTGTGACGTCATATCTGTGGTGGGCCAAGGTTCACATGCACCCATCATGGGCGCTAGGGCTGCCACAAACAATTATTTTGATAGTCGACTAGTCACCGATTATTTTTGCGATTAGTCGACTAATCAGATCATGCATCCATTGGACGTAAAACATACAGCTTATTGCACCAGCATGCATCTGCTCTTATATAACTATCATTAGCTTACAGCTTGAAATGTTTAAGGTATGTGCTAACTAAAAATAAAGACAAGATGATAGTTTATTAAATTTTAATGAAATTTGCAGACTGTTTCGGTGGAGTTTAATAAACTCAGCCGTCTGCTCCTTGCTATTTAAAATATAACAAGACACCGGAGGACATTCTGGAGCATCTCACACTTCTGATAATCAGTTGTCTGCTTGATGTTTATTAAGCTGTGTAAAACTATTACTTTAATTTCAGCCAAACCGATTTACTCAGGAACAAATAAAATACTGAAAAAAATTTAAGTTATCTAAGTGACTTATATATCATGTTTAACCTGAGTAGCGAAAGACGGCAGTGGGTTTGAAAACGATTTGCCAGGAGTCCGGTGTTCTTACGGGCTCTAGTGAGCTCTGCCCCCGGCTAGCTATCCGAAAACGTCGGAGCACTTTTGAAAATATGTGGTGTCTTGATAAACTGAGCAGATATTTGATGTTTACACAGCTACATTCTTGCCTGAAATATGTTAAACGTTTATTTTGTGACCCAGAAAGAATAATAACAGTAATATTAAAACTAATTAGCTGCCGCCATTGTTGGAAACTGAGCAGGGCCGCGCTATGAATTCTGGGACACAGCTTCTTCTTCTTCGGGGTTTAACGTCAGCTGGCATCCTTGTACATGCAGTGCTGCCATCTCCTGTTTCAGTCCGTTATTACACTCTTAAATCCTACTACTTACTCCTGTGTCTTTTGAGATCTTACAAAGCTTCAAACGACGCATCAGCTATTAAATTAGACGTCGGCGATTTTGATAGTCGATGTAATCATAAGTAGTTGACTAATCATGGCAGCCCTAATGGGCGCTTCACGAAAAACTGTTTTTAATTTGGTCCAGTGAGTCAGTGTGTCACCCAGCCTTCCCCGATTCTAACATGGGATGATTATTCAAATTAGTCTCACCTCTGCATTTCCACAGAAGTCCTGCTACAATCGTACTCTGCAAATGTTTTGGTAGTTAGAGGAGCATGCACTGTGTAGTCTTTAAAACAACATAGAAACATTAGATTAGTTAGAACTCATCTTTCAAGATAGCAAATATACAAAATGATTTAAAAACAACATAGGAGACTGAAACGCTGAATGGGGTAAAGAGCTGCACTAAAGTTATCCATTCAAACACTGCCACCTTTTGGTGAAAGTTTTTTTTCCCCGTCTAAGTTTGTTTCTCTGTGTGTTTTATTACAAGGACATTCTCCTGGGTTTAATAAAGAAAGTCTTCACTGACCCAGCCAAGGCCACCAAGGGCCGATCCTTCCCTCTGAAGGTGGTGGTGATGTCGGCCACTTTGGAAACTGACAAACTGTCGGCTTTTCTTAGTAACTGCCCCGTCTTCGCTATTCCTGGGAGGACGTTTCCTGTAACCTGCACGTTTGGGTCGGCTGTTGGACCTAAAGATCTGGAAAGCACTGGTTATGTAAAAGAGGTACTCAGGGTCATCTGGAAATCAGGCACTGCTTTCCCTGCATATTTCTGCAATTGTTATATAGCCAATAATAATTATTAGTGATTAGGTAAGCTTAGATATGTTGTAGATTGATGTGTTTGGCTGGCGTTTATGAGATTTTACACCTTCTGCTCCACAGGTTGTGAAAGTGGCTCTGGACATTCACACTAGTGAAATGGCTGGGGATATTCTGGTGTTTTTGACAGGCAAATAATGATTAGCCTTCATCAAATATCAAGACTGCAACATACTCATTAATAATAATAACAATAGTAATAATAATCAGACACATTATTTCCTTTTATTTTGACAGGTCAGTCTGAGATTGAACACGCCTGTGACATGTTGTTTGAGAAAGCCGAGTGCATAGACTATCGCTATGATGTAACAGACCAATCAGTGGATGGCCTTCTCATTTTGCCCCTTTACGGATCCATGCCGACTGGTAACCACACACAGTTGTGTCAGATTGAAGCCAGTGTCAGCTTTGTGTGGTATTACTGTGATGTCATCTTCTTTTCTTTCTTTTTTTTTTTTCCTGTCTTAGATCAACAACGGCAGATCTTTCAGCCACCACCTCCAGGAATAAGAAAGTGTGTCGTGGCCACAAACATTGCTGCAACCTCTCTCACCATCAATGGCATAAAGTGAGTAAAGACCGTGGGTCCAGTGGTTTAACAGTCTCTCTCACACCTTTTTGCAAACACATCGTCATGCCATTCTTGTCCACATTTAGGTACATTGTGGACAGCGGCTTCGTGAAGCAGCTCAACCACAATTCGAGGGTGGGCATGGATATCTTGGAGGTTGTGCCTATTTCAAAGTGAGTTTCTGAAAAAATTAAGTCATTTTAGACCTGCGTACAGCTTTAACAGAGACTTGATGTATCTTTTTTGTAATCAGGAGTGAGGCGCAGCAGAGAGCGGGTCGAGCTGGAAGAACTTCAGCTGGGAAATGTTTCAGAATCTATACCAAGGAATTCTGGGAGACGTGTATGCCTGAATACACAATTCCAGAGATCCAGAGGACGAGTCTGACCGCTGTGATACTCACGCTGAAGTGCCTGGGAATTCATGATGTCATCAGGTATATTTTTACCTCATTCTGTCTCAGTTTCTTATTCAGTGTAGTTTAACTAACTTTGCCTTCCTGTTGTCACCGATTTATTCATTAACAAGGTTGATTTGTTTTTAAGGTTTCCTTATCTGGACTGTCCAGAGGAAAGGTTCATACTAGAAGCACTAAAGCAGCTCTACCAGTTTGATGCCATCGACAGGTGAGTACAGTGGATTTAAAAGTCTACACACCTCTATAAAAGTTACATTTTTTGCAATGTAAAATAATGACAGCAAGATAAATCACTTCCAAACTTTAATGTTAACTATAAGATGTGCCACCCAATTAAAAAACAAACATGAATGCGTAAGTGTGTACACTCTTTTATAATAAGTGATATGACTATGGTCAAAACACACCAATCACCAATCTGCCATCAGTTGAAGTTCAGCTGTTCTTGTAGGATTTTGCTTACATTTACTTTAGTTGCATCTTACAAGCTGGTCCACAAAGAGCTTACAAAGCATCATCGTTGGAAGGACAAAACTTTAGGTCATTAAATACACCACAAAACACAGCAAAGATTATCATCAACAAGTGGAGAAAATATTGTGCAAATGTTACTTCTGTAAATATCCACTCAATGAGCACTCAAAGTGCTTTCTACCACAAGTTTCATTCATCCAGTCACACGCACACATACAGTGATTTTATGTATTACTTAAGTGCTTTATAACACTCACATACACTTTACGGATGCACTGAGGGCAACTGAGGGTTAGGCATCTTGCCCAAGGATACTTCGACATCAGGACTGGAGGAGTCGGAGCAATCCACCAACCATCTGATTGGTAGATAACCCACTCTACTGCCTGAGCCACAGTGACATTACTGTGAAAAGGACTACAGGAGCATTAAAGGAGCTGCTGGAACTTCTGGCAAGAACTGGTTGTTCACTACATGTGACAGCAGTCCCTGTGGTTAAGGATGGCAAGATGGAAGCCTTTTCTTATAGAGAAAAACATCTGATCCCAGCTAAATTTTGCATACATTGAACAAACATGAAGTCTTCCAAAAGTGTGTTGGAAAATATGTTATAGTGTGATGTGGCCAAGGCTGAACGTTTTGGTCATAATTCCAAAAGGTTTGTTTGGCAGAAAAAACAGCATTGCACATCACCAAACGAGCACCATACCCATGGTGAACCATGGTGGTGGCAGGAACATGATTTAGAGGCTGTTTTTCTTAAGCTGAGACTGGAATTTTAGTCAAGTGGGAGGAAATTACAAACAGTTCCAAATATCAGTCATTTTTGTCATAAAGTCTTCAGGTGTCTGCTAGAAAGATGAAGAGGAATTTCACCTTTCACCACAACAATCCAAAGTATACACCCAAATCATCAAAGTAATGGCTTTACCAGTAGAAGATTGAAGCTTTAGAATGGCCCAGCACGAGCCCAGACCTAAATTCAATGGAAAATCTTTGAAGTGACCCGAAGAGGGCTATGCACAGGATACGCTCTTGCAATCGGACAGCTTTGGAGCGCTTTTGCAATAAAGAGTGGGCAAGTTACCAAGTTAACAATTGCTGTGCTGACTCCTACCCAAAAAGGACTCAAATTTTGTATTAAAATCAAAAATGTCAACAAAGTGTTAGTGTTCATATTTATGCAACTAGATTATTGTACTTTAAAATTGTTTTTATCTAAGTTTATATTGTTTATCGGTTGAATTATATGTGTTCTAGATCACATTAACCGTGGAAACGATTCTGAAATGATTTATCTTGGTCTTGTGTTTTTTTACATCACGAAACCATGGCATTTTATCAAGGATGTGTAGACTTTTTAAATCCAGTGTATTGTTGTTTTTCCAGGGGCACTAGTGGCAGTCTTGTGTAAATTTCATGAGCTCTTATCCTCTTATCTCTTTGATGTTTGGGCTGTAGAAGAGGAAATGTGACAAAGCTTGGGGAGCTGATGGTGGAGTTCCCCCTACACCCAGGCCTCACCAGGGCCCTGCTCAAGGCTGCCTCCCTCGGCTGCCAAGACCTGTTGCTTCCTGTGGCAGCCATGCTGTCGGTGGAGAACATCTTCATCAGGCCAGGTCCGCAGTAAATTTTAATGTTGATAATTTAAAGGAAATGTCTTCTAACAGAGACAATAAGCTATACATACAATACAGTCCATTTATTTACTGGTATGCTGGTTTATTTGTGTATGTATTTCACATTCTACCAAATGGGGAAGGCAGGTGACATGGTATGAAATAAAGCTTTCAGCTCACAAAGTGTTGGCTGATCTCTTGTTCCCCTCAGGCCACCCTGATAAGCAGAAAGAGGCAGATAAGCAGCACCGAGCGCTGGCTGCAAAGACTGGCAGTATGAACGACTTTGCCACACTTCTCAATGTCTTTCAGTCCTGCAAATCCAGGTGAAGAAAATAATCGATTAGTACTACAAGATGCATTTCTATTTTCCACTTCTTCCTCTAGAACTTCACATTGCATGACTTTATCTGTGAGCCGCTGTGTGAGCCTCTTATTTGCTCTATAGTGATCGACCTTCAGCGTGGTGTAAAGAGTACTGGATCCACTGGAGGGCGCTGAAGTCAGCCTTTAGTGTGGAGACTCAGCTACGAGACATCCTCCACCGACTCCAGCAGGTAAAGCTTTTTGACATCACTGCGACGCTCTGCTAATTTGTTCATATTGCTTCTCATTGTTTGTGGATCTGCCTGCTTGCTTTCTAGAAAAAAGATTTCCCTGTAGAAACATTTGATGGCAGCAAGAGTGAACTCTTTAGGCGATGCCTCTGCACAGGATACTTCACTAACGTTGCAAGAAGGTATCTGAAATGATGCTATGCGGCCTCATTTGGGGATTCATTATATATAAAAGATAATAAATTCACGGTGGTTGTTGATGTATTGCTTTATCCCATCCCACATAGGTCTATTGGAAAGGTGTTTTGTACAATGGATGGCCATGGATCAATGGTTCACATTCATCCATCCTCATCTGTAAATGATTTTTAAAAATGTTTTTGGTTTAAATAATTCTCTGTATTCAAACTGCAACATAAACTTACTCTGAGTTTTTCTTGTGGCTTCAAGCTATTTGACCAGGAGGGAGAGCTGAACTGGGTCATCTTCCATGATGTGCTGGCGACATCACGGGTGTACATCCGGACTGTTTGTCCTATTCGATATGAGTGGGTGAAAGATTTATTACCCAAGCTCCATGAAGTGGACGCCTATGAACTGAGCAGTGTGGCGAGAGAAGAAGTTACAGCCGAGGAAATGACAAAATGGGAGTCCAGGGAAGCCGCCAAAAGACAATCAGGTTGTTAAAAGTAGAGTTTGAGGCAGAGCCTTCAGCTTTCAGGCCCCTCTTCTGTGAAACCAACTCCCAGTTTGGATTTGACTTCTCTCACCTCTTTTCATGTGTTATACACCACTCTAAATGTAATCATTCTGGTTCTGCAAGAGATTTATTCCTCTTAAAAGGGAGTTTTTTCTTTCCACTATGACCAAGTGCTTGCTTATAAGGGGTCGTGGGATTTTCTCTGTATTTGTGTAGGGTCCTTACCTTACACTATAAAGCACTTTGAGGCAACTGTTGGTGTGATTTGGTACTATATTAAATTGAAGAGGATAAAACTGAATTGTCAGAATATGTATTTATGATGTATGTATTTATTTATTGTTATAAATATTGTGGTTCTTGGTCTGTACTCATATTACTGACAGATACCATCAAAAATAGCTCAACGAGTGTGAATTTAAAAGGGTTAACCTGTGCGGTGCTTTTCTGTTTTGTTTTGTTTTTAAATCTTCCAGAGGTTTCTAATGAGGATGCAATGAAGAAGCTGGAGAAGCGAAACGACGAAACCACAGTGAGCGAAGCTCGTGCTCGCTACCTGCAGCGAAAGCAGCAAAGGCAGCAGAGTAAAGCTCTCTGATGTTTTTAAGGAAGTGATTCATACGCTGGAATACAAAGGAGCAGTTTTAGAAGACATTTAAATAATAAAATATGTAGTGGTAATAAAATCGCCTCTGTCTTCTTTAATCCCTCCACTTTACATGCTACACTGCAGCTGTGACTCTGTGTTTGCTTTTAAAACTCCTAGCTGACTGACTTGAGATACATTAATTTGGCTTGTTTCACACGACTGCCTCCCTGTCACTCAGTCCAGCTCTTTCAGGCTAAGGTTACAGCAAAGCACTTGATGTACTTTCACACTGACCGTTCAGGTGCAGTGGACCCCTCTCTGGTCTCGTACGTCACTTCCTTTTAGTGTGAGTCTGCGGGGCCGCTGTACTGTCTGGCTGGGACGGAGGGCTTCAGTGCTAACCTTATTAAACTCCAAAGAGGCGTTTTCTTTTCTCCTGGATTGTTCTTTTTAATTACTTGTCATCGCATTTACTTGCCCGGCACTTCGCACCTTAGTGGAATCTGTTCCCTGGTCTGTTCACACACGTTTCAACAGAGCACTGCAGCAGCGACTTGAACAAGCACGCCGCCGCTACCGCTGTTGTTGTCAGAGAAGAAAACAAGCTCGGCGAGCAGTCCGCTAAGCTGTGTGATCATTGACAGAGTTCAATACACACACGCTTCCAGTCATATCTGAGGGTAGCTCTGCGATAGCGTAGCTCCGAGCCTTTTCAAAGAAGCGACGGCTGGGACTTCTTCGTTGTCACTGAAGCCGAGGTAGGAACAACCAGAGTAACGAGAAATACCGCAAACGGCTAACTAACATGCTAACTAGCTGCTAGCTTGAGGGATATTTTGGCTAGCTGCCTTGTTTGGTCGTAATGCGGTCACGGTCAGTGTCCTCGCTGCTACCTGACGCGCCACTTGGCCTAGCTGCACATCGGCTATAATGTTATCTGGGAGCTACTAGAGTAACTACTCTACTCATAAGCTAGAGAAGCTTTGAGCCCGCTTTGGACTTGGAGGAGTAGCATTTGTTGACTTTGTTTCAGTTAGCTAGCTACACCACTGGAGGATGTGGACGTGTTAACGTTACGGTAATGTTTACGTTTGGCAGCTTGTGGTCGCGCTGAGTACGGTGCTTAGTTTTAAATTTGAATTAAATTATATTTTCCGACAGAGTAGCAGCATATGTGTCGGCTTGCCTCCGTTTCTTTAAGAGTTGCTGCATTTTAGGGCAAAAAACAACCTTAACGCTTGGCTGGTAGTGTTGGGAGGAGAGGTCACGTCTGTAAAAACAAAGGGGTGTAAGTTTACAAGGAAATGTCCTCCTTGTTTATTATCTCAGAGAGCAATTACCTATTATTCTGGCCAAGCTGTGATAACTAAGGATAGTCATAAAAAAAGAAAGTCTGAAGTCGAGTGGAGCCTTATCTGTTTCATCTTTGTAAACAAGGCAGTTCAAACAGTCTTTGTGACTGTACGCACTGTAATATTCAACCCCATCATTTTCACCGAAACGCTGCGAAATTCCGGTAAACCTATTATCTAACATAAGCTGTTGATTCAGGACTGACCCTGGATCACCAAGGCCTCTCCACAAACATTTAACAAGAGCCGTTGTTGCTTTTTGACATTACACAGCGTTTCAGCCATTTCACTGTTAGATGAGCGGCATTGATTTCCTGATCGCTTTCACTTGGCCATTGCTCGAATACGAGGATCTACTACGTTTGGCTATAACGTGACAGTAAAAAAAAACAAAAAACACCGGGGGGTGGTAAAGATTTGTCAGAGAGATTTGCATGAGATAATGATGACGGCACCTGGAGTGGTCATGATAATGACGTGCAAATTGCAGCAGTTTTCTTTTGTTGTGGAGTTGCTTTTCAAAGCGGCAGAAGGTGGAGAGTTTACTCAGGCACATTGCTGCAATGACAGCAGTCAGATAGGCATCAAGAGCAACACTTTTTTTCTTCTTTGTGCATGTGTGTCAGTTTCAGTTTATGTCTTCACCGTTTTGCTTCCTTTAGGCACCGTGTCTTCTCGTATTCATTTTCGTTCCCCTGCACCTTAGTGAACATTAAAAATAATTACTTGAGGCTATGTGTTCCTATTCAAAGTGAGGAATCGAATTGTCCATTCAGGGAACGTTTTTAGTAGTTATCGACAACTAACATTACACTCTTTCCATAATCCTGTGCCGCTCTGTGTGTTTCTTATTTAAATGAATGTAGATAACCTATTTAACTTGGCTTTTTAACTGGCTTTGTTGTATTTTACCTTTCATGCTCTTCTTGGTTATTCTCAATTTAACTGGCGTGATTGGTTCTTTCCTCCAGGTATTTCTTTCTTTCTTTTGTTGTTGTTATCTGAGCCACAGTGAGGCACTTGACCAATAAGAACAGCTTGCACAATTTCCACCAACCTGTCTGCAGCCCCCTCCCTACCCAGACAGTCTTCTGCCCCAGCATGAATGAAGTCAGTGTTGTGAGAGAGGGATGGCTCCACAAGAGAGGTAAGGGGACCTTTGTGTTTAACATCCATTACCTGAGTCTGCATTAAATGACATAATTTTATATTTTAAGTATTAGCTACTTCTCATGAGCTTGTCAAGGGTTCCTTTATTGACAGAGAACAGCTGTGACAGCCTTATTGGATTCCCAGTGTAATGATGTTCGAGTACATCTATAGGAAAGTCAGACATCACTGGCCTCTCTCTTTAAAAAAAATAAATAAATAAATAATCTGTTTTTTCAGGTGAATATATTAAAACATGGCGTCCTCGTTACTTCATCTTAAAGAGCAATGGCTCCTTCATTGGCTACAAAGAGAAGCCTGAGGTGTCCAGTGACCACAACCTCCCACCACTCAACAACTTCTCTGTCGCAGGTCAGCTTTCCCTTCTGGCTGACAAACTTGAGTCAGTGCAATATCTAAACTCTGTTTTATTGTTGATGCCTTCAGCTGAAGTGTCTGTGCTTTTGCAGAGTGCCAGCTGATGAAGACGGAGCGCCCCAAGTCCAACACGTTTGTCATTCGGTGTCTGCAGTGGACCTCCGTTATTGAGCGGACTTTCCATGTAGACAGCAATGAGGAGAGGTAAGACTTATGCTCTCTGTGGGAAAAGTGTCGATCACAGTGGCTTTAGGCTGGTGCATCTTAAAATTCAGTTTACTTGTGAAAATGGCTTTTGTCTGTAATTTGTCTCTCCATACTACATAAATATCCTAAAAATGAACTTAAATATTGTTCAGAGATGACATAAACTCTGCTTGAGCTCAATAAACCTTGTTTTCTTTATCATCATTTGCAGAGCGCTGTTTCACTAGAGCCAGACTCCAGTTATTTATTTATTATTTATATCCAGTTATTATTTAATTGCTCTGAAGTGGACTTTGCCCTTTCTTTTGTTTCAGATACATAACAAGTTTAAATAAGTGAACTGATCATACATACTCTTGGAGATTACAGATTTAAAACAACAGGAGAGTTTTATATAGCGTTGCCATGGTATCCAAATGTTGGCAATATGTTTTTTCATTTATATGATACAAAATCCTTTGTGTAACCACGTTGATTTTAGTATGTAGTTTTGATCACATCTTAAAACGGCTTTAAAAGAATAAAAACGGAAAGACACAGAATGGACCAGAATTAATCCAGAGTCGATAAATGGGTCATTGTTAACCACACTCACTGAAAGCCATTTAGTTTCCAAGTATGAGCAGCCATCATAATCTAAAGAGAATTCAGGGCCAGATTAGGCCTGATTATTCACCTCTAACCCAAGCATTCGTCATTGGGCTTTGTTTACATCGTCTCTGCCAAGTAGCAAATCCCACCAGCCCCTAGATGACTAGTACACGGATTATCCTCTACCTTCTAAACTTAGCATGCTAGACTACAGATTTTTCCACTGAGATTTATTTAAATTTTGACTACTTTGATGCGTGTGTGTTGCTCCAATCAGGGAGGAATGGATGCGATCGATCCAGGCGGTAGCAAACAGCCTGAAGAGTCAGCAGCAGGATGAAGAGCCCATGGAGATCAAATTTGGCTCCCCGAGTGACAGCAGTGGCATGGAAGACATGGAGATTGCTGTGTCCAAATCCCACACAAAAGTGGTCAGTATTTGCACAAGCAGTGCCTGGCAGCTGAGTGTATGCTGTGTTTGTCCAGCTAAGCTCATCTTTATTGAGCAAGTTGTTCAAACTTTAAGCCTCTTTCTCAAAGCTTTTTTTTCCCTTGGTTTTGATGAAGCAATCGTTAAATGAGTTCAGGGTAACATTTCATTATATATTTTATCCATTGCTAAGTCACTTCAATTGATTTTTAAGATTGTTGAAAATAACAACCAGTGAGGTTGGTATTGAGTATTAAAAACATATAACATGTATAGCTGTTAATGTGTACTGATCAAATACAAGTTTGTTGTTCTGTAAAGAAGTCTTAATTTATGGGGTAAAAGTGTTCCTATCATTTTATGGTCTTATCCCAGTTGAAGTGTTCTGCTTTACTTTGTGTTTGTGCGATATAATTCAAATTGTGATCTGCCTCCTTGTCACCTCCCTTACATTCTGTACACCAGAGGCCTGCACAAGTCTTTGAAGTAATTCTTTGAAATGAATATGAGTCCATCTTGTTGCTTTTGTTTCTCATGCAATATGAAAAATTAGCAATATTTTGAACTACATCATGGCATAACATGTTGCCTGTCATTAACACGAGAAATCAACATGCTAGGATACATCAGCAGTGTCCAGTAGCTGTTACTTTACATTTTAGATAGAGGTAGTTCTGATGTATTTATACATAAGAACACATCCTTCAGTCCGATCAGAGTTCGAAGATGAAACATTGGAGGCATCTTTGAGAGTTGAGTTTCGTTCAAGAGCACTCGTAGACCCATTAATTTGTCTCGGCTGATCTTTGACCTCTGTTTTCTCAGACTATGAGTGACTTTGACTACCTGAAGCTTCTGGGCAAAGGGACATTTGGTAAAGTGATCCTGGTGAAGGAGAAGGCCACAGGGATGTACTATGCCATGAAAATCCTGCGCAAAGAAGTTATCATTGCTAAAGTGAGTCCTGTCACGTCAATATGTGTAGTAGCAGAATTCTGAGCAGTTAGTTAGGTGTTGTTTACACTCCAAGTACTGAATGTGTGTTTATATTTAGGATGAGGTGGCACACACAGTTACAGAAAGCCGAGTTCTCCAAAACACACGGCATCCTTTTCTAACGGTGGGTAACGGTGCATCTATTGTTGTTTCAGTTTCTGCTTTCCTACAATGACTGGACTTTCATCAGCATAACACAGTCAGTAATTCATCTTCCCTCTTTTACAGACACTAAAATATGCATTTCAAACACACGACCGGCTATGCTTCGTGATGGAGTATGCAAATGGAGGAGAAGTAAGTCTTCCTCTTTCTCTTACTGTTGTGTCATTTCTTTGCGTGACCTTTTGGAAAATGGCTAGTTGCAGAAGGGCAAAAACATAGAGGACGCTGCAGTATTGGGTCACATTAATGAATAAAAAAGAATAGGTTTGATTTGAGAAATGTATTCCAATGTGCCTTTTTCTTTTCAGGAAATCCAATGTCTTGAGAGGATTTAAGAATATTTTTTTGAGCTCATTCCTGTTTTTAATTCTCTTGCAGCTCTTCTTTCACTTATCCCGGGATAGAGTATTCACAGAAGACAGGGCTCGATTCTACGGTGCAGAAATAGTGTCAGCACTGGAGTATCTTCATTCACGCAATGTAGTTTACAGGGACCTGAAGGTAGGATGATTTCTGGCTTTGACTGTGTAACAGTAATGTATACATATATCAAGGGGGGATATATAGGGATGAGCTAGTAAGGGAGTAATGACTTGATAGCATCATTACTCCATGCAGCATCTCTGATGCAACACATCAAAACATCCAAGTTTTGCAGTCACACTGCAACAGGACAACAAATAAGGACTTTTAATTTGTACAATAAGTATGCAATTTTAAATTATTTTCCCAGCATGGCTGTGGGCTGATTTGCCTCTAATTTGAATTTCTCCCCGCACAGCTGGAGAACCTCATGTTAGACAAGGATGGCCACATAAAGATAACAGACTTCGGCTTGTGTAAAGAAGGGATCACAGACGGCGCCACCATGAAAACCTTCTGTGGAACCCCGGAGTACTTGGCACCAGAGGTAATTCAGTGGTTGCTTTTATTGTCATGAGGGTGGTTTGTGGACAGTATGATGTAAAAAGGCACCAGTGACACAGAGCTGGATGAGACAAGTGGGATAGATGATAAACAATATTACCTTGATAAAAGGACTAGTCACAGTATTCAAAGTGGCCATTTTATCAGAGGACGTCTGTTGCCACCTTGTTCCCAATTTTCTTTTGTGATTGAAAAAATGTTTACTGATATTCCTGCACCGCTATTTTCATTGTTTGGTTTCTTTCTCAACACTTCTCATTTCTACCCTGTCAGGTGCTGGAGGACAACGATTATGGTCGAGCAGTGGACTGGTGGGGATTGGGTGTAGTGATGTATGAGATGATGTGTGGCCGATTGCCTTTTTACAACCAGGACCATGAGCGCCTCTTTGAGCTTATCCTAATGGAGGAGATCCGCTTCCCCAAGAACCTGGCTCCTGAGGCCAAGGCCCTGCTGGCAGGCCTGCTTAAAAAAGATCCCAAACAGAGGCAAGTTGTCCCATCACAATAAGCACTACTTTATGAATATTATGAAGAATAATTAGAGAGAGAATTAAATGGCTAAGTTAAACCTTAAAGATTTTTACAGCCACTTAACCAAAAATAAACCGCCTAAAATATGTTTTTGATTAAAGCTTAAAATTCTTGAATACATGAATATTTATTCATTGTTTTGAACTTTATCTGCAGCATAATGGATACATGGCAGCAGTTCAGCTGCACTTGTTGCACTCTGTTAGTTTTCTGAATCTTCCACTGTGCTCAGGGGCACCATGTATTCAGCTATAAAAGGAATAACCATGTTATTTAAGCCCATGTTCTTTCTTGATTTGTTTTGGCTCAGGATAATGGCCATAAACAGGAATGTAATTAGTTGTTGTTTTGACCAAGCGCTGCCTTTCTGGTAATAGTTGGAGAACTGCTAATATTGGCACATTAAGGACTGCCTGCAGGCTTACTAACACATTGTATATGGTAAGGAAATGAAAAATAAATTTGTCTACAAATTGGTAAATATAAGTCAGTGGAGACCAACACAACAAGTGCTTGTTGTGCCCATCTAATGACTGTGTTTTGTACATTTATTTGTAGCTGGTGAGTGTGTGGGTGGTGGTGACGATGATGGTGTTTTTGTTGTGTTTGCAGGCTCGGAGGTGGTCCAGACGATGCCAAAGAAGTGATGAGCCACAAGTTCTTCACCTCCATTAACTGGCAGGATGTCATTGACAAAAAGGTGAGATGAAAACAAACGATGGGGGAAACTGGATGACCGGCATGCGAACTGACTAATTTCCTTCCTCTCCTCAGCTTATTCCACCCTTCAAGCCACACGTAACGTCCGAGACAGACACGCGCTACTTTGACGACGAGTTCACAGCACAATCTATTACAATAACTCCTCCAGACAAGTGTAAGTGCACTTAAGTGGCTGCTTTTCTCTGTGCTTGGTTTTATTTTTCTAAGCAGCTCTGAGGTTTTTTTTTTGTTTTTTTTTACGTCTAGTTTCATCTTTGTATCATCTTCTTCTCTCCCCTCCAGATGACAGTTTAGACGTAGAGGATTCAGATCAGCGTACTCACTTCCCTCAGTTCTCCTACTCTGCCAGCATACGGGAATGATCCCTCAGACTTTTGAATGAGCAGGCAGGCTGACACACGATCACAATCCCACATACACACTTGCACTGCTGAGGAAATTTGAACGACACCAACAATTAAAAAAAAAAAAAAAGGAAAAAGAAAGTGGCACAAGACACATTTTCATTCTGTTTTTAACGCACACATACTGGCAAATCAGACAAGACACAGATCATAGTAGTAGGGAATGAACACACACAGACCCCGAATGACTGACCTCAGCAGGTTGGTGTGGATAGACTGGCAGCTTTGTCTCTGTAAGTCCTCTCAGGGCTTGCGTTAGGCTTCCCTGCGGGACCTCTGCTGCAACACATCAGAGCCTTGACACTTTGAAAACCAGGTTATGCCAGCAAGTAACACCTCTTTACCAGCTGTTCCATGCTTCACACACACACAAATAAACACACACCAAAATCTACCAACTCATGCACAGACTGCATAAATGTACTTGATAGAGTTTTACAAAACCAGTATAATCAAGATTGGGAAAATCACAGCAATTTGATGATGGGGGAGACAAAGTTTGATTTCATCACTTGTTACGGTTTTAAATGTAAAGCCATATTTCTGCATTTTTTTTTTTTTTTTTAACAAGTGCTCTTTCTGGAACTTGCTGTTACAAATCAAGAGTGGGATTTTCCCTACAGTTGGGTTAAAGGGGGGCAATAAGGAAGAGGAGAAGGGTAAGGAGGGGTTGCCATTACTGTTTGCACTGCTTGTGTGTGTGTGTGTGTGTGTGTATGCAAATGGTCGAGCAGATGTGTGAACGTATGTGCATATAGGGTGCAAGAGAATGTATGAACAACCATTTTGAGTCTCAGCCATCCATTCGTGTCTGTTTTTATGCACGATGTTTTGGTTTTTTTTAACTCTGAACTTTTGCTGGAATATGGACAAGAGAGGACGCCGCAGAGCACACTAAACACGCTGGGTGTTTTGTTTTTGTTTTGTTTTTTCTTAAGGGAACAGGCATGTCATTTATGATTGGCTGGCTTACTGCTAAGTTGAATCAGTCTGGATTATAAACTGGGATCGTGTGTATGGCTCACATTTGCTTTAAAATACTGCATTAAATTTATCTTGATGCAGCAGACAAGCTCTTAGCATCCAAAGTGTGCGACTAACTTGTAGCCAGTTGAAAGTCTAAGCAAGTTTTCCTTCAGGGTAGCCGAACTTCCATGTTGAAGCAGTAGGAATAGAAAGAAATCCCCCCCCCCCCCCCCCCCCCCCCCCCCCCAACCTGTCTACAGAGACCAATCTAGAGGAGAACGGACATCTACTGCTCTCACTGTCTCACTGGAGAATTTGGCACCAGTTGTTTATTTTCAATCTGTATTATTTTTTTTTATTATTTTTTTTTTTTGTGTGCTGTTTTGTTTTTTTAATTTAGCCCGTGGGTGTCTCCCCTGTATTTAGAGAATGAGCATTCAATCATTGGTAAGAGGCCAAAATTTGACTGAGTTGTTAAACACTTCACATGATTCCACCTTTGATGTTTAGTCTTTGTGTTTTTAGGGTTTATTTTTTTTTTGTTTGTTTTTCTTAAATTCTGTGTTGAAGCACTTAAATCTGTGTAGCTGTACATCTGGAGCAACAGTCTGCAGGTTTACAATCAGACTAAAAGCTGCGTGAGCTGTTGGACCGACCTTCAGCCTGCGATAGAGGAGGAACTGATGGAAACGCGAGCGTTGATGTTGAAATGATAAAAGCCCTGAACATGATATTGAAAGAGTACTCAAATTGATCAACGTGTATTCCATAATGCTGGAAGAGGATGCTGGTTGCTCTTTGAACTTAACTAAAGGAACATCGAAACTATTTTTTTTTTTTTTTTTGTATGTCATCATTTTTTGTTTGTTTTTTTATCCCTCCCCCTCCCCCCATCTATTTCTCAAACCTTTGAAGACACATTGTCTTGTTTGAGTATACGTTATATAAGATATATATTAAACTTTTTTTTAAACCACTTTCTTTTAAGTTCTTCATTTCAAGGGGATTCCACGTGAGGATTGCTTATGTAGCAATTTGACTTGCATTGTCACATCAGACACATCAAAAAATGAATTTGTTTTATTAATAATAATAAGCTGATATTAGAATAACTTTATTAAGGGAAGGGAAAAAATGGAAGTTTGATTGTCACCTTTTACTTAAAGAGACATTTGCCCCAAAATGGGTTAATTGTGAGCAAGCCAAGAGCAGCACTTGACTGAACTTACTGTGTATATAAATATTTTCTGCAACAAATCAGCATTCTCTGGGACATCCCTCGTGTCATGTCACATCTTTATTTCTTCAATTTTAAGTTTGTGTGAATGTTGTGGTGTGACAGAGCGTGCCTGTGAGTGAAAGTGGTGAAATGGACACGAGAATCTAAAGGCCCCTGCTCCTCAAATGATGATGATTATGTGGTGATCAAATGGCTTTGATTTACAGTTCACAACTCCAGCACCTCTTCTCACTGGCTCAGGCACAGCCATCATACTCTAGCCTAGCGTCCTGCGTTTTGGAAACAGCAGGATCAGATATCAGAACCATTGCACTGATGGACTCCACTGTGGACTTGCCTTCATTGCTATCACGGCCATAAGGGGGTGCTGCTGGACTTCTTTTGATATTGGTTGTGAAGCCATACACTGAACCTCGCTGCTGGCCACGCTTTAAGCAATGCTTCAATGCTAAACATGCAAGTTAATACCCCTGACCTCTCCTGTAGGCGTACACGGGCACAACAAGTGCCTCTTTATTATTTTGTAAATACCAAAAAAAAAAAAAAAAAAAAAAAAAAAGAAGCAGCTAGATGGGGAATGCAGCATTAGTAGAAGGGGAGGCCTGCAGCTTCGTAGTGTTTGATTTGCAGCTTTACTATGGTTATCTTGCTTCTTTGTATATTTGAATGTGATCAGCAGTCAGGAATGTCACACCTGATGCCGGTATAAAAGATTTTTCCCCCCTTTTTTTTAATATAGATATTTTTTTTGCTTGTTGCTGTTAGTTAAGGCTCAGAGGGCAATGAAAAAAGCAATCTCTAAGGGGAGGACTTTGTCCTGGAAGGCATTCCCAGCCCCCTTTTGCAAGACTTTACAATGTAACGGGTGATACCTGCTACAGTATGGTAGCTTATAACATTTGCAACTATAATGTGCCAGTAAACATTTTTACTGAAGAAATCTGTGTGTGTTTTTCTTTCATGAACTTGGTCAGTGTAAGCTACATATACATGCACTCCATTTCCTGGATAAGGCTGTCAACTAAAGGGACTGTACGTTTAGATTAATGTTACACAATGAGTGTTATTTATTAGAATTTAAATATAGATGCATATTAGGCCAGAAATAAAATTAACCCAGACCTAGTTGAAGCCATGAGATGCTTTGAAATAGCATTTGAGCAATTATTTGAGAAAGGACATTTCCTACAAGCCAATTCTAGCAACTCAATTATTACATCATTTTGTAATTCGACGATTGCACTATGATAGCTTTGTTTGTATTATAAAACTAGTGAAGGAACATGGCTTCGCGTTGACCTTCGTGGGGTTGCATAAAATGCCCCAATTATGAGAGTATAATATAACCGTTAGCATTGTTCGATCTCACTAAAACGTAAGTCGCGGTGGACGAAACATTTCATTTAAGACTTAAAGTTAATCTTTTTCCTTGAATTACGCAGATGAATTTTATGAGCTTTTAAGGACCCATGAATGTCTCACGGTTTGACGTTTTCACTACAATGTGCATTTTTGCGCAATCTCCATTTGTTTATTTATCCATCTATCTGGCCACCGGAAGTTCTAACCGGCCCATCACACCATTGACCCCGCCCCAATCAGTGGGCTCACCTGTCTTTATTAATGGCTGTTCTGGCTGCACGGCTCTGCTCCAGACCTCCGTCGACACCCGTGGATAAGTAGCTGCAGCGGCCGTGCATGAGACCTCTGTCTTCGGCTGTGACCATGGCCAGGACTGGGTTCTGCGACACCAAGCCTCTGCTGGACTTACACAAGAAGGTTTGCTCGGTGTGCTCCAGAGACCCAGTCTTAAACATATGTGATATACTTTTAAAATCAACTGCTAAAATGAAGCATGGAAGTTTCTTCAGTTTCCATGCTTCATTTCTTTTCTGCCTTAAACCTTGTTGTGCTTGCTCAAATGCGGCGAGAATTTGGGCAAGCTGATTGAGAAATGAAAAAGGAAAAGTAACCTTTACCTCATTAATCACATTCCTTTGTTATTGCACCCCGTTATCATCTCACAGCAACATAATTAGATGAGTCTGAAACTTTGTTTACTGCACTGCAGTCACCTTTCTCAAAGTCTACAAGTTTCTGTTATTAGACTGATTGTGTTCACCTGCCATGAGTCCATGTGGCTATAACAGGGCCTTGATGTGAGACACACTTTTTGAACAAATCATTGCAGAGATATACTGTCAGCAGATTGTCTCACAAACTGTACTAGGGGAGAAATGCATAGGCATTCAATTTTAATGTCAGAATCAGAAAGTGTCAGTCAGTTACCATCTGTGATCCCTCCAGGCGGATGAAAGGCGAGCCCCACTAAGAACCTGGGCTAATGCCTCTGGGCCTATAGATCGCTGGCAGCCTGTAGAAGCAGACGAGTCCAGGATGAACTTGCTTAAAATGGAACCAGAACGCAGATGGGTATGCTTTTTGTCTCCCAACACTAACATGACTTCATGTACTTAAAGTGACTTAATGTATTCTTTTGCCAGCTAAGTGTAGAATAGTTGCAGGAATTCTGTGTGGATGTAAAGTTCCTCTCCTTTGGAGTAATAAAAGTCTGGGTTAGAATTGGTGCTTTTATTTTCCTTGCCATGATCATAAGAGTTGCAAATTGAGCAGCATTTTGCAATGATCAAATGTGTTCTCTGCAGGAAAGGAGGCTGTCCTTGCAAACCCGTGATGGCATCATCATGGGGTTTCATGAGGACAGTAGGGCATGGTCACCTGGTAAATTAATTGGTATGTTTTGTTTTGTTTTGTTTTGAAAGATCAGAGCCATAAAACCATGTGGTGCCAACATATAGGATGAGTGGTTAATAAAATTGAATTGTCAGTGCTCATAAGAGGGAATATCGTTTTAAATCTGCTCAAAGTTTATAAACTTGTGCTTCTCTTGCTGTCCTGTATAGCAGAAGGGTGTGTAGAAGATCCTGTGCTGCTTTATCCTTGTGGCCTGCAGGGTCTTCCTAGCCTACAAGTGCTGGTTCCTAGTTTGTTGCGCCATGAAATAGAGAAGGCATTAGAGAAATTAGATGTCATATGGGACCGGACATATGCCTGGGAGATGTTTCTAGACATGATGGTGAGACACCATTAAACCCCTTCATGTCTCATCTGAGTTAACCTTGTCAAGCGGGCTGTGTGCACAGGTCACTTGTAATGTGACTTCACACACTTATTATTTCACTCTCATCCTTTATTTTTTTAATGTGCCTTCTGTCTTCTATTTTCATCCTTTAGCGAACCCAAACACAGAACTCTCTTCCCAGTGCTGACCTCCCCAGGTATTTTACTGATGCCACTCGAGGTATTCTGGTGGATTGGCTCATTCAGGTTCATGTAAGTCCCCTTTAAAGTAGATTAATTTTTAGCTAATCAAAGACTGTATCCCTTTGTTGGGTTGTTTGTAAAAAGTAAAACGGGTAATGGGCACACAGGACACGCATGAAAACACATCAAAGTAAGTGGATAATGTTGGGTTAATCTATATCTAAAAAACTATGAGCATACATATTGTAAGTTGTAAATATGTAAATGGTATTGTATGTATATTGTAATGGAACTGTATATAAATGTTATTTATATACAGTTCAGGTTATTGCGCATAGAATTTGGTATTGCACAGTGGTGGTTTATAGAGGGAAATGGGGAAAGTTGGGGGGTGGGACTGTGTTATCGGTGCGTGCAGAAGTTGAAGAAAACTGTTGTTTGTTTTTTGTTTTTTGTTTTTTTTGAGTCTGTGGGTCTTTGTGCTGATGCATCTTTAGCGTTTCCCTGAGGGAAGCAGGCTTCATACAGCTTGCTAGCATTAGCTGATAAACCTGCACTTCATGTTCAACTCCAAAAAAGCCAAGATGGAAATATGTGAAAAGCTAAACAGCAATGCTTTTAAAATGGTAGTGTACAAATCAATGGATGGCATCACTGTGGTTATGTATGTACATCTTCCATATAGAGTATGAAGGTCCTGTTTTGTTTTTTTCCCAGGAAATTATGCACTTTCAAGGTGAGACCCTTTACCTGGCTATACACCTCCTCAACCGCTCACTGCGACTAATCAAGGTGACCACAGCCAATCTGCAGCTCCTTGGCATGGTTTGTCTCTTCATTGCTGCCAAGAAAGAAGAGTGTCTTCTCCCTGAGGTATGCTGCCTCAGCACTCCATGTCTGAACAGATACAGCATCCTTGGATCTCTAAATAAGCCGTGAGCATGTTCAATACAGTGTAATTTGGCATGCCTTCATAAATATATTTTGTCCTCTTGTTTTTTTGTGATTAATTGGCCAGCCTATTCATCTGGCCTGAAGCTCACATAGAATCTGGGGTTTTTTGTTTTTTGTTTGTTTGTGTAAGAGAAAGGTGAAAACAAACTACCTAAAGATGATACCCTACCCAAAAACATAGATGACCTGAAAGCGGCTTTCAAAGCAGCTTGGCTTCAGTAACATTTCAGCAGTGTCACAAGCTGATCACCCACATGCCATCCAGCACTGATGCATTAGTTTGTGCTAAATAATCCTTATCGAAGTGCTGAGTGTATAAACATACTCTTCAGAAGCTCAACTTTTTTTTTTAATTCTTTTTTTTTTTTTTTTTTTTTTGGTATTCATCTTAAGAAATATTATTTTGAGATACTGGAATTCTGATTTTTCACGAGCTATACGCTATAACAATAAAAATGAAAAGTGTATGAAATATTTCACATTTTGTAATGAATATATGAAAGTTTACCTTTTGAGTTGAATACAAAAGAAACATTCACCTTATGATCTTTTGAGATTCACTACTATTTTTAATCTTGCAAGTTAAGACGACAAACTTTTTTTTTTTTTTTCTTTTTTCTAAAGCTGTTCTATCTTGTGGTGATTGCTCCAGGTGTCTGGACTCTGCTCCCTGATGGATCACACCTATACTAAGCATCAGTTTCTGCGAATGGAACGCAAAGTCCTCTCTGGCCTCAAGTTTGAGCTAGCCTACTCTCCACCTCTTCATTTCCTGCTTATTTTTGCCTCCGTTGCTCACTGCAGTGCCATGGTAGATGGACAACATTTTTGTCAAGATGTTTTGTGCACATTGATCAGAAAGATCCAGTGTCACCCCATCCTGTTATTTGTGGCACTAGGTGGTGTGGATGGCTCGTTATCTGCTCGAGCTGTCGCTCCTGGAGGGCCAGTGTGTGGTGTTTCTGCCCGCTCAGCTCGCTGGAGCCGCACTCTGTTTGGCCCGCCAAGTTGTGCAGGAGCCTACAACACCAGAGGGAGAGGCTGCCTGGTGTTTAGTCTCCAGCATTCATGTTGGCAGGTCAGCAACACATTTATTCATCACAAATTAATTGGTTACCACATTTACATCTATACAAAGCTTTGTTACTTTCGTAGTGGTTAGTTTAATGTCTGTGCTGCTTTTTTTTTTTTCTTTCTTTTCAGTGAAGCTACTCTTATGAAGATCGTGCATATCCTAGCCAGTGCTGCTGCCAAGGCTCACACCTGTGCTACTTTTCTTAAATTTTCATCTCCAGAAACCATGCATGTCAGTAGACACCCAGGACTGAAAAATGCCTCCAGTCTACTGGGTGTATGCAGTTGACATACCTGATTTGAAACAACTTAATTACATTCTTGACCTTCAAAGGTGCTAAACTTGTACACACTAGTTTAAACTAGTTATACTACACTGGTATAACTCAAGAATGTCATTCCTTTGACAAAAAGCTTCCAACCAAAGCAGTATCATCTTGACTATGGATCATGAAGTGTTGACATGTAATTGGGTAAAGAAACAAGTAAGATTTGTTGCCAGACATATGTACTGACCAACTTTGCAGCACACCTGTTTTATGAACTTATCTTGTAGCTGATTTAAAATATATATATTTGAACTGTATTAATGTGTCCTTGTCTTCCCATTTTGTGGAGAGGATGTGGTCTGAATGCCAAGTTATGTGAGAAAGTTTTAATGTAAAAAAAAAATAAAAAAAATAAAATAAAGTGTCTGGTGCTGAGTATTGACATCCGGCCTATTCATTTTTGTATAAATGTGGAATACATTTAAGTCCAGTGGCACCTGGAAAGTGTTTCTTTTCAATGGCACTGGAATGTTTAATGAAAAAGTGTAAAAGTCTGAAGCCACCTCTAATTTCTTTATATTTTGCTAGAAAAAGTGGAAATGGCGTATCGAGCCATGTGCCAATGTACAGGAAACTGGAACTTGTCAATATTTGCTTTGACCACATTTATTCTTAAACACAACCTGAACACTCTTAATTTCTTTGAGTCTTCAGGAATGGTTTGGTGACGGATATGCAGCGATCTTTGGACATTGGTTGTCTTTTTGTTCTGTTCTGTCAAGATGATCCCAAACTCTAGGAAGACCAAAAAAACCAACACACACAATGGAACACTATCAATGCTTTCACTGCATTAGCAGAGTGTTTGGGATCATCTGACCTAGGTACTCTGGGTTCATTATTCCATAAATTAAACACTTACTGTTGAATCATCCTGACTACATCTGTATATATGAATGACCAAGAATGTTTAATTTGCATGTATCACTCTATAGAACTGGTTACTAATGTTCAGTGCAGTGTAATTTGGCATGCCTTAGCCTTTCTTCCTGTTTCCCTTCCTTAACAATGTCTTCTTCACAGCCACCCTACCCCTGAGACCATTTTTGATGAGGACTCGATGAAGCCAGTACATTGATAAACAGAGTTGCTTCTTTAGGAATCACCTTGTTGGTGGAAAAATATTCTTATACCAGTCAAAATCATGTTATCTTTGGCATTTTCATCAATTTAACTACAGAAATTGCTTTTGTAAAAGGCTTCCAGTAACTAAGTGAACAGAGATGGAAATTCGGCCATTTGTTATCATCCATCTCGTAAGTGAGGTGCGTTTTTTATGCTTAAAGGATTCATATCTCAGTCTTAAACATTTTTTACTTTAAGTTTCCCACATTAGTTTATTCTTTCTCACTTTAATGTTTAGACAAGTGTCACCTTTCGCAAATGTGTCTTTTGACCCTCTTGGTTTCCTGCACAAGCGCTGCCTTCCTGCGCACGTGTTTCCTATGATTGGCTCTTGGAGTTGTGTCACGGACCAATGGGAGCTTAGCTGGCGGAGAGAGCTCGTTTCGTGTGTGTGGTAGGTGGTCCAACAGGCAGCTGTGGGTTCAGTTAAGGTAAAACAGGCCGAACACACGTTTAATTGTGTCGCCGCTGGGCTGTCCTCCCACAGTGTTGTTCATACTTACAGGATCGAGTGACAGCGTGCGGACACTGGTAATGTTTTTTTTTCACTTTTTCGGATCGTTTCTGGGATCGGCGACGTCAAGCTAGGAAAAATTTAGCCACTGTAATTTCAAAACAAAAGCGTCGCAGTTTGTCCGGTTGGATAAAAGTACAGGTAAGTAGTGACGGAAGAACCTAAAGTCAACAAACAACTATATATTGCATAGAGTAGTGTATAAAATATGTGATACTATTCACAGAACCGCGTCTTTTCTTTTTTTTTTTCTTTTTTTTTTTTTTTAGCTGTGCGCTTTATTTTGAAATTTATCGCGTATGGTGTTCAACTTAAACAGTTTGATGGACGTTGCCTAATTTCAAAGCGTTTTAAAACCGCAAATTTGACAAAGCGCATATAATAAAATATACTTACTGGATATACAACAGCTATAACATTTGAGCGTTTATGGACAGCATTAAAAAAAAAAGCAGAGAATCTAGAAAACAAGCCTTAGAATGGTATAATTGGCTGTTTTACGTACAGAGGTTTTACGTTTAGCTTATGTCAACAGATAATCTACACACAGCGTTTATATTGCTACCACCGTGGATACTAAATGTCTTTTTTATGTTTTTGTTTGTGTGAGAGGAAGTGTATGTAAGAAGAGGGCCGGACTTAAAGTTGGGTATTACATAACACGGGGGGTGGGGGGAAGTGTGGTGTTGTTCAGCTGACAGCGGGCTGTGGTGCCTTCATGGAACCAGCCCGATAATATCATAAATGCTGTGATGATGTCATCAGTCAAGCCCACCCGATTGGTAGGATAATATCTTTAAATTCTTAAAGAGCAGCCATTAAAGTTAAAAGTCCTTCAACTGCACAACCATGCATGCTGCTGTAGTTAAATCGTTATCATCTCAACTCATCTTTGAGACAGAGAAATCACAGTAGAGAGCACACAGGGATAATATCAGATTGTAGCTACAGTTTGTGGGC
This sequence comes from Perissodus microlepis, assembly GCF_051167445.1. Taxonomy (NCBI): domain Eukaryota; kingdom Metazoa; phylum Chordata; class Actinopteri; order Cichliformes; family Cichlidae; genus Perissodus; species Perissodus microlepis. The sequence goes on along the minus strand of NC_140474.1, from coordinate 22,133,697 downwards.
AACATGAGGAGTTCTGTGTATTACAGCCTAATTGTGAGTCATTTTAGTATCTAAATTAAAGCCGAGCTTTATCATGTCAGTTTATTTATATCGGTGCCTGCGTTGTGCAGTGTGAATTGATATGATTACTTGTTTCGTCCTTTACGTTTTGTTTTACAGAACATAATGCAGGGTGACATGCTTGGGGCAATTTAGAAATGGTGCTGGCCCATAGTTTTTCCCAGCTGAGTGACTGCCTGCAGCACATGAAGCAGAGTACACATCACAGCTGAGCAGACAGTGGTGTGGGGTCAAGCAGGTAAGCTGCAAACGTGTGTGTGTGAAATGTGTTGTTGGAAAGTTAGAAAACCAGAAACCCATTTTTTTTTTAACTTCCTAATATAATTATATGTATTTGTATGCTGATACATGGTACAGTTGAGTCCTAATTGAATAACAAGATCAGATATTTTGGTCATACTGGTATGTAATTCTGTTGTCTTTCCTATAATCTTGAACTATTGTTTACACATATACTGCCCTGTCAGCAAGTGTCTTGCAAACAAACTTATTTTTATTTATTTAGCAAAGATCCATCAACTAACATTTATGTCTGTTTGCTGGTATTTCTCACAGGCCTTTGGCAGAAATTTTGGTTGTTTGCACCATGGAGTACTGTGGTGCAAACAACAGTACTTTTTTTGTAAGCTAACTCCAAAGGCATTGGGCTTTATACAATTAGGTCAGCAATTTACTGGGTAAAGAAATTTTTGTAATTTTCCCTCTGTAGAAGTTTGTTATAAATCAAACTGTCAATATGTGGTTGGAGTAAGCTGAAGGCATGCAAAAATTAAATGCAATTTGCATTTACTATTTAGGAATTACAACTATTACAAGAGACTTACAAATAATTTGACAAACAATTTTAAATATAAGAATTGTTATTTGTGTTATTTATTTACCAAAGTCCTTCACACTAAATGACTACCTGAAGTCTAGAACCCGTGGACGTCACCAAATGCCATTTCCTTCATTGAGATGCTCTTCCAGGCCTTTACTGCGGCCATTTTCAGCCACTGCTTGTTTGGGGGCCTTTCTGTATTCAGTTTTGCATTAAATGATCGAACATTGCTTTGTTGAGCAGAGCTCAAGGGACAGACTTGGCTATTGAAGAAAATATTTCTTTGCCATTAGAAACTGTTGAGTTGCTTTTGCAGTAGGCTTTGGGTACGTATCCATTTGCATTGTGAGGTGCAGAATCTGGACAGACGTTTCCTCTTGTCTCTTCTTCTATCAGCAAACATCTCATCAAGAAATCCTAGTGACCTAGTTCCACTGGAATAATACCCCCTCCACCATATTTGACAGATGATGTAGTATGCTTTGGTTCATGGACTGTTTTTGTCTTTGAGAATACTTTTCTCAACATTGTGGTGCAGACTAACTTTGGTATATTCTTGTAAAGTCTTATCTGGTTTTCCCGTTCTTGAGTGTAATCAGCTCTGTATTTCCATTCTTAAATGTGTCTTTTGATTGTTACCTTGACAATGATTGCCTCACCTATTTCCTCTGTTCTTCACCTGGTTAGCTGTTGTCAAGTTCCTATCAACCAAGGAAATAATGTCCTTGGTTATCATGGTCTTTAGTCATCTTCTTTTAGCCTTAGTCGTCTTCAATTCAATTCAATTTTATTTATATAGCGCCAAATCACAACAAAAGTCGCCTCAAGGCGCTTCATAGATACAGAGAAAAACCCAACAATCACATGACCCCCTATGAGCAAGCACTTTGGTGACAGTGGGAAGGAAAAACTCCCTTTTAACAGAAAGAAACCTCCGGCAGAACCAGGCTCAGGGAGGGGCGTCCATCTGCTGCGACCGGTTGTGGTGAGAGAAGGAAGACAGGATAAAAGACATGCTGTGAAAGAGAGACAGAGATTAATAACAGATATGATTCAATGCAGAGGTCTATTAACACATAGTGAGTGAGAAAGGTGACTGGAAACTCAATGCATCATGGGAATCCCCCGGCAGCCTACGTCTATTGCAGCATAACTAAGGGAGGATTCAGGGTCACCTGGTCCAGCCCTAACTATATGCTTTAGCAAAAAGGAAAGTTTTAAGCCTAATCTTAAAAGTAGAGATAGTGTCTGTCTCCCGAATCCAAACTGGAAGCTGGTTCCACAGAAGAGGGGCCTGAAAACTGAAGGCTCTCCCTCCCATTCTACATTTAAATACTCTAGGAACAACAAGTAAGCCTGCAGAGCGAGAGCGAAGTGCTCTAATAGGGTGATATGGTACTACAAGGTCATTAAGATAAGATGGGGCCTGATTATTTAAGACGTTGTATGTGAGGAGCAGGATTTTGAATTCAATTCTGGATTTAACAGGAAGCCAATGAAGGGAAGCCAAAACAGGAGAAATCTGCTCTCTCTTTCTAGTCCCTGTCAGTACTCTTTCTGCAACATTTTGGATTAGCTGAAGGCTTTTCAGCGAGTTTTTTGGACATCCTGATAATAATGAATTACAGTAGTCCAGCCTGGAAGTAATAAATGCATGAACTAGTTTTTCAGCGTCACTCTGAGACAGGATATTTCTAACTTTAGAGATGTTGCGCAAATGGAAGAACGCAGTCTTACATATTTGTTTAATATGTGCGTTGAAGGACATATCCTGGTCAAAAATGACTCCAAGGTTCCTCACAGCGTTACTGGAGGCCAAGGTAAGGAGGCCATCCAGAGTAAGAATCTGGTTAGATACCATATTTCTAAGATTTTCAGGGCCGAGTACAATAACCTCAGTTTTATCTGAATTAAGAAGCAGAAAGTTAGCGGCCATCCAGGTCTTTATGTCTTTAAGACATTCCTGCAGTTTAACTAATTGGTGTGTGTTATCTGGCTTCATAGATAGATAGAGCTGGGTGTCATCTGCATAGTAGTGAAAATTTATGCTATGTCTTCTAATGATGCTGCCTAGGGGAAGCATCTATAATGTAAACAGAATTGGTCCTAGCACCAAACCCTGTGGAACTCCATAATTAACCTCAGTGTGTGAAGAGGACTCTCCATTTACATGTACAAATTGGAGTCTGTTAGATAGATATGATACAAACCACTGCAGCACAGTACCTGTAATACCTACAGCATGTTCTAATCGCTCTAATAGGATATTATGGTCAACAGTATCGAACGCTGCACTGAGGTCTAGCAGGACAAGCACAGAGATGAGTCCACTGTCAGAGGCCATAAGAAGATCATTTGTAACCTTCACTAAAGCTGTTTCTGTGCTGTGATGAGCTCTGAAACCTGACTGAAACTCTTCAAATAAGCCATTCCTCTGCAGATGATCAGTTAGCTGTTTGACAACTACTCTTTCAAGGATTTTTGATATGAAAGGAAGGTTGGAGATTGGCCTATAATTAGCTAAGACTGCTGGGTCTAGAGATGGCTTTTTGAGTAAAGGTTTAACTACAGCCAGCTTGAAGGCCTGTGGTACATAGCTGATTATTAGAGATAGGTTGATCATATTTAAGATTGAAGAATTAATTAATGGCAGGACTTCTTTGAGCAGTTTTGTAGGAATGGGGTCTAAAAGACACGTTGATGGTTTGGAGGAAGTAATTATTGAAGTTAACTCAGAAAGATCAATTGGAGAAAAAGAGTCTAACTTAACATCAATGGTACTAAGAGTAGCTGTAGATAATATTACATCTGTAGGATGATTATTGGTAATTTTTTTCTCTAATGATAAAAATTTTATTTGTGAAGAAGTTCATGAAGTCATTACTAGTTAACGTTAAAGGGATGGTTGGCTCAAAAGAGCTCTGACTTTTTGTCAGCCTGGCTACAGTGCTGAAGAGAAACCTGGGGTTGTTCTTATTTTCTTCGATCAGTGACGAATAGTAAGATGTTCTGGCTTTGCGGAGGGCTTTCTTCTAAAGCAGCAAACTATTTCTCCAGGCTAAATGATGATCCTCTAAATTTGTGACACGGCATTTCCTCTCCAGCTTACGAGTCATCTGCTTTAGGGTACGTGTTTGAGAATTATACCACGGAGTCAGGTGCTTCTGATTTGAGACCTTAGTTTTCACAGGAGCTACAGTATCCAGAGTCGTACGTAGTGAGGAGGTGAAATTATTAACGAGATAATCGACCTCTGTTGGGGTAGCGTTCAGATAGCTGCTCTGCTCTGTGTTGGTACAGGGCATTGAAGATGATAACAGTGGGTAGATTATATTCTTAAACTTAGTTACAGCGCTTTCAGAAAGACATCTACTTTGATAAAGTCTACTCTCCACTGCTGTGTAATCAATTATTGTAAATGTAAATGTTATCAGGAAATGATCAGACAGGAGAGGGTTTTCAGGAAACACTGACCCGTGCAAGAATCTACCAAAGTGTTGGTAAACATTGTATGCTATCCTTCTAATAGTTTTTTTTTTTTTTTTTTGATTTCATTTTTTCCAGCCTCACTTGCAACACTCTCTCTTTGGACCTTCATTCCAGTGAAAGGACACCCTGTGAAAAACAGCTCTTGCAATTAACCATGGATCTGTTTATCTGTTTAATTTCTCAAGGAAAAAAAAACACAGGGCTGGGACGCGCCTGGCATCAGGGATTTGTCCAATTACTTCTGAGCCTCTGAATCTGAATTTGTGCAACATTTTTGTTAAAGTTGAGAGTATGTGCTTCAATCACACTTTGACTGTTTAAAGTCCAGTTTTGTGATTTTTTTTTTTTTTAAATTGATTAATTAATTAATTAATTAAAAAAACATATGGGCATGTACATGGCTTAATAGAGTCCTAAATGTATGTCAAGATCTGGTTTATGGTTAGGACTTAAAAAGTATCTGTCTAACTGTGTCTTAGTGAGTGATGTTAGGACCATCTGTTCAACACTGTGGTTAATGTTGCTGTCTAAGGAATTTTAACCATACATGAACTGAAAATAAAAAATTAAACTGAAACAGTTACCCTCCTATAGTATGAAGTATGAGGATATTGCTGTTTATTTGTGGATTATATGTATGGTAAACCTGTTTAGGGTTACTATTTCCTACATCTTAGCACAGAGGAGCTATCTAAATTTCTCTGATTTTCTTGATAGGGTCCAGTATGCCAAAGGAACAGCTTCCGTTGGATCAGCACAGCCCTTGTGCTGCACCCAGCAAGAAAGTTAAAGATAAGAGCAACAATACAGCTCTACTGGCTATACGTGACATTAAAGACAAAGATGACTCAAGCAGGAGGGGCTCCCACTGCAGCTCCGAGAAGGACTCGGGCTTCTCTGGTGAGTCCAAGTCGATATAGCGAACGCTTCATATTTTATTTCATAGCTATTCACCATGCTTTTTAGATTTATATACAAGCCAGTGCAAGCATTGATACCTTCACTTCAACTTTGCTGGAATAATGTCTAAAGCATCTCCTTGAATTCAAAGTGAAAAGGTTATTACAAATATATAGTTGTAGCTTTTGGGGTTAGATTTTCATCTATGTGACATTCCTAAGGGACACAGTGAAAGTTGATTAGAAGAAAATCATAATGCAATGAGTTTTGTTGGACGTTCTTGTGTGGCTTGAGTCACTTAAGAGCATCTAATGCACTTTTTTTTTTATTTCAAATACAAATAAGAAAATAAATAAAACAGAAATACGAACACTGTGTTACTGATACCACAAAAGAAGTGTTGACTGTAGGAAAGCATGCATGTCGCTCCTGTCTTCCCTTTTGTGAGAATAAAGCAAATGTTTGCCTAGTTTGATTTGGTACTGCCTGATAAGGTAGTGAGGGGAAGAAAAAACATCTCTCTGCTGCTTTGTGTCACAAAAAGTTCAACTATCCTCTTGAATGTGGTGTTCAGCTGTTAGCATTTCTTCCTGTAATAACTTTTCTGCAGATGGTTCAGACTGGCAACAGGCAGATGTGGAGGACCAGAAGAGAAACAAAAGCCAGTTCAGAGCCAGTGAACATGCAGAAACGTCACAAAACCAAGAACGTATGCAAAGGAATCTTGGAAAGCATTCTGTGATGCCTGATGGTCATGACCAGCCACCTGTTTACATGATCAAGAACACGATGCTTAACCAGGTAAAGAAGGATACAACCAACACAGGATAGTCTTTCAGAAAGAAAAATAATATTCACATCAGATGTACTGTGGAGCTCCTCACCAGTGTGTCATATTGACTTTTCTCTTCCTGTTTTGTTCCAGCAGTCAGATGTGACCCAGAAAAGAGGCCAGCTTCTCTGGAGAAACAGCGTCACTGACATCAACCATTCGGGTTCTCGTCAAATAATCCTTCTCCAGCAGCCAGGATTGTTGCCTGCTACCTTCCAGCTATCAAAGCCCTTGTCCCGAAAGTTTAATGTCTCAGAAAGGAAAATACCTGGTTCCTACTTACCCATTCTGAACTCCTACCCACGCATAGCGCCACATCCCAGCAAGAAACCACCGGATAAATATTCAATCCACGAATCCCAGAGTCTCAGCAAGAGGGTGTGCTCAGAACAAAAGAGTGATGGCCCGTCTGTGACCCGAAATCTGCCAGAGCAGCACCTTCATAAACAACCTAAGTTGGCACTCTCAGCGACTTGCATGCCGTGTTCTTCTCCACCCCAATATCAGCTGTCTGCCTCAAGTCCCACCCCTACTTCCATGAGCCAGAGATCCCCATCTGTATCCAGTCAGGACACCAGCTACTCGTTATTCACAACCAGTTCGGCTGGACTTAACGGAGATGCCACCACCAGTATTCGCCACCGACGTTTTCTCAACACAGTAAAAATCCTCAGACAGTCCGGTCTGCTGGACATTACATTGTGCACAAAGGAGTTGATGCGTCAGAGCAACGCCACAGAGCGGGACCTCTCCCAGCTGCGGCAGCACACAGAGCTGCTGTGCCAGGCTGCCAGCAACCCCAGCCTCAATCTAAATGGTATCACTATTTGGGAGCACCTCCATCAAGCTATGGCTGAGTCAGGAAATTATCCCAACCTTAAAATCCTGCAGAATATCCAAATCTCAACTGTGCCAGGATCTGCCAGTCCATCAGAAAGGATTTCCAAAGGAGACACCAACAGGCCACAAGCTGCTGAGACCACACAAGCCCTGCCAACGTGCCTTCTCAGCACCATGCCAGAGCAACACTGTGGTGTACAACAACAGCCACAGTCAAAACAAGACAGGAAGCTCAAGGCCAGTGAGACATCCTTAGACAAAGCCAGCTTTACACCTCCTGACAGTTCTACTGGTTAGCCCAGTTGGCAGTGCCTTTTTGAAGGGTGAGTTTTAGTTGTGGACATTTAGTTTTATGAATATTTTAAACCCAGCGTTACAGGAGTCATGCAGAAAATCTCTGTAGGTCCATGGAAATCAAACAAAGACGTAGCTTTAGTCCTTACTGTGCATGTCACAGTTTTCCGAGTTAACTAATGGCTTAATGCACTTGAGTGCAATCAAAGACCAGATTCACCATCTGATGACAGATGATGGTACGATGTCTGCTTGAGATGCACTTAAAGAAGAGAAAAAAACGTGTTTCCCTGGGAGAAGGGAAGGGGAGTGGCACTTCATGCAGTGGTGACATCTGCAGTATATATTATCAAGTTTGGTTGTTTTGCTGTTGTTTCAAACCAACCATATTCAGGGAAAGATGAATAGAAACAGTTCTTTTATACCTGTATCACCAACATCAGTGTGATTATTCTGTGCCTTTGATAGCACAGCTGAAGCTAAAGACTCAAAATATAAACTGCACAACACTACACTGGACATGTGGATTTCTGTCCAATCTCTTTTCCACAAAGCCTTAAAGCTTTTTTTCTTTTTTTTAAACAGGGGCACATTTACATCACAGGCTATCATGCTGTTGTTGTTGGTTATAACAATTTTCTTTCTTTTACAAACACAGCACACATCTCATGATAATGGAAGCAATTCTGCAACAAGCTCTATGTATTCAGTCGTACCACATCCTCTCATGTAGCCCCTTTATTTTTTACTTTGGTCTTACTTTTTTTTTTTTTTTTTTTGATCAAGCCACTAATTGTTGCTTTTATATGGTCATTTGTTTTGCTCGTAGAAAACCACACTTTGCTTTATAAATGTAAAAATTTGAGTATAAACGTATGCTGTTGTTTTTGTTTTGTTTTTTTAATGCATGGGGTATGTGCAAGATTATTCTCTCTTTCTGCATATGAACACATTTGTGAAACTTAAGGTGGTTTTTAATGCTAAGTTTTCATAATTAAGCTATTTAAATAAAACAATATGGGAAAATGGTCTTTATTTCAGTGTGGAGCTTTTCAAGGTGAGTCTCATATTATTGTTGTGTTTTTGTGCCACATGTTTACTTAACCTTGAGTTATTCTAGCTGCTGCTATGGAAACTGACAGGGTGCTGCATGTGGTAGAAGTGCAGCACTGTCTCTGGTTCCTGAAAGCCATGGAAATAGTTTCCTTTCCATTTGCTGGATTGTGTGGATTGTCACCCTTGTCTACATTGTGTTCTTTTCCTAATGAAATAACATGCTGACATATGAAAAGTACACTATGTACAGAGGCCGTTGGAAAGAGTGAGCAATTTATACTATTGGTCCTTGATATTTAATCAAAGTATAGACCAGATGTGGCACCCCCTTCGATTATTTTACTCCTCTAGGGTCTAAGCACTGTACCAGAATGGGATTTTAGGCATATGCATGGCGCTTTCATAAAGCTTAAAATGGTCTCTACGTGGCCTGAATGTTTTAGTTACTTAATCATTTACAAATTATATGAAAACGATATTTACCATCTTATCATAACACATGAAGTCTGTCTCTGTGTGTGATGATTTTTTTTTTTTTTTTTAATTTTGTTTTGACTGCCAGCTCCTACACAGTCTGGAGTTCAGCGATCATACTTGGCACACAGGAATGGCTTAGACTCCTTAAGGTTCTTATCTATATTAAATGGGTGGTTGCTAGGCATCATACTAAAAATGGTTTTCATGGTAGTTTTATTGTAATGGAGAGAAAATATAGGCTGGATCCTATCGAAACCACCATTTGACGAGAGGCAGGCTACATCCTGAACAAGTCACCAGTCTGTTGCTGGGCTAACACAGAGAGACATGTAGGAGCTATTTAGAATCACCAGTTAACTTAACCCTACTAAAAGATAAAGTATAAGTAACCTAAATTAATTTGCATGTCCTCCATTTTGTGCGTGTGAGATGTGTGAGACATCTTCACGAGCTTGGGTCCTCTACCAGAGGCTTGGGAATTTGACTGTTGTCCACAGAGACCTTTGATTTCGTGCCTGGAATGTGTTGGAGTCAGTCTTCCAGTTTTGGGGTTACAACTCCTAATGCTCTTATTACCATTGCAACCACTTTGGAATTAAAAATAGCAGCTCGATAGTGCAGTGGCAACACCACAGTCTTTCGAACAGTTGGTCAGGGGTTTTGGCCAGAGCATGGATCCAGTAAGGGTCCCCAGGTTGTGCCCCCCATGCTGCCCAAACCTATGAGTGAGGATCATGAGTGGGATATTTACAGACATCACCTGGCTTAACAAGGTCCATGTCAATATCTCTCATTGAAGATAAATTGGATACTGGAACAAGGCATACATGAAAAAGGACTGATATATAAAAATGAAAACTTAAATTTCTTTATAGGGTCCACATCTGTGGGCCTTTATGTTTTGTTGATTTCTTGCTCTAAGTGCTTCAGACAAAACTAAAGTTGTAACTCAATCAGCTCTTTGTATTTTTTACACTTTTCTTGGTGGATACCATTAAATCAATCTCATTTGCAATTCAAATTTTAACATTTTATCTTTTATACAATCAGTTGTATAAAGGTAAACAGGGAAAGACACATCACATTCAGCTCCAAATTGTAGCAAAAACCAAAGGACCAGATGACCTTTTTCTCTCAGTTGAGTTTGAACTACAGCAGAAGTTCTTCTCTGATGCTCTGCTCCCCAGTTTCTTTCCTTTGGTTCGCTGAGTTTTCAAGATTTGGCTGGCAAAGATGATGGAAACGCTACAAAATGTAGGAAGTATACATAAACAGGTTTGTTTGTGACAGTATCATACTTAAAAGTTTAATAACAATTCTGAAAGGCTACAACATAAGCTGCGATGTGAGTCATTAAAATCTTGTCATAGGCAGCTACATTTAGTTAGCTGGATGGCTGCATATTGTGATTAAAAATTAGTGTAGGCACGTAAGCTATACATTTGTTTAACAATATGCAGTGGGGTACATAATTATTTGAATTTTAAAAATTTGCTCACAAAGAAATAAACAGTAAGGTAGGTTACAGGATGACTTCATAGTATTGAGGGGACAATGGTTGGAGCCGTGTATCATAAAATCATGGACGGCAACCTCCTTCGTTCAGCCAGAACACTGAAGGTGGGTCTTTCAACATGACAGTCACTCAAAACATACTTCCAAGGTAACAAAGCAGCACCTAAATAAGCACATTTTAAATCTAAACGAATTAGGGAGTTTCTGTAAAGAAGAGTGGATCAAAATCCCTCCTGGCAAGTGTGCAAATCTGGTGACTACCAACAAGAAATGTTCAATCACCTTGCTTGCCACGAACAATATACTCCCATTTTTGCTTTGGGATCAAAGACTTATTTAAAACAGTGAGATACAAATCATTTATAACTTTCACGTAATGCGTTATTTTATTAATTTTGGGGTTGATATTCTGTGTCTTTATTAAAATGAAACAACCATAAAAAATAAAGCCTGTTCATTTCTTTCTAAGTGAACAAACTTTCAAATTCAGAAGGGGATAAAATAATTATTTCCCACACTGTATTTAATCTTATACCACAGTCATCCCACCTGACTTAGGATCCCAGTCTCAGTGCCCAGCTTATACAGGGCCCATCCTGGAACAAGCAGGATGGAGGAGAGGGCCAGTATCCACCCCAGCACATATGCCCAGGATGGGTAGATGTGCCTCCGATTAAAGGTCAGAGGCTGGTACTCAATGAAAGAATATATAAAAGAGCCCTGAGAAATCAAAAGGAGATGGTTTAGCTGGTGGCGAATTGAGTGCTGACATCCTAACACTTAAAGCCCAACTCACCAGTGAGACCAGTGGTGTGAGGTAGAGCCAGCAGAGTTTAAAGAAGTAGTTGGCTCGTGTTCCTGTTATGTCCTTTATTATGTCATACAGCCGATCTACTCCTTAATAGGAGAACAAACAAGATAAACAACATATATTGATCACACTTGGTGTTAAACGGCACTATAATGTCTACAGTGTCCACAAGATAAATCTGAGAAAATTTCCCTGATCATGTCATCACCACGACATCACTAGGGAACGATATGGAAGAGCACACCTACCAAATATCCAACCCAGTGCCAGAGTTTCAAACACACATAGGAAGAGGATGCAGGCTCCATTACAAGCATAGTAGTCCAACAACTGGAACACAATCCTCCCTAGAGACAATGACACAGATATTTATTTCATATGTGTTTAGTTTTAAATCTAAAATCAGAAACTTAGGATATAATTTTTAAATATTTTCTTTCAGACCCCCACACACATTTCCAAAACATTTTTTGGCAGTGATACATTACATACAGACCTCAGTAACCATGACAAGCTGAGAGAAGAAACATATTAGGCAGTAGAGAAGGAGAAAAATCTCCCCTCGGCCAGCTCTGCGCAACACTTTGGGAAACATATCGACAAAGGACGTCATCACCACCTCCATGTTAACAAACTGTGCAGAGAATGGACAAAACACTTAGTAAATAGCAACGCATAAATGCAAAGTTTCAAAGTTGTGTGTGTCTTACTTGTGAATCCAGACGCAAGAGAATGAGCATAACAAAGAAACAGATGGACCACAGTTGAGGCAGGGGAGTCATGGCTACAGCCTGAGGGTATCCTGGTATGAACGCCAGGCCTGGACCTGAAACACAACAGCATGATGCCAGAAAACTGAGCTCCTATATAAAACATGCCAGCCAGTGTTGAATGTTTGTGTTTTAGTTTGGACAGTTTGTGGTGTGTAATGGCATAAATATGACAGCAGGAATGCAGTAAATTGAACAGCCACCTGTGCCTGCTTATATTAACAAATATTACTTTGCTACACATGTTTGACTGTCCACAAGATGGTGCAAGAGGCTGAGATTTGATTTGTATGGAATTTTGTTTTCACCATTGGGGGGGAAGAAAACAAGGACACTGTTAACCAGTTCCTAAAATCATCTTTAAAAAAAAAAAGAAAAGTAAACATGTCATGTTCATTGTTTCTGCTCTTACTGTCCTTCTTTAATGACAGTGAAACAAAATCAATATATTTATTTAAACATGAAAGGGACACAGATTTATATGTGATGTGTGTTTTGGCTAAACAAGAGTTAAGTTTTTCCAAGTGTTGATGAGCTCTGATGAGAGCCTATTGTTTTATTCCACTCCTCTTGTTTAAGCTCTAGGCAGTTCTTCTCCCTCAGCGCCAGCTCCCATATTTTCAGTCTCTTGCTTTCTACAGCCGAGCAGAGCAGACGGGCTAAAACTTTTTTTATTGGTAAGCTGGAGAAAATGACCTCTAACGAGTGAAATACCATTTAATTTGATATTGTTCACCAAGTATTGTTTTGCATTGGTTGTTGTGGAGTACGGAGTGAAAACGGGGAGTTTACTGAGCCATGGCGTCACGTAAACACTGAGCATCCCACTCGACAGCGGTAAGCTAAATGTGGCTAATTAGACACATGAGTGGTTGAATTGATATACCTTTATTAGTCCCACAAGGGGAAATTTCATAAGGCTGCCGACCTATTGCACGCAATGGCAGCGCCATCTTACCCTCCGACCATACATACATTACACAAAACATCACATGGGGAAGACAGGTCAGAGAGGTATAACAATGGAAAATGCACCACATGAGGAAAGATGAGGAAAAAAACCAAAAAAACACACACACACACACACACACACACACACACGAAAAAACTCTTAATACACCAAAGAAACACATGACAAGCAACAGGGGTGGGTAAAGGGTGCAGCATCAGAAGGGAATAAGGCGTTTGGAAAGGGACGGGGGATGAGTCTGTGCATATGTATGTGTGTGCGTGCGTGCGTGTCCACAGTTCAGCTGAGACAGTGTCCCTCGCCCTGCTAGGCTAAGTAAACAGTCTTCCAGCCAACCCAGGTGGCCTTGCATGGAATGGGAAGGAACAGACTAAACACAGTCGTTATCAGGTGTTGTTGTTCAGCTCCAGCCTTGAGACCGCCGCTGGCGCCAAAGGGGTATCCGCATGAAGTGATGGTGCTTTTTACTTTAGTGCGAACAGCTCATATGAATTTCAAAGCAGTTCTACAGTCCAACACTGGTCTCTCAATCTCCCGTTGGAGAGCCGCGAGCTTCGCCATACTTGCGTTCTGTGATGTTGTCATTTCTTGTGCTCAAGGAGCCGATTCTGAGAACTCACTGCAGTGTGCCTCCCCGATATGTCATCCAATTTGCGCCCAATTTGCGGGGCAATATGACCATTTTTGGTCATATTGCCCCGCTCTACTCCTGGCACATCATTTTCAAACCCCCGTGGTCTTTCGCTACTCTGGTTTAACGTGATATACAAGTCCCTTACATAACTTAAAAATGTTACCGTTTGGCTTTTTTCAGTGTTTTATTTGTTCCTGAGTAAATCGGTTTGGCTGTGATTAAAGTTCAAGTTTCACAGCTGAATAAACGTCAAACAGAAAACTGATTAAACAGAAGTGTGAGATGGTCGAGAATTTACTCCAATGTCCTGTTATATATTAGCGAGCGAAGACCAGACGAGTTTATTAAACTCCATCGAGACAGTTGGTGACGCAAATCTGAAGGCTAGACCATCCCATTTCACAGCCTCGCACTTCTGGCCTTCTCAGTCTTCAAAGGACCCGGCCCACATAGGCCGAAAAGCCTGGGTCCTCGGAAGAATGCGGCCTATGAATTAGGACATAGCTTCTGAAATGCACTATAGTTATGCAAATTAGATCGCTAACCAAGTCATTACCCTGTGAAAAGCTGTAGATTGTTAGAGCAGCTGAAAATTGTTTTATGGGAAATAATTGTAAAGAGACTTTATGCTGCTTCCTTATGTGATGTCGCGATGAGGAATAACTGGGGATGGTAACTAAGATATTGACAACGCCACCTGGGGGAGGGCGTTACACCCCAGGAAAGATTTCTCTAGCCAATGTACGTATTGCACTGGCTACCAAAGCCCACAGACTCGTTATTAACGGTAGGTGAGACAAAGGAAGTTTACAAATCAAAATTTATTAAGAGGAACTACTAAAAACATAACTATAAAATCAGGAAGGCACCTAGGGTAGCAGGGTTGAGACGGCAAAATAGTTAAACACTTTATTAACAAACGATGATTAAAATGACCAGACTCCCTACCACGATGCTACCCTAAAACAATCACGCATGATAAAAGAATAACTAAACAAAATAGTGGAGGAGACAACCTACAGGGAGGAGTGCCCAAAGGTGCCACCAATTACTCACCCGTGTAACTTCACTGCAGACCTCACTGTCACTCACACTAAACTCTAAATGGTGCAATCTACCTATGCCCGGTGTGTACACTCGCATGCATCGGGAAGGGGATTCCACCTCACGTGCCTAGCCCCTCAGCAAGCGCCGCACCTCCACTAAAGCAATAAAACGTTACACACATTAATAAAAGATCTACATAAAACACATACACCCCAAAGTACTGTTCGTTATAAAAGCATCACATAACAAACAAAACAGCATATGACAAGACAGCAGCAGTATAGTGCAAACCTGCAACCACCCTACTATAGGCCACGTTATGATGAACACAAGAGTCCCACTTACCACTCTCTAAAGGGCAATACTAAACTGAGTAGCTTTCCTTGAGAGATCTGCAGCACTTAACTGCCTAATGCTCTCAGCTACCTTGGATGGACAAGACTGCCAAATGCCTCCTTCTGGTAGTCAAGCGCAGCTGTTTCTTATAAGCCTGCTAATTATCGGCTGGGAAGGTGTGGATGTCAGTGGTGCATTTGTGGACATCATGTAAAATCCTACCCCAGAATCAACTTCACTACACTTATACTGTTATGATGTCAATCGGGTATTTTACTATGTTCAGTGATAAATTTGTGTGGGTAATTTTTAGTGTATTTCCACTTGTACTGTTAGGCCTACGGTACAAGTGGGATTAGGCACATCTGTTTTAATGCTCCTATGCATAGACTGAGTTCTTGTGTTTACATGTTATTGAAACTGATTATTTGCACTTCAGTTTCTGATAAGCATTTGTGTGTAACTCCATTTCTTGAAAGGGGTAACACTTATTTCTTTGTGATTGATTGATACAGTGAGTTATTTTTTGATTGATGTAATGAATGTTTACCATAAAAGTGAATTATACGGTGACTATAGATACTGAACATTTGAAGCCTTCTGGAAAATCTTTAATATTACTGCAGGTTACAACTGAATTTTGAACCTTGATACTGTGAATTTTGAACCTTGACATTTGATGTTGTACAACTTGACTGAATTGATGATAGCTTATCTGAATAGTAGTTACTGCAGTGTGACACTACTTTAGTTTAATTCATGAGGGTTAAATTGGTCGTGACATATATTTGATCTTGTTTATAGGTCAGGTTTTTATATGGGATGAACCTAAGGACCAGTTCAGCAAGTCTGGATCTCAGACTGTTCCAGTGTTCACTGGATGGCGTGCTAACCCAAGATACTAGGAGACAATATACATATACATATACACACACACTCATTCGCACATTGATGGACTACAATCCTCTGCTGTACAAACAGTGCGGTAGGACAGACAATCACACACACTTCTCATTGGACAGAGTCTGTTGTGATGTTGGAACAAGAAGGCATAAGTGGGCAAGAGACAACATGGCACTGTTGGAATGCTACTAAGCAAGTAACCCCAGGAGAAGCGGTTACATGAATAGGATGTGAGACGTATGGGGTCTTTGATACACAGAATCCAGATTGACAACTTGCAGCTTAGTGTTACAACATTCGGAAGAAGGAACTGCTTTAATATGGCTAGAGGTTGACAAGGTAAAACACAAATACTATGGCAAGGGGGAGCCAGCACGACAGGTCAGGGGGGAGATATTGTCATCACCCCTCCCATCCGAGATTGGGTACCAAGCGCCAAGTACGACAGAAGGATTCTTGAGTACAACAGGAACTGACCTTAAAGATAAGATCATGGCGAAGCTCATAATCTTGGAACCTTGAATAATAATAATAATAATAATAATGGATTGCATTTATATAGCGCTTTTCAGGGCCCTCAAAGCGCTGTACAATTCCACTATTCATTCACTCTCACATTCACACACTGGTGGAGGCAAGCTACAGTTGTAGCCACAGCTGCCCTGGGGCAGACTGACAGAAGCGAGGCTGCGGACCGTGTGTGGGAGTGTGAGGTTCCAGGTGCAGACACAGACGAGGAGACAGTACTGAACTTGAAACGAAAAGCGAGCCTTTATTTGGGCTGATTAACGTCGCAAACAACAGAAAGCGCTGAGGCAAAACTAAACTAGAAACTGAACTGGGAAAACTAAGAACTGACACTTAACTCAGACAGCAGGGAAGGCTAAGACAGGGTGACAATGATGCACATGACGGAGACAACTATGAACAGGACTCTGTGCTGGAACAACAAAGAACTATGAAACGTATTCACGTAAGCAACATGGACATGACCAGCACAGAGTCCGGAAACCTGGCGTAACATGGGGAAGTAGAACAGATGACGCGGCGACGAACAAAGGAAGACTGAGGACTTAAATACACACATGAGGTGATCAGGGGAAGTGGAGACACATGAGAACACAGCTGACTAGAAGGAAACATAATGACAATACAGGGGAGAGTAACACTAACTACAATGAACAAAGAACACCATACTCTTTCAAAATAAAACAGGGAACACAGAGACATAGACATGGAGATAGAACATGAACTTAACCTAACCAGAGACATGAAACATGACAGGTAGACACACGGACCAGGGAGAGATGACAAAAGGGACTAAGAAACCAAGGACTAAACTGCAAACTAGAAAACAACTAGATGCGTTAAACTACACATGTGGATACAAAAACAAGCATTAGAACTTAAACCCTGGGCCTCATGGCCCAGTACCGTGACATTACCTATGGTTTACCAAGATTATGGTTACCAAAATTACGTGAAGTACCCTCTGATGTGAATGCAGCACTACAGCCAATACCTACTGTGACCATTACCGAGACTAACCAGCTGATCTACACCACGGCAGAAGTGATTAGTGAGATTCTTGGCTACAAGATGAACAGCCACAAAGAGCTGTACCCTCCATGGAGAAGGAGACTAGAGGCTAAGATCAAGGTAACATGGAGGTAAGTTAGGCACCTTCTTAATTGTACCTTTCTGCAGCTCTGATAGTTGGCTAAGAAGTACAGCAAGTAACTCTTCAAGTAACTGTACATTCATGAGGTCTTGAAAACTGCCAAGACTCACAGCCTTGGCCAGCTGAGAGGTATACCAGAGAAATAGAAGGCGGAAGAATAAACCAGCTGTTCACCACAGAACCATCCAAGGTGTACTCTCAGTGGCAGTGGAACAATATGAGAACAGCATAACCAAGGCTGCAGACTGAGCAACACATAATGGCAATGGTCAGTGGCTAGTGGATCTAAGAGCAGTACACAGCAACCTGCCTGAACAGGGACGAGTAACCATCACAGTAGCAGGCATCCAAGAAAGGGTTGGATGTATGAAGGGTATGAAGGGTTGGATAGCACAGGACCCGACATGATTCATGCCTACTGGTTGAAGAAGCTGACTGCACTCTGTGAGCATCTGGCAGTGCAAATGAACCAGATTCTTGTCACCCAGAATGGCTAACTGAAGGCCAGACAGACCTGATCCTCAAGGATCCCCAGAAAGGATCATCCAACTACCAGCCAATAACTTGCCTCAGTACCACATGGAAGCTGCCGTCAGACATCATAGTGGCTAAGATGCATAGGCACATGGCTCAGTACATGAGCAGGGCACAAAAAGGAATTGGCAGGAATACCAGAGGAGCTAAACACCATCTATTGGTAGACAGAACAGTCACCCAAGACAGCAAGACCAGACTGACCAACCTGTGCAGTGCCTGGATTGACAACAAGAAGGCCTGTGACTCAATGCCCCACACCTGGATCCTGAAAAACCTAGAACTATACAAGATCAACAGGACCCTAAGAGCCTTCATCAGGAACTCAGTGGGGATGGGGCATACAATACTAGAGGCCGACTTCAACCCCATAGCACAAGTCACCATCAAGTGCGGGATCTACCAAGGAGATCCTCTGTCCCCACTGCTGTTATGCATAGGCCTGAACCACCTCAGTCAGATTACTGACAAAACTGGCTATGGATACCGACAAATGACATTTGTGACTATTATAAACATTATATTTTACGATATAATCAACAAAAGCTGTCCAAAAGATTAAAAGCAAACCAACAACAAAAAAAAACAACAAAAACAGCGAGACCGGATATAAATATTTTAGATAGTAACTAGACTTAAAAGGGATGAGATTAAATTAGTGCTTTTACAAAAATTTAACCCAAACACACTGGATTAATATAATTATTGGCATTTCTAAATTACTCTAACTTATGAAGGTCCTCTGTTAGAGTTGTTTGGGTTTTGAATGAAATAATCATTCAGTGTGTTCCATATTAAGCTGTTAAATTTACATCATAATGTACTTAGGTCTATGCAACACTCCAGCTATCATTATCATTTTAAAAGTACTCAGGGGCAGACTTGTTTTTTTATGGTTTTGTGTATTCCTCTAAAAGCTAGTTAAGCACAGCAAAAGGGGAGTCCATACCCCATATTTATAAATTGGCTCTGTGTGAAATAGTTTTTTGCCTTATGGATCCCTGCATAGGTGCTCTGTCTGATACCTCAGCTTAAACGTATTGGTACCAGAGTGACATTGAGGACATAGAAACAGAACAGGAAGAGGGACAGATTAAAAAACAACCAAGACATAAAGTTTAAAAGTTTTGTAAAAGCAGCATAACTATATTCCAGCTTTATTCTAAAGAACTTTCTACAGCTTCAGTACAACTGTTGAACCTTGTTTTTAATGTATGTTTATTTGTTTGTTTTTTTTTAAATTTTATTAATTTTAACTCTTTCCTGCCTGGCAGCTTTGGCAATCAGAATTGCGATCCGAATGCATGGTGGTGCCAAACACATTTTGCTTTTGCAAGAACAGCTATATAGAATCTCTATAGACTCCTTTTGTTCATGTGAATATTTTCTGTTTATTTATTTGTTTCTTTTGTGCTATTTCAGATATCACAATATATGTGGAAAAGCATTTATCCAATTTTAACTTAAAGTCCACTGCAAAAAAAACAAAACTTTATTCTCTTTAATATTGGCTAAAACGGTATAAACATAAATATGCAAGCAACAAACTGTGACAATTGTAACCTCGCTTATATGTTTGCATCACCTAAAACTCCTAATGTATTGGTAGATCACCTGGGCAGACCTAAGTCAAGTCAAACTGACTCAAATTTCTACATTTAGATTTTGAGATACCTAACTTGGAAGTTTGAGTTATCCTCCTAAGACCCAAACTCTTCCATGGCATTCATTTTATATTTCTCTTTGATATTTGGGCATATTGGGACCCGATGAATGTAAAAACAAAGAATTACCAGATTTTTTATATATATAAATATTTCTTGGGAGCTCAGTAATCATGTTCACGGCAAATGAAAAGTGCAAAAGTAACACGGAAGATTTGCAGAAGCTGATTTAGACTTGAGACTACATTGCAGTTACGACAAACACCGCTGTAAGCATCCACTGCATGGTGCATGGATATAACGCAACAGTTGAAAAAGCCTCCAGCTTCCATAAACAAACACACACAGCCACTACTATACAAGCATAGTAAGCTGCAGTAACAATGGATGGGTCTTTGATTTGTTGAAGAAATATTGCACAAATAGCATGTTGGTTTATAGACACTGGTCGGCAGTGGCTTCAACTGCTGTGTTATAACCATGTGGAGGCTTACAGCAGTGCTTTGTCGTAATGTAGTCCCAAGTCTAAATCGGCTCCTGAAAATCCTTCATGTCAATTCATACTTTTCATTTGCAGTCAGCATGATTGTTGAGCTCCCCAGGAATACTTGGTATCATTATTGAGTGATTTTAATCACTTTTGCACACAAAATGCTAGTACCTGCCATTCACTTCCATTGTTTATGCTCTGCTAAAGCTGCTGCCAGATCAGGAAAATGACTGCGCTGGCTACAAAATTTTTTATCCTGTGTGTTTATGTTGCACCTTATCACGGAAACAGGTTTCTATTCAGCAAATTATGTTCAATGACAATGGCAATAAACATCTTCGGATTGTAATTCTGAAATGCTTTTTTCTCACTTATACATGGCAATAGACATATCTTCACTTAGGGTTGGAATGTCCCTTAACTCATTCAGTGCCAGCCACTCTCAGATTTCATACCCCCCTCAGTGCCAGAGATATTTAGCTTTTTCACTGATTTTGAAGGCTCACAGAATATTTTGTTCTATGACTATGTGAATTCTGAAACCACCATGACAAAAATGAGTCTCTCTTCTTTCAGCAGCAAAAAAAAATGTTTCTACCTCTGTTATTTAGAAATCTGCAGTAGAAAAGAGAAACTTTCATGACAAAACACCTGTTTCTGGATCAAAAGCGCTTTGTGTAAATAGGTTTTTCTAGCAGATCAGTGACTTTGATGTAAATATTTCGTGTTTCAATGATTCATGCAACATCTCAACTATGTTTTACTACTATGAAAGTAAAAAAATCACCTGTAAAAATGTACTTTTGGCAGATTATTTTGTGTATAAAAATAGTTGTTTATAGACAATTTCAACATTTGAAAAATATATAAGAAAAAAGCGACTGATTTATGATTCAGAGAGTCTGTGTGTGTGTGTTACTCCCGCATGTGCACAAGTGAGTGCGCGACTTAGTCTGTTCACCCCCCACCCGGCCATCGGTTCGTCTATCAACAATTTCTGTGTGTTTTATGCAGCAAATCGTTCATTATTCTGGTCCCTGCTGCCTTCAGAAGTTTCTAACAGGAGATACTGGTCAGATAAATCCGGTTCATGTTCACTGGAATCGCTAGAAAAACCATGACGTCAGGCTGCAGACACCTCAAGCTCGAAATGATGAGCTGGATCAAAAATCGCGCCACAATACTCGTTCTCAGTAGAGCCGACTGTCACGCTGGTGGGATTTTATCCATGTAATCAACTCCACCACCTTCTCAATTCAATAAAAAGCTCAAGAGGCGTCTATGGCACTGAGCGTTCGGATTCATTTTGACGTCTAAAGACGTCTATGGCACTGAATGACTTAAATACTCAACTCTGAACAGAAAATCCAATGAACAAAACACAAAGACCCTACAGAGACATGCATTCAAAACTAAACAAAAAATTAAAAACCAACTCAAGTACTTACGCTGTATTGTTTGAAAAGATCCTCCTCCTTCTCTCCAAGATAGACTATGAGGCAGCGAATAGCAATTTCTCTGCGCTTTTCAACTGTGTTGTCCTGATTGATAGAAAAAAATAGATGTGTTAAAAAAAATCAGATGTAAGTAGCTTACTTCATATACTGAAAATGTTATCCATAATGATATAGCATTTTTTAAATTAAATAATAAAAAAGTTCATTTGGAATAAGGTGGAAAAGGTGATCTGGCTATTCTCCTGAGTTTCTTATTGTTTGGGACCTGCTTACTCCGCACACAGTGGGGGGCATGGCTGTCTCACTCTGCGGAGATCTGACAAACGCTGCGCTTGTCACCTGGACATTCCTTCTTCATAAGTAAAAACACTAAAATAAAGATACATTTTGTTGTACTTGTGCTCTGAACTTGTATAATAACAATAAATATCCATTCATTCAATTACAATGTAACTGGCACAGATACAGTCTTCCTCCATGTTATGTATTGTTAACGTGCTTGCGCGTGTGAAACACTTTATGTAAATCATAGAGCTTTATTTAAAAATAATAAACAGTGTATATTGTACAGACGACATATTTTCTTCTTTTGCCCTGCCCTAGATGCAAGTGTAACCAAAATATGAACAATTTTGGAAAAAAATAGTGTTAGTATACAATGGACCTTGTTCAAAGCAGCCATATCAACATTTGACATGAAAAAAGTAAGGCAGATGCAAATAAAGGTCTATTCATAAAGTTATTCATTATACCTGCAGAAGCATGTCCTTAATCTGCCTCATCCTCAGACCTGCAGCTCCTCCTTTTGACAGGGTCAAGGCCATCAGTTTTGGGGTGCATTGGTCAAGCCTGGCCAGAAAGGTTGATTCAAGGCTGACTGTTGTTATCCTCTTAAATTCTTCACATATCTGCAGGGCACACCAGAATCAAATACAACAAGAGACATAAGTATAAATAATTCATAAATGAAAATCCAAATGTGCATTTGTAAACATTTAAATGTATTAGGTGTAAATATATGCATTTCTAATTTTTTTATTTATCTGACTTCAATTTGTAATTTCATCAATCCACAACACAAAAACACTGGTTTAATAAACATTTTATCTCACCTGTACCTCGCTAAAAAGAGCAGGCCAGCGCTTCATGAAGTCACTGATGGCAGGGGCCTCTTTCACTATTTCCTCCTGACGAAGGCTGAACGTCTTGTCCATTTTCTGAGCTACCACTCTGGAGTTGTCCCTTTTCATCACTTCACTCAGTAGCTCGATTCTCTCTTTTTCCAAACTTTCACTAGTTTCACCTTGAGAATGAGGGGGTACGTAGTTCACCTCAGCCTTCTTTGGTTTTTTGACATTCTTTGCCGGGTATTGGTCACATGTCACTTTCCTCTTAAGTGAGTTTACTTCAACTTCAGGGCAGCCGAGACCTCTAAGCTTGCTTCTGAAATTGTTCATCTTGTACTTTAGACGCTGCGCCCACCCATAGCATCCATTGAAGGACCCTGGTTCTTTCAGGCAGGGATGCTTTAGAGTCAGGGCCTCTGCAACCTCACTGATCTGCAGACTGGATGGATAAGCAGTATACTTATAAATAGCTTCTGCTAGTTTTCTAAGGATGTCAGGAAGCAGTGGAATTAAATCTTTTGTAGGGAGAAGAGTCCCATCTTTTTGGAAGCGCTCATTGGCTGACCGAATTTGGATCTCTGTGAGGTCAGAAAAGCTGGGAATCTGAAACTGAACAGGCCAGCGCTGGTAACGGTGCCCTGGACTATCTTCAGATGCGGAAAGAATCAGAGTGTCATTAGTTGACACAGATGAGGTGTCAACAGAGTCCTCCTCAGATGGATTATCAGTCATGTTGGTCACATCACTTAAGGTCAAGGTTATTGTAGGCTCCTGGTCCTGGAGAAACACAATCTTGATTGTGTCCTTGTCCTTAAGGTCAGTTGTCGAAACAAGGGTAAAAAACTCATCACCAAAATCAGCATCTTTATAGTGAAGACAGAAGTCTCTTGTAATGGAAAAGGTATCACGGATGGCTGAATAAAGGTCATCCACCGTTTCTGGGATTCCAGATGGTAGTACAACTTTACGGACATCATGATCTGCAAGGATCACTCGAAGTTGAGACGGTTGTGACATTAGGTAACCTGTAGACCAAATTTTTGACATGTTTCTGTAATTCTTAGTAACAGCTAAATAGTGCATAATATAATAAAATTTGATCTCCATGTATGGAAACTAGGAGCCAATTAACTATATGCCATCTCTGAAAATAGTAGAAAGACTGAGATTTGGGTTTGTCTTTTTTCAGCTGAAAATCTCCACACAAAGTATGGAAATCATTTATGGAACATAAATGCTGCACTTAAGAGTCATAATGGTTGTTCCGCCACAAATGTAAGAAATCAAGGGGACCGTGTCTGATAACTCAGCTGCCTCTATGACTTTCACTGGACCAGTTTTCTCAAGCACATAGCTCCTCAGATGTTCAATTGACCAAGCAGTTACACCTTTCACTATGAATCCCACATTGCCTTTCAAAACCACAATCTGGATCAACTCCCCAAAATCTGGTAGACCACCAGTGGAACCATAAGCCAGGATCATTCCACTAGTGTACTTGGTGCCTCTGTAACACACACTTTTGGCTATCTGGACACATGTCTCACCAGGAAACTTAGCCTGCAGTGCTTCTTGGATATCCTCTCGCAGCACACTAACATCCATTGTAGACAGTTTTGTAGCCTGTAGTAATGGTCTGACAGCTCTGGAATCATGTTGGTTATAAGCAAGCAACAACTGATGCTTCATGGCCAGTGACAGCAGAATATTTCTAAA